>NC_058524.1:493606262-494206262 GCF_904849725.1 Hordeum vulgare subsp. vulgare | reverse complement strand
ACCACACACCTACGTGTCCGTAGGTAGTACCTACATGGAAATCTCTCTCTCTTATGATCTTCAATACCATGTTCATCGCATTTTCGCCCTTATCTATCTGATGCAATCACTATGTATGGTGTGTTTGTTGGGATCCGACGAATTGTGGGTTTATGTTCAGATTATTCATGGAAAGTATTTGAGTAACGTCTGATTATCATGATTCTTAATTCCATGATCATCATAGCTTAGTAATGCTCTCCGATCTTTTGAGATAGTTAGGCCAACTAAATTAATACTTCTTCACTAGGAGTGGTGCGTTGTAGTAGGTTCAACCTGGCGAATTTCTGTATCCCAGTGACAAAAGGGGACAAGATGCGTCTTTGTGTTTCTTTTACTAAGCATAAAACGATGGGGTTTATTCATATTAATTGAATTTACGTTGTCTACATCAGGTCATTGTTCTCCAAGCATTACTTTGTTTTTACTTAATAAGTGGAGAGGCAAGCATAGAAGCGCTCTTGAAGTGGAGTAATAGTAATAGGTGCAGGAAGGAGTCGGCCTATTTTCTTATGGACGTGATGCATATATACACATGATCATTTCCATGAAAATCCTATAATTATTCGTTGTTCTATCAATTGCCCAATAGTAATTTGTTTACCCACCATATGCCCTTGCCATGAGAGATGCCACTAGGGAACACTATGGCCCCCTGGTCTATTCACTTATATATTTACAAACGCTACTACTACCTTGCTCTCATTATTTTTGTTTTATTTTATTTTGCAATTTATAATTATCCACAATTATCTACACACCTCATTTGCTTACAAATAATGAGATCAAGGGGATTGACAACCCTCTTGCCCGCGTTGCATGCAAGTTGTTTGTTTCTTTGTGTGCAGTCGTGGAAGACGTTTGAGGATTGGTATTCCTTTTGGTTCGATAATCCCTGGTTTCATAACTGAGGGAAATACTTACCCGCATTGTGCTGAGATAACCCGTCCCTCTTCACGAAAAACCCAACACACATCATAGTCATCATCGTAGCACACGTGAAATGAAGAAGTATTGTCCCATTGTTTTTGGACAAACTCCTTCCACATGATGGAGGTTTCGTTCCACAAACCAAAGGACTACTCCATTTTCCATGAATGGATAGCCTTTATAGATTGCATCTCCTTCAAGATGAATGTCCTTCATCATATCCTTCAAGATCTTTGGGTAATCATGATCACTAGTCAGAGTCATGATAGTTTTCGGGCCCTTAAGGACCAACTCATAAAGTTTTGTCATTTGCACGTATCATAAAATGGGTACTCAAAATAATGTATGCGTCTCCTTGGTGAAATGTTGTTGTCTTCCGAACAGGTTTAGTGAGCATTTGTCCATGGGTTCAAGGTTTTTGTGTGGGGAGGATGGAGAAAGAGAGAAATTCACCCACAATCAACAATCAAATCCTAACTCAAGTTTCTACTATTTGTAATGGGTTGAGTTACTATGGTTTCGTTACTAAAACATCCCAAAATTATAAATTTTGGAATGTTATAACAAATAAATAATTAGGATTTTTTTTGCTTGAATGATGTGTGATTGTTTGTTTGAAATTGAGTGGAATTTGAAACTTTTTAAAAATTTAATGAGAGGGGATAAAATGACTTTCCCAAAAGTTTCTATTTTGAATCCCTATTCAATTTTTGAGTTTGAATATTTTCAAAACCCTCTGATAAAAAAATCAAATGAGAGGTGGAAAATGACACTCCAAAATCACCCTCCTGATAGTGTTGGATGACAACGTGATAGAGGATTTCGACGCATTGGTAGCCATGGTGGGCAACGGCATAAAGCCAACTACTGCGGCCGACAACGATGGGAAAGAGGATTCTGACACGCTAGCTGCCATGTCGGTCAATGGTAAACCGCCATCTACCGCGTCCGAGAACGATGATGACCCCGAGTTTCATTGTCAGATGCAAACGGCCATCGCTGGGTCCATCCAGCAATCGGGCCTCGATTCATTCCTGCGTGACGAGGATGAGCGTCGTGTCAGTGTTGGTGTGGAACAATCTATTGCATCTTCGAATGCCATCCGTAATGCGGCTAGGGATCCGAAGCGGGAGAAACGGCAGGAGACTATAAAGAGGAAGTAGCTGGTTAAGAACTTAGATGCATCACGCAAAAAGAGGAGGGAGCAGGACAAGAAGGCAGTGGAGGAGGCTATCTCATGTCTCCCAGTCGCGTTGGAGGATAGTGCGGGCCTTGCAGCTGCAGCGGCAGCCCTGGCAACATTTGTCACGACGACCACAGACGTAGCTCTTGCGAAAGTGGCTCCCATCTGTATGTCGATGGCCCACACGGACACAACGACAGCTTCGTCAATGACGGTGGCTGCCCCGGGGAATACCGCCGCGATGAAGGTAGCTTCGTCGACAGCGGCAGACCTGGCGAGATGCGCCACAGTCACTCCGGCTAAGCTAGCCCCGTCGGTCTCTGTTGTGGAACTAGTGAAGCTCATTGACTTGACGAGCTCCTCTGAAAACTCCTTCTGAGATGAGGAAGGTCATGACGACAGTGGAGGTGCGCCGTTTGTATGAATCCATGGTGTAGTGAATATTTTGTGTGGTTCATCTTCATGTAAATTGATGAACTGTTTGTAAATTACCGAGTGTATGAACTAATGTCAACTAATCCGCTTCAAAATATAGCATTTTGTAGTGAAAATTAGCCTAATGTTTGTGTGCATGTGGAAAGTTAGGATGAATTTCACGTATGCTTCGAAAAATGAAGATGAACTGTGTGAGATGAACTCGTCTTGAGAAATCTCAGAAAAAGCTACCCCGCCTTCAGCGATGCAAAAAATCGTGGTTTCACGGGACGACATTCCGTTATAGAGTAAACACTTTATTACATTTGGACCATGTGCGATCTTGGTAGCTCCCGTCCCGCTTCAGTTCCTTTACCAAAATTTAAGTGCAAGCGGTATTTCAAGTGCTGCCCTCCCTCATCCAGCACCAACCGCATAGTAAAATTTCAACTGCCGAAGCATTTGAATCGTCGCCAACCCTCATCCACCACTATCTCCACTCACACCTTTATTAGTGAAATTTACGGTAACAGCGGCACATCCGCACCCCCCCCCGCACCCCGTCCATAGCAATCCCCCCTCCCCTTGTCCCTCGCTTGAACCCTAGCTCACCCCGTCGCCGTCGCCGCCTTCCAGCACCTACTGCAGGCGGTCTACCCATGCCTCATAGCTAAACAAGTTCAGGGTCCCCACCGATCCACATAGAACATTGCTACCCTGAGTTTTTAGATGAGGTCAGCGGTGTCCCTTTCCCCCATATCTTCTTCCAATACTCCAGAGAGTCGCATCCTAATTAGCCCGAACACATATCCCGTGGAGCTCCAGGAGCATAAGAGCAAAAATATATCTATCATGGCCTCTCCACCATACGCTGCCGAGGTGGGCGTTGTTCGTGCCGACCCTTTGATGCAGGAGGTACACCTCGTTGCGAAAGCCTGTGAGGACGTTGACTACATTGTCATGCCTAAGAATTCAAGTCTGGGGGCTCGCAATTCCAGTATCTCAGGAGAGCCGGCTATGACATCAAGCTCGTCAACATCAGTGGCTTCACTCGGTCCATGCCACAAGTTAAATGGTCCACCGGCAATGCCTTTGGTTCAACCACCGTCGATCTCTTCAAAGGCCCCGCCGCTGATCTCCTCTCCCTTCCGGTCATGGATTTGTGATCCTTCTACGCCATCGAGCCCCTTTTGTCATTTCTGAAGGAAACAATCTATGACAGTGGCTTGGGATCCTTAGCTCCAATGTCAGGCCTCATCGACTAAGATAAGGGAACACACTACGGATGTTACAAGGCAAAACATCACATCTCCAACATCAGGGCGCGCATCCTGGGCACCACAAATTTCAATTGCAAGGAGCCCATACAGGACAAGTGAGGCAACAACCTTTGAGAAAATCATACTTTTTCTAGCTAGCCCTCTGATACCCATTGTTATAGTAGCTTTTTCCATGAGATAATCATGAATTGTTTAATTAAGCATTTGTCCAGTTTTCAAGCAGATGCCTTGTTTTTGTGTATATGGTTGTTAGGTTGGTTGCATTGAGTATTTGTCCAATTTTCAATGGCTATAGTTGCTTGTTACTGTGAGCATATATGACTTGTTTCTTTCAGTTATTCACAATGTGATGTTCATTATGTGAAAGTATGAACTATGTAGTTCAATTTCATCAACACACCTGTTATGCCTGTTGATGTTAGCCAGTGCCTTTAACTCCACCTTTAAACATGTATGCCTTGTTTCTCTGAATTTGGTTGGCGGGTCGGTTGAAGTGAGCATTTGTCTAGTTTTCAAGCAGATGTCTTGCTTTTCTGTATCTAGTTGTTAGGTGGATTGAAGTGAGCATTTGCCTAGTTTTCAAGCAAATGCCTTGATTTTCTGCATCTCGTTGTTAGGATGGTTGCATTGAGCATTTGTCCTATTTCCAATGGCTATATTTAGTTGTCATAGTGAGCATATATGCCTTGTTTATTTTAGAGTCGGATACCTTGTATATGCAGTTCCGTTTACTTCAAACAGATACCTTGCATATTTGGTTGATGTTAAGCCATTGTACTATCATGACTTTCCATGTACTTGCATGGGGCAACAATGGGAGTGGTCGATGTTTTCCACACAGGGTTTTTTCATTCCTGCCCTTATACTCCATCTGTTCCGTAATGTAATGCATGCAGATGTTTTGGATAGTCAAACTTTGCAAAATATGAACAAATTTATACATAATACTATTTATATATACCATACTAAAATCTACACAATATGAAAGTAAATTTTGTGATGTATCTAATGAAATGGAATTGCACTTCTAGATGTATATGTTTTTTCTCTACAAATTTGGTCGAAGTTAGTAAATGTTGAATTCTCAAAATGTTTATACGCAACACACTATGAAACTGATGGAGTAAAATATTACACCATTCTGCAATTGCATTTTAGGTTCTATTATTGGCTTGTTGCTTGTAGGTACATATGTCCTTGGTAGAGATCCATGCCTGGATTATTTTTGCATGTGGGGCAATGAAATATTCATGAACTAGAATTAAGTGAGTAATCTGATAAGGATTGTTAGGGAAAAGAGACGAACGATGCCAAGTAGACTATTTTTTTACGCTCTATCCAACACAACACTGAATTGTAGGATGGTAACTACGAACTTCGAAGCCTTCTATTAGTACTGCCTTTAATGAGTTATAACACAACAATGTCTGAATATTTTTCTGTTGTAGTGGTACCAAAGGAGTTTACTTAAGATTACCTTGCAAAGCACATGATTGTAGGACATGCAATCAAGGTTAAAGTATATCATCAAGACTACAATGAGTATTGAGAAGTCGTAATGAAGACAGTGAAGGATGGGCGGGCACAATATGGGAATTTCGCTTTACTTTCTCAAACAACCAGAATGTCTTTCATCTCTCTCTTTACTGTCTAAAAGAACCGTGGTTCCATGATACTTTATTTGCCCCTTCTGTAGTTTTCCCTTCTTGCAAATTGATGCTTATGTAGTTCTTGAGTATATGTACATGTTAATCAATATTGCATTCTTTCTTCAACCTATATTTAAACATGATTTCCTACTTTCAAATTTCAATTATGTGAAATATAAACGCATGTATTAAATTTGGGGTAAAATATGTTGGGTAACGTAGCAAAAATTCAAAATTTTCCTACGCCATATTCAGATCTTCCTATGGAGAGACCAGCAACGAGAGAGGGGTGATATCATCTTCATATCTTTGAAGATCGCTAAGAGGAAGCATTTCTAGAACGAGGTTGATGGAGTCGTACTCGCTGCGATTCAGATCGCGGTGTGATTCCGATCTAGTACCGATCCACGACACCTCCGCGTTCAACACATGTGCAGCCCGGTGACGCCTCCCGCACCTTCATCAAGCAAGGAGGAGAGAGATGTTGGGGAAGAGCTCCAGCAGCACAACGGTATGGTGGCGATGGAGCGACGAGGTCTCCCGGCAGGGCTTCGCCAAGCACCGTGGGAGAGGAGGAAGAAGAGAAGCAGGGCTACACCGAGAGACAGATGAAATTGCGTGTCTCCAATGGCCAAACCCCCCCACTATATATAGGGGGAAGGGGAGGGTGGCGCCCCCCGCAGGGTTCCCACCCCTAAGGGGTGGGGCAGCCCTAGATGGGATGCCAGGGAGGCGGCCAGGAGGGGAGGAGGGGGTGGCCCACCCCCTGGTGGGCCTAAGGCCCACCTGACTTAGGGTTCCCCCCCTTCCCTCTCTTGGTGCTTTGGGCTGGGTGTGGGGGGCGCACCAGCCCACCCAGGGGTTGGTTCCCTCTCACACTTAGCCCATGTAGCCTTCCGGGGATGGTGGGCCCTCCCGATGGGCCTCCGGAACCCTTCCGTTGGTCCCGGCACGTTGCCGGTGGAGCCCGAAACATTTCCGGCGTCCAAACCCATCCATCCTATATATCAATCTTTACCTCCAGACCATTCCGAAGCTCCTCGTGACCTCCGGGATCTCATCCAGGACTCTGAAGAACCTTCGGTAACCTCGTATAACAATTCCCTATAACCCTAGTGTCATCGAACCTTAAGAGTGTAGACCCTACGGGTTCGGGAGGCATGCAGACATGACCGAGACACCTCTTTGTCCAATAACCATCAGCGGGATCTGGATAGCCATGGTGGCTCCCACATGTTCCACGATGATCTCATCAGATGAACCACGATGTCAAGGATTCAATCAATCTTGTATACAATTCCCTTTGTCTGTCGGTATAGAACTTGCCCGAGATTCGATCTTCGGTATACCCATACTATGACAGCCCGATGCCGACGTTTGAGAAGATTCCCCCTTTACTTCCGTTCCCGTCGGTGGTTAGTTCTATTTGTTGCATCGTCATTTAGTTAGCATCGTAGCATCATGCATGGCATCTTGCATCGTCTGTCGCATGTGGTGTTTTGCGTGTGTGTGCTTCGAGTGCTCTCCGAATCTTAGTGCGATAGTTACTCCCCTCCTCTCTTCTCTTTGATTTCGTTTTGGGGTTGTGTAAAAGTTTCCGTTTAAACCCTTTTAAAAAATGCGTCTTCTTATAAAAACCCTTTTATTAAATGTGGGGGCAACCCTTGGGTTTTATTTTATATTATTTCTCATTTTGTTTTATTTTTAAACCGTCTCATTTTCTTTTCTCTTTTAAAGAGCTTTTATTTTTATTCTTTAAATAAAAGAGGTTTTATTTTATTGTCTTGTCAAAAGGGGTTTAAATTTTATTCTTTCGTAAAAGGGTTTTATTTTAATTCTTAAGAAAGAGGTTTCATTTCTATTTCATTTAAAAAAATGCCCAAACTATTTTTAAAGTTGGGGTGTATTTTTAAAGGAGTAAAAGGATTTTTTTTTCTTTTGTTAAAACCCGTTTTTCTTTTGTGTTGTTGTCTGATTTTGTTTTTTTAAATCAAAAGAGAGAGGGAAGGAGGAGCCGGCCCAAGCCCAACCAGCCCCCCCTCCAACCCTAGCATCAGCCTCCCAATTCCCCTCCTCGTCCCTCGTCCCCATGCGCGCAGCCTCCCCTCGTCCCTCTCCTCTCCCCGTTCTGCCCGACCCGCCGCCGGCACCTCCCCTCCCCGCGTGCCTTCCACCCCGCGCTGCCGGACTCAGCTGCCCCTCGACCTCGCCTCCTGCGCCGCTCCCCTGCCCGAGCTGGCCTCCCGTCGCCGGTGCGCCGCGTCCTCTGCAGCACCCCCTGCGCGCTGTCGCTGTGCCGTCGCGGCCCATGCCTCTGTCGTGGCCCGCGGTGCCGCTGCCCGCCAGCAGCTCGTCGCCGTTCCGCGCCTCGCCGCCCTCGTCCCGTGCCGCGGCCTCCTGCAACCCCGCCGACCTCGTCCGTCCCTGCCGCCGGCAGCCATGGCCTCGCCCCTCCTTCCTCTTGGTTTCCTCGTCGCCGCATGTTCCTGAAGCTGTTGCGGTTGTTGTTGTGTTGCTCCGCTTGCTGCTGCCCTAGCCATTGCCGTTGCCTGCTGCCGTTCTGTGCCGAGCTCGCTGTTTTGCTAATGCTGCTGATGCGCCGCTTTGCCTTACCGCTGCTGCTGCTTGTAGTGCCTGACGATGTAGGTTGCTGTTGTTTGCGCGTTGCGTGCCTAGCCGGTTGCTAGCTTGCTGCTTCTAGGTTAGTTGCTTGCATGTAGCTGCTATTGTTTGTTGTTGCCCTGCTGATGCGTGTTGTTGCTGCTTGTAGTTTGCTACTGTGTTGTTAGTAGATGTTGCTAGCTAGCTGCTGTGCCGAGTGTTGCTACTAGTGCTAGATGCCGTAGCTCGATATTAGTTGCTGCCGCTTGTAGCCGTGGCCTCCGTCACTTGCTTGTGCTGCTGTTTTCCGCCGTCGCGTGCGCTATTCCCTCCTTCATGGATCCGACGAGACCCGAGTACCACGACGACAACGACGTCCGTGACGGCCCCTGGAACGAGTTCGACTACCGTCGCCGAAGACCATGAACCGACGCCGAAGACCCTGTGTCGACGAGAAGAACCGTGTACGACTACCGTCGATTAGACCGAGTACCTCGACTTCCACGACGTCCACGACGACCGTTGTTCCCCTTCACCGAACCGAACCGCTCCGTTTGCACGCTTCAAAGGTATATCGATGAGACGTGTCGTGTAACGAACGCATGTGATGTATGAGTTGTATGTATGTATGCGCCGTGTGTTGCCCGTTGTACGTGTACCTCTTTTGTTGTGCCCCGACACATGGGAACCCGGTAGCGGGATCACCCCATCTATATTTAGCATTCCCGCACGTGCTTCCAGTTCGTTGGCACGATATCTCGACGAGTTATCGGGATAGGAACGTTGTCGTGGCATCGTTTCCGTCTTGCCGCCTTGGTTCCCTCTCGCTCGCCGTGGCGACACTTGTTTCTTTCTCTTCTTGCTGTGATGATTGAACTCGCATGCATGACGCATTCATGGCATGATATCTTGTGTTGCATGCCTCTTGTGATGTAGCTCCGCTCTATGTTTCGCGTGTTACCCGACTAGGATGTCTTGTAGGATCACCGCTTCACCCCTTGCCATGTTAAAAAAACATTTAATATTGCCGTGTAAATAATCGGGAGTGAATTAAATAATTAATCGTGGAGTTTCGTCGATATGGAACCCGTTGCATATCGAGCTTCATTTAATGTGTAGTGTTTGCGTGAGGTGAATTGTCATGCCATCCCTTGCATGTTGAACTGATCATGCATCATAGTAGGTTGTGCATCATGTGTGCATCGTGTGGTGAATATCTGTATTGATGTTTGTTTCCGGTTTGCTTCGTCTTGATAGAGCTCCGCAAGTGTGTCGGAATGTGAGGACCCGTTCGACTACGTTGGTTCGACTACTTCCCGGAGTTGCTCTTCTTCCAAGCGGGATCTCAGGCAAGATGACCATTTCCCCAGATACCATTACTGTCATTGCCATGCTAGTTTACCGCTTCTATCGTTTATGTCTCGTTGCCTACCACATGTTAAATATCAGCCTCTCAACAATGCCATGATAACCTTCAACCTGTTCGACCTAGCAAACCACTGATTGGCTATGTTACTGCTTGCTTAACCTTGTTGTTAGCGTTGCTAGTTGCAGGTGCACATGCTTCCATGTGATAACATGAGTTCTTTGTTATATCACCATATTAATTGCTATTTAATTTAACGCACCTATATACTTGGTAAAAGGTGGAAGGATCAGCCTTTCTAGCCTGGTGTTTTGTTCCACCTTTGCCCCCTTAGTTTCGGCTACCGGTGTTATGTTCCATAAACGAGCGCTCCTAACACGATCGGGGTTGTTATGGGGACCCCCTTGATAATTTGTCTTTGAATAAAGCTGGTCTGGCAAGGCCCAACTTTGGTACTACATTTGCCTAATAACTAATGAACTGCATAGGGAGTAATTAACCCGAGGAATTTAATCAACCCCCGGGCCAGTGCTCCTCATGAGTGCTGGTCCAAAATAGAGCAGCTTATTAATGCTACCCGGGGCAACTCGGCATTTGGCGTGGTAACCATCGCTCATCCGTCGTGTCCTGAGAACGAGGTACGCGACTCCTATCGGGATCGTCGACACGTCGGGCGGACTTGCTGGATTAGTTTTACCTTTGACGGAATATCTTGTGCATCGGGATTCCGGTGATGCTTTGGGTAATCTAAGAGTTCAGGTTTTCCACTAGGGAATCCGACGAGATCGTGAGCTTCGTGATTGAGGATTTCTATGCGGCTTGTGGTAATTTGTGATGGACTAGTTGGATTACCCCTCCAGGGTTACATCTTTTCGGAAAGCCGTGCCCGCGGTTATGTTGCAACGTGGAAGCTTTGTTTAACACTGGTTCTAGATAACTTGAAGTTAACTTAATTAAAATATGCCAACTGTGTACGTAACTGTGACTGTCTCTTTCCTGAGTTCTTTCTCCGATTGAGGACATGGTGGGGTTATGTCTGACGTAGGTAGGTGTTCAGGATCATTCATTTGGTCATCAGTAGTTCACGGCCGTTATGCGTAGATCTTTCCCCTCTTATTTCTTGTACTCGTAAGTTAGCCACCCTATATATATACATAGCCGCTGCTGCAACCTCACCACTTAACCATATCTCACCCATTAAACTTTGCTAGTCTTGATACCTTTGGAAATGAAATTGCTGAGTCCCCTGTGGCTCACAGATTACTGCAACACTAGTTGCAGGTACAGATAAAGGTTATTTGATGCGAGCGTGTTGATTGTTCTTTTGGAGTTGCTTCTTCTTCTTCTTCTTCTTCTTCTTCATCGATCTAGGATGGGCTCTAGGCCGGCAGCCTGGGATAGCAAGGATGGACGTCGTTCTTCTTTTGTCGTTTGTTTCCGGCCATAGTCGGACCCTGCTCTTACTCTTGATGATTATGTAATGTACTGATGTGACTCTGATGTAGCTTGTGGTGAGTGTAAGCCAATTCTATTATATATCTCTTCTTTCAAGTACATGTACTTGTAACGATATCCATTCTTGCGACACGACGAGATGCGCTTCTATCCCTGACGAGGCCCTCGTGCCAAATTGAGGATAGGGTCGCATCTTGGGCATGACATATACCTTGTTCAATCTCGTTACCGGTAAGTCTCTTTACTCGTTTCGTAGCTCATCATCCCATGACTAACTCCTTAGTCACACTGAGCTCATTATGATGATGTTCTACCGAGTGGGCCCAGAGATACCTCTTCATCACACGGAGTGACAAATCCCGATCTTGATTCGTGCCAACCCAACAGACACTTTCGGAGATACCCGTAGTGCACCTTTATAGTCACCCAGTTACGTTGTGACGTTTGATACACCCAAAGCACTCCTACGGTATCCGGGAATTGCACAATCTCACGGTCGAAGGAAAAGACACTTGACATTAGAAAAGCTTTAGCATACGAACAACACGATCTAGTGCTATGCTTAGGATTGGGTCTTGTCCATCACATCATTCTCCTAATGATGTGATCCCGTTATCAATGACATCCAATGTCCATGATCAGGAAACCATGATCATCTATTGATTAACGAGCTAGCCAACTAGAGGCTTGCTAGTGACACATTGTGATCTTTTTATTCACACATGTATTATTGTTTCCTGCTAATACAATTATAGCATGAACAATAGATGATTATCATGAACAAGGAAATATGATAATAACCATTTTATTATTACCTCTAGGGCATATTTCCAACAGTCTCCCACTTGCACTAGAGTCAATAATCCAGTTACATTGTGATGAATCGAACACCCATAGCATTGTGGTGTTGATCATGTTTTGTTCGTGGAAGAGGTTTAGTCAATGGGTCTGCAATATTCAGATCCGTGTGTACTTTACAAATATCTATGACTCCTCTATGGACCTGGTCCTGGATGGACTTGTAGCGGCATTGGATGTGCTTGGTCTTCCGGTGAAATCTGGGCTCCTTGGCTATGGCAATGGCTTCAGTGTTATCACACAAGAGTGTCATCGAACGTGATGCACTTGGAACCACTCCAAGGTCGGTGATGAACTCCTTCATCCAGATCCCTTCATGAGCCGTTTCCTAAGCGGCCATGTACTCCGCTTCACATGTAGATGCTGCCACGACATCTTGCTTGCTGCTGCACCAGCTCACTGCCCCGCCATTCAAAACATACACGTATCCAGTTTGTGACTTAGAGTCATCCGGATCTGTGTCGAAGCTAGCATCAGTGTAACCCTTTACGACGAGCTCTTCGTCACCTCCATAAATGAGAAACATCTCTTTAGTCCTTTTCAGGTACTTAAGGATATTCTTGACCGGTGTCCAGTGTTCCCACTACACCACATCACTACATCCCCAACAGACAAGTTGGTCGGGTAAACAACGTCCACCGACAAACAATCGGTCGGGAAAGACTATTGCCGACCGACACTGTCTGTTGGGGAAAGTCCAGACGGGAAAGCCTTTTCCCAACCGACATATCTTTCCTGACCGACAGTTGGACGGCTATTGAAAGAATTACCGACCGACTTTCTGTTGGCCCTGCTATGAACCTTTCCCGACCGACTTTCAGATGATAATCTTTCCCGACCGACTGTTTGATGGTATTTTCTTTGCCGACTGACTTTCTATTGGCCTTACCATGAACTTTTCCCGACCGACAGTCCGATGGTAGTACATTCGCCGACCGACTTTCTCTCAGCCCAGCCATAAACCTTTCCCGACCAACAGTAGGACATTGTTATCTTTTGCCGACCAATAGTTCGATAGCATTTTGTTTAGCCAAGCAAGATATATTTAATACCCTCCTATTATTTGGCTTGTGCCTTGCAAAACAATATCAATCAACAATCAATATTAAACCAGAACCAAAGAAGAATATAGGTAACTAACTGAAAGGAAAAAACATTTATGTTTCAGTCACCACACACCTGATAGGTTTACAAAATGATACATGCATGTCCGAGATTCATTGTTTGCTCCATTACACATAATACCTAGTTGACAAGACACCCTATAGGTTTACAATATGATAACTAAAAGACACATTGTTTTTGCTCCATAACACAAAATGTCTAGCTGACGCAAACTGCCATCTTCATGGTTCCTCCCTGGTCCTGTTGTATGTCATTACTACAAAGATAAAAAAATCACCGGTGAATTCATGCATTCATAGGGATAATGGAAAAAATAATAATTGTATAAAGCATCAATGGCAAAAACAAACTGGGATTTTAGTATGATAAAAACAGGGCATGTTCAGAATAATGCCACAACATGTTCTAATTAGAATCAATGCCACATAGACCCACCATATAGCTTCTATCAATCTCCTAAGGCGCCAGGAAGTATATTAAATGAAAAGGAGCATATCCAATATCTGGCCACAAGGCAACAATTAAGCATGTCCAGACACCCAATTATTGGGAGCAAATAATCCACAAACGGACAAATGAAAGTCATTTTTGAAGAATATACTGCACTGGTTATAAGATATATTCACTTCTCTGGTTAATTTTGATGTTTTCAGATTATGCGAGAAAATGCAATGTGGTGTTCATCCACGGTCAAATCTTTGTACCAACTTATAGGAACACTGATGCAAAATGAGTGGTGGCAATTGCGGTACAGATGCAGGCGAATTAACAATGAGATTATTAGAACGAGCTTGCTTATTATAGTACATGGCACGATCACCATTAAGCACCTGACTTGCTACTGCTCAGGATTCAAAAACTGAGAAGATTTCTCCTATACAATGCACAAATACTGTTAGGATCGAGGGCGTATGCACATAAATTAATTTTCAAATAGATATCGACGCTTTAAATGGAGTATCTTGAAGCTATCCTTCCCCACAAAAACTGCGCGAAATTTATCTCCAGAATATTCACTTATGATAACCAAGAGAAACTATATGTGAATACAGCTGTTTTAGAAGAAACAATATAGTAGTGGCAAGCCAGGATATAGGTTCCATTCGTTTTGGTCCCTGGTTCTCCTCCAGACTAGAGAGGTGAGCATGAGTGAAAGAAAGCATCAACTATCACTTGACTACTCACATCAGAAAGCAACAAAACAAATTATTGGTCAATGTACAGTTCTAGATAGCAACTACCATCATGATGAAGAAGATACAAGGGTCTGGTTAAGTTCATTTTGGTCCCTGGTTTTGTAGCTCAAAAATAAATACTAGCTAAGGATTCAAAATACCTTAGCGGCGGGACGAGGAAGATCCCCCTGGTCTGTAGAGTTTCATCTAGCAAAGTGATCACGAGTCAGTATCACACATCAAACAATTCAAGATAGGTGGACAAAACAAAAATTATTGGTGATTACCTTGCTACATGGCCATGCAATGGACCTTGTGACAGCATCAGCAATAATTTGTAAATCGTCATCTTCAAAAGGCAGCGTAGCATCCCTTCTGATCGCAACATTGACAAGAACCTCATAAGTTCCTGGTCCAAGGGGCTCTCTGCCCAGAATAGTGTCTGGGTCAACTGAGATAATTGTTGCCTTAGCAACAGGAGTTTCAGGACCAGTCCATGCATATAGAAGCACATCCATACCAATCTGAAACAATGATTATTTTAGAAACATGAAAACAAAATAGAGTCCAAACATATTGGTAAGGATGAGAAGATTACAAGGCTTTCATCTTCATGGACTGATGAGCTTCTTGCGGGGTGCTTTGCAATAACTCTTCTATGAACAAAGGCAGTCATCATCATGTTCATTATCTTCTTCATCATAATTATCTTCCTCAGCTTCAACTCTGGAGTTCTATCAGACAACATATGGAAATAGAGTTAGTGCATGCAAGATGGATTATTGATGCAATGAAAAGATGTGGAAATAGTTCATTACTTGTTGAGAATTGGAACCGTGTTGCGAGCTAGGAGTTCCCAGATTATCCCATCCTTTTGAAGCTAACATCAATTCCATTTGGTTCATTCATTCCTGCATTTCTTCCACATGCCCCTCCAGCATGTTAAAGCGATTTTCAGCTTCTCGACCCCCTTCTATTGCAACTAGAACTCTTGTGCTCAGTTTAACACGTATACCCGGTGTGCCCAAATCTTGGGGTGTTGGCCCTAGACCTAACACACGGACACGACCCCTCAGCTCCTTCATTCCACATACACGTGCAAACAGGTCACCTTCTTTAATGCTTTTTTCCTTCCATTCTGGGTGCTTTTCAGCTTTCTCTATGAGTTCTTTCTGTAAAATGATATTTACGTGCTATGTAAATTCTACTTGTAACTAATACTGAAAAAGCATGGCAAAAGGGACTTACAATTGTGGCTGCTGCCTGCGGCACATAACTCCCTTTCCTTTCCCCTTTCTTGCATGTATGTGTTTTGATATAAACTTCATCTCTTCAAGGATAATGCCCAAGTTTGACAGCCTACAATCAGTTACTTATTTCACTATGCATTAGTCACTGTAACACAGCAGCGTATCATTTTTAATTGGGTAATTGTTTTTACCATTTCATTGGCAACACGGGCATGACTCTTGCTGCCAGATGTATGAGGTACTGCATTGGCACGATTCTTTTTGCCGATAGCACTACGATACTACAAGCAAAAAGTATTACTTGCAAATTTCTTTATCTATGTCCAGAACAGTGTGCTGCAATGATCTACAACAGTTTTGATTCAGCAGGATGACTTACTTCAAATGTAGAAGATCTCCAATAAGTACTAAGGGTCTTCCAATCAGCTTCACTAATTCTGTTGTCACGTCTTATAATAAGTTCTGCATCAGTGAGCGTAGCATCAAACTTGTACCTCTTTAAATCTGACTTCCAATCCTTCCATTTTATGTGTGAAGTGTTGATAACAAAGCTCAAAGCGGTTGAGTCCAGATCATAAAATGCCTATTAAAATGAAAGAAGGCAGGGCACTCAGTTAGACGGGATTAAAAAAGTGTGTGTAAGTTACAGGTTATGCTCATTTATACCTTCAAGGTCTTCCACACTAACATCTTTTTGTTTACATCAACATCTCGCCAATCTAACTCTGCACGTGGTATATGCTTCCTCACCAAAGTACCAATGAAATTGGTAAATTCAGTTGCACCTAGCCCAATAGGCTGGCCATTCCCATTAAGTGGAATATGGATTTTGGGTTGATTTAGCCTTGCATATATGTTAGCCTTTCGAGTAATTTTTGTTCCACCTTTCTTTTGACTACCTTCATCAAGCTCATGAGTAATCTCTTCATGCAAGAAAATTAACAAGTCATACAACAATTCTAGCAAGTGACATTAGCCTACAATACGAGTACAACCCACTACAAATACCTTTGGAAGGTGATGCTCAGGATCTACATGATCTTGATCTTTTGATACCCTAGACCTCAAAACACGCCCTTCATTCACGCACACAGGAGCGCTAGAGGGTGCCTGCATGGATATATAGGTTAGTGTTGCAAGCCACATTTGCTTCCTTTAGGTAGAACATGAATATGATGGAAGCTACATACCTTTCTTTTCTTTTTGTGGGCTTGGTTTGCTTCCATATCTTCTCTTACTGCTCGTACCGCTGCTAGCCGTTTTTCATTTTCTTCAAGGGTCTTACTTCTTTGTAGTTCATACTCCACCGCTTTTAGTTGTTCCTTCGTGACCCCACCATCTTTAGCTTTTCCGTTTGCGCTTGCCATTTTTTCTCCTGCAAAAGACACACTGTATGAGCACATCACTGAAAATACAAAACATTAGAGGATCGTACACAACACTTACTTTTTTTCAATATCACTTCCTTTAAGAACTAGTCCATCTATATCTGTCCTAGCAGAAGCAATGCATCCATCCGCAACACTCACACGTATAGCAGTACATGGATCAGGCAACGTCACACATAAAACATTACCATTATCATCTTGAGATTCTTCTATGTCATATAGTGATGGCACAACAATAGTAGACCACTCAGCATCAATGGGAGCTTCAACATAGTAAACTTGAGTTGCTTGTGTGGCTAATATGAAGGGATCATCTGAGATTTTCTCACCGGTATTGAACAAATGCTTGAAATTCACAGAAGTGATTCCAAACTGATCAGTCTGTACCCATTCATTTTCTACAAGATTATCAACCAAGTCACATTTGAACAACACTACTTTCCCTCCATGTTGATAGTTCAACTCAAGAATTTCTTTTATAATGCCATAATAGGTCTTGTTTCTTACACTAATATTGTCACCCTTTCCTTCTACAAAGGATGTGGTTTGTGCAACAAGAGCTACTCCACAACTCTGAAACGACCGGCCCTCATCATATAATTGTGTATGAAAGTCTATCCCATTTATAGCGTAGCTACTATACTTCATCGCGACCATGTCTGGCTCTTTAGCTAATATTTTTATCTCGTGTGGTGCTTCATCAACCATTTCTTCCACCTGTGATTATGAAATGCTATTGTTACTCTACAATGAGATGGAATTATATGTCTTATAGGTTGACAAAGTCACATGCCCACTTACGTGCAATTTAAACCACGCATGAAAGGTCTGATAATGCACACGCTTGACTTCTCGATGACTTCGAACACCAATAGAAGAAAGGTAATCCATATGTTTGCTACATATAGGTTATATTTATCTATCAACAAGGAAGAGAGAAATAACCTAATAGCAATACATAGTAGGGATATCTTACTCTAGGTATGGTTCTATGTTGTCATAGTTGAATAGGACGTATTTGTGGGCTTGCAGCCAAGTTTTGTTATCTAACATCACCATGCACTTGCTAGCCAACCCTTGACCAATGTTGTGGAAGAAACATGTTGTATCATCAACTTCAATATCCAAACCTCCATCATTCCTAACTCGATTGAACCGAGTCTCACCATCTAAATAGCGAGAGCAAAATGTCAAGCTCTCGTAAAACAAATAGCCCTCCGCAATTGATCCTTCCACATGACTTCTAGTGCGGACATGTCCCTTGAGCTTTCCTATATACCTCTCTACAGCCCACATGCTACGAAAATGTACTCGACCAGCTATCATTGCTTGGGCTAGAAGATGAACCATCAAATGCACCATAATATCAAAAAATGATGGGAGGAATATAGCCTCAAACAGGCTCAAGGTCTCAGCTATTTCTGCATGCAACCTCTGCATGTCACTTATGCGAATAACATGCGGGTACATTTGCTTGAAAAATCTGCTCACACGAATCAATACCGCACTCACTCTTTCTGGTAATGCTCTTCTCACCGCAAGTGGCAGCAAGTCTTGCAAAAGGACATGGTTGTCATGGCTCTTTAGCCCAGTTATCTTTTTCTCCTTAACATGCACATTACAAAGTAGGTCAGATGCATAACCATTAGGAAACATGGTATTTTTAAATACTTTGCAAAATGTCCTCTGCTGATCAGATTCCATTGTGTAAGGTGCAGGAGGAAAAAAAACTTCATCATCATCAAGGTCAACAGGTTGAAGATCCTTTCTAATATCGAGTGCTTGAAGGTCATATCGAGAATTAATGTTATCCTTTGTTTTTCCATTGACAACCAACAAAGTGTTAACTATGTTATCACACACGTTTTTTTTCTATGTGCATGATATCAAAGTTATGATGCATCTTCAAATCCTTCCAATATGGTAGTCTAAACCAAATAGACTTTCTTTTCCAAATGATCAACGGATCCCCTTTCTTGCGTTTCTTAGTTCTAGGCTTCTTCGTTATAGGATCCTTCCCAAACTTTGTTTGCATTTTTTCTATCAGCTCTAATATTTTCCTACCGGAAAGTGGAATGAGTGTTGTCCCAAGTTTTTTGTCAGCAAATGTGCGTGTATCATACCTCAAGGGGTGATCTGGACGTAAGAACCTACGATGCCCCATATAGAAAGTCTTGCTACCATTTTTCAGCCTAAGAGAACATACATGGGAGTGGCATTCAGGGCAAGCTCCTTCTCCAGAGGAAGCACACGCAACCAAAGACCCAAGACCTGGTTTATCTGTAATTGTGCATATTATGGCATCATGCAACCGAAAATACTCTTCAGTTGAAGCATCATAGGTCCTAACACCATGAACAAACAAATCTACCATATCATCAACTAGTGGCTCAAGATAGACATCAATATCACTACCAGGGGAATTTCGTCCTGGAATCAACAATGATAGGATGAAATTTGATTGCTTCATGATCATCCAGGGTGGAAAGTTGTAAGGAATCAATAATACTGGCCAAATGCTATAGCTGAGATTCATGGATCTAAATGGATTAAAACCATCAGCACATACTGCAAGCTTAAGATTTCTGCTGTCTTTTGCAAAGTCTTTATTTTTTCATCAAAATCTTTCCAAAGGAGAGAATCCCGAGGATGCCTAATCAAGTCATCTTGCATGCGCTCTTCTGCATGGCATCTTGTGAGAGCCGCAGTTCTGGAGCACACAAACAATCTTTGAAGCCTCTTCTTTATTGGGAAGTACCGAAGAACCTTCTTAGGAACCTTGTGGACACGTTTCCCATCTGCACTCTTCCTTTCAGATTTCCATCGTGAAGCCTTACATTCTGGGCATGAATTGGCATTGGCATTGTTCTTCCAAAATAGAATGCAATCATTTTCACATGCATGGATATTAACATACCCAAGGTCTAGACATTTGACTAGTTTTTTGGCTTCATTGGAGTTTTTGGGTATTGCAGACTGAGGGTAAGCATCTTTGAGTAGATCTAACAACAGATCAAAACTTCTATCAGACAACCCTCCAAGCAGTTTGGTGTGAAGAAGTCTCACTAGGAAACAAAACTTTGAGAAATTCTTACAGCTTGGATATAGCTCTTGTCTAGAATCAGCTTCAAGTTTGTGGAGAGAATCTAGAAAAGAATCATCCTGATCTAAACCACAATCATCTTCAAGATCTCCCCCTTTATCCAAACTAGCAGCAAGGTCTCTTAGCAAATCAGATATATCATCGCCCTCATCCCTATCATCACCCTCATCTAGATTTGGAGGAATGGGAGAAGAAGAGACACGTTCTCCATGAAACATCCACTGTTTGTATCCATCTACAAATCCCTCGCATACCAGGTGCTCACGGACTTCAGATTCTTCTCTCCAGTATGAGGTCACACAGTTTTTGCAAGGACACAAGATTTTATTATCGACCGATGATTTACTAAATGCATAGCCTAGGAATTTGGCAAGCCCTTGTAAGTACTTCTCTGTCTGCCTACATGCAAGTGTACATGTGTAGTGTGTTCTATATGGTTTCAGCATCTAAGAAATTTCAAATATATATATGTGGCATTATACCTAGGCGCATCCATCCAACTTCTATCCATGGTAGCTAGCTTCACAGTTGGTTACTACCAAATCAACACTAAATCCTGAACAGATATATCATAACCAGAGAATGCAAGGAATTACTTTAAGTACTATAAATAAAGTGACTCGAAAAAGAAAGGAGGAATCATAGAACCAATTCAATGGTGGTACACATAGAAAAGGTAGATGTGACCATAAATAAAACAGATGAAAGATGTGGTTGACTCACCAACTGGTGGAGGATGTCGTGACAAGAACGGAAGGGGGATTGTTGCGCCGCTGTTGGAAGTTGAGTCGTTGGTAGCAAGAATCCTGATACCCAACCAAATCACACACTATAAAAATCAGTGCCTTTGGACTTGAGTGGGGCAAAGGAACTCACTTGAGTGGATGCAGTAAGAACGTCGGTGGATGATCTCTTGAAGATGAGCTCCCACGGTGCCTCCTGAAGGAAAAATTGTATAAGAACCGAAGCCTAAGCAAAACCTTCAATTTATGTTAACACGCAACATTGACTCGGCTATGCTAGGAATGCATAACAACTTCAATAAATCTTAGAGCCACATTTGTTACAAAATACCACCAAGATATTAAGCTCACCAATTTCATAAATAATATCTATTTGTTAGCCACTAACTCCTAATCTATCTACCATTTCAGCTATTCACATAATTTCTAAATCGAACTGCAAGACTAAAAGCACGCCATCAACAAATCATATACTAAAAGCAAAATAAACAGTGGACACTGCACACTCCTTATGCAGCAGCTAGTACCAAATATTATGCTACTCTTCTTCCTCTGCTCAATGGTACCAGCAGTGGTTCTATGTGCTACCTGCAAAAAAAACAAGAGAGATGAAGTCAGGTCGCATGTACAGAGAGATGAATATCCACATTGCCGGAGGTCTCCCCATCCCCGCCACATGTGTTCTACGGCAGATCTCTGGTGCTCCTTGTTCCTTGCCACCAGAGCTCTCCATTCACCATAGCCCACTTTCACAACATGCCTCTAGGAGAGAGAGAGAGAGAGAGAGAGAGAGAGAGAGAGAGGAGATGTACCTCAACCGCACGCTACCCTGATGCAAGTTGAAGCAGCCACAAGGAGAGAAAGTAGGATGGCGCGACGCGGCGATGGACGGGCAGGACGACGCGGGGCGGAGATGGACGGGCAGGACGGCACCGGGTAGCGATGGATGGGCAGGACGGCGCTGGGGAGGCGTGGGGCGGCGCAGGGCGGCGCCGGGTGGGCAGGACAGCGCCGGGGTGGGGCAGCAGAGGGAGTGCGGCGCGGGGCAGCGGTGGGGCGGCGTGGGGCGGCGGTGGGGCGGCGTGGGGCGGCGGTGGGGAGGCATGGGGCGGCGGAGGGGAGGCGTGGGGCGGCGGTGGGGAGGACAGTGCGGGGAGGTGTATGTGGGGATCGACCAGCACAGGCTAGGGATTTGGGGATTGATGGTGATTTGGGGAAAAGCATTTCACGGGTTGGGCTAGGTATTGGCGCTAAAATTTGGTTATTCGCGCGCGAGGCCCATTTAGAATCTAAAAGTTGGTCGGGATTTTTTGCCAACCGATGGTCCGTGGGCCATTAGAGAATTCCCAACTGATGATTCGATGGTACCTGTTATATCATTCCCAACCGACAATGAGTCACTATAAAGAGTTTTGCCGACCCACAAACTGTTAGAAATTTTCCTGGCCAACCGTGGGTTGGCAATAGTGACCTTTTCCCAACACACGACTGTAGGGAATTCGGGTGCATGGTGTCCATACTGGGTTCACTTTCGTACCTCCCCACCAAACTTATGGCAAGGTTTATATCAGGTGTGGTACACAGCATGGCATACATTAGTGAGCCCACGGCTGAAGCATAGGGGACAGTACTCATCTTCTCTCTATCTGATGCCGTGGTCGGTGACTAAGTCTTACTCAATCTCTTACCTTGCAAAACTGGCAAGAACCCCTTCTTCGAGTTTTCCATATTGAACTTCTTCAATATCTTGTCAAGGTATGTACTTTGTGAAAGACCTATGAGGCGTCTCGATCTATCTCTATAGATCTTGATGCCTAATATGTATGCAACTTCTCCAAGGTCCTTCATTGAAAAACTCTTGTTCAAGTAGGCCTTTATGCTCTCCAATAACTCGATATTATACCCCATCAATAATATGTCATCCACATATAGTATGAGGAAAGCTATAGAGCTCCCACTCACTTTCTTGTACAGATAGGCTTCTCCATAAACCTGTATGAACCCAAACGCTTTAATCACCTCATTAAAGCGAATGTTCCAACTCCGAGATGCTTGCACCAGCCCATAGATGGAGCGCTGGAGCTTGCATACCTTGTTAGCACTCTTAGGATCGATAAAACCTTCTGGTTGCATCATATACACATCTTCCTTAAGATACCCGTTAAGGAACGCTATTTTGACGTCCATTTGCCAAATTTTATAATCATGAAAAGCGGCAATTGCTAACATAATTCAGACTGACTTTAGCTTCGCTACAGGAGAGAAAGTCTCTTCGTAGTCAACTCCTTGAATTTGTCGAAAACCCTTTGCGACAAGTCGAACTTTATAAACGGTCACATTACCGTTTGCGTCAGTTTTCTTCTTGAAGATCCATTTATTTTCTATGGCTCGTCGATCATCGGGCAAGTCCACCAAAGTCCATACTTTGTTCTCATACATGGATCCTATCTCGAATTTCATGGCCTCAAGCCATTTGTTGGAATCCGGGCCCGCCAATGCTTCTTCATAGTTCGAAGGTTCACCGTTGTCTAACAACATGATTTCCATCACAGGGTTGCCGCACCACTCTGGTGCGGAACGTACGCATGTGGACCTTCATGGTTCAGTAGCAACTTGATCCGAAGCTTCATTATCATCATCATTAACTTCCACTCTGGTTGGTGTAGGCGCCACAAGAACAATTTCCCGCGCTGCGCTGCGCTACTCTCCGGTTCGACAGGGGGTATAATTACCTCATCAAGTTCTACTTTCCTCCCACTTACTTCTTTCGAGAGAAAATCTTTCTCTAGAAAGGATTCGTTCTTGGCAACAAAGATTTTATCTTCGGATCTAAGATAGAAGGTATACCCAATAGTTTCCTTAGGGTATCCTATGAATGCGCATTTCTCTGCTTTGGATTCAAGCTTTTCTGGTTGAAGTTTCTTCACATAAGCATCGGAGCGCCAAACTTTTAGAAACGACAGCTTAGGTTTCTTGCCAAACCATAATTCATACGGTGTCGTCTCAACGGATTTAGACGGTGCCCTATTTATAGTGAATGCTGCCGTTTCCAATGTGTATCCCCAAAATGATATCGGTAAGTCGGTAAAAGACATCATAGATCGTACCATATCTAATAAAGTGCGATTATGACGTTCAGACACTCCGTTACATTGCGGTGTGCCAGGCGGCGTCAGTTGTGAAACAATTCCACATGTCCTTAGGTGTGTGCCAAACTCGTGACTCAAATA
Source organism: Hordeum vulgare subsp. vulgare (assembly GCF_904849725.1). NCBI lineage: Eukaryota > Viridiplantae > Streptophyta > Magnoliopsida > Poales > Poaceae > Hordeum > Hordeum vulgare. The sequence goes on along the minus strand of NC_058524.1, from coordinate 494,182,473 downwards.
TTCTCCTCCACGATCAGATCGTAGACACTTTATTTTCTTGTCACGTTGATTCTCAACCTCACTCTGAAATTCCTTGAACTTTTCAAATGTTTCAAACTTATGCTTCATTAAGTAGATATACTCATACCTACTCAAATCATCAGTGAGAGTGAGAACATAACAATAGCCACCACGAGCCACAACGTTCATTGGACCACACACATCAGTATGTATTATTTCCAATAAGTCAGTTGCTCTCTCCATTATTCCTAAGAATGGAGTCTTAGTCATCTTGCCCATGAGGCACGGTTCGCATGTGTCAAATGATTCAAAGTCAAAAGACTCCAACAGTACATCAGTATGGAGTTTTTTCATGCACTTTATATCGATATGACCAAGGCGGCACTGGCACAAGTATGTGGGACTATCATTATCAACTTTACATCTTTTGGTATTCACAGTATGAATATGTGTAACATCACAATCGAGATTCATCAAGAATAAACCATTCACTAGGGAGCATGACCATAAAACATATCACTCATATAAATAGAACAACCATTATTCTGTCACTTAAATGAGTAGCCGTCTCACATTAAGAAATACCCTGATACAATGTTCATGCTTAAATCTCGTACTAAATAACAATTATTAAGGTTTAAAACTAATCCTGAAGGTAGATGTAGAGGCAGCGTGCCGATGGTGATCACATCGACCTTGGAGCCATTCCCGACGCGCATCGTCACCTCGTCCTTAGCCAGCCTCCATTTATTCCGTAGTTCCTGCTTTGAGTTGCAAATGTGAGAAACAACACCGGTATCAAATATCCAGGAGCTACTACGAGCGCTGGTAAGGTACACATCAATAACATGTATATCACATATACCTTTGACATTGTCGGCCTTCTTATCCGCTAAGTACTTGGGGCAGTTCCGCTTCAAGTGACCTCTTCCCTTGCAATAGAAGCACTCAGTCTCAGGCTTGGGTCCACTCTTTTTCTTCTTCCCGACATCAGGCTTACCGGGTGTGGCAACGGCTTTTCCGTCTTTCTTGAAGTTCTTTTTACCCTTGCCCTTCTTGAAACTGGTGGTCTTGTTGACCATGAACACTTGATGCTCTTTCTTGATTTCTACTTCTGCAAATTTCAGCATCGAGTACAACTCGGTAATGGTGTTCTCCATCCCTTGCATGTTGTAGTTCAGCACAAAACCTTTGTAGCTTGGTGAGAGACTGGAGGATTCTGTCAATTATAGCGTCATCCGGAAGTTCTACTCCAAGCTGAGTCAGACGACCGTGCAACCCACACATTTTGAGTATATGCTCACTAACAGAACTGTTCTCCTCCATCTTATAGCTAAAGAACTTGTCGGGGACTTCATATCTCTCGACCCGGGCATGAGCTTGAAAAACTAGCTTCGGCTCCTGGAACATCTCATATGCTCCGTGTTGCTCAAAACGCCTTTGGAGCCCCGTTTCTAAACTGTATAACATGCCACACCTAACCAGAGAGTAGTCATGTTACATCCCTGACACCTTAATCAAGTTAGCTTTGTGCTCATGTTTTCTTTGCATTGCATCTAGGAAATTTTCAACAAGAACAAAGTAAGTGGTGAAGGAAAATTCAAAAAACCCTAGCCACTTCTCAAATTAAGGAAATTTCAAACTAGTTAAAATCAATGAACCCAAAATGGCCTCAAGAAAAGTTCAATCTTTCTGATAATTCTTGGAAACAAATAAGCAATGAAGGAAACCATTTCTTTTATACTCTTGGCATTTTAAATAAATGCAAAAAGCTACTGGTTTCAAGTTTAAAATTTGAAATCAGAAACTTTAAGTTTTCAAAAATGTTGAAAACTTTAGGAATGGTTGGATACATTCCAACTAATATTCTGGTGTGTTCAAAATGATTTTACAAACTATTTTGGGAGCTGAAATAAATAGCAAATCAATAGTTAACAAAACAAAAACAAAACAGAAAAGAAAAGAGAAAGAAAAGAAAAAAAACCTTATCTATCGCCGGCCCAGCACACCAGGGGCTCCCCGGTCATCTTCCTCCTCCTGTCAGTAGGCAGGGGAGAAGATGAGCATGGCGGCCAAGCCCGGCCACCTCCTGCCTGCCTGCTCGCTGCTGGAGGCCTCCAGGAGCGCCAGCGCGACGCCATGGGCCTTCGTATCCTCCTCCCCGCGGCTCTATCCTCTCCCCGAGGCCTCTCGATCCCCTTTCCCCTCTCAGATCTCTCTCTCCCCGAAGCTCCGGTCGCCGTCGATCCGTCGTCTCCCGGTCCTCCCCGACCCTGCCGGCAGCCTCACAAGATCCGCCGTGAGCTCCTCTTCCCGTTCCCCCTCTTCTCGAGGCTTTCCCCCTCCTTTATCCCCGTTAGCCGCCGGATCCCGAAGGACCTCGTTGCCGGCCATGTCATTGCCGTCGTTGTGGTACTCCGCTCGCGAGACCGAGCTCAGAAATGAGCTCCTGGAGCTCTGTAGATGGCGTAGGGCCCCTCTCCCAGCTTGCTAGTCCCCCGCATCGGCACCCCCGTCGATGCCCGAGCCGCAGCCGCCGCTGACCTCATCGCCGGTGTGGATTCCGGTGACCACTGGGTCCAGCTTCTCTCCCTTTAGATACGGCGTTTCTCTAGTTGTCCGTAGCACTAAACCGCGCCCAAAACCGACGCCCGTAGCGCCATTTAGCTCACTCCGGCGAGCCCTCCGCCGTGCCCGTGGTAGGTTGAACCCTAATCACTCGCTGACAGTAGGTTTAACCCTAATCACTCGCTGACAGTGGGCCCAAGGCCAAGTCAAACTGACTTAGGGGCTGGTCAGCGCGGGATTAGCCCCTGAGACGCTGACTAGTGGGTCCCCCCTGTCAGGTTTGACCTGATCAAGTCAGTTGACCTGCTAACGCCATGATGATGCAGTAATGACGCAATAAAGGGGTTTTCTAGTATAAAAATAATTCCAGAAAAGTTTAAAACTTCTAAAATTCATAGAAATTAATCTGTAACTCCAATGAAAATAATTTATACATGAAAAAGTATTAGAAAAATTCAAGGAATCTGAATATGTCATTTTCAAACATGTTTGAAAATGTTACAGAACCCAAACATGAAGATTAACGAATAAGTTAATTCTTATAAATACTTTGTAGATGGAATTTGCAAAATATTTAAATTTCACTATAAATGACATGATCAAACACTTTCCTAATTACAAACCAGCAACCTAACATGTCATCCCATGCATGTTAAAAGCAAGTTGATCTGAGCATCAGGTCAAATCAATTAAAATGGTATCCGAGAATACCTCGTTTGAAGTGATATTTGAATTTGATTCAAATCAACTTCAAACCTAATCCATGTTAGCTATAATAATATAGCACCTTGCATCCTCATGCCATGCTCATGCATCATCTTGATTCCATATGTTTGATATTGATTGTTGTCATTCCTTTCGGTAGGCTCTGCTCCCCCGGATTCCACCGAATATCCGTCTGACAGATATTGTCACTCCTTTGAGCAACATGGCAAGCAACCATTTTGATCATCCCGATAAATCCCATGTTCTTGCTCCTGCACTTACTTATTGCATTAGGATCAAATGCTTCAAATGCTTTTGCCACGTTAGTTGAACCCACTTCCTTTGCATGACCTATCCTTGTCACAGTAAATAGCTGAACCTTGCAACCTAGCATACCTGGTAGTTGCTTGAGCCATGATGTGTCCTATCCTGCTATGCATGCTATGCTTAGAGTTGTGTATGCTCTGTCATCTGGGAGATGAACAGAATTGTGAGAATGTGTTCGGTAAGCAAAGGTTGTGTGTTGAACCTGTTTTGGTAAAGGTACCGGTGAAAAGCTCTGTAGGAGTACATGGCGGGTTGTTTCATTGGAACCATCCTTAGGAACTGAGTTCCGTGTATGTAATCCAAGACGAGATACTACCACATGTTGGGCCCTGAAATATGACCCCGCTCGACTTATTAATCGCTTAGTACTCGGTCCAGGAGTTGCAAGTAGTTTCTCGTGTTTATAGTCATGATGGAGGCCGTGCATGGTGCTGACCTGAGAGGTGGGCTGTGATGTGGTAGGCAGTGGCACGGTGTACCAAGTGGTACCCGGATGGTGGGCTTGGGAACCCTGCGCACATTGTTTGAGGCCGTGGCGGAAACCTAGGCCGGACTTCCGTACAGGTTACTCTCAGATAGGCGATGAACCTGGACTAGGTACTAATGTGCTTAACGGTCGTGGCCGACTCCCTCGCTGGGCTTCCGCTTGAAGGTTGCTGAGGTGCATGACGTGCACATGGAGATAAGTGGCGAGAGCGTGTGTGACGAAGTACACCCCTGCAGGGTTATGATCTATTCGAATAGCCGCGTCCGCGGATATGGACTACTTGGAGACATATGTTGTTCATAGATAACTTAAATGGCTACTCATAAAATTGTCAAGATAAGCGTGACTGTCGTGGACGGCATTTCCGTATGGAGACGGAATAATTCCACGATGGAGTATTGTTGTGGTGTTAGTGGACTCGAGTGCGAGAAATCAAGTTGTCAAAATTATTTAAAAATGCAAGTTGTCTAGCCACGAGTCAAATTCTGGCTTTCCGCATGAAAACCCACAATACCTTATTGATACATTGCATGAGTAGATAGTTATCCTAAAATCTTGCTGAGTACCTCCGTACTCATGTTTGCTTAATAAATGATGTAGAGGTTGCTAATGAACCTAATGGAGGGTTCTTCATAGACATCGACGACGACGAGTAGCTAGTGTCCCAGCTACGATCTGGCCCTAGGTTGGCTCTGTAGTATAGTCAGGCCATGTGCCTCTAGTTTCACCTGTCTGTACTCAGACAGTTTTAAACACTTCCGCTGGCTTGTAACTGAATGACTGCTATTATGGGTCGTGAGACCCTTAGTGTGTAATATTATGTGTGTGGCTCTTTTGAGCCTCTTAAATAAAGCTTGTATGTTTATGGTTATGTTGTGATGCCATCGATGTATCTATACATACCGGTATGCCATGCGTACGTGTGTCGTACTTGATGTGTATGGGGTTCGATTACCTAGCCGTGAACTTTATTAGCACTCCTTACAGGGAAATGCCCCTTTGTGATCCAACGAGCCATGGTAGCTCGCTACTGCTCCGGACACATTGGTTGACCGGCATGTGTCCTTCTTAGCTGCTGTGTCTGTCCCCTTTGGGGAAATGTCACACGATGTAATGGAGTCCTTGTAGCTTGCTACGACTCGTCTACATTCGCTGGTGACCGACACCTGCTTTGTTGAGTCATGTATGCATGTCCTTGTGCGGTACTGCCACTTTGGTTTATGACTAGACTTGTCGATCCGGGTTCTTTGTCATTGGAATGCTAGCGACACAATTGCATACGTGAGTCAAAAGGCGCAAACGGTCCCGGCTAAGGTAAGGCTGCAGCCGTGGAATTAACCGTGCGTGAGACCACAAAGGGATGCGATGTGTTACGGGCTGGAATCCTATGGCTTAGGATCGGGGTCCCGACAGCGTTGGTATGAGAGCCTGACTTACTGTAGGATTACTAAGCCAAACTGGTCGAAGTTGAGTCTAGATTTGCTTTAGTTATATATAAGGTAATTGTTTGTGGAAGGGAACGTAAGACTCTTTATCTCTTCTCAAGTTATTCTATTCTGGTCATCCTCGTCTTTTCTGCGGGAATTAAGGACTAGGTTACTCATCTTCTTCTATGCTCGTGTTTCTGATCGGTAGATTATAGGACTACGGGTCAAGAGAAATTTGGGTTTCTTCCATTCCTAGGAAAAAGGAAGTAAGTTTGATGATCAGAGAATTGAACTTGATAGTTGAGTGGTTACGCTATTCCATTTTGGGTTGTCTCAAAATTTGTTTTTGAGCATTTACAGCCATTATGCTGCCCAATTTTGCATTCAGAGCTCTAATGCTTTTGCATTACTCTCTATTTACAGATGCCTGGCCGTCCTTCTCGTCAGGTGGTACGTCTGACCAGGTGCATTGATGTGCCGGGCCATACGGCCATACTGGTCAGGGTGATGTCGGTGTGCGGTTACCGCTGGTACCCCGAGTACACAGTGGAGGAACAGTACCGAGACTTCAACCAGAGCCATTATATCTGCACTGTTAGGGTATTTCCAGACTACCCTGGAGCTGAGGAGCCAATCCATTGGTCCTATGGGTTGGGAGTCACTGTTGACATGGCAGTACAAGATGCTGCCTATTCAATGCTGACCATTATGAGGGCGAGACATGCACTGCTGCAGAATTCAGAGTTCTGCTATGTTCTGGCCTCTCAGCCTGGTGAAGAGGGATACCTCAGTGGAGTCTATTTTGATTCTTCTATGGAGGATCCACTACTGCAGTCCACTGTTGAGATGCTAGAGAACAGAGACAGGGATGCTCGTTCTCTCCGCATGGAGCTTTATGCTACCCGTGCCCGTGTGTGGACGGCTTTGACGCAGCTGGCACTGGTAGTCCAGACAGGGTACGGAGATATGGAGATGCTGAACCCTGTTAGAACCCATCTTCCGGCCCACGTTGACTGGCCAGCTATAGGAGGAGTCACCCCTCTTCGTGGACCCCTCTTACCACCAGTCAGGGGACCAAGGCCACATCCGTGTCCTTATGGATCCCAGGGATCTCATGCTAGAGTGTTTCCTGATCCGCAGGTTGAGCTTCCAGGCCATGGAGGTAATCTCTATGAGATGTTCTATGCGAATGCCTGAGCTGTGAGCGGAAGGATAGTATGGTAGTAGCCGTACGTTCACAGTCCTGCGTGACTTGTGAAGTATGCGTGTGATGTGAAATGAATTCCGGAGGCCTAGATAAATAATGTATAGGAAGCTTGTAAGCCTCTGATGAGTAGTTTCATAATTTCAGTAGTTTACTATGTAAGGGTGTGTATGAACCATGGTGTATATATAGAAATTGCTTGTTACCATGTTGTTCGGATATTCATTTCCGCATTCCGTGTGTTCAGTACATTCTTAATCCATAGCCAGTATTGATATGATGTTGGTCTAAGTTGTGAGTTTGTTTGTCAGGATGGTGTTCACCAGGCTGAACCGTGCCCCTACTCATGAGCAAGGCGAGGGTAGTCAAGCGTCGCAGGAAGACCTGCCTCACCCGCCCTCTCTGGCGGAAGTTATGCTTGAGGCAGAGAGAAACAAAAGGGAGACCAATCGACTGTTAGAGCGTATTGAGCAGAATACGGCTCGTCAGCCTAGGAATGCTGCATTGTCCCTCAACGACTTTGTGAAGCTGAATCCTCCAAAGTTTCATCACTCCGTCGAACCCCTCGACGCTGATGACTGGCTGTGCAACATCTCACGCAAGATCCGCTCTGCGAATGTTTCTGAGGCCGACAAGGTGACCTTTGTGGCGTATTTCCTCGAACGACCAGCCAATCTGTGGTGGGAGAACTTTGAAGCTATGCGTCCTACTGAACCAGCAGCCACATGGGCATACTTCAGTGCAACCTTTCGTCTGCACCATATTCCAGAGGGCCTGATGGACAGAAAGAGAGAGGAGTTCTATGCTTTCACTTAGGGCAAGTTGACCATGGATGCCTATAGCCGCGAGTTCGGTAACCTCGCCCTCTATGCAATAGAGGAGGTGCCTACTGACGCCAAGAAGCAAGCAAGATTCCGTAAGGGTCTGAGCCCTGAGCTTCGTCGTGATCTGCGCCTCCACGAGTGTGCAAGCTTTCAAGCCCTGGTCAACAAGGCGATCAGTGTCGAGACTGGTCATACTGACATTGAAGCCACAAGGAAGCACTCCCGTGACTTTGGCTCGTCTTCTGGTTCCGCGTTTTCAAAACACAGGTTGTGGGTTCCGAACAGTTCTCTGCCGCCAAGATACACTCCGAGGCCATCCTACGTGGCGCCTGAGACGAATCAGACCAACCCTCCAGCAAAATCTTATGTTGGTCCAGCTAGCAATGCTGCACCACGTGCAAACCAAGTGATATGCTACAAGTGTGGAGAACCAGGGCACTATTCTCGTGAGTGTCCTCAAAATATGGGTGCCAAGCAACCCGGAAAGTCTGTCGAGCAAGGCAAGTCGGGCAAAGCTTGCTATGTGAAGCCAACTCCTGCACGTGGCCGTGTGAACTATGTCTCAGCAGAAGAAGTTGAACAGGATCCCGACGTCATATTGGGTACGCTTCTTGTTAATCATCACCCGGCGTCTGTTCTCTTTGACACTGGGTCTTCTCATTCCTTCATTTCAGAAAGTTATGCACAGTTGCATAATATGTCTTTTTGTGATATGCCAATTCCACTGGTTGTCCAAACTCCTGGTAGTAAATGGCAAACCTCTAGGATAACCTATGACAATGAAATTCTAGTAGACAGGCTAGTTTTTCTAGCCTCATTGATAGCCTTGAAATCTTCGGATATTAATATCATCTTGGGCATGGACTGGATGTCAGCTCACTATGCCAAGATTGATACTCATTCTAGAAATGTCCATCTTACCCATCCCTCGGGTGAGATAGTAAATGTCTCTACTCGAGTTGCCAAATGCCAACTCTATTCCTTAAATGCCAACCCTCTTCCGGAACTTGAAGACATTCTGGTAGTCCGTGACTTTCCGGATGTTTTTCCAGAGGAACTGCCAGGAATTCCACCTGACAGAGATGTAGAGTTTGTGATAGATCTTGTTCCGGGAACTGTCCCAATAGCCAGAAGACCATATAAGATGGCACCCCTAGAGCTAGCCGAACTAAAGAAGCAACTAGATGAGGCCTTGAATAAAGGTTTCATTCGTCCTAGCTCTTCTCCTTGGGCTTGCCCCGTCCTCTTCGTCAAGAAGAAAGACGGAACGGATCGGATGGTTGTAGATTATCGACGAGTTAATGTGGTCACCATAAAGAACAAGTATCCGCTCCCCAGGATCAACGACCTGTACGATCAGCTTGCTGGATCCTCAGTCTTCTCCAAAATGGATTTGAGGTTGGGATACCATCAAATCAAGATCAAGAACGGGGACATTCCAAAAACGGATTTTGTTACTCGATATGGCCAATACGAGTACACCGTAATGTCCTTCGGTTTAACCAATGCCCCAGCCACCTTCTCTCGTCTGATGAATTCAATCTTCATGGAGTATTTGGATAAATTCGTCGTGGTATACCTCGATGATATTCTCATCTACTCGAAGAACGAACAAGAACATGCCGAGCATCTAAGGCTGGTATTGATGAAACTTCGAGAGCATCGCCTTTATGCCAAGTTTTCAAAATGTGAATTTTGGTTACCAGAAGTGACCTATCTAGGTCACGTAATCTCTGGTAAGGGTATTGATGTCAATCCCGAGAGAGTTCAAGCTGTCCTTGATTGGACTCAACCTGAATCGGTTAAGCAAGTTAGGAGTTTTCTTGGTCTAGCGAGCTATTGTCGCCGCTTTGTCGAGAATTTCTCCAAGGTTGCAAAGCCTCTAACTGAACTCCTCAAGAAGGATAAAAAGTTCGAGTGGACACCACAGTGTGAGCATAGTTTTCAGGAACTGGAAAGACGCCTGACTTCCGCACCTGTGTTGCTACCACCAAATTTTTCTAAGGACTTTGTTATCTATTGCGACGCCTCGCGACAAGGATTAGGTTGCATTCCAATGCAAGATCGTCATGTGATTGCATACGCATCTCGACAGTTGCGTCCACATGAGGATAATTATCCCACACATGACCTTGAGCTTGCAGCTGTGGTCCATGCACTAAAAACCTGGCGACATTACCTTCTGGGTAATCGTTGTGAAATATTCACTGATCACCAAAGTCTGAAATATATCTTCACCTAGCCGGATTTGAATCTCATGCAAAGACGGTGGGTTGAGTTGATCTCGGATTACGACTTAGGGATAACTTACACCCCGGGGAAGGCCAATGTTATGGCCAATGCACTAAGTCGTAAATCGTATTGTAACAATTTGATGCTACAACAAGGTCAACCACATCTCTATAAGGACTTTCGGAAGTAGAATCTTCATATTGTTCCTCAAGGATTCCTTTCTACCGTGGTGGCAAAGCCTACCCTTAAGGATCAAATTATAGCTAGCCAAAAGCATGACAAGGGTATATCACGGATCAAGGAGAATATTTTTAGCGGAAACGCTAAAGAATTTTCCATGAACGATCAAGGTGTTGTGTTCTTCTAGAATCGTCTAGTGGTTCCTAAGAACCCACATCTAAGCCAGTTAATCCTTAAGGAGTCCCATGATCATCCTCTCACCATTCATCCAGGTAGTACTAAGATGTATCAGGACCTACACCAGAGGTTCTGGTGGACTAGGATGAAGAGACAAATTGCTGAGTTCGTTGCCAACTGCGACGTTTGTCGTCGAGTTAAGGTAGAACATCAAAGGCCTGCTGGCACCCTTCAACCACTAGCTATTCCTGAATGGAAATGGGATAAAGTTAGCATGGATTTCATTAACGGATTTCCCAAGACCAAGAAAGGAAATAATGCTATCTTTGTGGTCATTGACCGTCTTTCCAAAGTGGCTCATTTTCTTCCCGTTCGTGAGAGTATAACAACTAGCCAGCTAGCACAGTTATATATCTCTCGAATAGTGTCTCTTCATGGTGTTCCCCTGGAGATTAACTCGGACCGTGGGAGTATCTTTACTTCTCGCTTCTAGGAAAGTTTTCAGAATGGGGACTCACTTATCTTTTAGCACTGCTTTCCATCCCCAATCAAGTGGTCAAGTAGAAAGAGTGAATCAAATCCTAGAAGATATGCTCCGAGCTTGTGTTATATCGTTCAGTATGAATTGGGAGAAGTGCCTTCCATTCGCCGAATTTGCTTATAACAATAGTTATCAATCAAGCTTGGGCAAAGCTCCTTTTGAAGTTCTCTATGGACGAAGATGTCGAACACCTCTTAATTGGTCAGAAACCGGAGAGAGGCAACTCTTTGGCCCAGATATGATCCAGGATGCAGAAGAGCAGGTTCGCATTATTTGTGAAAAGTTAAAAACAGCCCAGTCTCGTCAAAAGAACCAATATGATCGTCATCATAAGGCTGTGACCTTTGAAGTTGACGAGAAGGCTTACCTTCGGGTTACACCTTTGAAGGGTACCCCTCGATTCGGTATCAAGGGCAAGTTGGCTCCTCGTTACATTGGTCCTTTTCGCATTCTTGCCAAATGAGGAGAAGTTGCCTACCAGTTGGAACTTCCTCCGCATCTTTCCAAGGTTCATGATGTCTTTCACGTCTCGCAACTCAGGCGTTGTTTTTCGGATCCTATCCGTGAAGTGGACCACGAAACGCTTGATCTCCAAGATAACCTTTCATACCGAAAATACCTCGTGCGTATTCTTGATAAGCTGAGCGTACCACTCGACGTCGAAACCTCAAGTTTCTTAAAGTTCAATGGTCAAATCATTCTGAAAAGGAGGCAACTTGGGAAAGAGAGGATCATCTCCGACTTGAGTATCCTGCGTTATTCCCGACGACTTCTAAATCTCGGGACGAGATTCTTTTGAGTGGGGGTGAGTTGTCACATCCCTGACACCTTAATCAAGTTAGCTTTGTGCTCATGTTTTCTTTGCATTGCATCTAGGAAATTTTCAACAAGAACAAAGAAGTGGTGAAGGAAAATTCAAAAAACCCTAGCCACTTCTCAAATTAAGGAAATTTCAAACTAGTTAAAATCAAGGAACCGAAAATGGCCTCAAGAAAAGTTCAATCTTTCTGATAATTCTTTGAAACAAATAAGCAATGAAGGAAGCCATTTCTTTTATACTCTTGGCATTTTAAATAAATGCAAAAAGCTACTGGTTCCAAGTTTAAAATTTGAAATCAGAAACTTTAAGTTTTCAAAAATGTTGAAAACTTTAGGAATGGTTGGATACATTCCACTTAATATTCTGGTGTGTTCAAAATGTTTTTACAAACTATTTTGGGAGCTGAAATAAATAGCAAATCAATAGTTAACAAAACAGAAACAAAACAGAAAACAAAAGAGAAAGAAAAGAAAAAAAAACCTTATATGTCGCCGGCCCAGCCCACGAGGGGCTCCCCGGTCATCTTCCTCCTCCTGCCAGTAGGCAGGGGAGAAGATGAGCACGGCGGCCAAGCCCGGCCACCTCCTGCCTGCCTGCTCGCTGCTGGAGGCCTCCAGGAGCGCCAGCGCGATGCCCTGGGCCTTCTTATCCTCCTCCCCGTGGCTCTATCACCTCCCCTAGGCCTCTCGATCCCCTTTCCCCTCTCGGATCTCTCTCTCCCCGAAGCTCTGGTCGCCGTCGACCCGTCGTCTCCTAGTCCTCGCCGACCCTGCCGGCAGCCTCACAAGATCCGCCGTGAGCTCCTCTTCCCGTTCCCCCTCTTCTCGAGGCTTTCCCCCTCCTTTAACCCCGTTAGCCGCCGGAGCCCGAAGGATCTCGTCTCCGGCCATGTCATTGCCGTCGTTGTGGTACCCCGCTCACGAGACCGAGCTCAGAAATGAGCTCATGGAGCTCTGTAGAAGGCGTAGGGCCCCTCTCCTCGCTCGCTAGTCCCCTGCATCGGCACCCCCGTCGATGCCCGAGCAGCAGCCGCCGCTGACCTCATCGCCGGCGTGGATTCCGGTGACCACTGGGTCCAGCTTCTCTCCGTTTAGATGCGGCGTTTCTCTAGTTGTTCATAGCACTAAACCGCGCCCAAAACCGACGCCCGTAGCTGAGAGGTGGGTTGTGATGCGGTAGGCAGTGGCACGGTGTACCAAGTGGCACCCAGATGGTGGGCTTGGGAACCCTGCGCACATCGTTTGAGGCCGTGGCGGAAACCTCGGCCGGACTTCCGTACGGGTTACTCTCAGATAGGCGATGAACCTGGACTAGGTACTAATGTGCTTAACGGTCGTGGCCGACTCCCTCGATGGGCTTCCGCTTGAAGGTCGCCGAGGTGCGTGACGTGCACATGGCGATAAGTGGCGAGAGCATGTGTGACGAAGTACACCCCTGCAGGGTTATGATCTATTCGAATAGCCGCGTCCGCGGATATGGACTACTTGGAGACATATGTTGTTCATAGATAACTTAAATGGCTACTCATAAAATTGTCAAGATAAGCGTGAGTGTCATGGACGGCATTTCCGTATGGAGACGGAATGATTCCACGATGGAGTATTGTTGTGGTGTTAGTGGACTCGAGTGCGAGAAATCAAGTTCTCAAAATTATTTCAAAATGCAAGTTGTCTAGCCACGAGTCAAATGTTGGCTTTCCGCATGAAACCCCACAATACCTTATTGATACATTGCATGAGTAGATAGTTATCCTAAAGTCTTGCTGAGTACCTCCGTACTCATGTTTGCTTAATAAATGTTGCAGAGGTTGCTAATGACCCTAATGGAGGGTTCTTCATAGACATTGACGACAACGAGTAGCTGGTGTCCCACCTATGATCTGGCCCTAGGTTGGGTCTGTAGTATAGTCAGGCCATGTGCCTCTAGTTTCACCTGTCTGTACTCAGACAGTTTTAAACACTTCCGCTGGCTTGTAACTGAATGACTGCTATTATGGGTCATGAGACCCTTACTGTGTAATATTATGTGTGTGGCTCTTTTGAGCCTCTTAAATAAAGCTTGTATGTTTATGGTTATGTTGTGATGCCATCGATGTATATATACATACCGGTATGCCATGCGTACGTGTGTCGTACTTGATATGTATGGGGTTCGATTACCTAGCCGTGAACTTTAGTTGCACTCCTTACAGGGAAATGCCCCTTTGTGATCCAACGAGCCATGGTAGCTCGCTACTGCTCCGGACACATTGGTTGACCGGCATGTGTCCTTCTTAGCTGCTGTGTCCGTCCCCTTTGGGGAAATGTCACGCGATGTAATGGAGTCCTTGTAGCTTGCTACGACTCGTCTACATTCGCTGGTGACCGACACCTGCTTTGTTGGGTCATGTATGCCTGTCCTTGTGCGGTACTGCCACTTTGGTTTATGACTAGACTTGTCGATCCGGGTTCTTTGTCATTGGAATGCTAGCAACACAATTGCATACATGAGTCAAAAGGCGCAAACGGTCCGGGCTAATGTAAGGCTGCAGCTGTGGAATTAACCGTGCGTGAGACCGCAAAGGGATGCGATGTGTTACGGGCTGGATTCCTATGGCTTAGGATCGCGGTCCCGACAAGTCATCACTGCGCGTCTGCTAGATGTTCTGAACATCTTGGGGTGCCGCGGGAACAGGAGGGTCACCTAGCGGCACATCAAGGACATAAGCCTTCTTGGATGCAATGAGGATGAGCTTCAAGTTGTGGACCCAGTCCGCATAGTTGCTACCATCATCTTTCAGCTTGTTTTTCTCTAGGAACGTGTTGAAATTGAGGTTGACAGGTGCGTTGGCCATTGGATCTACAATATTTAACAGACAACTTTTATACTAAGTTCATGAATATTAAGTTCATCTACTCAAATTAAGTATGAACTCCCACTTAAATCGACATCCCTCTAGTCATCTAAGTGATACATGATCCATGTCGACTAACCAGTGTCCGATCATCACGTGAGACGGACTAGTCGTTGATGGTGAGCAACTTCATGCTGATCTTTTTCAACCATACAACTCATGTTCGACCTTTCGTCTCTCGTATTTGAGGTCATGTCTGTACATGCTAAGCTCGTCGAGTCAACCTAAGTGTTTCGTGTATGTAAATCTGGCTTACACCCGTTGTATGCGAACGTTAGAATCTATCACACCCAATCATCACGTGGTGCTTCGAGACAACGATCCTTCACAACGGTGCATACTTAGGGGAATGCGTTCTTGAAAATTTATGAGCGGTCATCTTATTATGCTACCGTCGTTCTAAGCAATAAGATGAAAAACATGATAAACATCACATGCAATCATATAGTGACATGATATGGCCATTATCATCTTTGCTCCTTCGATCTCCATCTTCGGGCATCGCATGATTATCATCGTCACCGGCGTGACACCATGATCTCCATCATCGTGTCTTCGTGAAGTCGTCACGCCAACTACTACTACTACTACTACAGCTAACCGTTAGCAATGAAGTAAAAGTAGTAAACACATGGCGTTGCATCTCATACAATAAATTAAGACAACTCATATGGCTCCTGCCGGTTGTCATACTCGTTGACATGCAAGACGTGAATCCTATTACAAGAACATGATCATCTCATACATCACACATGTAACATCACATCCTTTGGCCATGTCACGTCACATGTCAAACCCTGTAAAAACAAGTTAGACGTCCTCTAATTGTTGTTGCAAGTTTTACATGGCTGATATGTGTTTCTAGCAAGAATATCTTCTTACCAACGTGACAGCCACAACGATGATATGCCAAATCTATTTACCCTTCGTAAGGACCCTTTTCATCAAATCTAATCTGACTAGAGTGGGAGAGACAGACACCCGCTAGCCACCTTATGCACCTAGTGCATGTTAGCCAGTGGAACCTGTCTCACGTAAGCGTACGTGTAAGGACGGTCCGGGCCGCTTCATCCCACAATACCGTAGGAGAAGAATAAGACTAGTAGCGTCAAGTAATTGACAAAATCAGTGCCCACAACCTTTTTGTGTTCTACTCGTGCAAAGAATCTACACATAGAAAACCTGACTCTGATAACACTGTTGGGTAACATAGCAAAAATTCAAAATTTTCCTACACCATATTCAGATCTTCCTATGGAGAGACCAGCAACGAGAGAGGGGTGAGATGTGACAGCCCGATGCCAACATCCCAGAAGATTCCCCTTTTATTCCGTTTTCGTCGTGTGGTACGTTTGTCTATCGCATTCATCATCGCATTCATGCGCATCATTAGCATTGCATCGACATCCCATTGCCGCCCGTTTTCAAAATCTCCATCCGTTGTTAGTTGCCGGTTCCCATCGTTGTCCGTTCTGAGCCCGACCGCACACGCACGCGCCCGTGGCATCGTCGAAACCCTGTTTTAAAAGTGTGTTCAAAAACTTTCTCTGATCGGGGTGAAACTTCCCATGCGGTCTTTATTAGTTATGGCTAGGCCGCCTGTCAAGTTTCGTCACAATCGGAGTCCGTCTGGTACCCGAACGGTCGACCGTAGCAGCACCGTATTCGGTCTATCGTCGGAAGTGTGTCGGTGTTTTAAATCATGTTGCTGTGCCACGCTATTTCCCTCTCTCCCCTACTTAGCCCGTCTACACAGGTCGGTAGTGCCACCTAGACACTTCCTCCGTTCGTGGTCGTCAGGTCGTGATCGGACGGACGAGGTCCACCCCACCACAGGCCAAACCCTATATTAGTATCACACATAGAGAGACCCCTCTCACTTCACTAGGGTTTCCCCTAGACATTCTTGCAGCCACCCCCCTCAAAAACTCCACCTGCTAGCCCTCACCCTTCTAAATCCCGCAGCCCAAACCCTCTGGACAAATCTGGCCATTGGATTCACATCTAATGGCTCAGATTCGCCCAAAACCCCACGTACCGGACATGTGCGTGGTCAAATCGGACATGTCCGGGCGACCACAGCTTCTCCCAAGCCCTCCCCGTGCAGCCCGAGCCTCCCATGGCTGCCCCTCAATCCGCGCACCCTAGACGAGTTCCTCCTCCCCGCAGCGGCTCGCGGGAGCACATCGTCGGCCGGAGCCGCATCCACCGTTCCCCAGCTTCTCTACGGCCTCCCCGTCCCTAGTCAACCGCTCGCAACCCCCGACTCGGCCCCGTCGAGCCCTAGCAGGAGGAGCGGTTGCTCCTCGCAGCCACGCCGGATCCCGGGCGCAACCGCCGCCAGCTGGCCGCCCCCGCGCCTGAGCCTCGCCCTGCCTCCTGCTCTCGTCCACGGGAGAACGAGGGCCAGCAGCCCCCGCCAGTCCTTCTGCCTAGGAGGACGACGCCGAGCACAGCCACCTCGCCTGGGCCGCCACGCCTTGCCTGGGCCGACTTCCCCCAGCAGCCCCAGGCCAGCCCAGGTCCCGCGCCCCTTCGCCCCAAGGCCGGCTGCCTCCCTCCAGATCGGCTGAGCCAGCCCGCAAGGTGAGTGCCCCCTGCCGCCCTATCTTGCGCTGTGGTGCATTATAGCAATATAACGCTCGATGTCGTTTTTGCCTAGACTTGGAATTCAGCCCGTTGTTTTTTTAGATTCCTCTGAATTTAATTATTTTCAGGAATTAGCTAAATAATAAAACGTCCGTATCTTTTTAACCGTTAATCGGATCGCGACATATTGTATATGGTTTTGGTGTAGAATTTTGCGTAGAGTCAGATTTTACAACTTGCATAATTGTCTGACGTGGTTGCCGTGCCAAATGCAGAGATTTTTGTGCTGTCTCAATAGGATAGTACCCGCATTTATTTTCCGCGCGTGTTCGAATAGATCGTATGCCGTAGTAGAAATGTCCATGTTTTAGGAACCCCCTTGCCATGTATTTTAGAGCGGTCATTGGTATTTTTGCGCGTAGGGATTTGCCGCTAGTTTATTTTCCGTGCTTAGGACATTATCTCGCATTTACGTGTGGCAATATTTTCGTGTTGCAACCCCACATGTTTTATATGTTCTCGGGGTAGAAAATTAGTTTGCACGATATTTTGCCATGTTTCCCTCTTGTCTATTTCATAGGATTTATTATGTGCTTCGTTTGTACGAGCTGTCAACTAGGGAGTTGTTCTTTGATGTTTACTCTAGCCCCTGGTATTTTTGGTTGCAATAGAAATGCATGTTTAGGTGTGGTTTGCTTGCTCTCAAGTTTCTATAAATAGTGAAGTTTTGCTGAAATATTTCTAACTCTGGAATCTGTTATATTTTGTTGATGTCTTGTCTTGCTTCTATCTTTTGTTCTGTAGCTCTTTTGAGATTGGTGCAATGGAGTTAGTTGTAGACTTTATGTTTCTCTAGCTTGCTGTGAATTTTCATGCCATTTGGAGTCCTGTAGATATTGGTTTTTCCGCTGTCAATATGGCTTCTGATCGAAAACTGCACTTTCATGAAGTGTTATTTTCACTAAGTCTGAAATTGTGTGTGAGAAGCCATTTTGTGACTTCTTTTCCTAGTGATCCATGATGCCATGCTAGTTGTTGTTAGTTGTTTGTTGTAGTGCTTCTTGCCCTGTATCATGTCATGCCTTGGTTGAGCATGTTGGGATTTTGTAGCTCGTAGTTGTGGGGTGTAGAAAATGCTATGTGGCTGATTTTGGCAGATTGTAGTGATATCTTGTTTTGCTCGTAGTTTTTGATCCGTAGCTCCGATTTGATCATGTCCTATATGAAACTTGCTTAGAATCTTGTCTAGTTTCATTTTCTCTTGCTGGTTGTATGTTTTGAAGTGCTCGTGACCGTCGTCGCACACATATTGCATTCTTGCCATCATATCTTGCGGTGTCCGTATCTTTTGATCCGTAGCTCCGTTGGAGATGTTCTCGATGTGTAAATTGCTTGTAACGACGCGTAGAATCACGTGAACCTATTTGTTTTGCTGTTTAACAACTAATTAAATGTGTTAGTTCAGATCTGGACAGAATTGTAAATTAACATGTGAGGTCGTTTTGGAGGTGCTATATGTCATTTCCGACCTCATTTAAAATGTCTAGATAGGTAGATTAAATTGCGATTCACCTCTTGCCATGTTTAACCACAATTAATATTGTCGTGTACCTACTCGGGATAAAACTAAATAAATAAACGTGGAGTTTCGTCAATATGCAACTCGTTGCATATTGAACTTCACTTAATGTGTAGTGTTGAGTGATGTGAATCGCCATGCCGTGACTTGCATGAATTGAGCTGCTCATGCATCATTTGTGTTGTGCATCGTGTGGTGAATATCGTGTGTTGATTTGTGTTTCCGGTTTCCTCCGTCTCGATAGAGTTCCGCAAGCGTGCCGGATTGTGAGGATCCGTTCGACTACGTCGGTTCGTCTGCATCACGGAGTCATTCTTCTTCTCAGCAGGATCTCAGGCAAGATGATCATTTCCCCAGATACCATTACTATCATTGCCATGCTAGTTTTACCGCTTCTATCGATTATGTCTCGTTGCCTACCACATGTTAAATATTAGCCTCTCAACAATGCCATGAAAAACCTTCAAGCTTTTCAACCTAGCAAACCACTGATTGGCTATGTTACCGCTTGCTTAACCCTGTGTTAGCGTTGCTAGTTGCAGGTGCATTCCTTCCATGTGAAAGCATGGGTTCCTTGTTATATCACCATATTTAAATGCTATTTAATTTAATGGACCTATATACTTGGTAAAAGGTGGAAGGCTCGGCCTTTCTAGCCTGGTGTTTTGTTCCACCTTTGCCCCCTTAGTTTCGGCTACCGGTGTTATGTTCCATATTTGAGCGCTCCTAACACGATCGGGGTTGTTATGGAGACCCCCTTGATAATTCGTCTTAGATTAAAGCTGGTCTGGCAAGGCCCAACTTTGGTACTACATTTGCCTAATTACCTAATAAATTTGCATAGGGACTTTTCGGACACCGAGGATAATTTAATCAACCCCTGGGCCAGTGCTCCTCATGAGTGTTGGTCCAAAGTGGGCAGACTGCGGGCCACCACGGGGCAACTCAAGGTTTGGTACCATCGTGTCCTGAGAACGAGATACGTGGCTCCTATCAGGATCGTCGACATGTCGGGCGGCCTTTCTGGATTTGTTTTACCTTTGACGAGATATCTTGTGCATCGGGATTCCGGTGATGCTTTGGGTAATCTCAGAGTTGAGGTTTTCCACTAAGGAGTCTGACGAGATCGCGAGCTTCGTGATTGAGGATTTCTACGTGGCTTGTGGTAATTTGTGATGAACGAGTTGGTGCACCCCTGCAGGGTTAAATCTTTTCGGAAAGTCGTGCCCGCGGTTATGTGGCAACGTGGAAACTTTGTTTAACACTGGTTCTGGATAACTTGAAGTTAACTTAATTATAACTTGCCAACTGTGTGTGTAACCATGACTGTCTCTTTCGTGACTTCCTTCTCCGATCGAGGACACGGTGGGGTTATGTCTGACGTAGGTAGGTGTTCAGGATGATTCATTTTATCATCAGTAGTTCACGTCCGTTATGCGTAGATCATTCCCCTCTTATTTATTGTACTCGTAAGTTTAGCCACCTAATATATGCTTAGCCGTTGCTGCAACCTCACCGATTAACCATACCTCACCTAATAAGCTTTTCTAGTCTTGATACCTTTGGAAATGAGATTTCTGAGTCCCCTATGGCTCACAGATTACTACAACACCAGTTGCAGGTACAGGTAAAGGTTACTTGACGCGAGCGCATTGATTGTTCATTTGGAGTTACTTCTTCTTCTTCTTCCTCTTCATCCATCTAGGATGGGTTCGAGGCCGGCAGCCTGGGATAGCTAGGATGGACGTCGTTCTTCTTTTCTCGTTTGTTTTCGTCCGTAGACGGACCCTGCTCTTCTTCATGATGTTAATCTATTGTATTGTTGTGACTCTAATGTAGTATGTGGCAAGTGTAAGCCAATTCTATATAAATATCTCTTCTTTTCAGTACATGTACTTGTAACGATATCCATTCTTGCGACATGACGAGATGCGCTTCTATCCCTGACGAGGCCCTCGTGCCAAATTGAGAATAGGGTCGCATCTTGGGCATGACATGAGAGCATCTTCATACCTTTGAAGATCGCTAAGCGGAAGCGTTGCTAGAACGCGGTTGATGTAGTCGTACTCGTTGTGATTCAGATCGCGGTGTGATTCCGATCTAGTGCCGAACCACGGCACCTCTGCGTTCAACACACGTGCAGCTCGGTGACGTCTCCCGCAGCTTGATCCAGCAAGGAGGAGGGAGAGGTTGGGGAAGACCTCCCGCAGCACAACGGCATGGTGGCGATGGAGCGACGAGGTCTCTCGACAGGGCTTCGCCAAGCACCGTGGGAGAGGAGGAAGAAGAGAAACAAGGATGCGTCGAGAGAGAGATGAAATTGTGTGTCTCCAATGGCCAAAAACCCCACTATATATAGGGGGGAGGGGAGGGTGGCGCCCCCCTTAGGGTTCCCACCCCTAAGGGGTGCGGCGGCCCTAGAAGGGAGGCCAGGGCGGCGGCCAGGAGGGGAGGATGGGGTGGCGCACCCCCTGGTGGGCCTAAGGCCCACCTGACTTAGGGTTTCCCCCCCCCCTTCCCTCTCTTGGCGACTTTGGGTGGGTGTGGGGGGTGCACCAGCCGACCCAGGGGCTGGTTCCCTCTCACACTTGGCCCATGTAGTCTTCCGAGGCTGGTGGCCCCTCCCGGTGGGCCTCCGGAACCCTTCCAGTGGTCTCGTCACGTTGCCGGTGGTGCCTGAAAAATTTCCGGGTCCAAACCCATCCATCCTATATATCAATCTTTACCACCGGACCATTCCGGAGCTCCTATGACGTCCGGGATCTCATCCGGGACTCCGAACAACCTTAGGTAACCTCGTATAACAATTCCCTATAAGCCTAGCGTCATCGAACCTTAAGTGTGTAGACCCTACGGGTTTGGGAGGCATGCAGACATGACCGAGACACCTCTCCGGCCAATAACCATCTGCGGGAGGTGGATACCCATGGTGGCTCTCATCAGATGAACCATGATATCAAGGATTCAATCAATCCCGTATACAATTCCCTTTGTCTGTCGGTATAGAACTTTCCCGAGATTCGATCATCGGTATACCTATACCTTGTTCAATTTCGTTACCGGTAATTCTCTTTACTCGTTCCGTAGCACATCATCCCGTGACTAACTCCTTAGTCACACTGAGCTCATTATGATGATGTTCTACCGAGTGGGCCCAGAGATACCTCTCCGTCACACGGAGTGACAAATTCCGATCTTGATTCGTGCCAACCCAACAGACACTTTCGGAGATACCCGTAGTGCACCTTTATAGTCATCCAGTTACGTTGTGATGTTTGATACACCCAAAGCACTGCTACGGTATCCGGGAGTTGCACAATCTCACGGTCGAAGGAAAGGACACTTGACATTAGAAAATCTTTAGCATACGAACAACACGATCTAGTGCTATGCTTAGGATTGGGTCTTGTCCATCACATCATTCTCCTAATGATGTGATCCCGCTATCAATGACATCCAATGTCCATGATCACGAAACCATGATCAACTATTGATTAACGAGCTAGCCAACTAGAGGCTTGCTAGGGACACATTGTGATCTATTTATTCACACTTGTATTATTGTTTCCTGTTAATACAATTATAGCATGAATAATAGATGATTATCATGAACAAGGAAATATGATAATAACCATTTTATTATTGCCTATAGGGCATATTTCCAACAAAATATGTTTTGTAGGCCATGACAATGCATAGAATTTGAGAAAGCAAAACAAATGCGATCAAATTTAAGATCACACACTTTTCTCCACTCGCAACGTCTGCGATTAATCTCTGTTACGCACATGGTCAGCCAACAAATAGCGTGTGAGATTAACAACACCAGCGCACACAATTATTTATGAACAAGTGTTTCTAATAGTCTCCTTATCACACACGGTTTGGTATCGTGAACTATTTATGATGTCGTGGCCATCGTAAACATTGGTTCAAGAATAACACGTCCGATAGGCCTTCATCCTACAGAGGTATTTTGGATGACACGTTTCGGAAGTATGGATCACACGTTTGGGATGTTTTGTAAAACACAAATATTTATCAAAAGCTCCGCGTGTGGGATAGATTCAACCTTCACATACGGTTTTGTAAGGATAAATGTGTGCACTCTTATATCCTATAACATACGGTCGTAATGGAACCAAATGTGTGTGATAGTCGCCTTATCGTACACGCTTATACTCGTGAACTGTTTGTGATTCGGTGCATATCATAAATGGTGCGCCACATAATAGCGTGTTGGAAATATGCCCTAGAGGCAATAATAAAATAGTTATTATTATATTTCCTTGTTCAATATAATCGTTTATTATCCATGCTAGAATTGTATTGAATGGAAACTGAGATACATGTGTGGATACATAGACAACACACTATTCCTAGTAAGCCTCTAGTTGACTAGCTTGTTGATCAAAGATGGTTAAGGTTTCCTAGCCATAGACAAGTTTTGTCACTTGATAATGGGATCACATCATTGGGAGAATGATGTGATGGACAAGACCCAAACTATGAACGTAGCATGTGTCGTGTTATTTTATTGCTACTGTTTTCTGCATGTCAAGAATATATTCCTATGACCATGAGATCATGTAACTCGCTCACAATGAAGGAACGCCTTGTGTGTATCAAACGTCGCAACATAACTACGTGACTATAAAGGTGCTCTACAGGTATCTCCAAAGGTGTCCATTGAGTTAGCATGGATCAAGACTGGGATTTGTCACTCCATATAACGAAGAGGTATCTCGGGGCCCACTCAGTAATAAAACATCACAACAAGCCTTGCAAGCAATGTGACTAAAGAGTTAGCCACGGGATTTTGTATTACGAAACAAGTAAAGAAACTTGCCGGTAATGAGATTCAAATAGGTATAGAGATATCGACGATCGAATCTCGGGCAAGTAATATACCGAAGGACAAAGGGAATGTTGTACGGGATTAACTAAATCCTTGACATAGAGGTCCAACCGATAAAGATATTCGTAGAATATGTAGGAGACAATATGGATATCCAGGTCCCGTTATTAGTTATTGACCGGAGAGTGTCTCGGGTCATGTCTGCATAGTTCTCTAACATGCAGGGTCTGCACACTTAAGGTTTGGTTTTTGGTATTATTGAGTTATGTATGTTGGTATTCGAAAGTTGTTCGGAATCCCAAATGAGATCTCGGACGTCACGAGGAGCTCGAGAATGGTCTGCAGGTAAAGAATGATATATAGGAAAGTTGCATTTGGCTTCTGGAAAGATTTCGGTCATTAGCTGTAAAGTACCAGGAGTGACGAATGGGTTCCGGGGTTTTACCGGGAGGGGCCACCCACCCGGGAAAAGACCTAGTAGGACTAAAGGTGGTGCACCAGCCCCTAGTGGGCTGGTGCGTCTAGCCCAATAAGCCTACTTTCGGCCATGGTGCAAAAAGAAAGAAAAAAGGAAAAAAGGGAGGAAACCAAGTAGGAAGGGATTCCTCCACGAAACCAAATTGTAGGAGGACTCTCCTCCCTTGGCTCGGCCGAAGCCCTCCTCCTTGGAGGAGGAGGCAAGGCAACCCTCCCTACTATTCCTCCTATATATAGTGGAGGTTTTGAGGGCAAACTACACCAGAAAAGCCACGTGTTACCCTCTCCTCCATAGATCGTCTCCTTCGTCTAGATTAGTCTAGCATAGCTTGGTGAAGCCCTGCTGGATTAGTTCACCATCACTGCCACCATGTCGTCGTGCTACCGGAGAACTCATCTACCTCTCTGCCCCTCTTGCTAGATGAAGAAGGCGGAGACCGTCATCGAGTTGTACGTGTGCTAAACGCGGAGGTGTCATCCGTTTGGCGCTAGATCGAGACGGAGTTCGTAGGATGGATTGCAATTTGGATTGCGAAGACGTTTGACTACATCAACCGCGTTTCTTAACGCTTCTCGCTTAGCTATGTACAAGGGTATGTGGAACCGATCTCTCCTCTCGTTGATGGTCATCACCATGGATAGATCTTATGCGTGCGTAGTAAAAAAATTGTTTCCCATGCAACGTTCACCATTGTGTGGCGTCGATGACAATGGAGATCATGCCGGTGCTTTGGTGATGGAGATCAAGAAGCACAAGTTCATGGCCATATCATGTCACTTCTGATTTGCATGTGATGTTAATCCTTTTATGAACCTTATTTTTCTTACGACGAAGGTAGCATTATAAGGCCAACTCCAGCGTGCGACCCCAGCCGGACGTCCGTTTGGTCCGTTTTTTGTCCATTTGGGCGGGCAATGGGGTCGTGTCCGGGGCTTTTCTAGGATGCGTCGGTTGTTCGCCCAACGCAGGGCCGCATTTTGACCGCATCCCGTCCGCATACACATTGTTTCAAGCACATACCTTTTTATTTTTATCATTGATACATGGTAGTAGATTGATACGTCTCAAAAGTATCTATAATTTTTGATGGTTTCATGCTGTTATCTTGTCAACTTTGGATGTTTTATATATTTTTTATATCTTTTCTGGGACTAACTCATTAATTCAGTTCCAAGTGCCAGTTCTTGTTTTTGTGTGTGTTTTTGACTCTTTTTAGATCTGAGTTTGGAACGGAGTCCAAATAGAATAAAATCCCCAAAATGAATTTGGCCAGAACAGAAGAAGATCAGGGGACTTGAGGGCCAAGGAACGTGGCCCACATGGATCCCACAAGCCGTGTCGCCGCAGCCAGGGGGGCCGCGACCACCATGCTTGTGGCCTCCCTAGAGATCCCCTGCCCTAGCTCTTTGGCCTATATATTCCCTACAATCCCAGAAAAAACCAGGGCGTCCACGAAACCACTTTTCCGCCGCCGCAAGCTTCCGTTTCCGCGAGATCTCATCTGGAGACCCTTCCCGGTGCCCTGCCGGAGGGGACTTTGGAGCTGGAGGGCTTCTACATCAACATCATCGCCTCTCCAATGACTCATGAGTAGTCTACTTCAGACCTATGGGTCCGTAGTTAGTAGCTAGATGGCTTCTTCTCTCTCTTGGATCTTCAATACAAAGTTCTCCATGATCTTCATGGAGATCTATCCGATGTAATCCTCTTTGGCGGTGTGTTTGTCGAGATCCAATGAATTGTGGATTTGTGATCAGATTATCTATGAATTATATTTGAGTCTTTGTTGATTTCTTATATGCATGATTTGATATCCTTGTAAGTCTCTCCGAGTCTTGGGTTTTGTTTGGCCAACTAGATCTATGATTCTTGCAATGGGAGAAGTGCTTGGTTTTGGGTTCATACCGTGCGGTGACCTTTCCTAGTGACAGAAGGGGCAACAAGGCACACATCATGTTGTTAGCATCAAGGGTAACAAGATGGGCATTCATCATAGATTTGAGATTGTCCATCTACATCATGTCATCTTGCTTAAGGCGTTACTCTGTTCTTATGAACTCAATACACTAGATGCATGCTGGATAGCGGTCGACGTGTGGAGTAATAGTAGTAGATGCAGAAAGCATCGGTCTACTTGTTTTGGACGTGATGCCTATATGTATGATCATTGCCATACATAACGTCATGACTTTGTGCGGTTCTATCAATTGCTCGACAGTAATTCGTTCACCCACCGTCTACTTGCTTTCATGAGAGAATCCACTAGTGAACACTACGGCCCCCGGGTCTATTCACAACTATCATCTCCACTGTCACTTTTACTTTGCTTTGTTTACTTTTTGCTTTCAGTTCTCACTTTACAAACAATCTATAAGGGATGACAACCACTTCATAGCATTGGGTGCAAGCTCTTTGTGTTTGTGCAGGTACTTGTGACTTGACGCGATCCTCCTACTGGATCGATACCTTGGTTCTCGAAATGAGGGAAATACTTACCGCCGCAGTGCTACATCACCCTTTCCTCTTCAAGGGAACACCAACGCAAGGCTCCAAGGCCGTGGGGGAATCCTTGGCATATTTGCCAAGGAAATCCCTATAGGCGTAGCGTGCAGCAGAAGGATTTCTGGCGCCATTGTCGGGGAAGGTCTTTTGTTGCCGTAGCATAGATCATCAAACTTTGCCTAGAATAGCAAGACCAAAGAAAACAAGAACCACAAGAAGACATTTTAAAATAAATCCAACTTCCATAACTGCTCCTGTAAGTTTGATTAGTGCCTTCTCAATGCATTTGTTGTTGATCTGTGGAGGCTCGATCTTTCGTTCTACTATCTTCTTCGTGTTTAAAGATTCCTCGCATCTACTTTCATCTATAGCATATATTGTAGCAACAAGTGCACTATTCTTATTTCTAGCCTCTATTATTGCTAAAAGTGCATGAACATCTACTAATTTACGTTCTATCAAAATATCAATGTATTCTTCTTCCCAATACCAAAAGTTGCATCCATTCTACACAACAAAAAAATTAAGTTAGCACAAGTAGTCAAATCCGAAAGCACAGATGATGCTAAAGTAGCACATACCTCCCCATCGTTTGGGCACTTGATGAACACCCATCTGGGATGTTCCGGCACTGTAGACATGCGAAACTGGACCTTGCTTGGGCAGTCGTCGCACTTAATAAGTGGCAAGGGTGCGCCGACAAGCCTTTGGGCCAGCACCGACCCCGACCTCCCGTCGTTCTTGTATCTGCCTTCGAACCAACAACGGCGTAGATCTAAACGGCTAGAGGAGTCGGTACCTGCATGCGGCATTGCGGCCTTGTCGGGAGGTCCTGGCTCGGTGTCCGGCTAGTCCATGACACGGCATGGCCTCCCAGCAGCTAGGCGAGCCCCAAGTCCGGCCGAATCCGCTCCAAACTCAACGGTGAGGGAGCGGTCGTGGTTGGGTAGCTCGGGGGCGTCGAGGGAGCGGGGCCTGCGAAGGTTTGGGGCGAGCGTGCGTCCGAGCTGCACAACGGCAAATGGTTGCGACGGCAGCGGTGAGGGACAAGAGTGGCGGGGCATGCGGCTAGAGGGCTCGTGGGTGGCGGCGTGGGGGTGGGGTAGATAAAGGGAGGCATGTGCCACCGATGGGCGGGACAGGGGAGGACAAGCACGCGCGTTCGATCTATCCATGCGCTGTCCGTTTCACCCCAAAGGCAGCCCAAACTTGGGCCAGGTATGGGTGAAAAGAGGACATAAAACGGACAAAAAATCAGTTTGCGCCCACGCGCTGGGCCGTGTGGTATGTCCGTTTTACCCCAAACGGACGCACACAAAAAGGATGGGGTCGTGCGCTGGAGTTGTCCTAAGGTGATCCCTCACTAAAATTTTCAGATAAAATTGGGTTTTCCCTGAGTGTGCACCGGTGCGACAGTTCATCGTTTCAAGACACCACATGATGATCAGGTGTGATAGACTCTACTTCACATACAATGGTGCGAAACAGTTGCACACACGAAACACTCATGTTAAACTTGAAGAACCTAGCATGTACAGACATGGCATCGGAACACAAGGGACCGAAAGGTCGAACATGAGTCATATAGTAGATATGATCAACATAGAGATGTTCACCATTGAAGCTAACTCAACTCACGTGATGATCGGACTTGAGTTAGTGAATTTGGATCATGTGACACTCGAACGACTAGAGGGATGCCAATTTGAGTGGGAGTTTATTAGTAATATGATTAATTAAACTCAATTATCTTGAATATAGTGTAAGTAATCTTCGCAAAATTTATGTTGTAGATCAATGACTCGCGCAGTAGCAACCCTAGATTTTAATGTGTTCCTAGAGAAAGCTAAGATGAAAGATGATGGAAGCAAATTTGTTGACTGGGCCCGTAATCTGAGGCTTATCCTCATGGCTGCCCAAAAGCAATATGTCCTTGATGCACCGCTAGGTGATGTACCATCCCATCAGGCAACCCGTTGCCGGACGTTATGAACGCCTAGCAGTCGCGTCAGGATGACTACTCACTAGTTCAATGTGCAACTTCGTATGGCTTAGAACAGGGACTTCGAAGACGTTTTGAACGTCATGGACCATATGAGATGTTCGAGGAGTTAAAGTTTATCTTTGAGAAGAATGCCCGGATCGATAGGTATGAAACCTCCGATAAGTTCTATGCTTGAAAAATGGAGGAGAATGGGTTTGTCAGTGAACATGTGCTCAGAATTTCTGGGTACTCTAACCGTCTGGCTGAGCGGGCAACTGCTCTCCCGCCAGAGGCTATGACTGACAAACTTTTCACTGCCACCTAGCTACGAAGGCTTTGTATTGAACTACAACATGCGAGGGATGAATAAGTCACTCGCCGAGCTGTTTGCGATGCTAAAAGTCACTGAGTCAAAAATCCAGAAAGAACATCAAGTGTTGGTGGTCAATAAGACCACTAGTTTCAAGAAAAACGGGAAATGCAAGAAGGGTAACTTCAAGAAGAGTGGCAAAATTGTTGCCCCTCCAACGAAGAAACCCAAGTTTGGACCCAAGCCGGAGACAAAGTGTTGTAATTGCAAGGGGACTGGTCACTGGAAGTGGAACTGCCCTAAGTATCTGGCTGATAAGAAGGCGCCCAACGCCAAACAAGGTATATTTGATATACATGTTATTGATGTGTACCTCACCAGCTCTCGTAGTAGTGCCTGGGTATTTGATACCGGTTATGTTGCTCGCATTTGCAACTCGAAACAGGAACTGCAGAATAAACGAAGGCTGGCAAAGGACAAAGTGACGATGCTCGTGGGAAATGGTTCCAAGGTTTATGCGATCGTCGTTGGCACGCTCTCACTTCAATTACCATCGGGATTAGTGATGAACTTAAATAATTGTTATTTAGTACTTGCGTTGAGCATGAACATTATATCTGGATCTTGTTTATTGCGAGATGGTTACTCATTTAAGTCAGAGAATAATGGTTGTTCTATCTATATGAGTAATATCTTTTACGATCATGCACCCAATGTGAGGGGTTTGTTCATGTTGAATCTCTATAGTGATGACACTCATATCCATAACATTGAGGCCAAAAGATGTAGAGTTAATAATGATAGAGCCACGTTCTTGTGGCACTGCCGCTTAGGTCATATTGGTATAAAGCGCATGAAGAAACTCCATGTTGATGGACTTTTGGAGTCACTTGATTTTGAATCACTTGACACATGTGAACCATGCCTCATGGGCAATATCACTATGACTCCGTTCTCTGGAATAATGGAGCGTGCAACTGACTAGTTGGAGATCATACATACTGTTGTGTGCGGACCAATGAGCATAGAGGCGTGCGATGGATATCGTTATTTTCTCACCTTCACTGATGATTTGAGTAGATATGGTTATATTTACTAAGCACAAGTCTGAAACGTTTGAAAAGTTCAAGCAACTTCAGAGTGAAGTTGAGAATCATCGTAACAACAAGATCAAATTCCTGTGATCTCATCAAGGAGGTGAATATCTGAGTTATGAGTTTGGCACTCACTTAAGACAATGTGGAATTGTTTCACAGTTGACACCGCCTGGAACACCAAAGCGTAATGGTGTGTCCGAACGTCGTAATCG
Organism: Hordeum vulgare subsp. vulgare; assembly: GCF_904849725.1. Taxonomy (NCBI): domain Eukaryota; kingdom Viridiplantae; phylum Streptophyta; class Magnoliopsida; order Poales; family Poaceae; genus Hordeum; species Hordeum vulgare. The sequence continues at coordinate 494,152,479 of NC_058524.1, read as the reverse complement.
CACTTTATTAGATATGGTGCATTTTATGATGTCTGTTACCGATTTCCTGTTATCATTTTGGGGTTATGCATTAGATCCAACTACATTCACTTTATATAGAGCAACATCAAAATCCGTCGAGACGACGCCATATGAGATATGGTTTGGAAAGAAGCCAAAGTTGTCGTTTCTTAATGTTTGGGGATGATATGCTTATGTCAAAAAGATTCAGCGTGAAAAATTGGAACCCAAAGCGGAAAAGTGTGTCTTCATAGGCTACCCAAACGAGAAAATTGGGTACACCTTTTATCTCAGATCCGAAGACAAAGTGTTTGTCGCTAAAAACGGAGCATTTCTTGAGAAAGAGTTTCTCTCAAAACAATCGAGTGGAAGGAAGATAGAACTTGATGAGCTTATAGAACCTTTACTTCAATCAGATGGTGGCACGACATAAAGATGTTTGTGTCAAAGCTACAGCAGTTGAAGAGGAAGCTAATGATGAAGATCATGAAACTTCAGATCAAGTTGCTATCCAACCTCGTAGGTCGACAAGGGCACATACTGCTCCGGAGTGGTACGGGAACCATGTCTGATCAATCATGTTGTTAGACAACAATGAACCTACAAGTTATGGAGAAGCAATGGTGGGACCATATTCCAACAAATGGTTAGAGGCCACGAAATCCGAGATAGGATCTATGTACGAAAACAAAGTATGGACTCTCGAAGTATTACCTGAAGGGCAAAAGGCCATTCAGATCAAATTGATCGTTAAGAAGTAGACGGACGCGGACGGTAATGTAACCGTCTATAAATCTCGACTTGTGGCAATGGGTTTTTCACAAGTTCAAGGATTTGACTACGATGAGGGCTTCTCACCTATAGCAATGCTTAAGTCCGTCAGAATCATGTTAGCAATAGCTACATTTTTTGATTATGAAATTTGGTAGATGGATGTCAAAACAGCGTTCCTTAACGGTTTTCTTAAGGAAGAATTGTATATGATGCAACCGCAAGGTTTTGTTGATCCAAAGAATGCTAGCAAAGTATGCGAACTCTAGCGATCCATTTATAGACTGGTACAAGCATATCAGAGTTGGAATCAGCGATTTGATGTGGTGATCAATGCGTTTGGGTTTCTAGAAGTTTATGGAGAAGCTTGTATTTACAAGAAAGTGAGTGGGATCTTTATAGCATTTCTAATATTTTATGTGAATGACATATTGCTGATTGGAAACAATATAGAACTTTTGGGAAGCTAAAGAATTACTTGAATAAAAGTTTTTCAATGAAGGACCTGGGAGAAGCTGCTTAAATATTAGGCATCAAGATCTGTAGAGATAGATCAAGAAGCCTGATAAGAATTTCACAGAGCACATACGTTGATAAAGTTTTGAAGAAGTTCAAAATGGTACAGTCCAAGAAAGGGTTCTTGCATGTGTTACAAGGTATAAAGTTCAGTAAGACTCAATGGCCAGAAACTGCGGAAGATAAAGAAAAGATGAGTGTCGTCCACTATGCTTAAGCCACAGGGTCTATCATGTATGCAATGTTGTGCACCAGACCTAATGTTGGCCTTGCCATAAGTATGGCGGGAAGGTTTCAAAGTAATCCAGGAATGGAGCACTCGACAACGGTCAAGAATATTCTGAACTATGTGAAAAGGACTAAGGAAATGTTTCTCGTTTATGGAGGTGACAAAGAGCTCGTCATAAAGGGTTACGTCGATGAAAGCTTCGATACGGATCCGGATGACTCTAAGTCACAAACCGGATACGTATTTATTCTTAATGGGGTTGCGGTAAGCTCGTGAAGTTCCAAGTAGAGCGTCGTAGCTGATTCTACATGAAAACAGGAGTACATAGCTGCCTCGGAGGTAGCTAAAGAGGGTGTATGGATGAAGCAATTCATGATAGATCTTGGAGTTGTGCCAAGTGCACTGGATCCAATGAATATGTTCTGTGACAACACTAGTGCCATTGCTCTAGCCAAGGAAACAAGTTTCACAAGAGGACTTGTGACATCCTCAACTTTTGCTACAGTGTTGGATGTAATTAAGCTATAGTAAACCTATGCAATGAATGCCACGTCACCATGTTTCCTATCGTTGATCTCGCGCTAGTTCAAAACGATTCGAATTTAAATTTAAAATTAAAGTCAAGCGATAAATGTTTTGACTACAAAAATAATATGGTTGGATGAATTATAGAAATTTCCTAATAAGTTATAGAAGTGAATCGGGCATTTTTGAAATTATTTATAGTCCCTATATATTTAAAACAGAAGCTATATATAAAATAAAAAAACTTAATTTAAAAAAAGGGAAAAATAAGAAAAACCCAAAAGCCTCTGGCCCAACTGGGCCAAAGTGGCCGAGCCGGCCACACCCCCATTGGCCCACCCATCTCGGGTCTTATACCCCCACGGGGGAAACCCTAGCGCCCTCACTTCCCTCCACGCCGCCACCAGGGACGAGCCAGGGAGCGACCCCACGTCGCCCCTCTCCCCATCGCTCCCCAGCCCTCGTGAGCCTCCCTCTCTCTCGCTCCCATCACCCCACCTTCCCTCGCCAGACGGGACCGAGCACTGATTCCCCTCATCACCCCCTAGATCCCATCACCCTCTCTTGCCAGATCGCCTCGCCCCACATCCTGGCGAGCCCCTCGCCGCTCGCTGTCGCGCCCCACAGCCACAGCGCCCCACGCGCCTCCCTAGCCCTGTTGTTCCTTCCCCCGTCGCCCCAGATCCCACCACCGCGTCGCGCCTCATCCTCTAGCCTTCTTCAGCGCCGGAACCGCACCGCCCCACGCCGGGGCCGCACCGGATCCGGCCGTCGACTCCCTCGCCACCGACGGTCACCACCCTGCCTCGTCGATCCCCACTGCGCTCATGACCAGCGCTGGCCACCACCACCACTGGCTCCCTCCCTCGTCCAAGCCTCCAGCACCGGCTGCCAGCCCCCGTCGTCATCGCGCTGCCTCCCCGTCGTAGGCCTCCTCCACCGTCGGCCTCCTCGTCATCTTCTCCACCGGAGTCCCCGTCCTCCTCCTCAAGGGCTCCATCGAGCCTCGCGGAACCCGCCCCCTACAACGTGGGTGAGAACACCCGCTTATCCGTCCCCCCCCCCTTTCAGTTCCGTTCCGGCGAACACCGCCTCGTTCCGGCACCATTGAGCTCATGTAGGTGGAGGTGGAGGTTGCCTCCTCTCTCTGTGTGTTGAGAGACACGTCTCTGAGCAGATAGTTAACACACAGAGAGAAAAGAAAATAAAAAGGAAAGGATAATGTATATGTGTATGTATGTATGTATGTATGTATTAGTGTATGTATGTATGTACTGTGTGTAACGTATGTGTGGGCTTGTTGTCCCAATGACAGTAGGGCCCCACCACTCCCACCAAATGACATGTGCGGTCCTTCCAAAAAAAGTCATAAAAATAAATATAAATATAAATATAAAACGTTTTTATTAATAAAATAAATAAATAGATAATTAGATTAATTATTTAATTAATTAAACAGATAAATTAGTAATCTGTTAATATAGATAAATGATTATCCTATTAGAGTATGACACGTGGGTCCCCCATTTAATTAATCTGATTAATTAATATTTAACCTAATTAATGAAATGTGTCTATGACACATGGGACCCACTGGTTAGTTGACCAGTCAACTGTTGATGTCATAATAGCAATTAATTGAATTAATTAATTCTGTTTTTAATTCCTAAATAATAATAAAACTTTAAAAATTAATATAAAATAAACCGTAAGTCACATCAAAATATTTTCAACATGAAAGTTGATCAGCACGACGAGATAAACCCGGATACGCGGTCCACTCGTTTGTCATGCGTCCCTAGCATAGCAAAAGTGGAACTTTTCCATCATTTTCAATAAGACTCGTAGTAGCGAGAGACCCGGGAAATATCATCTGATATTTTCTTGACCCATCTATGACGGATGTTACTGCGTTAGCTCATGCCTAGCGTGCATATTGCAATGTCATGCTTAGTGTTGCACATGTTGTTGTTATTTATTGTTTCTCCCCCCTCTTCTTACCGGTAGACCCCGAGACAGACACTGCTGCCGGGTACATCTATGACCCCGTCGACGAGCCATTTGCCGCAGAGCAACAAGGCAAGCAACCCCCCCCCTTGATCATCCCTATATCGCCTATGTCTTTCTTCCTCCTGCTTGCATTAGAATTTTTCTACTGTTGTAGTTAGCTCCTATATTTGATGCATAGCCTAATTTTTGATTAACTATGATACGTCTCCATCGTATCTACTTTACCAAACTCTTTTGCCCTTGTTTTGGACTATAATTTGCATGATTTGAATGGAACTAACCTGGACTGACGTTGTTTTCATCAGAATTGCCTTGGTGTTATTTTTGTGCATAAATCAAAGTTCTCCAAACGTCCTGAAAATTTACGGGGAGCAGTTTTGGAAAATATCAAAAATATATGCGCCAAGTTCCACCTCAGGGGGTGGGCCAGTGGGCCACAAGCCCCTGCTCCGCCACCACCCCCTGGTGGCGGTGGGCAGGCTTGTGGGGCCCACAGGCACCTGCCACTCCAAACTCCAGCTCTATAAGTTGCCTTTCGGCCCAGAAAAAATAAAAAGAGAAGTTTTCATCGCGTTTTCGATACGGAGGCGCCGCCACCTCCTGTTCTTCATCTGGAGGGCAGATCTGGAGTTCGTCTTGGGCTCCGGAGAGGGGAAATCGTCGCCATCGTCATCATCGACCTTCTTCCCTCTCCAATTCCATGAAGCTCTTCGTCGTTCGTGAGTAATCTATTCATAGGCTCGCTGGGCGGTGATGAGTAGGATGAGATCTATCATGTAATCGAGTTAGTTTTGATGGGGATTGATCCCTAGTATCCACTATGTTCTGAGATTGATGTTGCTGCTACTTTGCCTTGCTTAATGCTTGTCACTAGGGCCCGAGTGCCATGATTTCAGATCTGAAATTATTATGTTGTCACCAATATATGTGTGTTTTAGATCCGATCTTGCAAGTTGTAGTTACCTACTATGTGTTATGATCCGGCAACCCCGGAGTGACAATAACCGGAACCACTCCCGGTGATGACCATAGTTTGAGGAGTTCATGTGTTCACCAAGTGCTAATGCGTTGGTCCGGTTCTTTATTAAAAGGAGAACCTTAATATCCCGTAGTTTCCTTTTGGACCCCGCTGCCACGGGAGGGATGGACAATAGACGTCATGCAAGTTCTTTTCCCTAAGCATGTATGACGACACACGGAATGCATGCCTACATCACATTTACGAACGGGAGCTAGCCACATATCTCTCCGTGTTATAGATGTTGCATGATGAATATCATCCAAACAAATCACCGACCCATTGCCTAGGAGTTTGTCCTACTATTGCTACTGCTGCTACTTGTATTGCTCTGCTACTGCTGCTACTACTATTGCTACTCCTGTTACTTGTTTTGCTCTGCTGCTACTGTTGCTACTACTGTCGCTTGCTACTGTTCCTTGTCGCTGCTATTGCTCGTTACACTGTCGTTACTTGCTACTTTGATGTTACTACTGTGCTTGCAGATACTAATCTTTCAGGTATGGTTGAATCTAACAAATTCAGCTGCTAATACTTGAGAGTATACTCTCACCTCTCGACTGGTAAACCAACCAATTGGGTCGAATACTCTACCCTCGAAAACTGCTGCGAACCCTCGCGTTGGTGGGCCATCAACAACATTCTTCCAGTTTCATTGTCGGGGATTTCTAGCACCATTCTTCTGGTGCCGTTGCAGGAGAAGTTTCGTTGTAATAAGCATTTGTCTAGCTAACACTAGAGATTGCAGGATCAGCACTTTTCTGGCGCCATTGCCGGGGAAGCACAGCTGACGTCAGCGTTTTTCTGGCACCGTTGCCGGGGAGGCATTGCTATATTCTCTGAGTCACTTGGGATTTATATCTGTTGATCGCTATGAAGAATCTGAAGGATCCGAAGACCAAAGTCTTGCCCTCAACTACGAGGGGAGGTAAGGAATTGCCATCTAGCTCTACACTTGATTCACCTTGAGTTATGAGTAAGTTTGCACTATCACCTCCTGCTAGAAATCTTGATATGTCGCCTGTGCTTGATGATGCTTATCATGCTACTGCAAGAGATGCTATGCTTGATACTATTCCTGATGATGCTATGCTTGATACTATGCCTGATGATGCTATGCTTGATACTATGCCTGATACTGCTAGAGATGTTATGCTTGATACTGCTTTGCCTGATGATGCTAGAGATGCTATTTTGCCTGATGATGCTATGCTTGATACTACTAGAGATACTCCTTTGCCTGATGTTCCACTAGGAGTGTGCCTTGATGCTCATATTGCGAGAGTTACTGCCAATGCTCATGATGCTTCTAAAACTACCGATACTATTGAGATAGAACCTGCTTTTGCTCCTGCTACATCTAGCTCTCCTAGATATGAATTGCTTGATATACCTCAGGGTTACGTTATGGAGGGAGAGATAGCTGAGGATTTTCTTGCGTGTAAGGATGCCTATGACGCTGAGAAATTACTTTTCAAGTGGAACGAAAAATCTCGGGAAGTTAGGATGAAAAATGACCCGAAGTTTGCCACTTCGCCTATCTTTGTCATCGATAAGGATTATGAATTCTCTGTCGACCCTGAGATAATCTCTCTAGTCGAATCTGATCCTTTTCACGGTTATGATTCTGAGACGGTCATAGCCCATCTTGCCAAACTATCTGAAATAGCCAACCTTTTCACTAATGAGGAGAAGATCCGCCACTAGTGTATCATTAAGCTATTTCCTTTCTCTCTAAAGGATGACGCTAAAGTCTGGTTCACCTCTCTTGCTCCTGGATGTGTGCGTAGTCCCCAGGAGATGGTCTATTACTTCTGTGAGAAATATTTCCCTGCCCATAAGAAGCAAGATGCCTTGCAGGAAATATACAACTTTCCTCAACTCCAAGAAGAGAGTCTTCCACAAGCTTGGGGAGGCTCGTCCAGCTACAGAATTCTTTGCCTGATCACCCTCTTAAGAAGAACGAGATACTTTGTATCCTCTATAACGGACTTACCGATGCATCTAGAGACCACCTAGATAGTTGTGCGGGTTGTGTTTTTAGGGAACGAACTATAGAACAAGTTGAGACCCTACTGAATAACCTCTTGATCAACGATAATGCTTGGACTATTCCCGAACCACCTCCTAAGCCAACTCCTAAGAAAAGAGGTATTCTATTCCTCAGTCCCGAAGATATGCAAGAAGCCAAGAAATCTATGCACGAGAAAGGCATTAGATCTGAAGATGTCAAAAATCTACCACCTATCGAAGAGATCCACGGTCTCGATAACCCGATACAGGTAGTAGAAGTGAATTCTCTGCGTAGGTTTGACGAGAGTGATATTCCTTTTGATAAACCTGCTAGCCTATGCTTTGATGAATTTGACAACTTTGTTGCCAAACAACAGAGTTTCAATGATTATGTTAGTAGACATTTGGAACAAAGTACTCGTATGCTTAGCCATTTAAGTGCTTGCGTAGAAAGAAATGTCAATGCTCTGAAGCTTCTGAGTAAACATGCCTCTATGATTACTACTCAGGTAGAACAAGTACTTAAAGCTCAGAATGACTTGCTCAATGAATTAAATGACAACTCCGTCAGAGTCATTACTAGAGGAGGCAAAATGACTCAGGAACCCTTGTATCCTGAAGGTCATCCTAAGAGAATTGATCAAGATTCTCAAGGAATCAATGCTGATACACCCAGTCATCCTAAGAAGAAGAAGAAGGATGATAGAAACCTGCACGCCAGTTCACCAAACACTGTCACACCTGAAGAACCTAATGATATTTCTGCGTCCGATGCAGAAACACAATCAGGTGATGAACATGAACCTGGTGACAATATGGACAGTGATGTTCATAATATTGCTCAACCTAGCCGATATGAGGATGTGGAGATTTGACCTATAGTTAATCCTGATAATCCACAACCTAAGAAGTACGACAAGAATGAATTCACTTCTAGGAAGCATGGTAAAGAAAGAGAGCCATGGGTTCAGAGACCTATGCCCTTTCCTCCTAAGCCATCCAAGAAAAAGGATGATGAGGATTTTGAGCGCTTCGTTGAGATGATAAGACCCGTCTTTCTGCAGATGCGGTTAACTGATATGCTCAAGATGTCTCCGTATGCCAAGTACATGAAAGATATCGTGACTAATAAATGGAAGATACCAGATCTTGAGATCTCGACCATGCTTGCCAATTACACTTTCAAAGGTGGAACTCCTAAGAAGCTTGGTGATCCCGGAGTGCCCACTTTACCTTGCTCCATTAAAGGAAACTACGTAAGAACTTCCTTATGTGACCTTGGAGCCGGTGTTAGTGTTATGCCGCTCTCTCTTTATCGCAGACTTGAATTGGATAAGTTGACGCCCACAAAAATTTCTCTGCAAATGGCCGACAGATCAACTGCTTTCCCTATCGGCGTTTGCGAGGATGTGCCTGTTGTGGTTGTAACACCACTATCTTAACAGACTTCGTTATCTTGGATATTCCCGAGGACGATGCCATGGCTATCATCCTCGGAAGACCCTTTTTAAAAACCGCAGGGGATGTTATAGATTGCAACAAAGGCAATGTCACTTTCCATGTCAACGGTAATGAGCACAGAGTGCACTTTCCGAAGAAACGATATCCAGTACATTGCATCAATGTTATCGAAAAGACTTCATTGATTCTCATTGGGAGCTTGGAATGCCCTATTCCTCGTGTCAAGATGAAGTATGATTTGCTTGTTGGCGAGATACATATCCCCACTGAGGTGACTTAGTGGCTATTCGAAAAATTCTCCGTTCTCTCTTGCGATTCGAGAAAGTTTTGTCATAAGGACTTGATCAACCCCATTGACGGATTTCTTTCGGTGACCATGAGACGGATGAATCAAAGAGTCACATACCTCTGTTTTGATTTTCCTTTTCTGTTGCTTAGAAGAAAATTGATAGAATTAGTTTAGTTTTTCCATGTTTTCTGTTTTAGCGTCCCGGAGAAAAATACCTCGAAAATAAAAGTTCTCCGATGGTCCTGAAAATTTAGTATGATTTTTTATGGAATTTTTGAAAATTTCTGGGCCTGAGATCTGGTCAGTGGGCCTCACCAGTGGGCCACAAGCCCCCCCCCCCACCGCCACCTACCCCCCTGGTGGCGGGGTGCAAGCTTGTGGGGCCCACAGGCATCCCCTCCACTCATTCCAGCTCCTAGCCTCTTCTTCCACCTCCAGAAAAAATTGTTTCGCAGCTCAAACCCGTGTTCTTGCTCATTTGGCTGTGATTTTCGATCTCCTTGCTCAAAGCACCATTCTCCGAACCGTTTTGGGGAAATTACTCCTTGGTAAGTGACTCCTCCATTGGTCCAATTTGTTTTTGCTCTAGAGCTTTATCCTTCGTGTATTCTTGCTACCTTGGTGACCCTGTTCTTCAGCTAGAAATGTTGATTTTAGTTGGTCCCAAGTAGTTTTAGCGCGTGATACGGTCTCTAGACACTAGTAGGAGTAGTTGCTACAAGGTGTGGTGGGTCTTTATTCACTTTTCTCTTGAACTTCAAAAATTTCAGCATAAGGAAATTATGTTGAGGAGGAAGTTTCATGGTGGTTCCTCAAATAAGAAGGGTCCCCGTCTCTCTTTTCAGGAGCCCGAACCTTTTCAACTAAGGGACGCGCCGGTGCAACCATGTGAATGGCCTTCCGATGAGTTCATGATCAAAGCAGGCTTCAATGATGAGTTTTATGCACTTGTCCGCAATGCCGGGTTAGAAGAATTTCTCTCAGATAAATGTGAAGAGTATGCTATGCTCACTCCCTCTTTCATGCGTAGATTTAAATTATTAGCTGGTCGTGAATCATCCATACTGTTTGATTTGTATGATAAATCCTATACCATGGATCTGGGGGATTTCAATAGGATATGCAAGATACCCGATGGGGGTAGTGTTAATGATCCTCCTAAGTCTTCGGTAAGAGACTTTATCTCGAGTATAAATGTTGGAGAAACCAGAGATATCACGCAAGCCACCATAGGAAGCATCCATTTCCCTGCCTTGCACTACCTTGCCCTCTTGATAGGTAGGTGCATTAACGGCAAGGGTGCACATTGTCACCTATGCGCTTTCGACCTTAGTATCCTTAAGAGCGCAGTAACAGGTGACAGGAGCTTCAATATGGGAGCTATTATAGCAAGGAGGCTGAATAAAAATCCCAGTGAGGGGGATTTCTTTGGTGGAGTTTATGCTAGACGCTTGGCAAATTTTCTTGGGGTATCCATCCGTCCAGAAGACCCTCCTCTCCGTACAGCCTACCTTGATCGTGTCGCTCTAACACGCTACCAGTTCCTTGAGAGAGATCATGGATCCCTCCTATACCGCTTGATATTTAACTGGCAGCGTGTTTTCCATATTACCCTTCCTGCTCCTGCTTTCTTTGACTTTTAGGTTAAACGAAGATACTACATAACCATAGGAGAGGCTGAGGAGTATGAGAGGGAGGCGACGGCTGCTCGACTTCGTGAGGAAGCTATTCAGGCAATGGCTGCAGCACTCCCGTATAACACCCATTATGACTTTGGGTTTCGCCAGGATCATCCATGTGAGTAGACCAAGTTAGGCCAACAGCCTAAGCTTGGGGGAGTACGTGTTCTCACAGACTTTACATTCATGCTTATGCTTTCACTTCATTAGCCGGTGTTTACACTTTGCCACTGTATTATCCATGCTAGTTTCTTTTCGTTTTCTTGTTTTCTTGTTTTGTGATCTTTTGAGAAAACCCAAAAAGATTTTTCTTTCTTCTTTTGCTTGTTGGGAGCTTTCCCGTGTAAATAGCTTTCTTTTACTTTGTGTCAAGGTAGAAGATATAGGTTACAATGCTTAGTGGTTCTTACATGCTTGCCTGTTTAGCTTTCAAAGAGCCATATTATTTTGTCTTCTCCTTTGTGTTTGCCTGCAGATTCAGCTTAGTCCAATGCGCTTATTATCCTTTTCATCGTTTGATCGTGAAAATGAAAGGCAACAATGACGATATATGATGAAGTGACTGAGACTGAAAAGCTAGTATGAACTCTATCTATTTTGATTTTGTAAATATGACTAGCTTGTCGACCCAGATTTAGCTTTGTTGTGAGAGAACCATGTTTGCAATGACAACTTAGAGATCATAGTTTCTGATGCCATGCTTATTTAGCTGAGAGCTTATAATGGTTTGTCTTGATTGCCAACATAGATTTTGAGATGACTATGATATAGTATGATAGGATGGTATTTTCCTTTGAATGTTTCAAGTGGCTTGACTTGGCGCATGTTCATGCATGTAGTTGAAACAAAATCAAAATAGCCTCTGTGATGTTCGTGTTCATGGTGATTTATATCCTGTTCATGCTTGCATTCAATGTTAATCAAACTCATTGCATCTTGATGACTGTTGTCGCTCTCTAGTTGGTCGCTTCCCAGTCTTTTGCTAGCCTTCACTTGTACTAAGCGGGAATGCTGCTTGTGCATCCACTTCCATGAACCCAAAAGTTTTTCCATGAGACTCCACCATACCTACCTATTTGCGGTATCTACCTGCCGTTCCAAGTAAATTTGCATGTGCCACTCTCTAAACCTTCAAGAAATAATCTGTTTTGCATGCCCGAAGTGGTCATCTCGTGACAGAGGGCTATTGGTATCTTCTATGCTAGGAGTGTTATCCTCGACATGTGTTTATTCACAGTCATTCACGGGAAAGGGGACGGTATTTGGGATGCCCAGTTCCATGCTTAAATCGAAAACATAACTGTAAAACAAGACTCCCCCCAGATTGATGTTAGTATGGACGGTACCCGAGGATTCGGCTAGCCGTGGAGTGTGATTGATTGGTGGTGGGGGAGTTAAAAGTTTACTTTTCTGTTTGGGAACCGCCTATAGCATGAGTAGCATGGAAGATATTGAGAACTCTTCGTCATTGCGTTGACAATGAAAGCATGCCACCCAAAATTATTATCTCTGTTTTTAAAGCTTGAGCTCTGGCACCTCTGCAAATCAATGCTTCCCTCTACGATGGGCCTGTCTATTTATTTTCCTGTTGAGTCCTCCTCTTCTTATTTAAGCACCAATTAGAGAGCACCTCTGTCATTTTTATGCTTTGCTTTTGATTGATATTGAGTATGACTATGACTGGATCTTCGTTGCTCTGAACTACAATGTTCAGTCAGCCCTTGATCTTTGGAAGTGCTCTACATTTATGTTTTGCGGTCTCGGAAAGAACTAGCGAGATACCACCTATTCATATTGCTTCATGCTTGTTTTGATTGAAGTGTTGGTATTTGAAACTCATTATTATTTGCTCGTTAGCTGATTATGCAATTGATATTAGTTTACCGTGAGACCTTTGGGTCATTTGCTTATGTGGTTAACTTGTGATCTTGTTGAAATTCTGGTTATGAGTTAGGCATAGTTGCAACAACAAGATCAAACAGAGTTTGTCAAAGTTTTTCTTTCTCTCTCAGTTTGCCAACTGAGTTGCTTGAGGGCAAGCAAGGTTTTAAGCTTGGGGGAGTTGATACGTCTCCATCGTATCTACTTTTCCAAACTCTTTTTCCCTTGTTTTGGACTATAATTTGCATGATTTGAATGGAACTAAACTGGACTGACGCTGTTTTCACCAGAATTTCCTTGCTGTTATTTTTGTGCAGAAATCAAAGTTCTCCAAATGTCTTGAAAATTTACGAGGAGCAGTTTTGGAAAATATCAAAAGTATATGCACCAAGTTCCACCTTAGGGGGTGGGCCAGTGGGCCATAAGCCCTTGCTCCACCACCACCCCCCTGGTGGCGGTGGGTAGGCTTGTGGGGCCCACGGGCACCTGCCGCCCCCAACTCTAGCTCTATAAGTTGCCTTTCGTCCGAAAAAAATAAAAAGAGAAGTTTTCGTTGCGTTTTCGATACAGAGGCGACGCCACCTCCTGTTCTTCATCTGGAGGGCAGATCTGGAGTCCGTCTTGGGCTCCGGAGAGGGGAAATCGTCGCCATCGTCATCATCAACCTTCTTCCCTCTCCAATTCCATGAAGCTCTTTGTCGTTCGTGAGTAATCTATTCGTAGTCTCGCTGGGCGGTGATGAGTAGGATGAGATCTATCATGTAACCGAGTTAGTTTTGATGGGGATTGATCCCTAGTATCCACTATGTTCTGAGACTGATGTTGCTACTACTTTGCCTTGCTTAATGCTTGTCACTAGGGCCCGAGTGCCCTGATTTCACATCTGAAATTATTATGTTGTCACCAATATATGTGTGTTTTAGATCCGATCTTGCAAGTTGTAGTTACCTGCTATGTGTTATGCTCCGGCAACCCCGGAGTGACAATAACCGGAACCACTCCCGGTGATAACCATAGTTTGAGGAGTTCATGTGTTCACCAAGTGCTAATGCATTGGTCCGGTTCTTTATTAAAAGGAGAACCTTAATATCCCGTAGTTTCCTTTTGGACCCCGCTGCCACGGGAGGGATGGACAATAGATGTCATGCAAGTTCTTTTCCCGAAGCACGTATGACGACACACGGAATGCATGCCTACATCACATTGACGAACGGGAGCTAGCCACATATCTCTCCGTGTTATAGCTGTTGCATGATGAATATCATCCAAACAAATCACCGACCCATTGCCTACGAGTTTGTCCTACTGTTGCTACTGTTGTTACTTGTCTTGCTCTGCTGCTGTTGCTACTACTGTTGCTGCTGTTGTTACTTGTTTTGCTCTAGTTCTACTCTTGCTACTACTGTCGCTTGCTACTGATGTCACTACTGATGTTCCTTGTCGCTGCTATTGCTCGTTACACTGCCGTTACTCGCTACTTTGCTGCTACTACTGTGCTTGCAGATACCAATCTTTCAGGTGTGGTTGAATCTGACAAATTCAGCTGCTACTACTTGAGAGTATACTCTCACCTCCCGACTGGTAAACCAACAAATTGGGTCGAATGCTCTACCCTCAAAAACTGATGCGAATCCACGCGCTGGTGGGCCATCAACAACATTCTTCCAGTTTCATTGTCGGGGAGTACTAGCAGCATTCTTCTGGTGCCGTAGGAGGAGAAGGTTCGTTGTCAGAAGCATTCGTCTAGCTAACACTAGAGATTGCAGGATCAGCACTTCAAATTGTTTAGTATAGGTGGAGCAGTCTTCCCCTCTGACCCCATAGTCCAATTGGCCCGCTTTGTTTTCAGGTGTCGATCCCTGATCGACGAGCCAGACCCGGCACTACACTACACCCCCCCCCCCCCTTAGTTGTGCGACGCTACAGAGATACTATCGGGTACCGAGGGTGACACCTTGCGAAGTACTCCTGATGATATCTATGTAATACAGCTAGTCGGTCGTGGTTACCGAGGGTAATTCCTCTTTCACCATTCTCGACGATGCCTGTGTCATGCAACCCCTCAAGTGTGGGACCCCCGAGGGTGATTCCTCTAGGTCCACCTTGACGAATACATCGTTTGGAATCCAACGAGGGTGATACGACGGATTCCCCGTGATGTTTCTACCACACAGTTACTTGACCATGTTACTGGGATCTTTGATGAATAGATGTTAGGCGGGTGGATTCCCGCGTGTTTGTGTCGATGACATAATTAAAACGATAATGGATTTGGGTATTTGATTTGGGTTGGTCGCGGACCTTTTCACACTAACAGGCTACGCGAGAAGAATTATGGGTACTCGACGTCGTGGTATCAGCCGAAGCTCTTCAGACGTCAGCGATGTAGCGGCGCGCGCCCGAGTGGTCCCGAGATGCATCGCTCTTGTATTAAGGGGTGCTAGGACTGACATCGTCCGCCCTCGCATCATGCAGGAGCGCGGAGGGCAAGTGGGCCCACGACCCCTTTGTGCTTAGGAGTTAGACTGGCGGGCTAGCCTCTCTGCTGAGCTTAGGTGGGGCTGCAACGTGTCAATATTCCAAGGCCGGGCATGGCCCAGAAAAGTGTGTCCGGCCAGAGTGTTATCGAGCGTGACGGGAAACTTGGTGCACCCCTGCAGGGATTAAAATTAACTATTCAGATAGCCGTGTCCACGGTTACAGGACGACTTGGAGTTGTGCCCTGATCGTATACAACTACAATTGTTACTTAACTCGAATAGTTTCTCCGGGATTGGTTCCTTGCAGGGAGTCGAGGGAGGATCTCTGGGCGTGACCTCATATTAATTTTGTTCCAACAATATGACTATAATATTTGTGTTACCTTGTTCTACTCTCATCTATTGCAGCAAGACGCTGAAGATGCTAGTCTTTGATAGGACTAGGCCTTCTCTCTCTTTTCTCGCATTGCTGCAGTCAGTCCACATATAAACCCCCCCTCCTTTGATATTGTTGCATAATTAGCATAGTTCTGATGTAAGTCTAGCGAGTACTTTGGATGAGTACTCATCGCTACTTTGCTCCCCCTTTGCCCCCTTGATCCGTTGCTGCGACCAGATGATGGAGCCGAGGAGATGGAGTTTCCTGCCGACACCTGCCACCCCGATGGTGACTTCTTCGTGGAGGCCGCTGAAGCCCAGGAGTAGTTTAGGACGTTCCCAGGCAGGAGGCCTCGCCTCGTTCGATCGTGTTTCTTTTGTGCTAGGCTTCTCTAAGGCACCCCATGTTTAATGTATGTACTGAGATATTCTTTCTTCCGCTGAATCGTGTGTTTATCGAGCTTCTGTATTCTAGCCCTCGAGGCACGTGGCTTGTAATATGAAGTTGGTATCAGATCCGACTACCTATTGGTAGCCCCCTTTACAACTCCTTGGCCAAAGTTGAGTCTAGTGTTTGAAAAACTTTACTAACACTGATATTGTGGCTTACAGACCAGAATCTCAACTGGGTGGTATTAGTATCTTTTATTCCTTTCCTATACTCTGGGTTCTACTCTCTCTTCCCTTTCGGGTTAAAGATTTTACTAACTCTAACTCTAGGTTCTCGTAAATACTTTCTCTCGGAGAATCCCGCAATTCCCGACGATGGCTTGATCCGTCAGAATGCTCTCATGATACTCTCCGATGTTTCCCTCGAGAACTTGTGCCCATCGCTCTTGTGATTTCCCTTCCTCCGTCAAACACTATGGATGACTACATACAAATGCCGTTCATACTTTCTTTTCCTATTGCTCTTGTTTTACGAGATGCAACAAATTATCTTATCGGGGATTCGTCTGTCATCAGTTGTCATGGGTTTCGAAAGTCCTTCGAATTACTATTTGATCTTTCGGAATCCTAGTAGCCTATTGCTTCTGACCTTTCTCACCTGCTTGTGTTATGGTTAAATCCATATGTCTAGAAGCATTCATTAAAATCCTTTGTGATTTTCCTATGATCTTACTGATTCTACCTTGGTGTGAATTCACACAATCATCTGTTGAGACTCATAAATTATCTTCCGGCTTAGACGCCCTTCCAGACGGAGCTGGTTATCGGCAAATCAACTTTGATTGATTGTCCATCTAAATCCATTCAACTTACTTGTGTTTGATCGGAGCATCTGATTATGATACACCAACCTCGGGATCCTAATTCCGTTGGTAATTAAGTATTGATACTTTTCAGATGTTCTAAAATCCGATGCCTTGGATTCTATCTTCCTCTGATTGAGTATCCATACCCACATCAGGTCCTTTGTGGTACCGTGAGACCCATTGTTGGGTTATTATCCGACGACATCCCTTACATCCAAAATTATTGTGATATTGTTCCCCTAATACATAATGCCATTGGTAAATTGCGTCTTCTCCTTCTGATAAGTTGTATCATAAACCCTTGTCGGCCATGCTCTTCAAGCATGTGTTGATTACTCTTGAAGTTTGTGGTATATGTTCCTAATATTCCCCGATGGGTTGAACATAGGCCTTCCTAAATCAATATGACCCGAAAAGTTTTCACGAATCTTGCTTTTTTGATGTTTTTTCGGATATTCTTTCAAAGTTACAACCTGATTAAAGACGAGGAGTAAATGGCAGGTGATACATTGATGCAGTGGGAGTCGACCTTGAACTTTGTGTTCATGCCCATGGAAACGACATTGATCCTATCATAGAAACTTCTCGTATCAATAATCATTCATTCTATGGTTTAAATCTGGCATCTATGATCTTGTCCTTTGCAATCGTGCTTCCGACCATGTTGTCCTACATTGATTTCATTCTCTGGCGAGTTAAAGTACTTGTCTTATTCAGATCAATACATCAGTCCAAGTCTTAATGTTGATCTACCTCCAAGTATTATTCCTTGTAGTTTGAAGATATCACGGAGCTATATAACTTCTTGTGAGCTCCTCATCAACTATGATATTTTCATTAATTCCAGTTTCCTCGTGTTTGAGTTGTTGTACACGCAAGTACATCTATAACTGAATCGAGTATGCATTGTGATTCAGCAACTTTTAGTAATCTTCCTTGTTTACGAGTTTGTACTCGATCATGTCATTCCAAGCTGTTAAGCTACATCATCATCGTCATATTGGAGCTCGACCATGCTATATATACCCTTCATCCCTGGAACACAATTCCAATTGTGCGTTAAGCTTGCATCGAGCTTCCCACATCATGTTGGTTGTCCTCAAAGGCAATCGCAAGTCTAAGCTAGCAGTCTTATATGTGATTCCGACAACCTCCTGCTTCATCATTCCCTTGCTTGATGTCGTCGCTGAACGATTACATCTTCGTGAAGGTTCTCAACAAATGTGTCGTGATCATCATCAGCATTCTGAGCTCTTGAAGGGTATCGACTGAATGCATGATGAGAAATACCATCCTTGCCCCTCGATGATTTGTGTTTTCATCAACAACCTTTTTGGCCTTCCCTCCAACACAAACATGTTCCTGTTTTGTGTTGTCCTTTGAGTTCCTTGCTAATTCACTTTATGTTATGTGCTACCTTGTAGTATTACTACCTTTTATGTCAAGAATGTCATGAAAGTTGCACGCGTCTTAAGAATTCTTGATATAGTAATAGTTCTCGCCATCACCATTCATTTCTTGGTCCCGTGTTGTTTCAAACCGGAATACCAACAAGTGAACTCTTATGTGTGATCCCAATACTTCTAGCAACCCTATTGCCTTGAGGTTAACAACTGATTGGTTCATTCTTAGTTAGTTATCTGTTGACTCATTATTTTAGCATTGGTCGTGCTACTCAATCTATATTCCCGAGTGCA
This sequence comes from Hordeum vulgare subsp. vulgare, assembly GCF_904849725.1. Taxonomy (NCBI): domain Eukaryota; kingdom Viridiplantae; phylum Streptophyta; class Magnoliopsida; order Poales; family Poaceae; genus Hordeum; species Hordeum vulgare. Next base: position 494,134,276 of record NC_058524.1, on the reverse strand, counting down.
CCCTTCAACCAATGTTTAATTGTTGTTGTTCCCTTGAGCATACGACATTATACAATTTCACTTGACAAATGTTATCTCCTTGACCTTGTAATTTTTGGAAGTTCATCCCCATCGATATCTTGAGGGATTGTTGCTCAGCCCATCGACCACACCCTCTACTTATTCATGGTTCGTAATGGAGCTTTTGAAAGCACTATCTTTGTGCCTAGCTCATGAAGAATATAATTGATAAGAAGAAATATTTTCCCAAGGTCCACGAGCATTCTTGCCGCCGTGAATATGTGAAATTTTTGTTTTGCTTCCTCTAGGATCTTCCAAAGTCATTCACACATGTGAGAAGTGTTATATGTTTTGAAGATTTGCTATCTTCACTCCATATAATTTCTCTTAGCACCCCAAGCCACTGACTGATTTGATCAAGGGAAAAGAAGTTCCTTCATAAGAGCTAATCCAGACTTACACATGGAACCTTGTTATCCTCGATGATGGTTTCCAAATGAGAACTCAATTGCATTTTGACGTAAGAATTCTATGTGGGCACGAATGTCTTGACATTGTGTTCATATGTCTTACAGTCGAACTCATGATTCAAGAATTGCTTGTGTAGCTCATATCATGAGAATCTTGCATCTTCATTTTTCTTCTCAGGCGTCTTGAGTCTGAGGTCTCCCGACACCAAGCAGATCTGAATCTCGGGCAGATAGGATGGTTGTAACATTTTCCAATAATTATAACTTTGCTCTTATGTAGCCCGGTACGGTGATCTCTTGGCTAGCATACCTGGCCGAAGGACCTATTATTATAATTTCTTCCTTGTGTAAGGTTGGCCAATTCTACCATGAGGAAATTGTAGGACTAAGTTTTATAAGTTGTTCCTCATGGATCCTTTTGTATACCCAAGGTCCGACCTTTACCTAATGACCATGTCGATGCTACCCCGTAGCACAGATGTGGTACTTCAAATTTCACACGAACATTGGAAGCACAATGCTAGATTGTTCGTGATAATTTATCCAAACCGCATGGTATGGGTAAACATCTTGATTCTCCTTGCCCTTTTATCAAAATGGTTATGTACTTGATGACCTATCATGTATACCATACTCTATATTTTCCTCGGGAATGGTATACTTTAATACATGTGTGTGTGACCACATTTTCCTTCCTATTGGTCTGTTTGACCTTTCTTGTGGCATAACTTATCTAAGCAGTGTTAATTCCCTGCTTAGGTAAAAATCTCATTATACAACTCTCTCAGTAAAACCATGTTATTATTGTGGATAACATTCCGATAACCGCCGGTGGACGAGAGCCTTGCCTATTGGTCCGCCTCATTTCAACGAGCGGGAAAATGGTTTTATTCGTCCCCTGCCCGTGTTGTCGATGTTGTTGCCAACATAACTGACATGTTATCCCCTCACATGTCTTGCTACCAAGACCGTATAATATGTCACCCCTCTGCCTGCTCTCGGCCCACATGGTGGTTCCATAACCCAAAGTTCCACAGGATTGAAACCTGACTCTCATGTACATCTTTTGAATCCAAGTTATCTATTACACTTCGCTTCGTGTGGAATTCCAGAACCACTCAATGGACCGATCACTCTTCGGTCCGGATGTTACCCAGCCTGCTGAAGCTCAAATCCATGTTATTCTTGAGAATCTGAAGTCTACTCAGTCCCGTCAGAAGCGTTAGTATGACCTTCATCATCAAGTTATGGTCTATCAACCTAGCGAAAAGGCTTATATTCGTGTCACACAAATGAGAGGTGCACACCATTTCGGGATCAAGGGCAAGTTAGCTCCTCGCTATATTGTTCTTTTCACTGTTCGCGAAAGGCGTGGAAGAGTAAATTGTCAATTCAAACTACCAGCGAACCTTTCTCAGGTTCACGATGTCTTCCATGTGTCTCACCTCCGTCGCTGCATTAAGGATCCTATTCGAATAGTGGATCATGATATGCTTGAAATGCAACAAGACCTCTCTTATAAAGAGCATCCAGTCCGCATTCTCGACCAGGCTGAACGTCAGACTCGCCGCAAATTCACCAAGTTCCTTAAAAGTGCAGTGGTCAAATCATTCTGAAGATGAAGCCACTTGGAACGCGAGGATCATCTTCGTGATGAATACCCCGAGCTCTTTTCTCCTACCTCTTAATTCTCGGGACGAGAATTCTTGTTAGTAGGGGAGAGTTGTGACATCCTCAACATTTGCTATAGTGTTGGATGTAATTAAGCTACAGTAAACCTATGCAATGAATGCCACGTCACCGTGTTTCCTATCGTTGATCTCGCGTTAGTTCAAAACGATTCGAATTTAAATTTAAAATTCAAGTCAAGCGATAAAAGTTTCGAATGCAAAAATAATATGGTTGGATGAATTATAAAAATTTCCTAATAAGTTATAAAAGTGAATTGGGAATTTTTGAAATTATTTATAATCCCTACATATTTAAAATAGAAGCTATATATAAAAAATAAATAAAGTAAAGTAAATTTTAAAAAAGGAAAAAAAACCAAAAGCCCCTGGCCCAACTGGGCCAAAGTGGCCCACAGGCCACACCCCCATCGGCACAGCCACCTGGAGTCTTATAGCCCCAAGGGGGAAACCCTAGCGCCCTCACTTCCCTCCACGCCGCCGCCAGGGACGAGCCAGGGAGCGACCCCACGTCGCCCCTCTCCCCATCGCTCCCAAGCCCTTGTGGGCCTCCCTCTCTCTCGCTCTCGTCACCCCACCTCCCCTCGACAAATGGGACCAAGCCCTGATTCCCCTTGTCACCCCCTGGATCCCATCGCCCTGTCCTCCCAGATCGCTTCGCCCCACCTCCTGACGAGCCCCTCCCTGCTCGCTGTCGCGCCCCACATGCCTCCCTGGCCCCATCGCCCGAGATCCCACCACCGCGCCGCGCCTCCTCTTCCGGCTTTCTATAGCGTCGGAACCGCACCGCCCCACGCCAGGGCTGCACTGGATCCGGCCCCCGACTCCCGCGCCACTGAAGGCCAGCGCCATGCCTCGCCGATCCCCACTGCGCTTGAGGCCAGCACTAGCCACCACCACCGCCGGCTCCCTCCCTCGTCCACGCCTCCAACACCGGCTGCCAGCCCCCCGTCGTCACCGCGCCGCCTCCCTGACGCCCGCCTCCTCCACCGTCGGCCTCCTCGTCATCTTCTCCACCAGAGTCCCCGTCCTCCTCCTCAACGGCTCCATCGAGCCTTGCCGAACCCGCCCCCCTACAACATGGGTGAGAACACCCCCTTCTCCGTTCCCCCGTTCCAGTTCCGTTCCGGCGAACACCGCCTCGTTCCGGCACCGTTGAGCTCTGATACGTCTCCAACGTATCTATAATTTTTTATGGTTTCATGCTATTATCTTGTCAAACTTTGGATGTTTTGCATGCCTTTTATTTATTTTCTGGGCCTAAATTCTTAACTCGGTGCCAAGTGTCAGTTCCTGTTTTTTCCATGTTTTTGACCCCTTTCAGAGGAGATTTTGAAATGAACTCCAAACGGAAGAAAATCCCCGAAAAGATTTTTTCTGGAACGGAAGAAGATCGGAGGACTTGGGAGCCAAGCCAGAAGAGCCCCACGGGCCCCACAAGCCCCCACCGCGCGGCCAGGGGCGCCGCATCCAGGATTGTGGGCCCCCTGGAGGTCCCCAAACCTAGATCTTGCGCCTATAAATTCCCAAATATTCCCAAAAAAATCAAGAGACGATCGCAATTACTTTTCCGTCGTCGCAAGATTCTGTCTCCGCAAGATCCCATCTGGGCACGTCCTGGTGCCCTGCCTGAGGGGAGATTCGGATAGGGAGGGTTTCTTCATCAACACCATGACCTCTCCGATTATGCATGAGTAGTTCACCATAGACCTACGGGTCCATAGCTAGTAACTAGATGGCTTCTTCTCTCTCTTGGATCTTCAATACAAAGTTCTCCATGATCTTCATGGAGATCTATCCGATGTAATCTTCTTTTGCGGTGTGTTTGTCGAGATCCGATGAATTGTGGATTTATGATCAGACTATCTATGAATCTTATTTGAGTTTCTTCTAGTCTCTCTTATGCATGATTTCATATCCTTGTAATTCTCTTCAAGTTCTGGGTTTTGTTTGGCCAACTAGATCTATGATTCTTGCAATGGGAGAAGTGCTTGGTTTTGGGTTCATACCGTGCGGTGACCTCACCCTGTAACAGAAGGGGTAGTGAGGCACATATCGTATTGTTGCCATCAAGGGTAAAAAGATGGGGTTTTCATCATTGGTTTGAGATTATCCCTCTACATCATGTCATCTTGCTTAAAGCGTTACTCTGTTCCTCATGAACTCAATACACTAGATGCATGCTGGATAGCGGTCGATGTGTGCGGCAATAGTAGTAGATGCAGAAAGTATCGGTCTACTTGTCTCGGACGTGATGCCTATATGCTAGATCATTGCCTTAGTTATCGTCATGACTTTCCGCGGTTCTATCAATTGCTCGACAGTAATTTGTTCACCCACCATGATATTTCCTATTATGAGAGAAGCCTCTAGTGAACACTATGGCCCCCAGGGTCTACTCCACACCATATTTTCAGCCTTACACTTTTTACTTCGTTGCACTTTCCGCCTTGAGATCTCACTTTGCAAACAATCTTGAAGGGATTGACAACCCCTTTGAAGCGTTGGGTGCAAGCTTGTTTGTGTTTGCGCACGTACTTTGGACTTGACGAGGCCCTCCTTCTGGATCGATACCTTGGTTCTCAAACTGAGGGAAATATTTACTGCTCCTGTGCTGCATCACCCTTTCCTCTTCAAGAGAAACACCGACGCAAACGAGAGAAGTAACAAGAAGAATTCCTACGCGCCAGGGAAGGACTTTTGTTGCTGCACCAGAAGAATTTCTGGCGCCGTTGTCGGGAAGCAAGATCAAGTCAAGAAATCATCCAAGTAGGTGTCACAAACTCATCTCTTGCATTTACTTTGTTTGCCAGTTGCCTCTCATTTTACTCTCCCACACTTCACCAATTTGCCTTTTCCGTTCGCCTTTTCGTTCGCCCTTTTTCTCGCCTGCTTTTTGTTCGCTTGTGCGCTTGCTTGCCTGCTATAGCCCGAATGACCCCACTAAGGGATTTTGATGCTCGCTTTGCGAACTTAGAAGAGATTGAAACTTGTGTTAAAGGCTTCATGTCTACACAGCTTGAATATAATAGTTACTTCCGTAGAGAGCTGAAGGAGCAAAATTCTTTTTCGGCTTTTATGAGTAGAGAAGTTGATGATATGGCCAAAGAATTCCTTGCGCTGAATTCCGAGTTTGCTCGTCTTGAAAAGCTAGTGGGCCAGATTTCTGATAAGCAAGCTACTTTAGTCAATAAAAGGGCTGCTAAAGCCGAAACTCGTGATGAGAATCACGAAGATCTTAAAGTGCTTGGTGTGACTCCCGTTGAATCTTTGTTTTCTTGTGTCAAACCTAATGATTATGGGGCTGGATATGAATCCACTTCGGTTGAAAAGTTCCCCAACGATTCGGAGTCCATCTACCTTGATGCTAAAAGCATTAAAAGTGGAGTAGAAGATGTTAAAACTTTGAGTAGTAATGAAATTACTACCGTGGATTTCAAGGAATTCAATTATGATAGTTGCTCCTTGATTGAATGCATTTCTTTGATGCAATCCATGTGGAACTCTCCACACGCTTATAGGCAAAACAAAGCCTTTACCGATCATATCGTCGAAGCTATGATAAAAGCTCTTGAAGAGAAACTTGAATTGGAAGTCTCTATCCCTAGAAAGCTTCATGATTAGTGGGAACCTACCATCACAATCAAAATCAAAAACTATGAGTGCAATGCTTTGTGTGATTTGGGTGCTAGTGATTTTGCGATTCCAAAGTCTTTATGTGATGTTGTGGGTATTAATGAGATTGAAGAGTGTTCTATTAATTTGCATCTTGCTGATTCTACTATCAAGAAACCCATGGGAAGGATCAATGATGTTCTTATTATTGCAAATAGGAACTATGTACCCGTGGATTTCATTGTGCTTGACATTGATTGCAATCCTACAAGCCCTATTATTCTTGGTAGACCTTTCCTAAGGACTATCGGTGCTATCATCGATATGAAGGAAGGGAATATTAGATTTCAATTTCCTTTAAGGAAGGGCATGGAACAGTTTCCTAGAAAGAAAATAAGATTGCCTTATGAATCCATGATGAGGGCTACGTATGGTTTGAGCACCAAAGACGATGATACGTGATTCTATCGCTCCTATGCCTAGCTAAGGGTGTTAAACAATAGTGCTTGTTGGGAGGCAACACAATGAATTTATCTTTTTCTTTCTCTTTTGTTGCGTCTACACTTTCATAATTCTGTTGTGATTGTGTTTTTGTGTTTCTTTTTGTGTTTGAGCCAAGCAAAACCTTTATGACTAGTCTTGGTAATGGTTGTTTGATCCTACTCGAAAAAGACAGAGACTTTTCGCTCACGAGATGATCTTTCATTTTTATTAATAAAGATCTTTTGAGTTGATTCTTTTTTCTGCTGATTGATATGCTTTTTCCCCAGACCGTCGTAAGTTTTCAGATTTTTTTGAGGTACCAGAAGTATACGAAGTATACAGATTTCTACAGACTGGACTGTTTTTGACAGATTCTGTTTTTGTTGAGTTGGTTGCTTGTTTTGATGAAACTATGGTTAGTATCGGGGGTACTAGACATGGAAAGGTGAGAATAAAGTAGCCCCTCATCAATATAGATCGAATTCAAGTTTGCTACAGTACCAAAAGAAGTGGTAGTTTGTTTTCTTGTACTAATGTTATCACAAGTTTCTGTTTAAGTTTTGTGTTGTGAAGTTTTCAAGTTTTGGGTGATGTTCTCATGGACAAAGAGATAAGGAGTGGAAAGAGCTCAAGCTTGGGGATGCCCAAGGCACCCCAAGCCAAATTCAAGGACACCAAAAAATCCTAAGCTTGGGGATGCCCCAGGAAGGTACCCCCTCTTTCGTCTTCAATCCATCGGTAACATTACTTGGAGCTATATTTTTATTCACCACATGATATGCGTTTTGCTTGGAGCGTCTTGTATCTTAGGAGTCTTTTCTTTTTGTTGTGTCACAATCATCCTTTGCTGCACACCTTTTTGAGAGAGAGACATGCATCATCGTGATTTTGCTAGAATGGTCATAGTGCTTCACTTATATCCTTTGAGCTAGATACTTTTCCTCTAGTGCTTCACTTATATCTTTTGAGCTAGATACTTTTGCTCTTGTGCTTCCCTTATATCCTTAGAGCATGGCGGTGCGTGATTTGGTAGTTGGCTTATGCTATGAAAGTAGTCCCAAATGTGCTAGGTACCCAAAGAGGATGCAAAAACCTCCATCTTCATGTGCATTGAATAGAAAGAAAAGTTTTTATTCCTCTCAATTAGTTTTGAGAGGTGGATTCGGTAATATTGAGAGTTATGTTAGTAGGGTGTTGTGAATCTAGAGATACTTGTGTTGGAGTAAGTGATTCCCGTAGCATGCACGTATGGTGAACCGCTATGTTAGGAAGTTGAAGCATAATTGATCTATTGATTGTCATCCTTTGTGTTGAGGTCGGGATCGCGCGATGGTTTACAACTAACAACCCTTCCCCTCGGAGTATGCGTTTAGCACTTTGTTTCGATTACTAATAAAAACTTTCGCAATAAGTATATGGGTTCTTCATGACTAATGTGAGCCCATGGTATATATGCACTTTCACCTTCCACCATTGCTAGCCTCTCTAGTGCCGCGCAATTCTCGCCGGTGCACAAACCCACCAAATTCCTTCCTCAAAACAGCCACCATACCTACCTACTATGGCATTTTGATAGCCATTCCGAGATATATTGCCATGCAACTCCCACCGTTCCGTCTCATGACTTGTGTCGTCACTCTCATATTGCCATTGCATGATCATACTAGATCGTTGCACATCCAGGTACACCGCCGGAGGCATCTCCTATGGAGTCATCATCATTGTGATCTTTGAGCTGTGAGTACATAAAAGTGTGATGATCATCATTATTAGAGCATTGTCCCATGCGAGGAAATAAAAAAAAGGCCAAAGAGCCCAAAAACAAAAATAAAAAAAGAGAGAAAATAAAAAAAGAGGCCTAAGAGCCCAAATAAAAAAATGAGAGAAAAAGATAGAAGGGACAATGCTACTATCTTTTTCCACACTTGTGCTTCACGTTAGCACCATGTTCTTCATGATTGAGAGCTTCTTGCTTTGTCACTACCATATGCTAGTGGGAATCTTCATTTTATAACTTGGCTTGTATATTCAATTGATGGGCTTCCTCAAAATTGCCCTAGGTCTTCGTGAGCAAGCAAGTTGGATGCACACCCACTAGTTTTCCTCTTGAGCTTTCACATACTTATAGCTCTAGTGCATCTCTTGTATGGCAATCCCTACTCATTCACATTGATATCTATTAATGGGCATCTTCATAGCCTATTGATACGCCGAGTCAGTGTGAGCATCTCCTCCTTTTTGTCTCACAACCACCACCACACTCTATTCCACCTATAGTGCTATATCCATGGCTCGCGCTCATGTATTGCGTGATAGTTATAAAAAGTTTGAGAAAGTAAGAGTGCGAAAGAATTACTTGGCCAATTTCGGGGTTGTGCATGATTTACATTAGTTGTGTGAGGATGATGGAGCATAGCCAGACTATATGATTTTGTAGGGATTACTTTCTTTGGCCTTGTTATTTTGAAAGTTCATGATTACTTTGCTAGTTTGCTTGAAGTATTATTGTTTTCATGTCAATAGCAAACTATTGTTTTGAATCTTACGGATCTGAACATTCATGCCACGTGAAAGAAGTTGCAAAGGACAACTATGCTAGGTAGCATTCCACATCAAAAATTCATTCTTTATCACTTCCCTACTCGAGGACGAGTAGGAGTTAAGCTTGGGGATGCTTGATACGTCTCCAACGTATCTATAATTTTTGATGGTTTCATGCTATTATCTTGTCAAACTTTGGATGTTTTGCATGCCTTTTATTTATTTTCTGGGACTAACTTATTAACTCAGTGCCAAGTGCCAGTTCCTCTTTTTTCCATGTTTTTGACCCCTTTCAGAGGAGATTTTGAAAATGAGTCCAAATGGAAGAAAATCCCCGAAAAGGTTGTTTCTGGAAAGGAAGAAGATCGGAGGACTTGGGAGCCAAGCCAGAAGAGCCCCAGGGGCCCCACAAGCCCCCATCCCACGGCCAGGGGGGCACGCCATCCAGGCCTGTGGGCCCCCTGGAGGTCTCCTGACCTAGATCTTGTGCCTATAAATTCCCAAATATTCCCAAACAAATCAAGAGACGATCGCAATTACTTTTCCGCCGCCGCAAGCTTCTGTCTTCGCAAAATCCCATCTGGGGCATGTCCTGGTGCCCTGTCGGAGGGGAAATTCGGACAGGGAGGGCTTGTTCATCAACACCATGACCTCTCCGATGATGCGTGAGTAGTTCACCATAGACCTACGGGGCCATAGCTAGTAACTAGATGGCTTCTTCTCTCTCTTGGATCTTCAATACAAAGTTCTCCATGATCTTCATGGAGATCTATCCGATGTAATCTTCTTTTGCGGTGTGTTTGTCGAGATCCGATGAATTTTGGATTTATGATCAGACTATCTATGAATCTTATTTGAGTGTCATTTGATCTCTCTTATGCATGATTTCATATCCTTGTAATTCTCTTCGAGTTGTGGGTTTTGTTTGGCCAACTAGATCTATGATTCTTGCAATGGGAGAAGTGCTTGGTTTTGGGTTCATACCGTGCGGTGACCTCACCGAGTGACAGAAGGGGCAGCGAGGCACGTATCGTGTTGTTGCCATCAAGGGTAAAAAGATGGGGTTTTCATCATTGGTTTGAGATTATCCCTCTACATCATGTCATCTTGCTTAAAGCGTTACTCTGTTCTTCATGAACTCAATACACGAGATGCATGCTCGATAGCGGTCGATGTGTGGAGTAATAGTAGTAGATGCAGAAAGTATCGGTCTACTTGTCTCAGACGTGATGGCTATAAGCTAGATCATTGCCTTAGATATCGTCATGACTTTGCGCGGTTCTATCAATTGCTCGACAGTAATTTGTTCACTCACCGTGATATTTTCTATTATGAGAGAAGCCTCTAGTGAACACTATGGCCCCCAGGGTCTACTCCACACCATATTTTCAGCCTTACACATTTTACTTTGTTGCACTTTCCATCTTCAGATCTCACTTTGCAAACAATCTTGAAGGGATTAACAACCCCTTTGAAGCGTTGGGTGCAAGCTTGTTTGTGTTTGCGTAGGTACTTTGGACTTGACGAGGCCCTCCTTCTGGATCAATACCTTGGTTTTCAAACTGAAGGAAATACTTACTGCTCTTGTGCTGCATCACCCTTTCCTCTTCAAGGGAAAAAACGACGCAAACCAGAGAAGTAACAAGAAGAATTCCTACGCGCTAGGGAAGGACTTTTGTTGCCGCAGCAAGCTCCTGTAGGTGGAGGTGGAGGTTGCCTCCTCCTTCTCTCTGTTGAGAGAGATGACTGTGAACAAAGAGTTAACAGAGAGAGAGAAAATAAAATAAAAAGGAAAGGATAATGTATATGTGTATGTATGTATGTATGTATGTATTAGTGTATGTATGCATGTTGTGTGTAACGTATGTGTGGGCTTGCTCTCCCAATGACAGTAGGGCCCCACCACTCCCACCAAATAACAGGCGGGGTCCTTCCAAAAAAAGATATATATAAATATAAATATAAATATATATTTATTTAATAAAATAAATAAATAAATAGATAATTAGATATATTATTTAATTAATTAGTTAATTAATATAATAGGTAAATTAGTAATTTGTTAATACACATAAATGATTATCCTATTAGAGTATGACACGTGGGTCCCCCATTTATTTAATCTAATTAATTAATAATTAACCTAATTAATGAACTGTGTCTATGACACATGGGACCCACTGGTTAGTTGACCAGTCAACTGTTGATGTCAGCATGACATCATCCTGATGTCATAATAGAAATTAATTGAATTAATTAAATCTGTTTTTTAATTCCTAAATATTAATAAAACTTTAGAATTAATATAAAATAAACCGTAAGTGAGATCAAAATATTTTCAACATGAAAGTTGATGAGCAGAACGAGATGAACCCGGACGGTCCATTCGTGTGTCGCACGTCCCTAGCATAGCAAACGTGGAACTTTTCCATTGTCTTCAGTGTGACTCGTAGTAGCGAGAGACCCGGAAAGTATCATTTGATATTTTCCCGACCCGTCTATGACGGATGTTACTGCGTTAGCTCATGCCTAACCTGCATATTGCCATGTCATGCTTAGTGTTGCACCTGTTGCTGTTATTTATTATTTCTCCCCCCTCTTCTTACCGGTAGACCCCGAGACTGACGCTGCTGTCGGGTACATCTACGACCCTGTCGACCAGCCCTTTGCCGCAGAGCAACAAGGCAAGCAAACCCCCTCTTGATCATCCCTATATCGCCTATGTCTTTCTTCCTCGTGCTTGCATTAGAATTTTGCTACGGTTGTAGTTAGCTCCTATATCTGATGCATAGCCTAATTTTTGATGAACTGCTACTTTTAGTACCGCACTTTAAACTATTTAGTATAGGTGGAGCAGTCTTCCCCTCTGACCCCGTAGTCCAGTTGCCCCGCTTTGTTTTCAAGTGTCGATCCCTAATCGACGAGCCAGACCCGACACAGCACTTACACCCCCCCCTTAGTCGTGCGACGCTACAGAGATACTATCCGATACTGAGGATGACACCTCGCGAAGTACTCCTGATGATATCTCTGTAGTACAGCTAGTTAGTCGTGGTTATCGAGGGTGATTCCTCTTTCACCATTCCCGACGATGCCTCTGTCGTGCAACCCCTCAAGTGTGGGACCCCCGAGGGTGATTCCTCTAGGTCCACCTTGACGAATACATCGTTCGGAATCCAATGAGGGTGATAACTCAGATTCCCCCTGATGTTTCTACCACACAGTTACCTAACCATGTTACTGGGATCTTTGATGAATATATGTTAGGCGGGTGGATTCCCGCGTCTTTGTGTTGATGACATAATTAAAATGATAATGGATTTGGGTATTTGATCTAGTTTGGTCGGAGACCTTTTCGCACTAACCGGCTACGCGGGAAGAACTATGGGTACTCGACGTCGCGGTATCCGCCAAAGCTCTTCAGACGTCAGCTATGTAGCGGCGCGCACCCGAGTGGTCCCGAGATGCATCGCTCTTGTATTAAGGGGTACTAGGAGTGACATCGGCCGCCCTCGCATCATGCAGGAGCGCGGATGGGAAGTGGGCCCACGACACCTTTGTGCATAGGATTTAGACCGGCGGGCTAGCCTCTCTGCTGAGCTTAGGTGGGGCTGCGACGTGTCGATATTCCGAGGCCGGGCTACGCCCCGAAAAATGTGTCCAGCCAGAGTGTTATCAAGCGTGACGGGAAACTTGGTGCACCTGTGCAGGGATGAAAATTAACTATTCAGATAGCCGTGTCCACGGTTACAAGACGACTTGGAGTTGTGCCGTGATCTTCTACAACTACAATTGTTACTTAACTGGAATAGTTGCTCCGAGATTGCTTCCTCGCAGGGAGTCGAGGGAGGATCTCTGGGCGTGACCCCATATTAATTTTGCTGCAATAATATGACTATAATATTTGTGTTACCTTGTTCTACTCTCGTCTATTGCTGCAAAACCCTGAAGATGCTATTCTTCGATAGGACTAGGCCTTCTCTCTCTTTTCTCGCATTTCTGCAGTCAGTCCACATATAAACCCCGCCCCCTCAATGATAATGTTGCATAATTAGCATAGTTCTGATGTAAGTCTTGCGAGTACTTTGGATGAGTACTAACCGTTGCTTTGCCTCCACTTTGCCCCCTTGATCTGTTGCTGCGACCAATTGATGGAGCCCAGAGATGGAGTTGCCTGTCGATGCCTGCGACCCTGATGGTGACTTGTTCGTGGAGGCCGCTAAAGCCCAGCAGTAGTTTAGGAGGTTCCCAGGCAGGAGGCCTCGCCTTGTTCGATCGTGTTTCTTTTGTGCTAGACTTCTCTAAGGCACCCCATGTTTAATGTGTGTACTTAGATATTGTTGCTTCCGTTGACTCGTGTGTTTATCGAGCTTCTGTATTCTAGCCCTCGAGACCCCTCGCTTGTAATATGAAGTTTGATCGTACGCTTTTGCATGTATGATTAGTGTACGATGAAATCCAGGGTGTCACAGGACCAGACACATAAAGCGACGCATCAATTCCATCCTTCATTACATCAAGGAGGAGGACATAAATATTTGCAAAGTGCACACGGATCTAAATGTTGCACACCCGTTGACTAAACCTCTTCCACGAGCAAAACATGATCAACACCAGAACTCTATGGGTGTTAGATTCGTTACATTTTAAATCACATAGTGATATGAGCTAGATTATTGACTCTAGTGCAAGTGGGAGACTGTTGGAAATATGCCCTAGAGGCAATAATAAAATAGTTATTATTATATGTCCTTGTTCAAGATAATCGTTTATTATCCATGCTAGAATTGTATTCAATGGAAACTTAGATACATGTGTGGATACATAGACAACACACTGTCCCTAGTAAGCCTCTAGTTGACTAGCTCGTTGACCAAAGATGGTTAAGGATTCCTAGCCATAGACAAGTGTTGTCACTTGATAACGGGATCACATCATTGGGAGAATGATGTGATGGACAAGACCCAAACTATGAACGTAGCATGTGTTCGTGTTATTTTGTTGCTGTTGTTTCTGCATGTCAAGTATATATTCCTATGACCATGAGATCATGTAACTCACTAACACCGGAGGAATGCCTTGTGTTTCTCAAACATCGCAACATAACTTTGTGACTATAATGGTGCTCTACAGGTATCTTTGAAGGTGTCCATTGAGTTAGCATGGATCAACACTGGGATTTGTCACTCCTTATAATGGAGAGGTATCTCGGGGCCCACTCGGTAATACAACATCACAACAAGCCTTGCATGCAATGTGACTAAAGAGTTAGCCATGGGATTTTGTATTACAGAATGAGTAAAGACACTTTCCAGTAACGAGATTCAAATAGGTATAGAGATACCGATGATTGAATCTCGGGCAAGTAACATACCAAAGGACAAAGGGAATGTTGTACGGGATTAACTGAATCCTTCACATAGAGGTTCAATCGATAAAGATACTCGTAGAATATATAGGAGACAATATGGACATCTAGGTCCCGCTATTGGTTTTTTTGACCGAATAAAAAAAATTGACCGAACCCGCTATTGGTTATTTACCGGAGAGTGTCTCGGGTCATGTCTGCATAGTTCTCGAACCCGCAAGGTCTGCACACTTAAGGTTCGGTGCTGTTTTGGTATTATTGAGTTATGTATGTTGGTGACCGAAAGTTGATCGGAGTCCCGGATGAGATCCTGGACGCCATGAGGAGCTCTGAAATGGTTGAGAGGTAAAGATTGATATATAGGAAAGTTGCATTTGGCTTCCGGAAAGATTTCGGGCATTACCGGTAAAGTACCGGGAGTGACGAATGGGTTCCGTGGTGTTACTGGGAGGGGCCACCCACCTGGGACAGGAACTAGTAAGCCTAAAGGTGGCGCACCAGGCCCTAGTGGGGTGGTGCGAGCAGCCCAATAAGACTATTTCGGCGAAGGTGGAAAAAGAAAGAAAAAGGAAAAAAGTAAGGAGGAAACCAAGTAGGAAGGGAGTCCTCTACCAAACCAAATTGGAGGAGGACTCTCCTCCCTTGGCTCAGCCGAAGCTCTCCTCCTTGGAGGAGGCAAGGAAACCCTCCCTACTATTCCTCCTATATATAGTGGAGTTTTGAGGGAAAACTACACTAGAAAAGCCACGTGTTGCCCTCTCCTCCGTAGATCATCTCCCTCGTCTAGATTAGTCCGGCATAGCTTGGCGAAGCCCTGCTGGACTAGTTCACCACCAGCACCACGTCGTCGTGCTGTTGGAGAACTCATCTACCTCTTCGCCCCTCTTGCTGGATCAAGAAGGCGGAGATCGTCATCGAGTTGTACAAGTGCTGAAGCAGAGGTGATGTCCGTTCGGTGCTAGATCGGGACGGAGTTCATGGGATGGATTGCAATTTGGATCGTGAAGACGTTCGACTACATCAACCGTGTTTCTTAACGCTTCCCGCTTAGCTATATACAAGGTTATGTGGATCCGATCTCTCCTCTTGTACATGGTCATCACCTTGGATAGATCTTATGTGTGTGTAGGAATTTTTTTCTTTCCCATGCAACGTCCACCAAGAGTGGCATCATGAGCTAGGTCTATGCGTAGATGACATCTCGAGTAGAACACAAAGATGTTTGTGGGCGTTGATATTCAGATTACTGCCCTCCTTAGTCTTTTCACTCTTCAAGCAATTGGGATGCTCACTAACTATTGTTGACTAATTTCTAGTCCCTTTTTAGTTTATTTCAGAGAAGTAAATAAAGATTCAATAGGCGAAGTACCAACTATTTTAAGATGTTCATCATGATTCCGGTAAAACAAATGGGTGCAAGACCTTTTTCTAGGAATTTCCGCTTAGCTGTCAACTTGACGGTCCTCTCCCTACTTTCGTTCATAGATATTTGGATAGATTTAATAGAATCATTAAATTCATGCTTTGGTGGCAAAGTTTTACCTTTAAGAGTTTCTACATCAAGAGCAATCCCATCCATGTTCCTATCCAAATCATCAATCTTATGCAACTTTTCTTCTACCATAGTATTGAAATTTTTT
The DNA here is from genome assembly GCF_904849725.1 of Hordeum vulgare subsp. vulgare. Taxonomy (NCBI): domain Eukaryota; kingdom Viridiplantae; phylum Streptophyta; class Magnoliopsida; order Poales; family Poaceae; genus Hordeum; species Hordeum vulgare. Next base: position 494,118,471 of record NC_058524.1, on the reverse strand, counting down.
TGAGAAATAATGAATTCTTTAAAAAAATCTCATGATTAGAGGATAACTTATTATTATTGGTAGAAGGATTCCCAAAAAAATTACCATAAGCGTTGCCATAACCATTAGAGGAGTTCCCGAGATATGACCTAGCATTGAAATTACCATTATAAGCATTGTCGTTAAAATTGTTTCTCGAGATAAGATTCACATCAATGTCATTGTAATTCTGCTCAATAAAAGTACAAAAGGGCATTTCACTAGGATCAACATGAGCATTTTTATTAGTAGCCAAATTCATGAGAGCATCAACTTTTTCACTCAAAGTAGCGATTTCCTCAACATAGTTTACCTTCTTACCAGTTGGAGCTCTTTTGGTATGTAATTGAGAGTAGTTGGTCCTGACGTTATCTAGAAGTTGGTTGGACACTCTTAAGGTCACCTCCACCATGGTACCACTTGCAGCAGAATCTAGAAGATTTCTAGATACAAAGTTTAGTCCAAAATTGAAGTTTTGGAAAATCATCCACAAGTTTAAACCATGAGTAGCGCAATTTCTAATCATCAATTTCGTCCTCTCCCAAGCTTGTGAGCATGTCCATGATCATGTTCTTTATAATTCATTATTTGATTTCTAAGGGATATGATCTTAGCAGGAGGAATATACTTGGTAATGAAAGCATCTCTATATTTATTCCATGTTCCAATACTATTGCATGGTAAAGATGTGAACCAAGATTTAGCTTTATCTCGTAAAGAAAAAGGAAATAAATTTAATTTTGCAATATCATTATCCATGTCCTTTTTATTTTGCATATCACGAAATTCAACAAAGGTATTAAGATGATAAGCGGGATCCTCATTAGGACTTCCCAGAAATTGTTCTTTCATGACAAGATTCAGCAATGCAACATTTATATCATAAGCCTCCGCACTAGTGGAGGGTGGTATAGGAGTACTAATAAAATTATTGTTATTACTATTTGAGAAGTCACACAACTTAGTAGTATCTTGAGACATGGTGACCGAGCAAGTAGAGTAACAAGCAGGACAAGTAAACTAACAAGTAAAGTGAGCAAAGAAGTAAAATAGCAACTAACAAAGATAAATATTTTTGTATTTTTTGATTTTTATGAAGCAAGCAAAATATAACAGGAAATAAAAAAGAAGAACAAGTGAATGATAGTTAGTGTGAAGTTACTTGATAGTAGGTTGATGATACTCCCTGGCAACGACGCCAAAAATCCTTCCTGATATTTGTGATATGTGTTGGATTTCCCATGAAGAGGAACGGGTGAGAAGCACAATATAGGTAAGTATTTCCCTCAGTAAATAACCAAGGTTTATCGAATCAATAGGAGTAACAACCAACCCACGTGTTCAACGACTGCATACAAGAGAAACAAACACTTGCACCCAACGCGGGCAAGAGGGTTGTCAATCTGTTGTCTCGTTATTTGTAAGTAAGTAAGTAGTGTGGTTGGAAGTTGTAAAGTGAAAAGTAAATAAAAAGTAAATAAAGGCAGCAAGGAATTGTAGCGTTTGTAAACTTATAAGTGAATAGACCCGAGGGCCATAGTTTTCCCTAATGGCATCTCTCATGAAAGTAAGCATAGAGTGGGTAAACAAATTATTGTTGGGCAAGTGATACAAAAGTACATAGTTATGTGATACTCACGGTAATGATCTTGTGTATATAGGCATCACGTCCATAAGAAAATAGGCTGACTACTGCTTGCACCTATTACTATTACTCCACCCATCAACCGCTAGCTAGCATGCATCTAGAGTATTAAGTAAAATAGTGTAATGTTTGGAGAACATTGACATGATGTAGACAAAAAGAATTCAATTAATAAAAACTAAGCCCATCGTTTTCTCCTTAGTGGCAATAATACAAAGGCGTATCTTGTCCCTTCCTATCACTCAAATATAGAAATCCGTCAGATTGAACCCATTAGAACACACCCCTCTCACTGAAGAAAGATCAATCTACTTGGACAAACCAAATCAGTAGATCAAAGAGATTTATAAAGCTATGATGATCATGCACATAAGGATCGTATTTAGAATTCAGAGAAGACTCAAATAGTTATCATGAATAATCTGAACATAAACCCACAATTCATCGGATCCCAACAAACGAATCGCACAAAAGAATTACATTGGATAGATCAAAGTGAAGATGTGATGATCATTATATTAAAGATCAAGAGACAAAGAGATAGAGAGATAACTTTCTAGGTACTAACTACAGACTCGTAGGTCTGTGGTGTACTACTCACACATCACCATGGGAGCGGCGAGGATGATGTAGAGGCACTCTGTAATCGATCCCCCTCTGACATGGAACTAGAGCAGGGCTCCAAATGGGCACACGGGGAACAGAGACTTGCGATGGTGGAAAAAGTGTTTAGGGTTTCTCTCAAGGGTTTTGGGAATATATGTGAATTATAGGACGAAGAGGTATGCTAGGAGGCAACCGAGGGGAACACAACGCAACAGGGCGTGTCGTGGCCCTGGCCACGCCCTGTTGGCTCGTGCCTCCCTCATGAGGCTTCTAGCCTCCTCCCTAACCTTCCAGGTATTCTTTTGGTCCAAAAAAAATACCAGAAAGTTTCATGGAAATTGGACTTCGTTTGATAGTATAAACCTGAAAAGCCAAAAAACATGTAGAAAAAACAACTCGCACTAGGTAGTGGGTCAATAGGTTAGTTCTCAATAATAATATTAATGGATAAATAAACTCCAAAAAAGTATCATATAATGATAATATAATAGCATGGAACAATAAAAAAATTAGAGATACGTTGGATAAGTATCATAGACTACTCACACATCACCATTGGAGCAGAAAGGTTGATGTAGAGGCCCTCTGTGATAGATCCCCCTGCAGCACGACACCGGCACAGGGCTCTAGACGGGATAATGGCGGAACAGGAGCTTGCGGTGGTGAAACAATATTTTGGGTGGCTCTTTCATGTTTTCCCAATATATTAAAACTTATTGGAGTGAAATTAGGTCAGGAGGTGTCGGGAGGTGGTCCCAAGCCATCAGGGCACGCCTTGATGGCTTGGTGCCACCCCGTGTGGCCTCCGATCTTCTTGCAAAGCTTCCAGGTCTTATTTGTTTCCAAAAATAATAATCAAAAAGTTTCCTTTTATTTGAACTACGTTTGGTACTTATTTTGTGAAAGGCCAAAACATGTAGGAAACAGCAAGTGACACTAGGCACTTGGTTAATAGGTTAGTTCTCAAAAATGATATAAACCAGCATATAAATGCTATAAATCATCCAAGATTGATAATATAATAGCATAAAAAAACAAAAATTATAGATACGTTGGATACGTATCAGTCTCCAAGAAAGTTGATAAACAGATAAGGAAAACTATCTTGAAGACACTAAGACAACCCCCAAAGTCCTCTCTTGATGTAGTGTTCGAGTTACTGGACACTACCTCTGGCCTAAGCTCTTTGAACTCGCTTTGGGAACCAATTCGGCTTCTCGACTCTCAACTAGAATCTGAAAAAAATCGATCAGTTGTGCCGCAACAAGAAGCCGAAGGACTTAGGAAGTCCCTACCAAATTCAGATGCATACTTTTTGTGCAACAACAAGTGTTGGAGGATTTAGCGCTAAACAAGAGAAAATTAATAAGCATGCTAAGCTTCTTCCGAGCATAGTGGATACCCAGGATAACATTTCTTGAGCTCTTGTGAATTTGTTTCAGTTCTGGACTTGTTTTGTTGTCGTGTTTATTTGCTCTAGTGGCCAACTTTGACGCCCACTGTATGTAATAAGTTGCTTTGTTGTTGCCTACATTTGCACAGACGAACTTTGATGCTTAGTGAATGTAATGTGTGTAATAGACATAATAGCCTAGTGTTAGTAGCTTGCTTATTTATTTGTTTCCTTATAGTCTTGTTTATTTATTTGCTTACAGTCACTTAAGTTCTTTTTCCTCGGTTTGATAGTGGTTGCAATAAACATGGGACACATAAGGACCATGGTAACTATGGGTCTACTACGTGACATAGTAACCATGGGCGTCGTACGGGTCATAGGATCTATGAGCCACTCGTTGGTCGTTCTATTCATGGGCCAAAACTGGACCACAAAATGGGTTGTAAATGGGACAAAACAAGAACCGTTTGTATATGGACCCAGACCATTATGGGTCATCAACAGACCGGAATATAACACATGGTTAATTCTATTTACACGCATAACAGGTCGTAATACATGACGAGATGAAAATGACCTAATGGTTTAAGGGGCCACAAAAGGGATGATTGTAAGCATGGGCTGATTTAGGCCCATTAGCAGAATAAGCCAGGAACTGACCATAAATAAAGAATGGTCATAAATGAGCCCAAGAATTTATGGGCCCTTAGAATGCCGAAAGATAACACAGGCTGAAAACAAAAAAACTGAATGTGGGTTTTTAATGGGTCCATAGCAATTCACTATTCATCATGGGCCAGAATATCTATGGGTCGTTAAATGAATCAGATATTCAAAAGGCCACATATGGGCCTACAGAGGTCACATACCATACATGGGCCAAAAGTGACAACGGGATGTAATCATATTGGACGGCCCACATGACGCTAATGGGCCGAATACGGAAAGGCCATAACGAGTCGTGAGTACCCAGGGAGTAAATGGGCCATATGTGAACAAGCTGTTAAGAGGATTTCCTTGGGCCGGCCTGCTAACTTTTGACCAAGTCAAGTGGGCCAACCTTTTAACCTAAATGGACAATGTTGGGTTGTGCCACGTGTCAACATTTCATGGGCGTGACTTGTCCATTTGATGGATAACATTTGTCGCAATACAAAAGCTCACACGTAGTTCCGCTAGCAAATGTGAAATTTACATGTGAAAAAATCACATTGGTCAGCACTTTTAATGAGTATCGGATGAAAACCAACATCCATTAGCTTAAGATGACCCGTTATGGTGGCTATCACATGTCTATTACCCTTGACGAAATCACTTCCATGATGCACCATTTATTGTCATGGTAGTGGACACTTTCGAAATGATAATTTGATTATTGTCATGCAACACTTCTAAGACACCACAATATGACTATTTTGATTCTGTCTTAGAATCATCATGGATGTGCATATCTGACAAAAAATGTGACAAACACATATTATCAAATAAGTGATTTATTTTGTAGTGGTTGGCCTTCTCGCAAGAGCAGGAGGAGGAATGCTACCACATGTTCCTCCTCAAGCAACACCGACTGGTGGAGGGCCAATTCTACAGTGAGCACGCAAGCAAGGAGGTCGTGGCCGCCATGGTCGTGACGAACCCGAACTTCGTTGCAGAGCAATGGACGCTCTACAAGGCCGCGCATGTTGAAGGCGCCGCTTGCAACGTAGAGGTGGTGCAACCGGACACATATGCAACACCACAAGTGCTGGCAGCGCTGCCGGTCGAGGACGAGAACACCGTCAGTTGTGCCTCCTAGGCGTCGTTGTCTAACTTTTGGGGGTGCATGTGGAAAGTGTACAAGTAGCCCACGTCCACCAGCACCGGCGATGGATAGGTCGCAATCCCCTCCAAGGATGAGTGGGGCATGGGAGACAGCAGGGTCGGATGTGGGCTGGTCCGTCTCCCATGTCCTACTCTTCCTCGCTATAGACTACACCTTCACTTTGTTGGAAATATGCCCTAGAGGCAATAATAAAATGGTTATTATTATATTTCATTGTTCATGATAATTATCTGTTGTTCATGCTATAATAGTACTAACCGGAAACTGTAATACATGTGTGAATAAATAGACCACACCATGTCCCAGTGAGCCTCTAGTTGACTGACTCGTTGATCAATAGATGGTCATGGTTTCCTGACCATGGACATTGGATGTCGTTGATAACGGGATCACATCATTAGGAGAATGATGTGATCGACAAGACCCAATCCTAAGCATAGCACAAGATCGTGTAGTTCGTATGCTAGAGCTTTTCTAATGTCAAGTATCATTTCCTTAGACCATGAGATTGTGCAACTCCTGGATGTTGTTGGAACGCTTTGGGTGTATCAAATGTTACAATGTAACTGGGTGACTATAAAGGTGCACTACAGGTATCTCCGAAAGTGTCTGTTGGGTTGGTACGAATCGAGACTGGGATTTGTCACTCCGTGTGACGGAGAGGTATCTCTGGGCCCACTCGGTAATACATCATCATAATGATCTCAATGTGACTAAGGAGTTAGTCACGGGATCATGTGTTACGGAACGAGTAAAGAGACTTGCCGGTAATGAGATTGAACAAGGTATAGGTATACCGACGATCGAATCTCGGGCAAGTAACATACCGATGGACAAAGGGAATTGTATACGAAATTAATTGAATCCCCGACATCGTGGTTCATCCAATGAGATCACCGTGGAACATGTGGGAGCCAATATGGGTATCCAGATCCCGTTATTGGTTATTGGCCGGAGAGGTGTCTCGGTCATGTCTCGGACTTGAATAAGTGTTTTAAAATGAAGGACCTTGGACAAGCTACTTACATATTAGGCATCAAGATCTATAGAGATATATCGAGACGCCTCATTGGTCTTTCACAAAGCACATACCTTGACAAGATATTGAAGAAGTTCAATATGGATAAGTCCAAGAAGGGGTTCTTCCCTATATTGCAAGGTGTGAGATTGAGCAGAGCTCAATGCCCGACCACGGCAGAAGATAGAGAAAACATGAGTGTTGTCCCCTATGCCTTAGCCATTGGCTCTATTATGTATGCCATGATGTGTACCAAACCTGATGTGAACCTGGCCATAAGTTTGGTAGGGAGGTACCAAAGTGATCCCGGAAATGGAACACTGGAAAGCGGTCAAGAATATCCTTAAGTACCTGAAAAGGACTAAAGATATGTTTCTCGTTTATGGAGGTACCGAAGAGCTCGTCATAAAGGGTTACGTTGATGCTAGCTTCGATACAGATCCAGATGACTCCAAATCACAAACCGAATACGTGTATATTTTGAATGGTGGGGCGGTCAGCTCGTGCAATTGCAAGCAAAGCATCGTGGCGGGATCTACATGTGAAGTGGACTACATAGCTGCTTCGGAAGCAGCGCAGGAAGGAGTCTGGATGAAGGAGCTCATCACCGACCTCGGAGTGATTCCCAATTGATACGTCCAAAATGTATCTATAATTTTTGCTTGTTCCATGATCTTTTGGGTAACATTGTTATATGTTTTGCTACACTTTTATATCATTTTACACATATTTGGACTAACCTACTAACTCAGAGCACCCAGTGCGAGTTTCTGTCTGCTAATGTCTGTTTTGCAGGGGCTTTTACCCAATTTGTGAAGCCCAAAAAATTCCAAGAAAAATATATAAAGAATCAGCGTAACTGAAGCATCCAGATCACCGAAGATGGGTCAGAGGGGGGTCAGGGGCCTCCCAAGCGACCTGTGGGCGTGGCCTGGCCCTAGGCTGCGCCAAGAGGCCGTCTGGGTGGGTCCCACCTCCTCCGATGCCCTCCTTCGGCCTATATTTAGTCCTCCACGAAAAAACCCTTCCATCACAACCAGAATCGCGAATTTCTCCATCGTTCCGCTGCCGCAACACTTTTGAGATTAGGAGTGTCGGGAGACCTCTTCCCGGCACCTAGCCAGAGGGAGGATTGACCTCCGGGAGTTTCTCCACCGCCATGGACGCTTCCCGAACGTGCCATGAGTAGTCCTCCTTGGACCATGAGTCCATGACCAGTAGCTATGTGATGTATTCTCTCCAATCTTTTGCTTCAATGGTTAGTCCTTGTGAGCTACCCTACATGATCAAGGCATCTATGTAATTCTCTTGCTAATGCTATGCTCGGTTTGTTGGGATCCAATGGATTATGAGATTATGTTCAGATTGTTATGAGATATATATTTGATTATCCTTTTATATTATGTTCCTTAGTGATTCATGCATGTTCTCCGTTGCTATTTATTGCTTTGGCCGAGTAGTAGATTGTAACTCCAAGAGGTTGCGTCATGCATGATTGTGGGTTCATGCCCCTCGATATCTAGCTTGAGTGACAAAAACATGAGACTAGGGGATGTGATGTTGCCACCAGGGAGAAAACAATGGTGCTTGTGACCATGGCTGCAAGGATTTTACCTTACGCATAGTTTGTTAATACAGTTGTCTGTTGCTTTGAGTTTACACTTTGGGTGGGGCTCGCAACTTAATACCGGCGAGATGTTCTCGATAGATATCTCGAGGTGGATGATTCGTAAGTAGATGCTGATAAATAAACGGTCTACTTGTCTTGGCGAACTACCCATTACTATCGAACCTCTAACTATCAAGTAGCATAATTAGCATTGCGGTGCGTTCATAATTCTGTCAATTGCCCAGCTGTAATTTGTTTAACCAAGCATAGTTGTTTATCGTATTTTGGGAGAGAGACATCACTAGAGAACATCATGTGACTCTGGTCCATATCACCATCATTGTTTACACCTCCATCATTTACCGTTTTCATTTAATTTTCTGTTGCGATCACTATTACTATTCTTGCTTGTGCTTTGATCCTTTGCAAATTACAAGGCCGAAGATTTTGACAACCTCTCTATACTCGTTGGGAGCAAAGTTATTTGCTGTGTTTGCAGGTCCACATCTTCTGCTCACCAGGACAGGAGACACCTACTTGTTGGTCCTAGGAGTCCTACTGGTTCGATAGACCTTACAGTCTCTGTGTGAGGGAAAACTTGTTGTTGACTACGTCTCAACCTTCCACTTGGGGTAACCAACACGAGCAAGAAGTATATACACCATCTCGTCATCAAGCAAAGTTTTTTGGCGCTGTTGCCGGGGACTCCAGTCTTCAAGATAGGGGAGTTGCATGCTATCTTTTACCTTTGCTTTTTAGTCTTATTAGTTTGCTTTTTAGTTTTTGCTTTAGAGTCTTATATTAAAAACCACAAAAAAATAGTTTCTTTGTTCTTGCTTGTTGCTGTTTCTATGGGTTCCACTGAGGACACCAACTTGGGTGACTTCACTAGTCACAACAACAATGATTATACCTTCTCTTCTATTGCTTCAGTTACCACTAAGGGTCTTTTTACAAGTAAACCTTATGACTATACTAGTCATTATGGAGAATTATGCCCTTGGCATGGTTGCATCGGGAAGCCACAGAATCTTTGGTTTGAAGTTGCTCCTAAACATCCCCAAACTTGGGAAGGCGTCCAAACTCTTACAATAGAGAGCAAATCAAACATAGAGGATGACACTACAATTTTACTTAATAGCAATGAAATTGATTTTGACAATTGTAGTCTTTCCGAAGTCATCATCTTTTTGCAAAGAATGGCTAAAGACTATAACACCTTGGATTTTGCCCATTTCTTTTTCTTTGATTTTTTATCTGGATTTGCTTTTCTGTGGCTTGATAGTTTTGAAACCTACAGGGATTACTCTTGATTTCTTTTTCCAAGTGGCTTGCTAATACGTCTCCGTCGTATCTATAATTTTTGATTGTTTCATGCCAATATTCTACAACCTTCATATACTTTTGGCAACTTTTTATACTATTTTTGGGACTAACATATTGATCCAGTGCCCAGTGCTAGTTCCAGTTTGTTGCATGTTTTTTGTTCCGCGGAATATCCATACCAAACGAAGTCCAAACGTAATAAAAACTTACGGGGATTTTTTTTGGAATATTTATGATTTTTGGGAAGAAGAATCAACGCGAGGCGATGCACGGAGGGCCCACAAGCCCTGTAGCCGCCATCAGGAGGTACGGTGGCGGCAGGCAGGCTTGTGGCCACTCCTTAAGGCGGTTGGAGCCCTTCTTCCGCTGCAGGAAAGATAATATCCGGAATAAAATCGTGTTAAAATTTCAACCCAAACGGAGTTACGGATCTCCGGGAATTTAAGAAAGGGTGAAACACAGAATCTGGGAGCTCACAAACAAAAGGAGACGGAGAGAGAGATCCAATCTCGGTGGGGCTCTCACCCCTCCGCCGCCATGGAGACCATGGACCAGAGGGGAAACCCTTCTCCCATCTAGGGAGGAGGTCAAGGAAGAATAAGAAGTAGGGGGCTCTCTCCCCCTCTCTCCCGGCGGCGCCGGAACGCCGCCCGGGACATCATCGTGTGACGGCGATCTACACCAACACCTCCGTCATCTTCACCAACATCTACATCATCTTCCCCCATCTATATTCAGCAGTCCACTCTCCTGCAACCCGATGTACCCTCTACTTGAACATGGTGCTTTATGCTACATATTATTATCCAATGATGTGTTTCTATCCTATGATGTCTGAGTAGATTATCGTTGTCCTATCGGTGATTGATGAATTGCTATGTTTGGTTTAATTTGCTTGTGGTTATGTTGTTGTCCTTTGGTGCCCATCATATTATAGCGCGTGTGGATCACACCATAGGGTAAGTTGTATGTTGATAGGACTATGTATTGGCAGGCTAGAGTGACAGAAGCTTCAAACCTAGCATAGAAATTGATGCATATGGGATTGAAGAGGGACCAATATATCTTATTGCTATGGTTGGGTTTTACCTTAATGAATGTTAGTAGTTGCGGATGCTTGCTAATAGTTCCAATCATAAGTGCATAGAAATCCAAGTAAGGGATGACATGCTAGCAGAGGCCTCTCCCACATGATACTTGCTATCGATCTAGTAACGTAGTCAATTGCTTAGGGACAATTCCGCAACTCCTACCACCACTTCTCCACACTCGTTAGACATACGTAGTTGTTCTTTTTCTAACCAGCCCCTAGTTTTATTTACGTGTTCTTTACTTTCTTGCAAGCCTTTCCTATCACTACTACAAAGTACTTCTAGTTTCATACTTGTTCTAGGTAAATTGAATGTAAAGTGTGCGTAGAGTTGTATCGGTGGTCGATAGAACCTGAGAGAATATTTGTCCTACCTTTAGCTCCTCGTTGGGTTCGACACTCTTACTTATCGACAAAGACTACAATTGATCCCCTATACTTGTGGGTTATCACTTGCCAATCTTCAAACCACCCTAAGACCTAGCCATTTCCATCTTGAGCCAATCCCAAGATTCTTTTCCATGGGAATATTCCTTTTTCTTTTAAAGGAATAATCATGTTTTCCTTGAGTTGTGAAGCAACCCCCATTTCTATCTCTCCAAAAATTCCCAAATAATTATCATAAATCTATTGGGTCATATATCCCTCAGATATGACAAAATATTTCCTTGCCATATTCAAAAATATTTCCCAAAAATTCCTTTTCTGATTCTGCCCTATCTGTCAAGTTGTGAAGCAAGTACCCTTTTTATTTGTTGGATTCCTCTCACAATTTGTGGGCACTCTTGCCCATTCATATCATTAACTCATGCCAAAATTCAACTCAATCTCGTTAGTACATATTTCTTGGCAAATTTCCAAAGTTTCTGATCCAGAAGAAGCTTTGTGAAGCAAGTGCTAGCTAGGAGTGTTCAAATGAGTTGAAGCTTTTCCATCATCTCAATATTCTCAAATTATTCCTCTCCACCAAATTTGAGCATCACACCTTCAACCATGTGACCATAGCTTCAAATCTTTGTCTGTGGTCATTATTTGGATTTGTGAAGCAACTATATTTTATATTGCTCCATAAGTTCTGAATTTTTACCACGACATTCTCCTATCTATAAACATTGCTAAACCAATTTTGAGCCCATTTAATCTAGACAATTAATCCCAGTAATTCTTCTAAGTTTCTGTCCAATGAGAAACTGTATGAAGGAAGTGCCCTTGGGCTTATAAAGATGGCATGAATTTTATACAACATCCTCACATCCCCAAAATATTCATCTCCTCCAAGTTTGAACCCAATCCAAGCATGTATGTGAGTGCCACTTCAAAATCCCTATTCTGGACCAGATTAGGTAGTTGCAAAGCAACTATATTAAATCTTGCTCCTCTGCTTCTCAAACTTCACAGGATTGTAGTCCTTCCTACCCTAAGCCTCCCAGACATAATATTTTTCTCTTATCACCTTCGTGTTGATCACAAGGTGGTGTCCAAGTCTGCTGCAGCAAACTTCCAGTGAAGTTTCTATCAGTGCTTCCTTTAGTGATCCATCACCTCCAGGCTACCTTGGGGACCAAGGACTTCACCCCAAACAAGGTGTGCGAGCCCCTCGTGTCTCCTCAGCACCAGTGCATGTGGTGACCACCACCCTGGCATGCCATGGACGTGAGCTGCGTGTTTGCTAGCTCGGGCCCCTCCTTTGCTCATCGTTTCTGCATGCCTCGTCGTGTCCAACAGCTCCCCATTTACGTCCTCTACCTCCTGGAGCCCTCTCCCCCTCTCAAGTCCTCTGCTGAGTGCTCGCGACGTGGCCGTCCCTGACGCCGTAGCGTCCTGTCGACGAGCTCTCCCGAGGCCTCCTCCTTCTTCTCCTCGTCTCTGGAGGCCCTGCCAATGTCGCCGTCATGTGCCATGTAGCACCAGTGCGGCGATAAGGCCGCCGTGGCGGTGGTGCCAATCCGCTCGCCCCGGCCGGCTATAAAAGCGGATGCCTCGTGCCTCCCCGGGCATTCCAAGCCACTTCTACCTCTTCCTCTCTCTCCCAGCAGCGTCCCCATACAGTCCCTCGAGCCCGAGGAGCTCCCGTGTTTTCTGATCGCTGCCATGGCTGCCGTCGAGCCCCTCCTAAATTGGAGTTGCCCCTAGCCTCCCTTGATCCTCCGGCACCACCGGTAGACCACCAACACCATAGCGGCACCACCCTGTCTCCTTTTTGCTCCAGGGATGCCCGTGGCTTCAGGCCCGACCGCACCAGCGCCGCCGTCCGTAGCGGCCGCCGTCCCGCCCGCTTCCAAACACCCCAGCGCTCATAAGCTACGTGGGTGGATGCCTCTTGTTGTCCTGAGCACGCCCGTGTGTCGGGCGTCGCAAACGCTGGCCGGTGGCGCTGACAATCGCCGGCCGATGTCACCTCTGTTTTTCTTGTCAGCACGCGCGAGGAAGGAGGCGACCCTGCCAGTGGGGCCCTCTCTTCTGCGGCTCAGCCTCCCTTCGCTCATTCAAAGCAAGGTAGCGGCACAGGTGGGCCGGCCTAGCAGCAACTGCCTGGTAGCCTTCCGGTCCCGCGCCCCCCTCCTGAAGCGAATTCGGCCCAAGCCAACCCAAGTGCATAGTGCACTTTGTTCTTTTCCGCTAAAATAACTGCTGAGGACTCAGTTGCAAATAAATTATTTATAGATGGGTCCCTGGCAGTCAATCGTCAATATCTTTTTATCTATAACTCTGATTCCAGTGATTCCAAAGCCCACGCCTTCGTCTCGTCGAGCCCGACAAGATGGTATAATTTCCACCATGTGATCTCACAGTGGAAATGACCATGTTGCCCTTGCCGTACATAGCCTCTCCTCCGAGAGAGAATTGTTTCCGGCAATCCCTTTCGCGAGTTTCTCGCGCTTCTTCCCGGTGGTTTCATCATCCCAAGCAAGCCACAACTTTCATTTGCTTCATTGCATTGCAATATCATAGTTTCATTAACTACTTTAATAATAAATATATTTGTCGATAGTCTGGAATGTGACCATGCACTGTCTGAATAGATAACTGTCGTGTTTAGCACAAGACCGTTAGTAACTAATACTTTCACCCACTAATTTACATTATACTGTTGAGATTACTGTCTATGAATACTTTGTACATATGGATCAACAGTAGTGGCTTGAGCTTATTCATTATCGGATCGCTATGATATTGGAATGTCAGCTGTGACAGATTATTCGGAGATAAGATACCTAGTTGGTTGATCAGAGTGACTTGTCTGGGCTCATCAGTGCAACCACATTTGCCGATATGGGACGGCCTTGACTTGAGCTGATCGCGTGCTCTTTCATCGGTACTTCCAAAGAGGGGGGTTATGCACGCGTGCTACCTTGGCCTGGTGGGCGGTGATAACCATGTGAGCCAGTTGAGTTGTTTGTGCCGGCGTCCCTGGATGGGATAGTTTAGTTTAGCCACGACGGTGGCAGGTGTCATGAGGACACAGGTGTCATGAGGACGCAGGGCCACCCAGGGCAAGACTCCGGAAGGGAGTGGTTGCCGGTGGTACAATGAAAGAGTCACGGGTCAGGCAAGTCTTGTTGGAGCAATGCTGGTCCACCCGAATGGGATCGCAAGGTCAGTGCTCCACAGTGTGGGTAAAGTGTGTAACCTTTGCAGAGTGTCAAAACTATTCGAATAGCCGTGTCCACGGTAATGGACAGCCCGACCAGACCTCAGTAGATGGTCAACCATGTTGATGATAGTAATGATGGAATAACTCGTCTGAGTGCGTAACAGTTGGGCATCGTGCCAGGGTAACAGTTGGGCATCATGCAGGTGTTATAGTCGGGCATCATGCCAGTGTAACAGTTGGGCATCGTGTCGGTGTTACAGTTGGGCATCGTGCCAGTGTAACAGTTGGGCATCATGCCGGTGTTATAGTTGGGCATCGTGCCGATGATAAGTACTGGTATCCATCTTGTGGATACTCGCTAAAGGATCTTGGTATGATCACAAGAGTTGGGATCATCAGGGTACACTGATAGCAGTCTGGTATAGTTATTTTTTTAACCACCCCTTAGTGATAATAAATCTTTATCTGATCTTAACTGCTATGATGTTGTCTTGCCTGAATGCTAATGTTTGTTGTGAGCTTGCGAGTACATTCAAATTACTTGAATACCCACAAGTATAGGGGATCAATCGTAGTCCTTTCAATAAGTAAGAGTGTCGAACCCAACGAGGAGCAGAAGGATCTGACAAGTGGTTTTCAGCAAGGTAAAATATGCACGCACTGAAATTGTCGGTAACAAGTGATTGTGTGGTGAGACGATTTGTATCAAGCAACAAGTAACAAAAGTAGCAACGGTGCAGCAAAGTGGCCCAATCCCTTTTGTAGCAAGGAACAAGCCTAGATAAAGTCTTATAGGAAGAAAAACACTCCCGAGGACACACGGGAATTTCTGTCATGCTAGTTTTCATCATATTCATATGATTCGCGTTCGTTACTTTGATAGTTTGATATGTGGGTGGACCGGCGCTTGGGTACTACCCTTACTTGGACAAGCATCCCACTTATGATTAACCCCTCTCGCAAGAATCCACAACTACGAAAGAAGAATTAAGACAAAGTCTAACCATAGCATTAAACTAGTGGATCCAAATCAGCCCCTTACGAAGCAACGCATAAACTAGGGTTTAAGCTTCTGTCACTCTAGCAACCCATCATCTACTTACTACTTCCCAATGCCTTCCTCTAGGCCCAAATAATGGTGAAGTGCTATGTAGTCTACGTTCACATAACACCACTAGAGGAAAAACAACAAACAACATATCAAATTACCGAACGAATACCAAATTCACATGACTACTATTAGCATGACTTATCCCATGTCCTGAGGAACAAAAGTAACTACTCACAAAGCATAATCATATTCATGACCAGAGAGGTAATGAGTAGCATCAAGGATTTGAAAATAAACTCTTCCACCAAGTAATCCAACTAGCATCAACTACAAAGAGTAATCAACACTACTAGCAACCTTACAAGTACCAATCAGAGTCACGAGACGGAGATTGGTTACAAGTGATGAACTAGGGTTTGGAGATGAGATGGTGCTGATGAAGATGTTGATGGTGACGAGTCCCCTCCGATGAGAGGAGTGTTGCTGATGACGATGGCGATGATTTCCCCCTCCGGGAGGGAAGTTTCCTTGACAGGATCATCGTGACGGAGCTCTAGATTGGTTCTGCTCAAGTTCCGCCTCGTGGCGGCGGCGAAACCACGAAAAAACTCCTCCCTGATTTTTTCCTGGACGAAACCCTTCACATAGCAAAAGAGGGAGGCAAGTGGGCCAGCAGGCTGCCCACAAGCCCTCATGGCGCGGCCTGGGGGGTGGCCGCGCCGTGCAGGCTTGTGCCCACCCCCTGGCGCCCCTCTGGCGCTTCTTCGGCCGACTATTTTTTTATAAATCCGGAAAAAAAATCCTCGTTGATTTTTACGGCGTTTGGAGTTGCGCAGAATAGGTATCTCAACTTTGGTCCACTTTCAGGCTAGAATTTCAGTTGTCGGCATTCTCCCTCTTCATGTAAACCTTGCAAAATAAGAGAGAAAAGGCATAAGAATTGTACCGTGAAATGAAATAACAGCCCAAGAAGCGATCAATATCAACATCAAAACATGATGCCAAATGGACGTATCAACTCCCCCAAGCTTAGACCTCGCTTGTCCTCAAGCGAAAGCCTAGCTCAATAAATATGTCCACATGTTTAGGGAGAGAGGTGTTGACAAAACAAGGTACGAAAATACATGCATCATTATCATGATCAGATCAGCAATACCAACATATAATCTCTCATGCTAAAGTGATAATTCCTTCACAAAGTAAAGCATAGATCAAGAACCTTACCGAGAAGTAACAACCGATAGCCTTTAGTCATTGAAGCAATTGCAATTTATCACAACATCAGAAAGAGTTAAATAAGAGCTTGTAAAGCAAATCCACATACTCAATCATTGTTTCATTCTCTACAATTGCTACAACTCACGTGGTACTCATGAGATCAAAGTTTCAGCTGGACACAGAGAAAGATAGGGGCTTATAGTTTTGCCTCCCAACTGCTTACCTCAAGGGTAATGTCAACAATAATAATTCATGAATACTTACCTCCAAGTTGACATATGAATATGGATCTTTCCCAAGCATGTGACGTTAGCCAAGATAAAGGCGGAACAAGGAATTGGTGAAAATCACCATGACTCTTTCAAGGGCAAAAAGTAAAGGTACAAGATAGGCCCTTCGCAGAGGGAAGCAGAGGTTGTCATGTGCTTTTGAGGTTTGGATGCATGTCCTCTTAGCGTGAAGGAACGTCACTTTATATTGCCTCCCGTGATAAAGAACTTTATTATGCAGTCTGTCGCTTTTATGTCTTCCTCATCACGGGTTCGCACAAAGCTTATTTTCCACACACTAATAGATCATACATATTAGAGAGCAATTTTTATTTCTTGCACCGATGATAACTTACTTGAGGGATCTTATCAATCCATAGGTAGGTATGGTGGACACTCATGGCAAAACTGGTTTGAAGGTTTATGGATGCACAAGTAGTATCTCTACTTGGTGTGGGAGTTTTGGCTAATATGAGGTGGAAGCAATCGTCACATGCTAAGGGATCTCTAATCATATAACATTGTTGAGGACCAAGCAAACACAATTCATTATGTTGTCTTCCTTGTCCAACATCTACTTCTAGGCATGCAATAGTTTAGTGAGTGTTCACAATCATAGATGGTGTCAGAAATGATATATTTATAAGTGAACCTCTCCTTCTTTATCACTTCCTATTAATTGCAACAATGACCAAGGTCTACGTTTGTCTACCCTCAACAAGTTTCGATCATCATCCTTTTTATATGTGAAGCCATCACTTCCCATAAGATCATTACATGATCTTTCATGCTTTTGTTCTATTCTCACTCTTTTGATCATGGCAAGAGGCAAAGCCCTTCAACTAAGACACTCTTTATTATATGGCTCACGAACTCAAATACATCGGGGGTGACACAAAGAAAAACTCAAGACTAAAACACTAAGACTTTTAATCTACTAGAGATAGAGAAAACTAAAAAGGAAAACTAAAACAAAGGTAAAGGCAAAAGATGTGATGGTGATACGATATCGGGGCAACTCCCCCAAACTTGGCACAAGCCAAGGGGATTGCCCATACCCATGTTTAGTTGTCTTCCTTTGGTGGTGATGGTGGTGGAGTTGTTGCAATCTTTGAGAAGACATCTTTCCCTAAATCTGCGGTAGAAAACAGGCTCGAAACGAAAAACAGAAGAAATCTGCGTGCTGCAGGGGTCAGACCAAACGAAAATATATATAATGGTTTTTTTCAGACCAGAAGGAGTACCCCGCATGAAAACGGAGTCCGGGAGGCGCACGAGGTGGCCACAAGCCCTCATGGCGCGGCCAGGGGTGGGCCCGCGCCGTGCAGGCTTGTCGCCTCCTCACGCACTTTTCGGACTACTTCCAATTTTTGTATTTTTTCAAATATTCCAAAGAAAATTTCCTACTAGAAAGTTTTGTACTCTGCTTTCTTACCGAATCACATACCTCTTTGTATTTGGAGTCTGAAATAGGCTGATAAATGTCCCTTAGGTATTCTTCCGGAGTTATGGTATTGATAATATTGCTTTCAACATTTATGGGAGTACCTGAGATATAATGCTTGATTCTCTACCCATTTACCACTCTCGGACAATTACCTTCCGTGTTGTTGATCTTTATAGCACCGGAATGATATACTTCCTCAACAACATAGGGACCTTCCCATTTAGAGAGAAGCTTGCCTGCAAAGAATCTTAAACGAGAGTTATATAGCAAGACATAATCACCTACATTGAACTCACGCTTTTGTATCCTCTTGTCATGCCACCTCTTAACCTTCTCTTTGAACAACTTGGCATTCTCATATGCCTGAGTTCTCCATTCATCAAGCGAGCTAATATCAAATAACCTCTTCTCACCGGCAAGTTTGAAATCAAAGTTGAGCTCTTTGATTGCCCAATAAGCTTTATGCTCTAGCTCAAGAGGTAGATGACATGCTTTACCGTACACCATTTTGTACGGAGACATGCCCATGGGATTCTTATAGGTAGTTCTATAAGCCCACAGTGCATCATCGAGCTTCTTAGACCAATTCTTTCTAGACCTGTTGACAGTCTTTTGCAGAATTAGTTCAATCTCTCTATTACTTAGCTCTACTTGACCACTGGACTGAGGGTGATAGGGAGACGCAATTCTATGGTTCACATCGTACTTAGCAAGCGTTTTACGGAAAGTGCCATGAATGAAGTGTGAACCACCGTCAGTCATTAGATATCTAGGGACTCCAAATCTAGGGAAGATAACTTCTTTCATCATCCTGATAGATGTCTTGTGATCAGCACTGCTAGTGGGGATAGCTTCTACCCACTTGGTGACGTAATCAACAGCAACTAGGATGTGAGTATACCCGTTGGATTTTGGAAAAGGTCCCATATAATCAAAGCCCCTGACATCAAATGGTTCAATGACAAGTGAATAGTTCATAGGCATTTCCTAACATTTGCTAATATTACCTATTCTTTGACATTCGTCACAGGACATGACAAACTTACGGGCATCCTTGAAGAGAGTGGGCCAATAGAAACCTGATTGCAATACCTTGTGTGCAGTTCTATCTCCTGCATGGTGTCCTTCGTAGGCCTCGGAGTGACACTTCTGTAGGATATGTCCATGTTCATGTTCAGGTACACAACGTCTAATAACACCATCTACTCCTTCCTTGTAAAGGTGAGGATCATCCCAAAAGTAGTGTCTCAAGTCAAAGAAGAATTTCTTCTTTTGCTGGTACGTGAAACTAGGTGGTATATATTTGGCAATGATATAGTTTGCATAATCAGCATACCACGGTGCACTACATGAAGCATTGATGACATTTAGTTTCTCATCGGGAAAGCTATCATCAATAGGTTGTCGGTCATCAAGAACGTTCTCCAACCTAGACAAGTTATCTGCTACTGGGTTATCAGCACCCTTTCTGTCAACAACGTGCAAATCAAATTCTTGTAGCAAGAGAACCCATCTGATAAGTCTAGGTTTAGCGTCCTTCTTCTCCATGAGGTACTTAATAGCAGCATGATTAGTGTGAATAGTGACTTTGGAATCAACTATGTAAGACCTGAACTTTTGACATGCAAACACGACTGCTAAAAACTCCTTCTCCGTAGTAGCATAGTTTCTCTGGGCACTGTCTAGAGTTTTACTAGCGTAGTGAATAACATTCAACTTCTTATCGACTCTTTGCCCTAGAACAACACCAACAGCATAATCGCTAGCATCACACGTGATTTCAAAAGGTAATTTCCAATCAGGTGGTTGAACAATAGGTGCAGTTATCAAAGCCCTCTTAAGTATTTCGAAGGCTTCCTCACAATCATCGTCAAAAACAAAAGGAATATCCTTTTGCAAGAGATTGGTAAGATACCTAAATATCTTAGAGAAGTCTTTAATGAACCTTCTATAGAAACCAGCATGACCAAGGAAACTTCTTATACCTTTGATATCTGTGGGGTATGGCATTTTCTCGATTGCATCAACCTTAGCCTTATCGACTTCAATACCTCTTTTAGAAATTTTATGTCCTAAGACGATGCCTTCATTAACCATAAAGTGGCACTTCTCCCAATTCAAGACAAGATTGGTGTCTTTACATCTCTGTAAGACTCGATCAAGGTTGCTGAGACAATCATCAAAAGAAGACCCGTAAACGGAAAAGTCATCCATGAAAACCTCAACAATCTTTTCACAAAAGTCAGAGAATATAGCCATCATGCATCTTTGAAAGGTGGCGGGTGCATTACATAAGCCAAAAGGCATACGTCTATAAGCAAAGGTACCGAAAGGGCAGGTCAAAGTGGTTTTCTCCTGATCAGATTGTGCAACTGGTATTTGGGAGAAACCAGAATAAACCGTCTAGAAAGCAGAAGTGTGTGTATTTAGACAGTCTTTCTAGCATTTGGTCGATAAAAGGCAAAGGGTAATGATCTTTCCTAGTGGCCTTATTCAGTTTCCTAAAATCGATCACCGTCCTATAGCGAGTAATAATCCTTTGTGTGATCAACTCATCCTTATCATTAGGGACAACGGTAATGCCTCCCTTCTTAGGGACGCAATGCACCGGACTCACCCAATCGCTATGAGCAACAGGATAGATAATACCCGCTTCTAGGTGCTTTAGTATTTATTTTATTACTACTTCTTTCATCTTAGGATTCAATCTCCTTTGATGATCAGCAACTGGTTTGAAATCAGGATCAGTTTTGATCTTGTGCTGGCATAGAGTGGGACTAATGCCCTTAAGATCATCAAGAGTATATCCAATTGCAGCACGGTGCTTCCTGAGAGTTTTTAGTAACTTCTTTTCTTCATGCTCTAAGAGGCTAGCACTAATAATGACAGGATATATATCCTTTTCATCCAGATAGGCATACTTAAGAGTATCAGGCAACTATTTAAGCTCGAACACAGGATCACCATTTGGTGGGCGTGGATCCCCAAGCAGTTCAACAGGCAAGTTATTCTTAAGAATAGGATATTGTTCTAAGACAACTCTATCTATCTCATCCCTTTCATCCATATGCATATCATTTTCATGCTCAAGCAAGTATTGCTCTAAGGGATCGGTAGGAGGCACGCCAATAGAAGCTAAGGCAATAGTTTCATCCCTACTAGGCAACTCCTTTTCATGAGGTTGTCTACCAAACTTGGAGAAGTTGAACTCATGTGACACGCCTTCAAAGCCAACAGTGACAGTTTGCTTCTCACAGTCAATATGAGCATTGACGGTATTGAGAAAAGTTCTGCCAAATATGATGGGACAAAAGCTATATTGAGCGGTAGCAAGAACGAGGAAATCAGCAGGATACTTCGTTTTACCACACAAGACTTCAACATCCCTAACAATTCCCACAGGGCAGATAGAATCTCTATTGGCAAGCTGAATAGTGACATCAATAGGCTCTATCTCAACAGGTGCAATCTCATCTTTGAATTCATCGTATAAGGATTGAGGTATTGCACTAACACTAGCACCCACGTCACATAAACCATGATAACAATGATCTCCTATCTTAACAGAAACCACACGCATGCCAACAACAGGCCTATGTTTGTCTCTAGTGTGAGGTTTAGCAATTCTAGCAGCATCTTCACACAAGTGAATATTATGTCCCTCAACATCATCGGACAGAAGATCTTTGATGATAGCAATGCTAGGTTCAACTCTAATCTGCTCAGGGGGTGTAGGTGTTCTAAAATAGCCTCCACGTATCATAGTTCAAGCTTTAGAATGATCCTTTATCCTAACAGGGAAAGGTGGTTTCTCAATGTAAGCACTCGGAACCACAGGATCATTATAGGCAATGACTCTCTCTTCAACTGGATTGGGTTTAACTACATTGACTTCTAAAGGAGGATGATATTTAAACCACTTCTCTTTGGGGAGATCAATATGAGCAGCAAAGGATTCACACAATGAAGCTACTATCTTAGAGTCAAGTCCATACTTAGCGCTAAAGTCACAAAAAGTATTTGTCTCAACAAAGGATTTAACGCAATCAAACATGAAATTCATACCTGACTCCTTACCTTCTTCAAGCTCCCAATATTCAGAGTTGCATTTAATTCTCTCCAATAAATTCCATCTGAAGTCTATATCTCTCTTCATAAAACAACCGGTACAAGAAGTGTCAAGCATGGTGCGATCATCATGAGAAAGCCGAGCATAGAAGTTCTGAATGATAATTTATCTCGAGAGCTCATGGTTGGGGCATGAATATATCATTGATTTAAGCCTCCCCCAAGCTTGAGCGATGCTTTCTCTGTCACGAGGCCAAAAATTATAAATATAATTCCAATCACGATGTACTAAATGCATAGGATAAAACTTTTGATGAAATTCCAATTTCAACCGATTGTAGTCCCATGATCCAGTATCATCACATAGCCTATACCATGTCAACGCCTTATCCTTCAAAGATAAAGGAAATACCTTCTTCTTGACCTCATCCTCGGGCAAACCTGCAAGCTTAAATAAACCACAAACTTCATCTACATAGATTAGATGCAAGTCTAGATGTGATGTTCCATCTCTTGTAAAAGGATTAGCCAGCAGTTTCTCAAGCATACCTGAAGGAAATTCAAAGAAAATATTTTCAGTAGGTGCAGCAGGTTGAGGAGGAACTCTTTGTCCTTCCGTTCGAGGTGAGGATACTCCGAACAAGCCCCTCAAAGGATTAGTATCCATAGTGACAAGCGACAATAAATTTCAGCACACTATATGAATGTTTCCTTACCAAGTTCCACTTACCAAAGGCGCTTCACTCCCCGGCAACGGCGCCAGAAAAGTGTCTTGATAACCCACAAGTATAGGGGATCAATCGTAGTCCTTTCAATAAGTAAGAGTGTCGAACCCAACGAGGAGCAGAAGGATCTGACAAGTGGTTTTCAGGAAGGTAAAATTTGCAGGCACTGAAATTGTCGGTAACAAGTGATTGTGTGGTGAGATGATTCGTAGCAAGCAACAAGTAAAAAAAGTAGCAACGGTGCAGCAAAGTGGCCCTATCCCTTTTGTAGCAAGGGACAGGCCTGGAAAAAGTCTTATAGGAATAAAAACGCTCCCGAGGACACACGGGAATTTCTGTCATGCTAGTTTTCATCATGTTCATATGATTCGCATTCGTTACTTTGATAGTTTGATATATGGGTGGACCAGCGCTTGGGTACTGCCCTTACTTGGACAAGCATCCCACTTATGATTAACCCCTCTCGCAAGCATCCGCAACTACGAAAGAAGAATTAAGACAAAGTCTAACCATAGCATTAAACTAGTCGATCCAAATCAGCCCCTTACGAAGCAACATATAAACAACATACAACATATCAAATTACCGAACGAATACCAAATTCACATGACTACTATTACCATGACTTATCCCATGTCCTCGGGAACAAACATAACTACTCACAAAGCATAATCATATTCATGACCACAGAGGTAATGAGTAGCATCAAGGATCTGAACATAAACTCTTCCACCAAGTAATCCAACTAGCATCAACTACAAAGAGTAATCAACACTACTAGCAACCTTACAAGTACCAATCGGAGTCGCGAGATGGAGATTGGTTACAAGTGATGAACTAGGGTTTGGAGATGAGATGGTGTGGATGAAGATGTTGATGGTGACGAGTCCCCGCCGATGAGAGGAGTGTTGGTGTAACGATAGCGACGATTTCCCCCTCCGAGAGGGAAGTTTCCCCGGCAGGATCGTCCTACCGGAGCTCTAGATTGGTTCTGCTCAAGTTCCGCCTCATGGCGGCGGCGCAACCACGAAAAAGCTCCTCCCTGATTTTTTTCCTGGACGAAACCCTTCATATAGCAAAAGAGGGAGGCAAGTGGGCTAGCAGGGTTCCCACAAGCCCTCATGGCGCGGCCTGGGGGGTGGCCGTGCCGTGCAGGCTTGTGGCCACCCCCTGGCGCCCCTCTGGCGCTTCTTCGGCCTAGTATTTTTTTATAAACCCGGAAAAAAATCCTCGTTGATTTTTACGGCGTTTGGAGTTGCGCAGAATAGTTATCTCAACTTTGCTCCACTTTTAGGCCAGAATTCCAGCTGTCGGCATTCTCCCTCTTCATGTAAACCTTGCAAAATAAGAGAGAAAAGGCATAAGAATTGTACCGTCAAGTGAAATAACAGCCCAAGAAAACATGATGCAAAATGGACGTATTAGTACTCACCTGGCTTATCATGCCAGTTTGCACGTCATACCTTGAGTGTCTGATTGTCGAGGATTCCGAGTTGCAAGCTCGGATGCGCATTCCAGCCAGAGTCCCTGCGGAGTGGAGTTCATCACATCGGTAGCTGTTCCACTGCTAGCGCATCATTTATCGTAGGCAGGTGTAGTATTGCCAAGGCGATGTAATCTATGTATTCTTGTAATCTTTTCCATACTAATAAAGAGCTAATTTGTTCTGTTCCAACGGTTTCGTATTCCAGAAGACTGGTCCTTGGGCTGGAATACGGGGCGTTCCTGTTTCCTCTGAGCCGTAGTGCCACAAGAGTTGGTATCAGAGCAAGTCTAGCTGTAGGACGCCATAGACCGCGCGAGCGTTAGTAACCGGTAGTAGAGGATCCAGTTGGTTTGCTGCACTTGTTTATTGCATTTGATTGTGCATATCATGCATATAGACTAGATACGTTATTACTAACGGTGGATCTGGTGAGTGTAGGTGGCATTGGTTTCGATTCGCCACATGCACTCTCCAACCTGCTTTCTTCTTTCTTGGTGTGGTGTGATACGTCTCAAACGTATCTATAATTTTTTATGGTTTCACGCTGTTATCTTCTCTTCTTTGGATATTTTATGTACCTTTTATATCTTTTTGGGACTAACTTATTAATTCAGTGCCAAGTGTCAGTTCCTGTTTTTTCTGTGTTTTTGACTCTTTTCAGATCTGATTTTGGAACGGAGTCCAAACGGAATAAAAACACCGAAATGATTGTTTCCCGAACGGAAGAAGATCAGGGGGCCTCTAGGCCAAGCCAGGTGGGCTCCAGGGAGCCCACAAGCTCCCACCACGCCACCAGGGGGAGGCGGCGGTGTCAGGGCTTGTGGCCTCCCTGGCCGCCCCCTGACAAAGATCCTTGGCCTATATATTCCCAAATATTCAGCAAAAAATCAGGGGAGCCTCGAAAATACTTTTCCGCCGCTGCAAGCTTCCGTTTCTGCAAGATCTCATCTGGAGACCCTTCCCGGCGCCCTGCCGGGGGGGGGCTTTGGAGTTGGAGGGCTTCTTCATCATCATCATCGCCCCTCCAATGACTCGTGAGTAGTTCACTTCAGACCTACGGGTCCGTAGTTAGTAGCTAGATGGCTTCTTCTCTCTCTGGGATCTTCAATACAAAGTTCTCCATGATCTTCATGGAGATCTATCCAATGTAATCTTCTTTGGCGGTGTGTTTGTCGGGATCCGATGAATTGTGGATTTGTGATCAGATTATTTATGATATATATTTGAGTCTTTGCTGATTTATTATATGCATGATTTGATATCCTTGTAAGTCTCTCCGAGTCTTGGGTTTTGTTTGGCCAACTAGATCTATGATTCTTGCAGTGGGAGAAGTGCTTGGTTTTGGGTTCTACCATGTGGTGACCTTTCCCAGTGACAGTAGGGGCAGCAAGGCACACATCAAGTAGTTGCCATCAAGGGTAAAAAGATGGGGGTTTTATCATTGGTTTGAGAATATCCCTCTACATCATGTCATCTTGCTTAAGGCGTTACTCTGTTCTTATGGACTTAATACACTAGATGCATGCTGGATAGCGGTCGACGTGTGGAGTAATAGTAGTAGATGCAGAAAGTATCGGTCTACTTGTTTTGTATGTGATGTCTATATATATAATCATTGCATAGATATCGTCACGACTTTGCGTGGTTCTATCAATTGCCCGACAGTAATTTGTTCACCCACCGTCTATTTGCTTTCATGAGAGAAGCCACAAGTAAACACTACGGCCCCCGGGTCTATTCACATCCATCGTTTACATCTCCGCTTTTACTTTGCTTTGTTACTTTGTTGCTTTCAGTTCTCACTTGGC
This sequence comes from Hordeum vulgare subsp. vulgare, assembly GCF_904849725.1. NCBI lineage: Eukaryota > Viridiplantae > Streptophyta > Magnoliopsida > Poales > Poaceae > Hordeum > Hordeum vulgare. The sequence goes on along the minus strand of NC_058524.1, from coordinate 494,092,271 downwards.
AAACAATCTATAAGGGATTGACAACCCCTTCATAGCGTTCGGAGCAAGCTTTTGTGTTGGTGCAGGATCTTGAGATACTCCTCCACTGGATTGATACCTTGGTTCTCAAACTGAGGGAAATACTTACCACCGCTATGCTACATCACCCTTTCCGCTTTGAGGGAACACCAACGCAAGGCTCCAAGGCCACGGGGGAAATCCTTTGCATACTTGCCTAGGAAGTCCCTTAAGGCGTAGCCGCAGCAGAAAGATCAAGCCAAGTATTCTCCCGTCGACGTGCCTATTTCGGGCGCTGTTGGAAGGTCTTTTGTTGCAGTACCATGGTGTCATCTTCGCTTCAGCGGAGTGATACGAAGGTGCCTGGTAATGTCGATCCCTTGTCGGATTGACGCACGGTACCACACCAATGCATTCTCTTCAGCCGCCCTGTTATTTCGGTGATAGACAGGCTTCTATCCCGGATCTTGCCCATCCCTCTAGCCGCATTGGCAACCCTTACTGATCTTGCTTATCAGAAAAGGGCAATGCCCGCAAGCCATTCTTTTCATCGTTATCCTTCCCTGCCATCCATTCTCTGGACGAGTACGGTTCTCTTCCGTACGCTTGATGATGACGTGGTCGAGACCTTGTGTTCTGACCCACAGTGACCAAGTTTGTCCTTGCCACCGTGTTCGTCCAGACAGAACCGATGTAAGCTCCTATTTGGTGTAGCTTTGTTTACACCGACTCCCTTCCACACATTGATTCACTTTCGTGCACACCATCACAGCATGCTAGACCGTAGTACTGGAGCTCTTGCTAGATTTTTGTGCTTAAGTAGGAATGCATATCATTATCGCGAATAGCTGTAGAGTGTGTGCTATTACCACTGTGTGATTTTGCTGCTTCGTGTGTTTGTCGTTTGCTTCTTTCTTTGGGGCCTTGGTGTTACCTTATTTTCCCCTTATGGAAATTGCTCACCCACATTGGACTCAAAGGAAACAGTGAAGAGCCAGTTATTTGGAAGCTCAGTTCAGCAAGATGGAATTTTCAGCAGGCTCCATTATATCAAAAATGTCGAGCCCGAATGTAAATGGTATCCTGACCAGATGAACTATCAGCATCAAGGATACATCCAACAACAACAACAACAACCAAGCCTTTAAGTCCCAAACAAGTTGGGGTAGGCTAGAATTGAAACCCATAAGATCTCGAAGCCAAGTCATGGCTCTGGAACGTGGATAGCTAACTTCCACGCACCCCTGTCCATGGCTAAGTCTTTGTCGATATTCCAAACCTTCAGGTCTCTCTTAACGGACTCCTCCCATGTCAAGTTTGGTCTACCACGACCCCTCTTAACATTCTCAGCACGCTTTATCCGTCCACTATGAACCGGCGCTTCCGGTGGCCTTCGCTGAATATGCCCAAACCATCTGAGACGATGCATCAAGGATACATCCGTGCAACTTTTTAGCAGCAATCATGAAATCAACAAGAAGGAAGAGATGCGTACAGTTCGAGTCAAAGGTATGATGCATATACATGGTATAGTCTGTTATGAATAAAATTCGAAAGCTGCTACACTACGAATGGAAGTCGGAATGAGCTATGAACTTAGCAGAAGGATAGCCGAATACGCTATTTCACACAACAAGTGACCGATAGCAAGAACATTAAGGAGATATTTATGCACTTAGCATGCATATGGCACAAGAAAGCTTCGAGTATAAGCAAACCAATCTGTCCCTGCAAGCTACCCGAAAAGCTCATGGTACAAGATTCAGGTGACTTCCTCAATATGACACGCGGATCTTTGCTCAAGACACCCATGCTTCTCCAGTAAGACATCACATCAAGCTTCTGGCATAAGGCACCGAGTCTTACCCAGCAAGCCTTCAAGGAAGGAAAGCACTTGAGATATGGTACCCCCTGCTTCTTCAAGAAGCTACCCTGATCGAAGCACCAAGCACAAGCTACCCAGTCTTCCTAGACACGATACCCTGGATGACTTACAAAACAAGCCAAGTAAACCCTTGTTGGAAAGGTATCGCATTCTCACTGGTACAAGTTATTCCACCAACAGTTGGCAGCATATCATCGTGCATCTCAAGGATTAAATCCGCAACAGTTGGTCATAAGGCAAAATAGTCAGTCAGGACACAAGCCTGCTTCACGAATCAAGCACTCAGCCACATAGACCCAATATATATGGTGGACATGTTACCAAGGCCATATGAGTTAATCATACAACGGTGACAGCCCGATGAGAATCCGACTATGGCGTGAGCTATATAAGAAGAAGAACGCCAGCTATACACTTCAGTGAGATGACCAACAACTCATGGATATGCTGTATGGGACACGGATGAACCCTTGCCTGTATTTCTTTGATGACGGCACCACGCCTTTGTTCTGAGCTGTTTTCGGCCGTCCAGGGTGGATGCCGACTCTTATTTCTCTTGTCAACAACTGACCCTTGTTCTAAGCTGCTTTTCGTCCGTCTCGGACAGTTGTTGAGTTTCTCTTTGTAGCAGTGACCCTATGCTCTGAGCTGTTTATCGGCCGTCTTAGGGAACTGGTACTTTCTTCTTATCGACGTCCTCTCATGCTCTGAGCTGCTTTTCAGCCGTCTTGAGTCGGAGTTGAGTTACTCTAGTAATGTCCCAGATCTGAGTTGTAAAGACCGTTCTGGTGGCTACCGGTTTATTTGTCGGTTTTGTCCAAGGGTTCATACGGTTGTTACCCTACAGCTACAACTTGTTAAGTAATATGCTCGCCGGAATACGGTACCTGGCAGCACCGATGGTCATCCAAAGGAATAAAGAATACATGAGACCAAGCTCTTCCAGCTAAGGATCCAAGGAAAGAGAACTATAATGAAAGAGCAAGATTTCCCATACAGGTATGATAATGCTTGCAAGACCAACATAATGCATATATCCAAGACTGTCCGGTTCGATATCAAACACCATGGGAACACACCCATGGAGTCTATTCAAGTTCCAAGGACCCTATATCGAATCAATTCGCTCAGCCCAACCAGATATGCTCAGATCCGAATATTCAAATCTATAAAGACTACTCAGCAGATGACAACAGCAGTGTCAAGGGATTACATTATCCACTTAAAGGTGTCGACATATGGAACAACTAGAATGTGGGACAACAACCTTGAAGCATGTGTCCGCACCTATGGGAATCAGTCAAAGGATAGTTTGTCGTGAACAAGATATCTCTGCCAGAACCTCCGACAGTCAAGTCAACATATATAAATTTATGAAATTTAGAGTAACATATGAGGATCCAGTGGAACAAACCACCCTGAAGCTAGATGGTCAGTCAGCAAAGAATTACCGGAAGTATCATTCTAAGGTAAGAAGGAAACCCAAGTTGGAAACGGCTTCCTCGAGTAAGGATATTCATGTTGAACCTTGAGCAATCAAATCTCGAGGACGAGATTTCTTTAAGGGGGGTAGGTTTCTAACACCCTAGATTTTGCCCATTTCTTTTTCTTTGATTTTTTTATCTCGATTTGCTTTTCTGTGGCTTGATAGTTTTGAAACCTAAAGGGATTACCCTTGATTTATTTTTCCAAGTGGCTTTCCAATCTTCAAACCACCCCAAGACCTAGCCATTTCCATCTTGAGCCAATCCCAAGATTCTTTTCCATGGGAATATTCCTTTTTCTTTTAAAGGAATAATCATGTTTGCCTTGAGTTGTGAAGCAACCCAATTTATATCTCTCCAAAAATTCCCAAATAATTATCATAAATCTATTGGGTCATATATTCCTCAGATATGACAAATTATATCCTTGCCATGTTCAAAAATATTTCCCAAAAATTCCTTTTCTGATTCTGCCCTATTTGTCAAGTTGTGAAGCAAGTACCCTTTTTATTTGTTGGATTGATCTCAAAATTTGTGGGCACTCTTTCCCATTCATATCATTACCGCGTGCCAAAATTCAACTCAATCTAGCTAGTAAGTATTTCTTGGCAAATTTCCAAAGATTCTGATCCAGAAGAAGCTTTGTGAAGCAAGTGCTAGCTAGGAGTGTTCAAATGAGTTCAAGCTTTGCCATCGTCTCAATATGCTCAAATTATTCCTCTTCACCAAATTTGAGCATCACACCTTCAACCATGTGACCATAGCTTGAAATCTTTGTCTGTGGTCATTATTTGGATTTGTGAAGCAACTATATTTTATATTGCTTCATAAATTCTGAAGGTTTACTAGGACATTCTCCTATCTATAAAACATCGCTAAACCAATTTTGAGCCCATTTTATCTAGCTAATTAATCCCAGTAATTCTTCTAAGTTTCTGTCCAGTGAGAAACTGTATGAAGGAAGTGCCACTTGGGCTTATCAAGATGGCATGAATTTTATACAGCATCCTCACATCCCCAAAATATTCATCTCCTCCAAGTTTGAGCCCAATCCAAGCATGTATGTGAGTGCCATTTCAAAATCCCTATTCTGGACCAGATTAGCTAGTTGCAAAGCAACTATATTAAATCTAGCTCCTCTGCTCCTCAAACTTCACAGGATTGTAGTCCTTCCTACCCTAAGCCTCCCAGACATAATACTTTGCTCTTATCACCTTCCTGTCGATCACAAGGTGGTGTCCAAGTCTGCTGCAGCAATCTTCCAGTGAAGTTTCCCATCACCCAGTGCTTCCTTTAGTGATCCATCACCTCTAGGCTACCTTGGGGTCCAAGGACTTCACCCCAGACAAGGTGTACCAGCCCCGCGTGTCTCCTCAGCACCAGTGCATGTGGTGACCACCACCCTGGCATGCCATGGACGCGAGCTGCGTGTTTGCTAGCTCGGTTCCCTCCTTTGCTCGTCGTTTCCGCACGCCTCGTCGTGTCCAACAGCTCCCCATCGACGTCCCCTACCTCCTGGAGCCCTCTCCCCCTCTCAAGTCCTCTCCTGAGCGGTGTTGTAGCCGTGCCCGCGACGTGGTCATCCCTGTCGCCGTCGCGTCCCATCGCCGAGCTCTCCTGAGGCCTCCTCCTGCTTCTCCTCGTCTCTGGAGGCCCTGCCGACGTCGCCGTCACGTGCCTTGTAGCTCCAGTGCGGCGATAAGGCCGCCACGGCGGCGGTACCAATCCGCTCGCCCCAGCGGGCTATAAAAGCGGCAGGCTCGAGCCTCCCCGGGCATCCCAAGCCACCTCTTCCTCTCTCTCCCAGCAGCGTACCCATCCACTCCCTCGAGCCCAAGGAGCTCCCCTGTCCTCTGATTGCCGCCATGGCCGCCGCCGAGCCCCTCCTAAATTGGAGTTGCCCCGAGCCTCCCTTGATCCTCCAACACCACCGGCAGACCACCAACACCATAGCGGCACCACCCCGTCTCCTTTTGCTCCGGGGATGCCCGTGGCTTCGGGCCCGACCGCACCAGCGCCGCCGTCCGCAGCGGCCGTCGTCCCGCCCGCTTCCGAGCACCCCAGCGCCCATAAGCTACGTGGGTGGATGCCTCTTGCTGTCCTGAGCACGCCCGTGTGTCGGGCGTCGCAAACGGTGGCCGGTGGCGCTGGCAATCGTCCGGCGATGCCGCCTCTGTTCCTCTGGTCAGCGCGCGCCAGGAAGGAGGCGACCCTGCTAGTGGGGCCCTTTCTTCAGCGGCTCAGCCTCCCTCCGCTTGTTCAAAGCAAGGCAGCGGAACGGGTGGGCCGGCCCAGCAGCAGCCGCGTGATAGCCCTCCGGTCCCGCGCGCCCCTCCTGAAGCGAATTTGGCCCAAGCCAGCCCAAGTGCATAGTGCACTTTGTTCTTTTCCGCTGAAATAACTGTTGAGGACTCAGTTGCAAATAAATTATTTACAGATGGGTCCCTGGCAGTTAATCGTCAATGTCTTTTTATCTATAACTCCGATTCTAGTGCTTCCAAAGCCCACGCCTTCGTCTCGTCGAGCCCGACAAGAGGGTATCGTTTCCACGATGTGATCTCACGGTGGAAATGACCATGTTTCCCTTGCCGTATAGAGCCTCTCCTCTGAGAGAGAACTGTTTCCGGCAATCCCTTCCGCGAGTTTCTCGCGCTTCTTCCCGGTGGTTTCATCATCCCAGGCAAGCCACAACTTTCATTTGCTTCATTGCATTGCAATATCATAGTTTCATTAACTACTTTAATATTAAATATATTTGTGGATGGTCTGGAATGTGAGCATGCACTGTCTAAATAGATAACTGTCGTGTTGAGCACAAGACCGTTAGTAACTAATAATTTCACCCACTAATTTATTATACTATTGAGATTACTGTCTATGATTACTTTGTAAATATGGATCAAAAGTAGTGGCTTGAGCTTATTCATTATCGGATCGCTATAACATCGGAATGTCAGCTGTGACAGATTATTCGGAGATAAGATAGCTAGTTGGTTGATCAGAGTGACCTGTCTGGGCTCATCAGTGCAACCACATTTGCCGATATGGGACGGCCTTGACTTGAGCTAATCGCGTGCTCTTTCATCGGTACTTCCAAAGAGGGGGGTTATGCACGCGTGCTACCTTGGCCCGGTGGGCGTTGATAACCCTGTGAGCCAGATGAGTTGTTTGTGTCGGTGTCCCTGGATGGGACAGTTTAGTTTGGCCACGACAGTGGTAGGTGCCATGAGGACACAGGGCCACCCAGGGGAACACTCCGGAAGGGAGTGGTTGCCGGTGGTACGATGAAAGAGTCACGGGTCAGGCAAGTCTTGTTGGAGCAATGTTGGTCCACCCGAATGGGATCGCAAGGTCAGTGCTCCAGAGTGTGGGTAAAGTTTGCAACCTCTGCAGAGTGTCAAAACTATTCGAATAGCCGTGTCCATGGTAATGGACAGCCCGACCAGACCTCAATAGATGGTCAACCATGTTGATGATAGTAATGATGGAAGAACTCGTCTGAGTGCGTAACAGTTGGGCATTGTGCCTAGGTAACAGTTGGGCATCGTGCCGGTGTGACAGTTGGGCATCGTGCTAGTGTAACAGTTGGGCATCGTGCCGGTGTTACAGTTGAGCATCGTGCCAGTGTAACAGTTGGGCATCGTGTCGGTGTTACAGTTGGGCATCGTGCCGGTGATAATTCCTGGTATCCATCTTGTGGATACTCCTTAAAGGATCTTGGTAAGATCACAGGAGTTTGGATCATCAGCGTACAGTGATAGCAGTGTGGTATAGTTAATTTTTCAACCACCCCTTAGTGATAACAAATCTTTATCTGATCTTGACTCCTATGATGTTGTCTTGACTTAATGTTAATGTTTGTTGTGAGATTGCGAGTACATTCAAAGTACTCACTTGTCTTATCATGCCAGTTTGCAGGTCATGCCTTGAGTGTTTGATTGTCGAGGATTCCGAGTTGCAAGTTAGGATGCACGTTCCAGCCAGAGTCCGTGCAGAATGGAGTTCATCACATCGGTAGTTGTTCCACTGCTAGTGTATGATTTACCGTAGGTAGGTGTAGTATCGCCAAGGCGATGTAATCTATGTATTCGTGTAATCTTTCCATAGTAATAAAGAGTTTATTTGTTCTTTTCCAACGGTTCCATATTCCAAAAGACTGGTCCTTGGGCTGGAATACGGGGCGTTCCGGTTTCCTCTGAGCCGGGGTGCCACAAAGACCCCCACACTAGTATACTCAATATTTCCTTCACCGAGCATATTACCGATGCTCTTATCAAACCTAGGGAGGAGAAGCTCAATCTAGAGACTTCTATTCCTAGGAAACTAGAAGATAGTTGGGATCCTGTGGTCAAAATTAAATTAAATAATATATCTTGCTTTGCTTTGTGTGATGTTGGATCTAGTGCTTCCGTTATGCCTAAAAGAATGTATGATATGCTTGATTGGAAACCTTATGATCCATGTTCTTTTGGTGTTCGTCTTGTTGATTCTTCCATAAAGAAACCTTTAGGGAGAATTGATGATGTGCTTATTATTGTGAATGATAATTACGTGCTCGTTGATTTTCTTATTATGGACATTGAATGTGATCCTTCATGTCCAATTATTTTGGGATGTCCTTTTCTCCGCACCGTTGGTGCTATCATTGACATGAAATAGGTAATCATTAAATTCCAATTCCCCCTCAAAAAGGGAATGGAACACTTCCATACAAAGAAGATTAAGTTACCGAATGAGTCCGTTACTCGGGCAAGTTATTATTTTGGAGTTGATAATACTTGATATCCTTGCATTATGCCTAGCTCAAAGGCATAAAAGAAAGTGCTTGTTGGGAGGCAACCAAATTTGTTTTTACTTTCAGTTTTAATGGTCTTGATGCTTGTTATTACTGTAGCAACATCATTGTATCTTTATTTTTAAGCTTTGTGCCAAGTTATAGCCTCCGATTGCAAGAAAGTTCAAAAATTGTGACATGTTGTCCAGAAACAGATAATGTCTGTTTGACGGTAAAATTCACGAAACATCACGAGATCACCTTTTTTATCTGAATTATTTTTGAAAGCATGCTCTATATAATTGTCTTTCTAGCATCTGTTTTGAGTTTTTTGATTTGGGTTGCAGAAGTGCCCCGAATAAATTAATTACTACATAATGTTCTGTTTTTCACAAATTATGTCATGTTTTGCATTTTCATTGTTTTGCAAATCCTAAGCTTACTTTTTATTTGCAAAAAACTTTTGGAAATCATGATAAATAGTAGCTTTTCATGAAAATATTTATTTCCAGCAGGTAATGAATTATTTTATTAAGGGTACTAACCACTCTAATCAGCTTATGATGAGTTTCGTATGAAGGGAGTTTTCAAGTATGCGATGGGAGATGATGAAAGAAGATAGATGAGTGTCAAGAGCTCAAGCTTGGGGATGCCCCCATGAACCCAGGAAATATTCAAGCGGACTCAAGCGTCTTAGCTTGGTAATGCCCCCGTGCATCCCCTTCTCTATCAACAATCATCAGTTCGTCCATCTCCATGCTATATTTTTATCACTTCATATGTTATGTGCTATGCTTGGAGCGTCCCGCTCTTTACTTTTTAGTTTGATTTAGTTTTGCTTGCTGTTCATAACAAGCTGGAACCTAGCCTACCTTGTTTGGGAGAGAGACACGCTCCATTCCACTCTAGAACACAACATAGGTTTTCATGCTTATCTTTTTTGTGTGTTCTTCATCTCTACATAGCTACTGTCATGCTTAGATCTTAGTTTTCATGCTTATCTTTTTAAGAGCTTTTATTTTGGTTGCTTTTGGAACTCTCTTGACTTATCATGCTTATCTTGTTTAGTGAGTTGGCCCGTTGCACTGAGTTGTGTGCCTTGCATCAGTAGGTAATTGAGGTTCTATTTAAGTATGGTAGTAACTTGCAATAGTTTTGAGGTATTGATTTGAGTAATGTTTGGACTATTGGTGCCAAGAGCTTGAGCCTATTAGTGATAGGTGTCATATTTTGGGAAATCCGTGTGTTTTTCAAAAACTAAGAATTAGTTGAGAACTCTAGATACTAAATTGATCGCTAACCTCTGGAAGGGTTGGAATATATAGAGTACCCTCACGTTACCATGAGTCGAGGATGCGCAAGGATAACCAAACCCCCAAACACTCCTCCTTGGGGTACTTGTCTCTTTGTGAATTTCCTAACTAGATAGAGAGTTACCCATAATAAGTGTATGAGTTCTTCGGACTAATGTGAGTATTCGATTGTTGGCACTTCCACCATCCATATTTTGCTAGCCTCTTCGGTACCGTGCATTGCCCTTTCTCACATTGAGAGTTGGTGCAAACTCCGCCGGTGCATCCAAACCCATGACATGATATGCTCTGTCATACATAAGCCTCATTATATCTTTCCTCAAAACAGCCACCATACCTACCTATTAAGGCATTTCCATAGCCTTTCCGAGATACAGTGCCATGCAGCATCCACCATCTCATGACTTGATCTTCATGACATACATGTTTTTGCTTGATCTTAGAGCCGCATGATAGTTGGGCCTTGCCCCAATTATTGCCACATGATGCGCTAGTATCATTGCATATCCTGCTACACTGGCAGAGGCATACATTTGCATACATCATGATAGTTTTCACTTGCCTTTATGTTGAGTACTTCCTATAAAGTGTGATAATCTTCTTTCTATTCATGTAAAACATAGAGTGTTGCCCTTAAGTTTGCCCTTAAGTGAGGAAAAGATCCCAAGAAGGAAAAAAAAGATTTCAAAGAGGACAAAATGAGAGATAAAAAGAAAGAGCCAAAGAGGCCACAAAAAATAAAAAGGAAAGGAGAAAAAGAAAAAAAGGAAATAAAAAGAAAGAAGGGGGCAACACTACTATTCCTTTTGAAAGATACACACTCATACTCCATTGCTATATTTGTACTACATAGAGATTATCATTCATGCATAACTATGTGGGGACCATTGCACTATAGAACTTGGTTTGCATATTCCAATGACGAGCCTCCTCAAATGAGCTCCAAGTCTTCATGAGCAAACAAGTTGGATGTGTTGGGTAACGTAGCAAAAATTCAAAATTTTCCTACGCCATACTTAGATCTTCCTATGAAGAAACCAACAACGAGAGAGGGGTGAGAGCATCTTCATACCTTTGAAGATCGCTAAGCGAAAGCGTTGCTAGAACGCGGTTGATGGAGACGTACTCGTTGTGATTCAGATCGCGGTGTAATTCCGATCTAGTGCCGAACCATGGCACCTCCGCGTTCAACACACGTGCAGCCCGGTGACATCTCCCGCACCTTGATCCAGCAAGGAGGAGGGAGAGGATGGGGAAGAGCTCTGGCAGCACGACAGCATGGTGGTGATGGAGCGACGAGGTGTCCCGACAGGGCTTCGCCAAGCACCATGGGAGAGGAGGATGAAGAGAAGTAGGGCTGCGCCGAGAGAGAGAGAAATTGTGTGTCTATAATGGCCAAAACCCCCACTGTATATAGGGGAGGGGAGGGTGGCGCACCCTTTAGGGTTCCCACCCCCAAAGGGTGCGGCAGCCCTAGATGGGAGGCCTGGCCGGCGGCCAGGGGGGAGAGGGGGTGGCGCACCCCTAGGTGGGCCTTGGGCCCACCAGCGCTAGGGTTCCCCCCTTCCCTCTCTTGGGCGCCTTGGGCTGGGTGTGGGGGGTGCACGAGCCCACCCAGGGGCTGGTTCCCTCTCACACTTGGCCCATGTAGCCTCCCGGGGCTGGTGGACACTCCCGGTGGGCCTCCGGAACACTTATGGTGGTCCCGGCACATCGCCGGTGGTGCCCGAAACATTTCCGGCGTCCAAACCCATCCATCCTATATATCAATCTTTACCTCTGGACCATTCCAGAGCTCCTCGTGACATCCAGGATATCATCTGGGACTCCGAACAACCTTCGGTAACCTCGTAGAACAATTCCCTATAACCCTAGCGTCATCGAACCTTAAGTTTGTAGACCCTACGGGTTCGGGAGGCATGCACACATGACCGAGACACCTCTCCGGTCAATAACCATCAGCGGGGTCTGGATACCCATGGTGTCTCCCACATGTTCTACGATGATCTCATCGGATGAACCACGATGTCAAGGATTCAATCAATCCCGTATACAATTCCCTTTGACTGTCGGTATAGAACTTGCCCGAGATTCGATCGTCGGTATCCCTATACCTTGTTCAATCTCGTTATCGGTAAGTCTCTTTACTCACTCCGTAGCACATCATCCCGTGACTAACTTCTTAGTCACATTGAGCTCATTATGTTGATGTTCTACCGAGTGGGCCCACAGATACCTCTCCGTCACACGCAGTGACAAATCCCGATCTCGATTCGTGCCAACCCAACAAACACTTTCGGAGATACCCGTAGTGCACCTTTATAGTGACCCAGTTACGTTGTGACGTTTGATACACCCAAAGAGTTCCTACGGTATCCGAGAGTGCACAATCTCACGGTCGACGAAAAAGATACTTGACATTATAAAAGCTTTAGCATATGAACAACACAATCTAGTGCTATGCTTAGGATTGGGTCTTGTCCATCACATCATTCTCCTAATGATGTGAACCCGTTATCAATGACATCCAATGTCCATGATCAGGAAACCATGATCATCTATTGATCAACGAGCTAGCCAACTAGAGGCTTGCTAGGGACACATTGTGATCTATTTATTCACACATGTATTACTCTTTCCTGTTAATACAATTATAGCATGAACAATAGACGATTATCATGAACAAGGAAATATGATAATAACCATTTTTTATTGCCTCTAGGGAAAATTTCCAACAAGATGCCACTTGCACTGGTGTCAATAATCTAGTTACATTGTGATGAATCGAACACCCATAGCATTGTGGTGTTGATCATGTTTTTCTCGTGGAAGAGGTTTAGTCAACGGGTATGCAATATTTAGATCCGTGTGTACTTTACAAATATCTATGACACCTCTGTGGACCTGGTCCTGGATGGAGTTATAGCAGCGTTGGATGTGCTTGGTCTTCCTGTGAAATCTAGGCTCCTTGGCTATGGCAATGGCTCCAGTGTTATCACAGAAGAGTGTCATCGGACCTGACGCTCTTGGAACCACTCCAAGGTCGGTGATGAACTCCTTCATCCAGATCCCTTCATGAGCTTCTTCCGAAGCAGCTATATACTCCGCTTCACATGTAGATGCTGCCACGATGTCTTGCTTGCTGTTGCACCAGCTCACTGCCACACCATTCAGAACATACACGTATCCAGTCTGTGACTTAGAGTCATCCGGATCTGTGTCGAAGCTAGCATCAGTGTAACCCTTTACGATGAGCTCTTCGTCACCTCCATAAATGAGAAACATCTCCTTAGTCCTTTTCAGGTACTTAAGGATATTCCTGACTGTTGTCCAGTGTTCCATACCGGGATCACTTTGGTACCTCCGTACCAAACTTATGGCAAGGTTTATATCAGGTCTGGTACACAGCATGGCATACATTAGAGAGCCCACGACTGAAGCATAGGGGACAATACTCATCTTCTCTCTATCTGATATCGTGGTCGGTGACTGAGTCTTACTAAATCTCATACCTTGCAGAACTGTCAAGAACCCCTTCTTCGAGTTTTCCATATTGAACTTCTTCGATATCTTGTCAAGGTATGTACTTTGTGAAAGACCTATGAGGCGTCTCAATCTATCTCTATAGATCTTGATGCCTAATATGTATGTAGCTTCTCCAAGGTCCTTCATTGAAAAACTCTTGTTCAAGTAGGCCTTTATGCTCTCCAATAACTCTATATTATTCCCCATCAATAATATGTCATCCACATATAGTATGAGAAAATCTACAGAGATCCCACTCACTTTCTTGTACAGACAGGCTTCTCCATAAATCTGTATGAACCCAAACGCTTTAATCACCTCATTAAAGCAAATGTTCCAACTCCGAGATGCTTGCACCAGCCCATAGATGGAGTGCTCGAGCTTGCATACCTTGTTAGCACTCTTAGGATCGGCAAAACCTTCTGGTTGCATCATATACAACTCTTCCTTAAGATACCAGTTAAGGAACGTTGTTTTGACATCCATTTGCCAAATTTCATAATCATGAAAAGCGGCAATTGCTAACATGATTCGGACTGACTTCAGCTTCGCAACGGGAGAGAAAGTCTCAACGTAGTCAACTCCTTGAATTTGTCGAAAACCCTTTGCGACAAGTCAAGCTTTATAAACGGTCACATTACCGTTTGCGTCAGTCTTCTTCTTGAAGATCCATTTATTTTCTATGGCTCGCCGATCATCGGGCAAGTCCACCAAAGTCCATACTTTGTTCTCATACATGGATCCTATCTCGGATTTCATGGCCTCAAGCCATTTGTTGGAATCCGGGCCCGCCATTGCTTCTTCATAGTTTGAAGGTTCATCGTTGTCTAACAACATGATTTCCATCACAGGGTTGCCGTACCACTCTGGTGCGGAATGTACCCTTGTGGACCTTCGTGGTTCAGTAGCAACTTGATCTGAAGTTTCATGATCATCATCATTAACTTCCTCTTCAGTTGGCGTAGGCGCCACAGGAACACTTTCCCATGCTGCGCTACTCTCCGGTTCGAGAGGAGGTACAATTACCTCATCAAGTTCTACTTTCCTCCCACTTACTTCTTTCGAGAGAAACTCTTTCTCTAGAAAGGATCCGTTCTTGGCAACAAAAAATTTACCTTTGGGTCTACTCCCTCTGTACCGGAATATAAGTCGCTGGAGTAGCTAAAGTTGGCTACTCCAGCGACTTATATTCCGGTACATAGGGAGTAAGATAGAAGGTATACCCAATAGTTACCTTAGGGTATCCTATGAATACGCATTTATCCACTTTGGGCTCGATCTTTTCTGGTTGAAGTTTCTTCACATAAGCATCGCAGCACCAAACTTTTAGAAACGACACCTTAGGTTTGTTACCAAACCATAATTCATACGGTGTCGTCTCAACGGATTTAGACGGTGCCCTATTTAAAGTGAATGCTGCAGTTTCCAATGTGTATCCCCTAAATGATAGCGGTAAGTCGGTAAGAGACATCATAGATCGTACCATATCTAATAAAGTGCGATTACGACGTTCAGACACACCGTTACGTTGCGGTGTGCCAGGCGGCGTCAGTTGTGAAACAATTCCACATTTCCTTAGGTGTGTGCCAAACTCGTGACTCAAATATTCTCGTCCATGATCAGATCGTAGACACTTTATTTTCTTGTCATGTTGATTCTCAACCTCACTCTGAAATTCCTTGAACTTTTCAAATGTTTCAGATTTGCGCTTCATCAAGTAGATATGTCCATACCTACTCAAATCATCTGTGAGAGTGAGAACATAACGATAGCCACTGCGAGCCTCAACGTTCATTGGACCACACACATCAGTATGTATTATTTCCAATAAGTCGGTTGCTCTCTCCATTGCTCCTGAGAATGGAGTCTTAGTCATCTTGCCCATGAGGCACAGTTCGCATGTGTCAAATGATTCAAAGTCAAGAGACTCTAACAGTCCATCAGTATGGAGTATCTTCATGCGCTTAACACCGATATGACCAAGGCAGCAGTGCCACAAGTATGTGGGACTATCATTATCAACATTACATCTTTTGGCATTCACACTATCAATATGTGTAACATCACGATCGAGATTCATCAAGAATAAACCATTCACCAGCGGAGCATGACCATAAAAATATCACTCATATAAATAGAACAACCATTATTCTCTGACTTAAATGAGTAGCCGTCTCGCATTAAGCAAGACCCTGATACAATGTTCATGCTCAAAGCTGGTACTAAATAACAATTATTAAGGTTTAAAACTAATCCCAACGGTAGATGTAGAGGTAGCGTGCCGACGGCGATCACATCGACCTTGGAGCCATTCCCGACGCGCATCGTCACCTCGTCCTTAGCCAGCCTCCGTTTATCCCGCAGTTCCTGCTTTAAGTTGCAAATGTGAGCAACAGCACCAGTATCAAATACCCAGGAGCTACTACAAGTGCTGGTAAGGTACACATCAATAACATGTATATCATATATACCTTTGATGTTGCCGGCCTTCTTATCCGCTAAGTACTTGGGGTAGTTCTGCTTCCAGTGACCGTTTCCCTTGCAATAGAAGCACTCAGTCTCAGGCTTGGGTCCATTCTTTTTCTTCTTCCCGACAGCTGGCTTACCGAGCGCGGCAACGGCTTTGCCGTCTTTCTTGAAGTTCTTCTTACCCTTGCCCTTCTTGAAACTGGTGGTCTTGTTGACCATCAGCACTTCATGCTCTTTCTTGATTTCTACTTCTGCACATTTCAGCATCGATTACAACTCAGGAATGGTCTTCTCCATCCCTTGCATATTGTAGTTCAGCACAAAACCCTCGTAGCTTGGTGGGAGAGACTGGAGGATTCTGTCAATTACAGCATCATCCGGAAGTTCAACTCCAAGCTGAGTCAGACGACCGTGCAACCCACACATTGTGAGTATATGCTCACTAACAGAACTATTCTCCTCCATCTTGCAGCTAAAGAACTTATCGGAGACTTCATATCTCTCGATCCGGGGATGAGCTTGAAAAACTAGTTTTAGCTCCTCGAACATCTCATATGCTCCGTGTTGCTCAAAACGCCTTTAGAGCCCCGGTTCTAAACTGTATAGCATGCCACACCTAACCAGAGAGTAGTCATCACTCCGTGTTTGCCAGACGTTCTGAACATCTTGGGCTGCCGCGGGAACAGGAGGGTCACCTAGCGGCGCATCAAGTACATAGGTCTTCTGTAAGTGCATCTAGTGCCCCTTAGTGATTTTGCTGGTTTGAAGACTTATAGGTTAAGTATCTAATGTGTTTATGAGTGTACACAGGATCTATAAGTCATTGAGGAGTTTGAGATATTTGAAGAATATCGACCCCTAAAAATGTATGTCTTCAGTTGAAGAAATTGGTCTGAAGCTGAAGAAATGAATCGCGAGGAATCTGCGATGAAATTGATATTCCTCATGAAGATACTGAAATTGAGAAGTCCGGTGGTTCCTGAAGAAAATCATTTTGAAGAATTTGAAGCATGAAGATTTACACTTTCTGCTTTACCTTCTTCGCATTTGAGTAATAGGAACACCATACTGTTAAACGGGGTCGAAGTTACACTATGGAATGAATTTCCTCATGATGCTCAACCCAAGCCAAATCCTACCAAAAGCCTCAAGTGAGGAATATGAGTGACATGAGGACTCTCACAGCTGAGGGTTCCGACCGTTTCGATAACCACGCCAAGTCACTGGTCTTATCCACTCCAACGGTCATATTATTTAAGGGCATTAGTGTCAAATCATGTCGGGATGCTCCCAGGCTATAAATAGCCACCCCCCCACAACCACTAGTTGGTTGGCTGCTCCGTTAGAAACTGACACTTGTCATAAGACCAACCCAAATTCCTCAGAGCCTTCGAGAGTAATTCATCAGTGAGGAAATACACCACCCACCGAAACCACAAACCAAACCTAGTGATTGAGCATCACTGAAGAAGTTATTCCTGTGTGGGACTGAAGCCTTTTACCTTTGAGGACTATCCAGCAGTCAATTGTGGATCGCCGGGTGACCAAGTTTGTGAGGGTTTGGAAGTCTGCCCTGCAGACTTACCACGAGTGTTGGGCGAGGACTGTGTGTCCTTAGCTCAAGGAGAATACGGTAGGGACTGTGTGTCCCGGGACTGGGTGTCCTTTGGTTTCAATACCAAGCTGCTCCAAACCAGATGTACAACTGTCACAGCAGTTGGAACTGGGTCATCAACGACTGTCTTCACTGAGAAACGGGTTCTAATTCCTCAATTCTTTACTTTCCCTGTATTATGTGTTGATGACTTTCACTGTGACTGTTTGAAGAATTTGCTGAAGACTTTCTCTGAATTTCCTCAACCCCAAATTCTTCACAATAGTTAATCATCATCTGTATTCTGCGTGCCTGCTTACTGTGCAATCTGTTTTCACATTCTTCACTCTGAAATACTGCTGGTGTGAACGTTTGCACGTCTGATCCTTTACTGTTTCCGCTGTAAGTTAGTCATCAGTGAGGAATTTCCTCAAAAGGAATTTCCTCAGTGATAAAATTCTAAAAATCTCCTATTCACCCCCCTCTAGTCGATATAACAGACTTTCAATTGGTATCAAAGCAAGGTACTCCCTTGTTCTGTGTGATTTTGGTTTAACCACCTGGAATTTTAGTTATGTCGACTGCAGGCATGTTTAAGGTGACTGCAGCATGTCCTACCTACGAAGGAAAGAACTTTCCCTTCTGGAAGAACAAAATGCAAATGCATCTACAAGCTATTGATAATGATCTCTGGTATATTGTGGAAAATGGCGTCCCCATCATCTCTGCCAGTGTCACTGTGGTTGATGTGAAGAAATTCAAGCAACTCGATTCTCAAGCGAAGAACATCATCTGTGGCCATCTGAGCCCTGGCCAGTTTGGAAGACTAAGTGCTTTGGGCTCTGCAACACTGATCTGGGAGAGACTGTGCAAGGTAAATGAAGGAGTATCAACCCAGCGTGACTCTCGTGTTGATATTCTTCACAATCTCTTCAATCGCTTCAAGAGACATGACAATGAAAGCGGCCAAGACACCTTTGATCGCCTCACTGACATATCAAATGAACTGCAAGCACTGGGAGCTCGAGACATCACTGATCACGAAGTTGTGAAGAAACTGCTGAGATCTTTGGATTCTTCATTTGATACTTTAGTTCTGATGATTCAAGAAAGACCAGACTACAAGATGCTGGATCCAGCTGATATACTTGAGAGGCTAAATACTCATGAATTCCAGCTAGAAGAAAAGAGAGATCTATATGGACAAAGCTATTCCAGACCACGTGCACTTAAGGCTAGAGCAATTTCCTCATCTGAAGAAGAAGACACAGATGACAGCATTTGTGACCCTGAAGAATTTGGACAGGAGCTTGCAATGCTCGTGAGGAAATTCCAGAGATTTACACGACGTGGTCAGTTCGGTAAATCTTCAAGAAGAGACATGAGGAAATCAGAATCTTCATCTGAGGACTACAAGAGACGAACCTGTCACAAGTGCAAGAAATCAAGTCATTACATTGCTGATTGTCCCCGTTGGGGAAAGGAAACAAAGAAGAAGAAATACAAGGATGACAGTTCTGATGACTCGAAGAAGAAGAAGAAATCTTCAAAATCCTCATCTTCAAAGCCCTCATCACAAAAGAAGACTAGTTTCAGAAAGGCTCGGGCACTTATTGGCAAGGAAATGGACTCCGAGGCAGAATCAGAGGAATGTGATGAAGAAGAGGGGTCTGCAGAAGACTCAGAATCTAGACAGGCTAGTCTTGCACTAGCAACCACTTTCGTCAGCAAGTCAATCTTCAATCTTGAAGAAAATGATTGTACCATCCATACTGATGACTATGCTGATGACTTTGCTCCAACCTATTGCTTCATGGCAAAAGGTTCAAAGGTATCAAATAATGCCTCCTCCTCTGATTCAAGTGAATGTGAACCTAATGATTATAAGAAACCCAGTTATAGTAAACTTGCCATCATTGTCACTAAACAACAAACTGCTCTGGAAAAGCTTCAGAAACTGCTAGACAAAAGTGATGATCTGTTGAATGATGAAATGAACCTTACCCAAATCCTCACTGATGACATGAAAAGTCTTCAGTTTAGATTTGATAATCTTCAGGATCGTTATGATGCACTCCTCACTGATCATGAGAAGCTTTCCTATGGATTTCTTCAAAGGAAGCTTGATCTTGAGAAGCTGAGGATGTCTCATGATGATCTTTGTATGGAAAATGATTCATTACTAGCTCAACAGATCAGCGCTAGTCAAGTTGAATTTATTCCTCCGTGTCTTAAATGCATTGAACGCGAAACTGCTAATTCCTCACCAGAATCATCAAATGCTACCATTGCTACAAATTCTTCAACTGCACCTGTTGTGTCTACTTCCTCACTTGAGGAAAACAAAAATGTTACTGATGAAAATGCAGGGTTGAAGGAATTGTACGTGACAGGCATGTACAAAAGCCTCAAAGGACGTAAAACCCTTTGTGATGTGCTCAAAAAGCAGATCTTGAACAGGAATCCGAGGAAAGAAGAAATTGCCTTTGAGAGGAAATTAAATGATGATGGATCTTATTGGAAACCTGAGCAGTATCCCAAAACCTCATGGGTTGCTGCTATTGGGCCTCCTTTTGATCCATCTAATCTAACTGGCTTTTCATGTGAATTATCCTATTCCTCGGATGAGTCATTTGATTCCAACTATAAACTGTTCAAAAATCAATCTGGTGAAGTATTTGCTCGATATGTTGGAACTAACTGGAGGAATGGCCCTCCTCTAAGGAAAATCTGGGTTCCCAAAAGTTGTCTTGAAAATCTTCAGGTGAATGTCCTCATGACACCACCACTAAAGAATCTGAACCCCAGATCAAATTCCTCAGGAGGACCAAAGTCTTCAAGAGGATCAAAATCCTCAACTGGTCAAAACTATGCTCGTACCCGTGCTTATGCGTCTAACATGCAGGGAAACTACAAGGAATATGAATATGAGCGTTACTCCTCAAATCATTATGTTCATAAATCCTCAAACCAGTTCTCTGCATATTCATATGAGTACTTTAATCCCCCTACTATTAAGAGAAGTGCATTAGCTTCAATGTCATCTTTCTCATATGGTGCTCGCAGGATGATGAACGCTTTGCCACCCCTTCAGATGTGGGTGGTGAAGAAATCAAACTAATCACTTCTGCAGGTCAGGTCTCCAGATGAAAATCATCATCTAGAGAATTTGCTGGAGACCTGAAGAAATGCTTGATAGGATGCAAGCTAATGATTGATGAAATAGAAATATTTCACACGTCCTTACATTTCTGTTATGATGAAATTACTGATTTGATGAAATTAGTATCATATTCTTCAAATATGAAGCATATGAGATGGTAAGCTGTACTAATTCTTCTGCAGGATGACAAACCCAAGAATACTGAGTGGGTTCTTGATAGTGGCTGCACACATCACATGACTGGTGATAAAAGGTTACTGATGAATATGCCACTAACTCCATCACCTCTGAAGCAAATCACATATGCTGACAAAGGTAAAAGCAAGGTATTAGGACTTGGCAAACTCGCTATTTCCAAGGATAGGCACATGGACAAAGTGATGCTTGTTGAATCCCTTGGTTTTAACCTCATGTCGGTTTCGATGCTTTGTGATCTTGATATGATTGTTATCTTTGGTAGATATAGATGTGTAGTCATCATGGAATCTGACAGATCCAAAGTCTTCGAAGGTGTAAGAAGAGGGGATTTGTACATTGTTGATTTCTCTACAGGTCCTCAACCAGCCACTTGCTTACTAGCAAAAACCTCAGAAGGATGGATGTGGCACCAAAGACTAGGTCATGCAGGCATGAGGAATTTGCACACGCTTGCGAAGAAGAAGCATGTCATCGGCATCGAATCAGTCAAATTCCTCAAGGATCATCTCTGCGGTGCTTGTGAATCTGGGAAAATGACCAGATCCAAGCATCCCTCTAAAACCATCATGACCACTACACGTCCATTCGAATTGCTTCATATGGATTTATTTGGACCTACTCACTATGCCACACTAACCAATGCAGCATCTTTATATGGCTTCGTCATAGTTGATGATTATTCCAGATACACTTGGGTGCATATCATAGTGTATAAAACTGAAGTGCAGGAAATCTTCAAACGATTTTCTTCAAGGGCCTCGATGAACTTTGGCATCAAGATCAAACATATCAGGAGTGATAATGGAACCGAATTCAAAAACACTGGTCTTGATGATTATCTTGATGAACTTGGTATTACTCACGAATTGTCTGCTCCTTATACTCCTCAGCAGAATGGTGTTGTCGAAAGGAAGAACAGGACTCTGGTTGAAATGGCAAGAACTATGCTTGAAGAATATCAGACTCCTCGTCGCTTTTGGCCTGAAGCAATCAACACTGCATGCCATATCATCAACAGGGTATATCTTCAGAAATTCCTCAAGAAAACCTCATATGAACTCCTCACTGACAAGAAACCCAATGTAAGTTATTTCAAAGTCTTCGGTGCAAAATGCTGGATTAGAGATCCTCACCATAGCTCAAAATTTGCACCTAAGGCACATGAAGGTTTTATGCTCGGTTATGGAAAGGACTCGCACACTTACAGAGTCTTCAACAACTATCACAACAAAGTTGTTGAGACTGTAGATGTGCGGTTCGATGAAACTAATGGCTCGCAAAGAAGGCAATTGCCTTCTGATCCAGATAAGTTGTCTCCTGAGGAAGCAATAAAGCTTAAGCCTACTGAAGACATTGTTCCCACTGAGGAAATTGGTGAAGAAACGATCCCCATCGCTGATAAAAACCAAGAAGATGCTCCTGAGAAAATTGCACCAGCACCACTTCCTCAGCCAAGACAAAATTCTCAACCAGCTCATCCGAGGATTGCAAACGAAGTAGAACTTGACAAAATCCTCAACGACATCAACGCGCCAGGTCCTCTCACTCACTCAAAAGCTTCACACTTAGTTAACTTTTGTGGGCACTTTTCTTTTGTATCCAGCACAGAACCCTCAAAAGTTATTGAGGCTTTTCTGGAACCGGAGTGGATCCAAGCTATGCAAGACGAACTTATTCAATTCAAGCTGAATGACGTATGGGAGCTCGTCAAACGAGCAGATCCTCGCAAGCACAACATCATCGGCACCAAGTGGATTTTCCGAAACAAACAAGATGAGGACGGTCAAGTGGTGAGGAACAAGGCACGACTTGTAGCCCAAGGCTACACCCAGGTTGAAGGAATAGATTTTGATGAAACTTTTGCACCTGTTGCTAGACTTGAAGCTATTCGAATACTACTTGCTTATGCTAATCATCATAACATCACCTTATATCAAATGGATGTGAAAAGTGCATTCCTCAATGGTAAGCTTGAGGAAGAAGTATATGTTACTCAGCCCCCAGGTTTTGAGGATCCAAAGAATCCAGACAAAGTCTTCAGACTCAAAAAGGCTCTGTATGGCCTCAAGCAAGCCCCTCGGGCATGGTATGATACATTGAAGGAATTCCTCATGAAGAAAGGCTTCAAACCTGGTTCACTCGATCCAACTCTTTTCACAAAATCCTATGATAATGAGTTGTTTGTATGTCAAATATATGTTGATGATATCAAATTTGGCTTTACTGACAAAAGATACAGTGATGAATTTGCCTACATGATGAGTGAAGAATATCAGATGTCCATGATGGGGGAGCTGAAATTCTTCTTAGGTCTTCAAATTCGTCAACAAAGCAATGGAATCTTCATATCACAGGAGAAATACCTCAAGGATGTTCTGAGAAAATTCGACATGCACGAATGCAAAGGTGCCAAGACTCCGATGCCTACCAACGGCCACCTCGGCACTGATGAAAATGGTAAAGATTTCGATCAGTGGGTATACCGTTCTATGATTGGCTCTTTATTGTATCTATGTGCATCTAGGCCAAATATAATGCTTAGTGTTTGCATGTGTGCACGTTTTCCAGCAAAACCGAAGGAATCACACCATAAGGCTGTGAAACATATTCTTCGATACTTAGCTCACACACCAACACTAGGATTATGGTATCCCAAGGGCTCCAATCTTCATCTGGTAGGGTATTCTGATTCTGACTATGTTGGTGACCGTGTGGATCGCAAGTCAACTTCTGGCACATGTCATTTCCTCGGAAGATCACTAGTTTGCTGGTCCTCAAAGAAGAAGAATTGCGTATCACTCTCCACTGCCGAAGCTGAGTACATTGTTGCTGGTTCTTGCTATGCTCAATTGCTATGGATGAAGCAAACCCTCAAGGACTACGGCATCAACATGAAGAATGTACCTCTCTACTTTGACAATGAGAGTGCTATCAAGATTGCATACAACCCAGTACAACACTCGAAGACCAAGCACATCCAGATTCGTCATCATTTTCTTCGGGACCTTGTCCTCAAGGGCAATATCCTCATCGACCATGTGAAGACTGATGATCAACTGGCAGATATCTTCACTAAGCCCTTGGATGAGAAAAGGTTTTGCAAGTTGCGGTGTGAGCTAAATATCTTAGAGTCTTCAAATGTTTTGTAAAAACATGCACACATCCTAACACTTATGCAAAGTTGATGACTTAGATGTGAAACACATGATGAAACGATTTTCTTCAACTGATGAAGAATGTCACTCTGAATGTGAAGAAATTAACGAAGAAATTGATTCTCAGGGCCCTACGACAATTGTACGCGGCGTTTGTAATCAACATTCTTATATGGTGGGTAACGCCACAGCCCAATGTGAAATTCCTCAAGTTGATTTTCTTCAAATGACCAATTTCCTCACAATGCATTTTTCTTCAAAACAGCTGTTCTTCATTGTGATGATTTATTACAAAATCTTCAAAAACACTTGATGACTTTCTTTTGACTAGATAGAGTGTGATTTCTAGTCCTCAACAGCATTCACTTATTGCTAATTCTTCAAGTTGATGTTTCTGCTAAGTGAATGTGATCGGACCCTACTTTCCCTCTATGCTATACTTATCCAGCCTATTCAATTCTTCATATGCGTTCTACTTGAAACTTTGTTCAAAATCCTCACTGCATCCTTGTCAGCTGATGATTTTGTAACGAAAATCCTCAAATCTTCAAAAATTGTTTTCTTTAAAGGCACAGTAACTGAACCCCCACTTCCCACGATCGGATAACCACGATCTCCACTATCTCCACCGCATCATACGGGAGCTACACGTGTCCTGCGGAGACATAGAGGCAGGGGCTATTTGGTCCGACATTCTCTCGCCAACAATAACTTTTGGCTATAAATATTTCCTTATCCCCCTCGGTATCCTCTTCTTCGCCTCATCGCTCTCCTGCCACAGCACACTCCACCGAACCCTAGCACCACCGCTGGTAGTCTCGTTGCCGGTGAGGAAGAGCTTCACTGCCTCAACTTCTCCGTCGTCGGAACCACGCCAGAGTCGGACCATCTTCGTCCGCCGCCGCCATAGACATCCTCTGTCGCCGAGTTAGGGTGCACTGGACACTCGAACGAAGAGCCTCTCCAACACAACTTTCTGTGTTCTTCGTGCGCACCTTC
The DNA here is from genome assembly GCF_904849725.1 of Hordeum vulgare subsp. vulgare. NCBI lineage: Eukaryota > Viridiplantae > Streptophyta > Magnoliopsida > Poales > Poaceae > Hordeum > Hordeum vulgare. The sequence goes on along the minus strand of NC_058524.1, from coordinate 494,067,715 downwards.
CAGGGTAAATATATCCCATTTTTACAGCAGATTAGATCTGAAATTTTACATTTTCTATGTGAAATCTGTTTTTCCTCAAGATACGATGCGCACATGATTCCTCAAACACTACCTTTCACCACAATCATTGATGAACTATGCTAAGCATCTAAGATTTTCACGAGATTCCTTAATTGTGCGAATTTTCGGATCTGTACAACTCTGGAACCCAAGAACAGTATGCTTAGGGAAATTCCTCAACCACTGGTTATATTCCTCAAACTGTCAAACTTTTTCATTTTCTTCAAATCTGAGAATGCATATGACCTCTCCAAATTCCTCGCGACTATACCTGTTCACACGTACACACATGTCAGCTGATGAATCTCTCGGTTCTCATCACATGAACTCATTTGCAGCGTTTCTGGAAGAAACTCTTCAAGGCTCATCAGAATCCTCAAGAGTTCAAATTCATCAGCAAAATCCTCAACTGAAGAAAATGGAGGAAGAAATAAAACAGAAAGGAGGAAAGAAACTTGAGCAAAACACAGCTGCTGATATCCCTGAGGACATTTACTTGGACTATTGCACGTCGGATGAACATGAGACAATGGCCAAGAGAAAGATACGGCTGCAGAAGATTGAACGCCGATGGGCGAAGGAATGGAAGGAGTACAGGTTTGTGACTCCCAAATATGCGAAGAAATTCGCTTTGAAGCCTCCTGGCAGAAGGGCCCCACTTGAGGATCATCAAGTAGCACATCCCTCAAGCCTCATGACAATTGATGACTATCCAGATGAGAAAGAAAAACATCTGGCCAAACTCAAGAAGCAGGCAGAAGCTGCAGTGAGGAAATTTAATGAATCCTGAGCTGCTGCCTCTGGTGCTGCTACTTCCTCAGCTGCAGAAACCTCAGGCTCAGAAATTCCTCAAATGCAGTCTGTGTCATCAAAGCCAAGGGCTCCAAAGCCTCAAGAGAAGTCTGCTCAGGCTTCTGTCACAAAACCCTCAGCACCAAAACCCTCATTACTAAAACCTTCAACACCAAAACCATCAGCGCCAAAACCCTCAGTACCAATCTCCTCAGCACCAAAATCCTCAGCTCCACCTCCAAAGCCTCAAGAGAAACCAGTACAGAAGCATGTTGTGAAACCGACGACCGCCAGCTCTAGCTCCTCACTCCCAGCTGCAACTAGCTCGGAGACAAAGTCTTCAACACCTCTTGTGAAGACTTTGGCAACTATTGAACGTGCACCTCTACCCAGCCCCAGCAAAATCATCGCAGTCCCGTCTGCATCAGAGGGAAGTGATGAATATGATGATGAAACCCTGCAAGCCATCATCAGAAACAAGCAAGAAAGAGTAGCTCAAGCATCAGGCAGTGGTATTCCTCTGGCCATGGACCCCAAGGTCCTCCTTGACTACATCAATATCTGGTGTGAGGACCCAAACACTCCTATTGATGATTTGAAGCTTCCCCCTGGCATCAGCCACATGGTGGCCACCTTCATAAATGAAGCCAAGTGGAAAGAACAGTAGGCCAGGCAGGCAAAGGATGCAAAGATCAAAAAGGAGAAATTCATCAGGCAGAATCTCCTCAAACTGACTCCTGATGCACTGGTGTCAACACAGGCAGAGCTGCAAAAATTGACTGACAAGTACGCCAAGCTGTCAGATCGCAAAAGCATCAAGAGCAATTTCATCAAGCTAGCCACTAGTGTTGTTGATGACTACAACAAGAGAACCGCACCCCCAGCACCAACTCCTCAGCCCTTGGTTGAGCAGCCAGCAGATGCATCTCCTCATGAGGAGTAAACTCCTCAAGCTGAGGAAGAACACCAAGAGCACCGTGTTGATGAACCGGCCATTGAAGAAATCATCACGGAAACTGCAACTGATGAAACTGCTGCCACTGATGAGACTGCTCCTGATCCAGCTGCTTCATCAAAGCAGGCTGACGACTCTGTTCCAGCTGGTTCCTCACTACCAGCTGAAGAAACTGAAGAGAGAACACCTTCACCAAAAGCTTCAAAGGTGAAGAAGATAATTCCGTCTGCATCAGACGTGAAGAAAACAAGGGTTGCTGAAAAGGAAGCCAAGAAGAGAAAAGCCTCCTCAGCAGTAGAAGAGACTGAGGCAAAGCGCCTCAAAGAAATTGAAGAAACTGCTCCTCTGGACCCGGTGCCTCTCAATGTCGCCCCTTCCTATGAGATGGTCGTCATTGATGACCCAGCTACCAAGGAAGATGAGGAAATGAAGGATGCTGCCTCTGAGGAACACACTGATGAGGAAATTCAGATTGACGACAGTCCTCAACCTCTTGTTCCTCAGACAGAACCTGCTCAAGCATCAGCTGCACCAGCTGATGAAACTGCTTCTGCCACAAAGCCAGCTGAGGAAAAACAAGATGAAAATCCTCATGCTGACGAAATTCAACACTCTGAGAAGACTCCTCAAGATGAGGAACAGGCTGATCCAACTCCTCCAACTGAGAAAGAAGCAGAAATTCCTCAGCCTGAAGCTCAGCCAGAGCAAGCAGCATCTCCTCAGCATGTAGTACCAGCTGATGAAATTCCTCACCCTGAGGAAAATGCTGAAGAAAATGTACCCGCCCAAGACAATGAATTCATTGTGCTCAACCCAGAGACTGATATTGTTGTCTCCTCCCCTATTCCTCAGCAAAATCTTCAGCCAGTTCAGCGCCAGCCATTCTCCAAGCGTCCAAAGTTTCACAAAGAAAATTTCTTTGAAGAACGCATGTACTTCATCAGAGAGAATCCTTATGACAAGCCTCAAATGAGGCATCTGAAGTTTTGGACAAGGACTCAGATGAACTACTATTCCTCTGTGCTCTGTGGACACAACAAGATATTCCAGCACACGCATATTCCTCATGTTGAGCTTGAAGCAATACCTTGCCTGGAGCCAGTCCTCAGTGTACTCCATGATGCAAGTTTGCTCCCAATGTGCTCAGACATATCAGACTGGAACAGTGAGCTTATTCTTCAGTTCTATGCCACTCTTCACATATCTGGCAACGCTGAAGACATCAACACTTGGGTGTTTGACTGGATGTCCCAACACACTCACTACAAGGCTCCAGCTTCTGAACTCCTCAGAGAACTGCCCGTACCAATTCCCTCGGATGGGGCTGTGAAACTTTATGGTGAGCGTGAGCTCCCAAATGGAATGATGCAAGTCCTCATGAAGCCTTTGGCTGCAGGCAAACCCTCAAGAACAACCTTCCTCGTCCACGAGCTCAAGTACACACCCCGGTCTGTCTACAGAATCCTCTGCAGTGTGCTCGCGCCAATCAAGGCCATGATGATGAAGAAGATGTTGTAGGCATCATGAAGAATATCCTCTTCAACATCATTCACGGTATTCCTATCAATATCCATGATTTCTTCTTGAGGACTTTGGCCGACAATGACATGTGCCCCTATGATCACAAAATATATGCCCCGTGGATTATGAGATTCATCAGGACAAGGACAGGCATCAACTTCCATGCTGATTTCCAAAACCACATGGGTTATATGCCTCCTATTCGGGTCAACAAGAAGACTTTCGAGCCCATTGAAGGAAAAGGAAAATCTGTCATTGAAGAAGGCAGCAGGCCCCTTGATGGCCAGTTCAAAGAGCCAGAAGCATATTCTTCATGGGACGATACTGAGACTCGTCCAGCAAGCCCAGTTCCTCCTCGCGTGCTGAATACCAGAGAGCTCCTTCTCAGTCTTCACCAGAAGGTGGATCGCAACCACAAATGGGTCAAACGCCAGTTTGGTGCCATTCTGAAAACCCTCACTAAAACACAGAACTTTGTGAAGATTAACCATCACTATATGCATGAGGTTTTCGATCGCACCTGGGCTACACTTGCACATCTGAAGACTCAGACTCAGCTTGAAGAAATGGACATTGAGCGAGAGTTTGACTGGTCGTGGCCTCCCAAGAGGAAGTTCAGGCCCATTCCAGTGCCAGACCTTGAAGACAGCTCCTTTTCTTCATTCCGCACTGCTGAATTTGATGAGGAACAACTCGACACAGCAACCGGCACAAGGAAGAATACTACTCCCAAGAAGCATCACGACTCTTCCTCAACCGCCAAGAAATGAAGTCTTCACGGGCGTTAGTCCTCAGTTTGTCCCTTTTTGTCACTTGATGACAAAGGGGGAGAAACTCGAGAGTTAGTCTTCAAGCGGGATATTTTTGGGACTTATGAACTATATTTAAGTTACAAACTCTTGGCTCTTCTGAAGTTTTTATGTAATGAGTTGTAACTTAAGCCCGATGGTACTCTGACGCTTTTGAACATTTTTCTTCGCATGCTTATTCCTCAAGTTTTAATGCACGCATGCTGAAATTCGTCAGATACCATTTGTCATCATGCATCTTCATTTTCTTCATATGATATGTTACATATATGCATGATTTACAAGACTCAGGGGGAGATCTCGATGATATAAATCATCAATGTGCATTTGCTATAAAAGCAAAATCCTCAAGGTATGCACATCTTCAGGGGGAGTCTCTCTGAATCTTGTTTTCAAATTCCTCAAATGAGTATTTACACTTCATATTTTTGATCCCTGTTGAAGACTTAACCTAATTGTCATCAACCACCAAAAAGGGGGAGATTGTAAGTGCATCTAGTGCCCCTTAGTGATTTTGGTGGTTTGAAGACTTATAGGTTAAGTATCTAATGTGTTTATGAGTGTACACAGGATCTATAAGTCATTGAGGAGTTTGAGATATTTGAAGAATATCGACCCCTAAAAATGTATGTCTTCAGTTGAAGAAATTGGTCTGAAGCTGAAGAAATGAATCGCGAGGAATCTGCGATGAAATTGATATTCCTCATGAAGATACTGAAATTGAGAAGTCCGGTGGTTCCTGAAGAAAATCATTTTGAAGAATTCGAAGCATGAAGATTTACACTTTCTGCTTTACCTTCTTCGCATTTGAGTAATAGGAACACCGTACTGTTAAACGGGGTCGAAGTTACACTATGGAATGAATTTCCTCATGATGCTCAACCCAAGCCAAATCCTACCAAAAGCCTCAAGTGAGGAATATGAGTGACATGAGGACTCTCACAGTTGAGGGTTCCGACCATTTCGATAACCACGCCAAGTCACTGGTCTTATCCACTCCAACGGTCATATTATTTAAGGGCATTAGTGTCAAATCATGTCGGGATGCTCCCAGGCTATAAATAGCGAACCCCCACAACCACTAGCTGGTTGGCTGCTCCGTTAGAAACTGACACTTGTCATAAGAGCAACCCAAATTCCTCAGAGCCTTCGAGAGTAATTCATCAGTGAGGAAATACACCACCCACCGAAACCACAAACCAAACCTAGTGATTGAGCATCACTGAAGAAGTTGTTCCTGTGTGGGACTGAAGCCTTTTACCTTTGAGGACTATGCATCCTCCAGACGGTTAGGCGTCATGGTCTAGAGCAATCCAGCAGTCAATTGTGGATCGCCGGGTGACCAAGTTTGTGAGGGTTTGGAAGTCTACCCTGAAGACTTACCACGAGTGTTGGGCGAGGACTGTGTGTCCTTAGCTCAAGGAGAATACGGTAGGGACTGTGTGTCCCGGGACTGGGTGTCCTTTGGTTTCAATACCAAGTCGCTCCAAACCAGATGTACAACTGTCACAGCAGTTGGAACTGGGTCATCAACGACTGTCTTCACTGAGAAACGGGTTCTAATTCCTCAACTCTTTACTTTACCTGTATTATGTGTTGATACTTTCACTGTGACTGTTTGAAGAATTTGCTGAAGACTTTCTCTGAATTTCCTCAACCCCAAATTCTTCACAATAGTTAATCATCATATGTATTCTGCGTGCCTACTTACTCTGCAATCTTTTTTCACATTCTTCACTCTGAAATACTGCTGGTGTGAACGTTTGCACGTCTGATCCTTTATTGTTTCCGCTGTAAGTTAGTCATCAGTGAGGAATTTCCTCAAAAGGAATTTCCTCAGTGATGAAATTCTAAAAATCTCCTATTCACCCCCCCCCCCTTTAGTCGATATAACGCACTCTCACCTTCTTGGATGCAATGAGGATGAGCTTCAAGTTGCGGACCCAGTCCGCATAGTTGCTACCATCATCTTTCAGCTTGTTTTTCTCTAGGAACGCGTTGAAATTACGGTTGACAGGTGCGTTGGCCATTGGATCTATAATATTTGTAAAGACAACTTTTAGACTAAGTTCATGATAATTAAGTTCATCTAATCAAATTATGTATGAACTCCCACTTAAATCGACATCCCTCTAGTCATCTAAGTGTTACATGATCCATGTCAACTAACCCGTGTCCGATCATCACGTGAGACGGACTAGTCGTCGATGGTGAGCATCTCCATTCTGATCTCATTCAACCATACAACTCATGTTCGACCTTTCGGTCTCTCGTATTCGAGGCCATGTCTGTACATGCTAGGCTTGTCGAGTCAACCTAAGTGTTTCGCGTGTGTAAATCTGGCTTACACCCGTTGTATGCGAACGTTAGAATCTATCACACCCAATCATCACGTGGTGCTTCGAGACAACGATCCTCTGCAACGATGCACACTTAGGGGAATACATTCTCTAAATTTTATGAGGGGTCATCTTATTATGCTACCGTCGTTCTAAGCAATAAGATGAAAACATGATAAACATCACATGCAATCATATAGTGACATGATATGGCCATTATCATATTTGCTCCTTCGATCTATATCTTCGGGCATCGCATGATCATCATCTTCACCGGCGTGACACCATGATCTCCATCATCATGATCTCCATCATTGTGTCTCTGTGAAGTTGTCACGCCAACTACTACTACTACAGCTAACCGTTAGCAATGAAGTAAAAGTAGTAAACACATGGCGTTGCATCTCATACAATAAATTAAGACAACTCCTATGGCTCATGCCGGCTGTCATACTCATCGACATGCAAGTCATGAATCCTATTACAAGAACATGATCATCTCATACATCACACATGTAACATCACATCCTTTGGCCATATCACGTCACATGTCAAACCCTGCAAAAACAAGTTAGACGTCCTCTAATTGTTGTTGCAAGTTTTACGTGGCTAATTTGGGTTTCAAGAAAGAACACCTTCTTACCTACGTGACACCCACAACAATGATATGCCAAAGCTATTTACCCTTCATAAGGAACCTTTTCATCAAATCCAATCCAACTAGAGTAGGAGAGACAGACACCCGCTAGCCACCTTATGCACCGTGTGCATGTCAGCCGGTGGAACTTGTCTCTCATAACCGTACGTGTAAGTTCGGTCCGGGCCGCTTCATCCCACAATGCCACCGAAAACGAATAAGACTAGTAGTGGCAAGCAATTGACAAAATCAGCGCCCACAACCTTTGTGTTCTACTCGTGCAAAGAATCTATGCATAGAAAACCTGGCTCGGATGCCACTGTTGGGTAACGTAGCAAAAATTCAAAATTTTCCTATGCCATACTTAGATCTTCCTATGGAGAAACCAGAAATGAGAGAGGGGTGAGAGCATGTTTATACCTTTGAAGATTGCTAAGCAGAAGCGTTTCTAGAACGTAGTTGATGGAGTCGTACTCGCAGCGATTCAGATCGCGGTGTGATTCCGATGTAGTGCCGAACCACGGCACCTCCTCATTCAACACACGTGCAGCCCGGTGACGTCTCCCGCACCTTGATCCAGCAAGAATGAGGGAGAGGTTGGGGAAGAGCTTCGGCAGCACGACGGCGTGGTGGTGATGGAGCGACGAGGTCTCTCGGCAGGGCTTCGCCAAGCACCGTGGGAGAGGAGGAAGAAGAGAAGCATGGCTGCACCGAGAGAGAGAGAGAGAGAGAAATTGTGTGTCTCCAATGGCCAAAACCCCCACTATATATAGGGGGAAGGGGAGGGTGGCGCTCCCTTTAGGGTTCCCACCCCCAAAGGGTGCGGCAGCCCTAGATGGGAGGCCTGGCCGGCGGCCAGGGGGAGAGTGGGGTGGCGCCTTGGGCTGGGTGTGGGGGCGCACCAGCCCACCCAGGGGCTGGTTCCCTCTCACACTTGGCCCATGTAGCCTCCCCGGGCTGGTGGAGCCTCCCGGTGGGCCTCCAGAACCCTTCCGGTGGTCCCGGCACATCGCTGGTGGTGCCCGAAACATTTCTGGCATCCAAACCCATCCATCCTATATATCTATCTTTACCTCTGAACCATTCCAAAGCTCCTCGTGACGTCCGGGATCTCATCCAGGACTCCAAACAACCTTCGGTAACCTCGTACAACAATTCCCTATAACCCTAGCGTCATCGAACCTTAAGTGTGTAGAACCTACGGGTTCGGGAGGCATGCAGACATGACCGAGACACCTCTCCGGTCAATAACCATCAGCGGGATCTGGATACCCATTGTGGCTCCCACATGTTCCACGATGATCTCATCGGATGAACCACGATGTCAAGGATTCAATCAATCCCGTATACAATTCCCTTTGTTTGTCGGTATAGAACTTGCCCGAGATCGATCGTTGGTATCCCTATACCTTGTTCAATCTCGTTACCGGTAAGTCTCTTTTCTCGTTCCGTAGCACATCATCCCGTGACTAACTCCTTAGTCACATTGAGGTCATTATGATGATGTTCTACCGAGTGGGCCCAGATATACCTCTCCGTCACACGGAGTGACAAATCCCGATCTCGATTCGTGCCAACCCAACAGACACTTTCGGAGATACCCGTAGTGCACCTTTATAGTCACCCAGTTACGTTGTGACGTTTGATACACCCAAAGAGTTCCTACGGTATCCGGGAGTTGCACAATCTCACGGTCGAAGGAAAAGATACTTGACATTATAAAAGCTTTAGCATACGAACAACACGATCTAGTGCTATGCTTAGGATTGGGTCTGGTCCATCACATCATTCTCCTAATGATGTGATCTCGTTATCAATGAAATCCAATGTCCATGATCGGGAAACCATGATCATCTATTGATCTACGAGCTAGCCAACTAGAGGTTTGCTAGGGACACATTGTGATCTATTTATTCACACATGTATTACGTACTGTTTCCTGTTAATACAATTATAGCATGAACAATAGACGATTATCATGAACAAGGAAATATGATAATAACCATTTTATTATTGCCTCTAGGGCATATTTCCAACAGGATGCACCCCCTAGTTCCATTGGAGAGCTTACACTAGCTCATATGTGCATCTGTTACATGGCAATCCCTACTCCTCACATCATATCTATCATTTGGCTTTCTCTCGCCTATGGTTGCCCTCATTGATGTGAGCCTTTCACACCTTTTTGTTTTCCTTCCCCATCATTATTCTATTTTCCATCCTAAGTGCCAACATATCTTGCTTACGCTCATCCATTGCATGAGTACTCAAAGTCGAAAGGGAGAGGATCATTTTGACTTGTGCCTGGCTAGTGGTCTGGGGATGAGTCAAAATAAGATTCCAAAGGAGACCACATGTGAAGTTTAGTAGATTGATTTCTCAATTAAAAAAATATTTTATGATCTCAACCCATCTCCCACTTCTTGCATGCAAACACCATTGGGAGACATTCGAGTCATGGACAGCGAGAGCTCTTGCACCTTTATGTTCTTACTTTGCTAAATTCAATACTTGATATAGACTCTTGCTTGTTATTGTCTTGACTTGAATTGCATATCTCACTTGCTTTACTTTGAAGTTCTTATATGTGTGTTAGCATGTCACCACAGAAATTATTGTATTATCATTTATCTACTCGAGGATGGGCAGAAATTAAGCTTGGGGATGTTGATACGTCCAAAATGTATCTATAATTTCTGCTTGTTCCATGATCTTTTGGGTGACATTGTTATATGTTTTCCTACACTTTTATATCATTTTACACAATTTTGGACTAACCTACTAACTCAGTGCACCAAGTACCAGTTTTTGTCTGCTGATGTCTATTTTGCAGGGGCTTTTACCCAATTTTCCGAAGCCCGAAATATTCCAAGAAAAATATATATATAATCAGCACAACGGAAGCTTCCAGATCACCGAAGATGGGCCACAGGGGGGCCAGGGGCCTCCCAGGCGACCTGTGGGCGCGGCCTGGCCCTAGGCCGCGCCAAGAGGTCGACTGGGTGGGTCTCACCTCCTCCGGTGCCCTCCTTCGACCTATATTTAGTCCTCTACGAGAAAACCCTTCCATCACATCCAGAATCACGAATTTTTCCATCGTTCCGCCGCCGCAATGCTTCCGAGATCGGGAGCATCAGGAGACCTCTTCCTGGCACCCTGCAGGAGGGAGGATTGACCTCCGGGAGCTTCTCCATCGCCATGGATGCTTCCCGGATGTGTCGTGAGTATTACTCCTTGGACCATGAGTACATGACCAGTAGCTATGTGATGTCTTCTCTCCAATCTTGTGCTTCAATGGTTAGTCCTTATGAGCTGCCCTACATGATCAAGGCATCTATGTAATTCTCTTGCTATTGCTATGCTCGGTTTGTTGGCATTCGATGGATTATGAGATTATGTTCAGATTGTTATGAGTTATATATTTGATTATCCTTTTATATTATGTTCCTTAGTGATTCATGCATGTTCTCCGTTGCTATTTATTCCTTTGGCCGGGTAGTAGATTGTAACTCCAAGAGGGAGTGTTATGCATGATTGTGGGTTCATGCCCCTCGATGTCTAGCTTCAGTGACAGAAACATGATACTAGGGGATGTGTTGTTGCCACCAGGGAGAAAACAATGGTGCTTGTGACCATGGTTGCAAGGATTGTTTACCTTACGCATAGTTCGTTAATGCAGTTGTCCGTTACTTTGAGTTTATGCTACTGCAACAAAAGACCTTCCAACGGCGCGAGAAATAGGCACGTCGACGGGAGAATACTTGGCTTTGATCTTTCTGCTGCGGCTACGCCTTAAGGGACTTCCTAGGCAAGTATGCAAAGGATTTCCCCCGTGGCCTTGGAGCCTTGCGTTGGTGTTCCCTCGAAGCGGAAAGGGTGATGTAGCGTAGCGGTGGTAAGTATTTCCCTCAGTTTGAGAACCAAGGTATCAATCTAGTGGAGGAGTATCTCAAGATCCTGCACAAACACAAAAGCTTGCTCCCAACGCTATGAAGGGGTTGTCAATCCCTTATAGATTGTTTGCCAAGTGAGAACTAAAAGCAACAAAGTAACAAAGCAAAGTAAAAGCGGAGATGTAAACGATGGATGTGAATAGACCCGGGGGCCGTAGTGTTTACTAGTGGCTTCTCTCATGAAAGCAAGTAGACGGTGGGTGAACAAATTACCGTCGAGCAATTGATAGAACCGCGCAAAGTCGTGACGATATCTATGCAATGATTATATCTATAGGCATCATGTCCAAAACAAGTAGACGATACTTTCTGCATCTACTACTATTACTCCACACGTCGACCGCTATCCAGCATGCATCTAGTGTATTAAGTCCATAAGAACAGAGTAACGCCTTAAGCAAGATGACATGATGTAGAGGATAATCTCAAACCAATGATAAAAAACCCATCTTTTTACCCTTGATGGCAACTACTTGATGTGTGCCTTGCTGCCCCTACTGTCACTCGGAAAGGTCACCACATGGTAGAACCCAAAACCAAGCACTTCTCCCATTGCAAGAATCATAGATCTAGTTGGCCAAACAAAACCCAAGACTCAGAGAGACTTACAAGGATATCAAATCATGCATATAAGGAATCAACAAAGACTCAAATATATATCATGGATAATCTGATCACAAATCCACAATTCATCGGATCTCAACAAACACACCGCCAAAGAAGATTACATCGGATAGATCTCCATGAAGATCATGGAGAACTTTGTATTGAAGATCCAAGAGAGAGAAGAAGCCATCTAGCTACTAACTACGGACCCGTAGGTCTGAAGTGAACTACTCATGAGTCATTGGAGGGGCGATGATGATGATGAAGAAGCCCTCCAACTCCAAAGTCCCCTCCGACAGGGTGCCGGGAAGGGTCTCCAGATGAGATCTCGCGGAAACGGAAGCTTGCGGCGGCGGAAAAGTATTTTCGAGGCTCCCCCTTGATTTTTTGCTGAATATTTGGGAATATATAGGCCAAGTATCTAGGTTAGGGGCGGCTAGGGAGGCCACAAGCCCTGACACTGCCGCCTCCCCCCTGGTGGCGTGGTGGGAGCTTGTGGGCTCTGTGGAGCCCACCTGTCTTGGCCTAGAGGCCCCCTGATCTTCTTCCGTTCGGGAAAAAATCATTTTAGGGTTTTTATTCCGTTTGGACTCCGTTCCAAAATCAAATCTGAAAAGAGTCAAAAACACACAAAAAACAGGAACTGACACTTGGCACTGAATTAATAAGTTAGTCCCAAAAAATATATAAAAGGTACATAAAACATCCAAAGAAGACAAGATAACAGCGTGAAACCATCAAAAATTATAGATACGTTTGAGACGTATCAAGCATCCCCAAGCTTAACTCCTGCTCGTCCTTGAGTAGGAAAGTGATAAAGAATGAATTTTTGATGCTTTCATGCTACCTAGCATAAGTGCCCTTTGTAATTCCTCTTATGTGACATGAATGTTCAGATCCATTAGATTCAAAACAATAGTTTTCTATTGACGTGGAAACAATAATAATTCAAGCAAACTAGCAAGGTAATCATGAACTTTCAAAATAACAAGGCCAAAAGAAAGTTATCCCTACAAAAGCATATAGTCTGGCTATGCTCTATCATCATTGCACAACGAATTTAAATCATGCACAACCCCGGTATTGGCCAAGTAATTGTTTCACACCTTTACTTTCTCAAACCTTTTCAACTCTCACGCAATACATGAGCGTGAGCCATGGTTATAGCACTATAGATGGTGTGGAGTGTGGTGGAGGTTGCAGGACAAAAAAGGAGAAGATAGTCACATTAACTAGGCAAATCAATGAGCTGTGGAGATGCTCATCAATAGATATCAATGTGAATGAGTAGGGATTGTCATGCAAATGATGCACTAGAGCTACGAGTATGTGAAAGCTCTTAAAGAAAACTAGTGGGTGTGCATCCAACTTGCTTGCTCATGAAGACCTAAGGCAATTTTGAGGAAGCCTATCATTGGAATATACAAGCTAAGTTATATAATGAAAATTTCCCACTAGCTATATGGTGGTGACAAAATGAGAGACTCTCAATCATGAAGATCATGGTGCTTAATATGCACAAGTGTGGAAAAAGGTGGTAGCATTGTCCCTTCTCTCTTTTTCTCTCAAATTTTTTTATATATTTTTTTTTGGTGGGATCTTTGGCCTATTTTTTTGGTGGGCTTCTTTGGCCTCTTTTATTTCCTCACATGGGACAATGCTCCATTAATGATGATCATCACAGTTTCAACTCAAAACTTAGAGCAACAATGACTCTATATGGAATGCCTTCGGTAGTGTACCGTGGCAATGATCTAGCATGGCATAGACATCAATGGAAACATCATGCTAGCTATCCTACGATCATGTAGTGGCAATGTAGACATGGTGGCACATGTCATGGTGGTAGTTGCATGGCAATATATCTCGGAATGACTTTGAAAAAGCCATAGTAGGTAGGTATGGTGGCTGTTCTGAGGGAGGCTAATGGTGGGTTTTGTGCACCGGCGAAAGTTGCATGGCACTAAAAAGATAGTGATGGTGGAAGGTGAAAGTGCATCTAAACCATGGACTCAACATTAGTCATGAATAACTCATATACTTGTTGCAAAAGTTTTATTAGTAATCGAAACAAAGCATTCAACGCATACTCCTAGGGGAAGAGTTGGTAGGTATAAACCATCGCGCGATCCCGACCGCCAGGCAAAGGATGACAATCAATATACTAATCATGCTCAGATTTCATCACATAGCGGTTCACCATATGTGCATGCTACGGGAATCACTAACTTCAACACAAGTATTTCTAGATCCACAACACCTTGCTAGCATGACTTCACTATTACCATAACCACAACTCAAAACTAATTGAGATGAATCAAACTTCTCTAACTATTCAATGCACATGAAGGTGGAAGTTTTCGTATCCCTTTGGATAACTACCCCTTTTGAGACTACTTTCAAAGCATAGATCAACTACCAAGCCACGCACCGATGTGCTCTAAAATATATAAGTGAAGCACATAGAGCAAAAGTATCTAGCTCAAAAGATATAAGTGAAGCACAAGTGAGTTGAATTGTCTACCAAAATATATAAGTGAAGCTCGACAAAATCACGGTGTGTACATGCCTCTCTATCTAGGTGTGCATCAAGGATGATTGTGACACAATAAAAATAAAATACTCCTACGATACAAGTCGCTCCAAGCAAAAACACATAACATGTGGTGAATAAAAATATAGCCCCAAGTAACGTTACCGATGGATCAAAGACGAGAGAGGGCATGCCTTCCCGGGGCATCCCCAAGCTTAGGCTTTTATGGCATCCTTGAATCTCTTGGGGTGCCTTGGGCATCCCCAAGCTTGAGCTCTTGCCACTCTTTATCTCTTTGTCCATAAGAACTTCACCCAAAACTTGAAAACTTCACAACACGAAACTTAAACAGAAACTCGTGATAACATTAGTACAAGAAAGCAAACCACCACTTCCTTAGGTACTATAGCAACCTTAAGTTCTACTTGTGCTGATGTTGGGTTACTCTACTTTCAATCTTCCATTGCTAATACCCCCCGATACTATCCATAGTTTCATCAAAATAAGCAACAAACACAACAAAAACAGAATCTGTTAAGAGCAGACCAGTCTGTAGAAATCTGTACATTTTGTATACCTCTGGTACTCCAAAAATTCTGAAAACTTACGACGCTCTGAAGAATTTGCGTAGCAATCAAAAGCAAAAAGAATCAACTCAAAAGCTCTTACATAAAACAAATGAAAATTCTTTTCGTGAGCAGAAAGTTTCTGTCTTTTCTAGCATGACCAAACGATCATCCCCAAGACTAATCATAACGGTTTTGCTTGGCACAAACGCAAAAAGAAACACAAGAAACACAATCATAACAGAATTATGAAAGTTTGGAAAACACAAAACAGAAAGAAAAAGGATAGATTCGTTGGGTTGCCTCCCAACAAGCGCTTTTGTTTAACGCCCTTAGCTAGGCAAAAGGTGATGGAATCACGTATAGTCATCTTTGGTGCTCAAACCATAGGTAGCCCTCATCATAGATTCATAAGGCAATCTTATTTTCTTTCTAGGAAAGTGTGCCATTCCCTTCTTTAAAGGAAATTGAAATCTAATATTCCTTCCTTCATATCGATGATAGCACCAATAGTCCTTAGGAAAGGTCTACCAAGAATAATGGGACATGAAGGATTGCAATCTATGTCAAGTACAATGAAATCCACGGGTACATAGTTCTTATTTGCAACAATAAGAACATCATCGATCCTCCCCATGGGTTTCTTGACAGTAGAATCCGCAAGATGCAAATTAAGAGAACACTCTTCAATCTCATGAAAACCAAGAATATCACATAAAGACTTTGGAATCGCGGAAACACTAGCACCCAAATCACACAAAGCATTGCACTCATAGTTTTTCATCTTGATTTTGATAGTAGGTTCCCACTCATCATGAAGTTTTCTAGGTATAGAGACTTCTAGTTCAGCTTCTCTTCAAGAGATTTCATCATAGCATCTACGATATGCGCGGTAAAGGCTTTGCTTTGGCTATAAGCATGTGGAGAGTTTGCAATGGATTGCATCAAAGAAATGCATTCAAACAAGGAGCAATTATCATAATTGAATTCCTTGAAATCCAAAGTGGGAGTTTCGTTACTACCCAAAATTTTGACTTCTTCTACTCCACTCTCCACACCTTTATCATCAAGATAGGTGGTCTCCGAATCGTTGGGGCGTTTTTCAACCAAAGTGGATTCATATCCAGCCCCTCCATAAGTAGGTTTGACACGCGAAAACAAAGATTCAAGAGGAGAAACACCAAGCACTTTAAGATCCTCGTGATTTGCATCACTAGAACGCACCCTTTTAAACCATTCATGTCTAGCGCGAATTTGGGTGGTTCTTTCTTTGCTCTCATTCATGCAGATACGCATAGCTTTCAAAGTTTCATCCAAGTTGACCTTGGGAGGAGCGCATCTAACTTTCAAAGCATCAATATCACAAGGCATGCTAACAACGCTTTTAGCCAAATCGTCTATTTTGAGTAGTTTTTCCTCTATGGACGCATTGAAAATCTTTTGAGAGTTGATGAACTCTTTGATATTACTCTCTAAATCAGAGGGTAATTTGTTGTGATTTCCATAAGTGTTGCCGTAGGAATTGCCATAATTGTTAGAGGAGTTACTAGGAAAAGGCCTAGGAACATAGTTTCCTCTAAAAGCATTATTGTTGCCAAAATTGTTCCTACCAACAAAATTCACGTCCAAACTAGCGTTGCTACTCTCAATCAAAGAAGATAGTGGCATGTCATTAGGATCTACGGTAGCGTTTCTACTAGCAACCAAATTCATCAACTCGTCCATCTTAGCACTAAGCGAGTTAATCTCTTCTATAGTGTGCACCTTTTTGCTAGCAGGCGACCTTTCAGTGTGCCACTGAGAGTAGTTGGTCATGATATTGTCTAGGAGTTTTGTAGCGTCTCCTAACGTGATTTCCATGAACGTTCCACCTGAGGCAGAGTCCAAGATATTGCGAGAAGCGAAATTCAAGCCAGCGTAAAAGATTTGTATAATCATCCACAAACTCAAGCCATGAGCGGGACAATTTCTAATCATAAGCTTCATCCTCTCCCAAGATTGTGCAACGTGTTCATGATCAAGTTGCTTGAAATTCATGATATCGTTATGTAAGGAGATGATCTTAGCCGGCGGAAAATACTTGGATATGTAAGCATCTTTGCACTTATCCCAAGAATCGATACTATTTTTAGGCAAAGAAGAAAACCAAGTTTTTGCGCAATCTCGCAACGAGAAAGGAAAAAGTTTCAACTTAATCACGTCATTATCCACATCTCTTTCTTTTGCATATCACAAAGCTCAATGAAGGTATTAGATGGGATGCGACATCTTCACTAGGAAGGCCAGAGAATTGTTCTTTCATAACAAGATTCAGCAAAGCTGCGTTGCTTTCATACGATTCCGCACTAGTGGCTGCCGAAGCTCTCCCTCAATTTCTCCCCCCCCCTTGCTGGATCAAGAAGGAGGAGACATCCCCAGGTTGTACGTGTGTTGAACGCGGAGGCGTCGTCAGTTCGGCGCTTGGATCAGATCTTCCGCAATTTGAATCACTGCGAGTACGACTCCAACAACCGCGTTCTTTGCAACGCTTCCGCTTAGCGATATCAAGGGTACAAAGATGCACTCCCTCTCTCTCGTTACTAGCATCTCCTAGATTGATCTTGGTGACACGTAGGATTTTTTTTTGAATTATTATTACGTTCCCCAACACACTTCACGGGTCTTGAACCTCACCTCTGCTCATGAAGAAGTGACCGATGTTTGTCGTCATAGGGCAGGTTTAGGCCCGACAATTCTTTTTAATAAAAAATGTTTGAATTATAATGAATGTGATCCTATTTATATGAAAATTAGCCGATTTGCATGAATTTCATTCGGTTTAGTTGAAACTTGTTTGAATTCTTTGTGGGTGAAACAACCTCACATTCGATCATGGATGATGTGCATCTCATAGGATACAATGTGCTTTCCTGGGTGCAATGATTCATGCACTTGCTGTCAGAAGGCCCCCATTTTCTCATGCCTATGAAATTCATGCATATGCCCAACCACACATCGCACAACTACTCATCCCCTATGGTCGAGTACACCGTCATCCTTCTTACTCTAATAAACAAGATGACGTTCGAAAATAAGCTCAATGGCATTTGACCCAACACCTACCGGCCAAGGTGTCCTCCATGGACAATGTCGAAGGAGGACGGAGTGTACATGCTTACGGATGTGTCCTGGGTGGACGACCCCATCGTGGAAAATGAGCAGGCAGGTTGGTGCTGGTTGCGGAGGTCCGACAATGCATGTGTGCTGGTCGGAGAGGTACAATGACAACGTGAGAGGAGGAGGATGCAATGCAAAGCAAGGGGAGAGAAGAGACGGAATTGGAAGAAAACCAGACCGAAGGGGGATTTAGTGGGTTGGGGTGTCGTAGTCCTACGTTGCTACTCGACTCATGCAAAGCCTATCACTTTGCTTCCACTTTAAAAAATTATGTTTAGACCATTTGACGGACCGATACCGACACGTTGAATGAGAATATGTGCGGACAACACGTTTTGAACGTATGCGAGTAGTTTGAAGATCGTGTTGAAGATGCCCTAAAGCCATGTACAATAGTGACATGTGAATACAGCTGCCTCATGACAAAAGGTAGCTTGAACCATCTATATTGTTTTTTTCCAATGCAAGCTACCATTAGTGGACATCATCAAAAAATAGAAAATTAAGACTAAAATATTGATGCATCTTTACTTTTCATTCTATTTTTTCACCTTTTTACATCAAACCATATTATTATTTTCTCCAAACATCCATCTTCTGTAAAGAATCTTGCTTCTTAATTTAAACTTATTTTTCCTGACATTCGGTCCTAAATGTCATACGAGACATTACATTAAGGTTATGCATTGGCCATGCCTTAAGCAGACAACCAACACGGAAATGAATAAATGATATCAATGCCGAATGGAAAGAAAACGATGGAGGCTAGCACAAACACTGATGAGATTCAGGCTGCAAGTGGATGCGGGCTGCCCGGGGTGCCCACTTAAAAGCCCACATAACCTATGTTTGTGGACACCCATGGATAAAGCGACTGAATAAGTGGGATATGTGGGTTTGTCCCGCGACGCCCGCATCAAGCCCATGCCCATCTCACTTCCTTTAATCAGGCACGACGTGATGATGCATCGGGGACTAGGATACAATGTCGTGTAGTTCCATCATGGCCGCAGCGCCGCCTTCCACCTCCGCCTTAGTGCCACTGTGGACGTCGTCGTCCAGCTCCGACATGGCCACCCTCGTCGTCCATCTCCGTCATGGCTGTCCAAACTCTGCCATGGATACGGCAATGTCTCTGTCGTGGATCATGACGAAGTAAAATCCATAAAAAGGACAATAATTTCCAACGTTTATAACTTCTGAATGAATCTCGTCCGAATTATTGGTCGCTGCAGCTCGTCTTCTCCATGTTCATTCAGTTGCGTTCATCTATTGTAGCAAATCATCTCCCCTACCCCCAACCAGCTCAAACAACTAGAGAGTGAAGACATGAGAGAAAATGGCCGATGCTATCGCGTATGAGGAGCAGCGGCGCAGGCGTGTGGTAAAGGAGCTGCACTTGCACCACCTTTATGCCGTTGTCAGGGAAGCCTTGCCGGCTAGATCACGCGCCAAGTCTGTGAAGCGAAAGCAAGTGCAGGAGGACGCCTCGATCCGGCCGTGTCACGAGCCTCCTCAAGCAGCCCAAGTATCTGGACGAGGTACAATAGATACCTGCAGCTAGGAGTGTTGGTCGATCTTTCTTTCTTTGATTCAGTTACGTGCTATGCATCAGTTACTAGCAGAAGCAATGTTTACTTTCAGTAATATATGGGATAGCTGCGAAATCCACTTATCCCGTCTAAAATTATGCGGCAGATGCGAGACTTCCACTTATACAATGCGGCGGATGTGGTGCGTACACGGGCTTCCCACGGAGAGTCTCACTTACAGCCTGATATGTGATAGGAGGTCTGGTCGGAATGCTCTAAATTTGACCAATCTGAACATTTCGAAGATTCTCATTTCATGTCAATGCGTAGTTCTACAATGAAACCAGTTTGGATAAAATCTGCTTCCTCCATCTCTTTGATCGTGCGGTGGGCAATCCTTATCACAGCCAGTCATCAACAACGCGCAACCACTAGTCGTACCGGACACACACACACTGCTTCCCTGTATAAAAAACCAACAGCGGTGGTAGCTCCCTTTCCCAGGTGAGCCAGCCAGCGAGTGCGCCACCACCACAACCCAGATCTCCGCCTCGCCGGCTGGCCACCCGACCCCAACAACCACCATGCGGAGCACGGGCCCGGCAGCTACCGCTACGGTGACGCGGGTGGCGCAGAGGGTGGTGGCCCCGTCGGCGCCCACGCCCGGCGGCGAGCTCCCGCTGTCCTGGCTCGACCGCTACCCCACGCAGCGTGCGCTCATCGAGTCCCTCCACGTCTTCAAGGGCCGCGCCGTCGACGAGGCCGCCGAGTCCCCTGTCAAGGCCATCGAGCGCGCCCTGGCCGCTGCGCTCGTCAGCTACTACCCCATCGCCGGCCGGCTCGCGCTGTCCGACGGCGGCGAGCTGGTCGTGGACTGTACCGGCGAGGGCGTGTGGTTCGTGGAGGCCACCGCGAGCTGCACCCTCGAGGAGGTGGACTACCTCGAGTACCCGCTCATGGTGCCCAAGGACGAGCTCCTGCCGCACCCCACCTACCCCGCCTCCGACCCCCTCGCCGAGGACTCCGTAATCCTTCTAGTGCAGGTAATAATTTAGCAAGATTGCAGAAAAATTTATCCCTTTTCCCCTTTGTGGTCCGGCGTGTGTGTGTTCTGGAACCTATGGTTCTTCCAAGTCAACGGCATGGGTAGCAATGGCGCTTAATTGCTCGGCCCATTCCCCAATGCAGGTCACGCAGTTCGCGTGCGGCGGCTTCGTGGTCGGATTCCGGTTCAGCCACGCCGTCGCGGACGGCCCCGGCGCGGCACAGTTCATGTCGGCGATGGGCGAGATCGCGCGCGGGCGCGCCGCGCCGTCGCTGACGCCAGCGTGGGGCCGCGACGCGATCCCGAGCCCGCCGGCCGCGTCCGTGGGGCCGCTCCCGGTCCCGACTGAGCTCCGGCTGCAGTACCTGGCCATGGACATCTCCACCGACTACATCGACCACTTCAAGGCCCGGTTCCTGGAGCAGACGGGGCACCGGTGCAGCGCGTTCGAGGTGCTGATCGCCAAGGCGTGGCAGGCCCGCACCCGCGCCGCCGGGTTCGCGAGGGGCTCCCCCGTGCACGTGTGCTTCGCCATGAACGCGCGGCCGGCGCTCCGCCCCCGCGCGCTGCCCGACGGGTTCTACGGCAACTGCTACTATATCATGCGCGTGTCGGCGCCGGCCGAGGCCGTGTCGGACGCGCCGCTGAACGACGTGGTCCGGCTGATCCGCGAGGGCAAGAAGCGGCTGCCGTCCGAGTTCGCGCGGTGGAGCCGCGGCGAGATGGGCGACGGCGGGGACCCGTACCGCATCACGTCGGACTACCGGACGCTGCTGGTGTCGGACTGGTCGCGGCTCGGGTTCGCGGAGGTGGACTACGGGTGGGGCGCCCCCGTGCACGTCGTGCCCCTCACCAACCTGGACTACATCGCGACGTGCATCCTCGTCCGCCCCTCCGCGCACAAGCCCGGCGCGCGCCTCATCACCCAGTGCGTCGGCGCCGACGGCGTCGACGCCTTCCACCGCGACATGATGCGCCTCGACTGATTGTTCACCCCACCACATCAGTTGCGGCAGGTGCCGTTGCCAACGGCCAGTAGTTGTCGGCCGGAGGGGCAGGGCAGAAGAGAATATACTAGTACCGCGACACCACGATACATACATAAATACGTGCGTGCTGTGATGCAGAGGAGCATCGTGTAATGTTTGATTTATTCGTTCAATTCGATTAAATTTGTTCTCTCACAACATGTCGTCGCCGTCGTCGTTGTTGCTTGCGAAGGCTGTGAATGCGAAAGAAGAGATGTGATGAGATGATCGAGACGTCGAGTTGGTGGGGAGCCACTGTCTCCTCCCGCCTAAGCAAAGCAGGAGCAAAGCAAGTTGTTTGTCACTTGGCACCGCCTTCATCTATGTCGTGCAGTACGTTGCGTACCATACCAGTGAGGCATCTCAATCTCGGTTCGTTAAGCCCCGGTAGAGATAGCGTAGCGTGGGGTTAAAAGTTGTGCTTTGCTTCTGGAGGTGGAGCTTGACGATGATGTATCGTGGTTCCTGGTTTGTTCGGCGATTCGCTTCGGTGGTTCCACAAAGAAGCCATTGCTGGTGTTCCTTCCACAAGTGCCTGGCTGGCTGGTACAGCGGATCTCTGGACTCTGTGCTGTGTGATCTGCCCCGCTGCTGCGGCGTGCTGTGTCTCGTTTTGTTTGGCCAAGTTCGGCACTGCCAGCTGAAACCTCGCCTTTCTAGGCGCAAGAATTGACGGGTACCCAACTGCCCTCGGGCCTCCCGTCTCTGTCGGTGCGGTGGTATGCTGACTGCCGTGCGCATGTGTCTGCTCTCCTCAACAGGACCGTAGGTTTGTGTCCATCTAGAAGGCAAAAGATGGAAAAACAGAGGCCGCAGGGACGCGTGCGCGCTGTTGCGTTCTTCTGTGCCGTGTACTACTACTACTTGTCGCTGTGTAACGTTCGGCGACACGCGGGCGGCTTCCTTGAGAGAAACCCGACGAACGTCACGTAACGCCAAGCTGCCTGGACGGCCAGATGGATCCGTTGAATCTCGGGTAGATCACTCCAGCGTGTGCTGCAGCGGTAGCCGGTAGGCACTGATAGCAAAGGATAGGGCGCGCTTGGTAGAGTACACATATTGAGTAAGGTATCGAACGCGTCTGGTAACCTACGTTGCACTAAATTATTGGCCGATGTTTAGGCCTCCTTCCAATCCGTTACAGCATCCACAGCCGTTTCTCTCAAATTCGGTCCTTCAAATACGCACGTAGGCGTTCCAACGCGTCTACGATACTCACACGGCTTAAATAATGCAGTCTACATTCGAACATCTTGAATCTCATATCTTAAATTCATACAACTCATGTAACTAATACGTCGACGCATGCATGTCATTCGGTTGCTCCATCATTGCTAAACATGTCATCGGACAACCAAAATTTGACATATTCGGCAATGATGAAGATCATCCACGGTTGCCCTTGTCCTTCCCGACGCCCTTGCCGTCCTTATCACGGAAGTACCACTCGAAGATGCAGTACTGATCGAGGCGGATCTGCTCGTCGCCAGAGCTGTCCTCATCGTCGTTCACCTTCTTCACCTCCTTCAGTGGCAGTCTGGCCATTTCACGGACCGCACGATTCTGCTTGCGGGGAGGGCGCACGTGTTCCGTCGGTGTCGTTTCTTCAAACAGGCGCGAATGGCTTCCTCCTGTGCGGCCGCCCGCGCCGCCGCATCAACCGCATGTGTCTTCTCCATTTCTTCCGCCAGATAGGCCTCGCCGATCCTTATCCTCACCTTCCCACGGTGGGTAGCCCGTTCCCGGTGGGAATCAAAGTTTGCGGGTCCGGTCGATGTATGTGCCCGCCGGGACATGGATGATCCCGCCCGAGAGGAACCGGGCGCCCTTTGAGCTGACGCTATGGAGTCGCGGCGGACAGATCCTCCCCTCGGTCGGGCGTTGTCCACGCGAGAGCGACGGAGTGCAATGTGAACCGCCATTGCCTCCTCCACTTCGCACGAGACATCCCCCCAGTGGATGGATCCGAATTGGTCGAAGTCGGATCCACTAGAGGCCATGCAGGAGAAGGTCGGAGATCGCAGGAGGTGAGATTGGGTGGCCAATGGGAGTAGAGGGGCGGGGGGGGGGGAGTGAAGTGGCTAGGGTTTGGTACGACCAATGAATGAGGACGAATATATATGGGGTTGATGCGGGCTAGTGTGGGCTAGGAAGGCGTGCCAGGGCGCGCCCGGGCTCCCCCATATCTACACCGTATTTGGGCTGGAAATGGGGGATGCTGGTCAGCCCGGGTGTTTGAGGCCGGTTTAAGAGGCTTGTCTGGGTCGAAGTTTTGTGACTCGGTAGTGACCGGGCGGCCTGCCCGAGCGTTTGAGGAGGATTTGAGGGATCCGACTGTAGATGCTCTTAAAAATGGTCAAATCAGCTATTTCCTTTCATCCAGGCTCGCACGATATGTGTGTGGGAGGAGTGGTCGCGATGCCTACATCATGCGAGTAGGGAGACGACCTGAGTTCGCACTCGTCCCCGGAAAGCGAAGGAAGGTATTAAATCTCCTCCTACCGAATTGGTCGTCCTACATGCCATCCTAGGCTCACCACTAAAATCCCCGCCACCGTTTTCCTCCTTATCGCTCTCCGTCCTGCTCGGATTCCTCACCGACGAGCACACAAGCGACACATTTTCTCCGGATGACGATAGCCGTTGGCGACGATTTGCCTTCCTCCTCTCGTCACACGTGTTCCGCACCTCCACCCAAATTCGTTGATTGTTGTAAGTCTGGTCTCTCTGTCCTCT
Source organism: Hordeum vulgare subsp. vulgare (assembly GCF_904849725.1). Lineage (NCBI taxonomy): Eukaryota > Viridiplantae > Streptophyta > Magnoliopsida > Poales > Poaceae > Hordeum > Hordeum vulgare. Next base: position 494,043,447 of record NC_058524.1, on the reverse strand, counting down.
CTACTCATTCTAGCTTAGATATGTGAGCAAGGGGTAGAAGTAGATTTGTAAGCATGTGATAGCTTGTAGACTATCGATATGTGTAAGATCCGAAGTATGTCCACAGAGGGGGTGATTGGACTACTTGGCCAAATAAAAATTTAACCTTTTCCCAATTTTATCAGTTGGCAAGTTCTAGCAATTTTACCAAGTCTAGCACACCCTACACATGTAAGTCTACGAGTATAACAACGGAAAGTAAAGACATGCAAGTGTAAGTAAAGGGTAGGGATAGGAAGATCAAGCACAATGAAGACATGATGATTTTTGGCGTGGTTTCGATAGGTGGTGCTATCGTACATCCACGTTGATGGAGAATTCAAATCACTAAGGATAACGGCTATGTGAGTCCATGGAGGGCTCCACCCACGAAGGGTCCACGAAGAAGCAGTCTTGTCTGTTCCACCATGGCTTATGTCCAAGAAGGACTAGCCTCACTTGGGATAGATCTTCATGAAATAAGCGATCACCTTGTCCTTGTAAACTTGTTGGTTCAACTCCACAAGATTTGGAGGCTCCCAAGCAACACCTTACCAATTTAGGAGACACCACTCTCCAAAAGGTAATAGATGTGGCATGGATGATGAACTCCTTGCTCTTGTGCTTCAAAAGATAGTCTCCTCAACACTCAGTCACTCTCTCACAAAATGTTGCTTGGTAGAAGAGATTGATTGGGTGGAAAGCAACTTGGGGAGGCTAGAAATCAAGATTCATATGGTTGGAGTGGAATATCTTGATCTCAACACATGACTAGGGGGTTCCCCTCAGAAAATGAATGGGGGAAGTGTTTGCTTGTTCTGAGTGATCTCTCTATGAATGAGAGGAAGGTGGAGGGGTATATATAGACATCTCCAAAAATCCAACTGTTACAACATTATTGTCCAACTCGGTGGAACCAAAGTAAAAAAAAACTAGGTTGCCCCGACTAGTGCAAAATACTCTTAACTTTAGGCTTTTTGGTGTGACCGATATACAACATCTCGATGAGTCCAATTCGATTGGCCTAGGCAGCTCCAGTAACTCGGTGGCTCCGAGATATAAAACTTGGAAACTCCAAAGTTGAATACCTCTTATCCAGAGAGGTGGTTACTACTTTTCAGCTACACTGAATCACAACTCGGTTACATCGAGTTGCTAGGTTTTTGGCTTGGAGTCTGTCTAAGGAAAAATCAGTATGGCCGAAGGAGGAATTTTTGGTGGCATCGAATTTGACTTTAGGGCTCTGACAAAATATTGTGTGAGAGAATTCTTGACAGCATGTTTGGTAATATGAGGGAAATGGAATGGGAATTTTTAAGGGGGAACTGGCTGAGGGATTAGACATGGGAAGTGGAATGTTACTGGTTGTAGGGGGCGCCCTTGCCTTATTGGGTCAGGTGCACCAGCCCCCACAAGGCACATGCGTCTCAAAAGGAGAAACCCTAAGTGTGAGGGAGTCAACTTGCCTTGGGAGGCAAGTTTCCTCCCTTGGCCAGCTCCCCTTCTTGGAGGAGGGACTAGGGCTGCGCCCCCAATGCTCTCACACCCTTATATATAGTGGGGAGGGGGCACAAGGGATGGACACACAAAACCCAAGCCTTCTCTCTTTCCCGATAAGCCTCCACCTCGATCTGTCAACGCGTGGCGAAGCCCTATCAGTGTTTCACTACCATTACTACAACCATGTCATCGTGTTGGTTCAGTTCTCATCTACCTATTCTCCCTCTCTTCTTGGATGAAGAAGGAGGATGTTCCACCAAGTCAGACGTGTGCTAAACTTAGAGGTCTCGCACGTGTGGTGCTTGGACCGGACTGGATCACGACGCGAGTACGACCGCCAACCACAATCTCTAGATCGTCAATGCTTTTGTCCTACAACGGTATGTAAACACCTATCCCACTCGATGCTATGCATGTCCATAGATAGATCTTGAGTGTTCGTAGGAAAAAATTATTTTCCATCCTTCGCTCCCCCAACAACTTTATTGGTCGGGATGTGCAACAGTGAACTTCTATCATTACCTTGTTAAAGGCATCATCTAATTGTTGCGTTGGTCTTCATTAACTAGTCTCCGGAAGCATGATGAAAATTCGTATCCAGGACATCTCCAACAGGACATGGTTGCTACCGTAATGAAGCTGGGAGTCTTGTCCTCCTCTTCAAAAGAAAATCATAGTTGGTATTGGTTCAGTCTAGCATTCAACTTTTCCTGATAAGTTGTTTGTCGATGGTTAGGTAGTCCAACTTGGCTATCTATTATAGAGATACTACTTGGCCACGGAAGCTGTATTTTTCATTACTTGTTGGTTGTCTTGATTAGTGCATCTTCAAAGAACTCTCAAACCACCTTCATATGTCCGGATCATAGTATTTGGATCATTTTTGCCATCCAAGAAGGATCCTTATATGTCCACTTTGCAGTCCAGACATACAAATTTTGGTATCCTAACAACGAACATGGTGGCTTTGCGGGAGTCCGGACATCCGATTAACGAACAACAAAGCGCCACGTATCCACGCCCTCTCTTTCCTCTCTTTCAAAAGAATAATTCTGAATGGAGATGACACACACCAGTGTCAGCGCCATCACGAGAGCAGCCGCCAACACGCGTTCCATTCCTTCACTGCCTCCTCCTATATCTCCATTCTTCCTTCCTCCTTTCACCCTGCGCCTCTAGTCTTCCCGCGCCCCACCATGGATGGGCCGCTCGTGCCCAAGCTCAACTCCGGCGCCCGTGGCCATACCCGTGGTTGGTCGCACTCATGGTTGTTTGCGCTCATGGTTGTGTACACTGACATCGCACGTCAGGTGTTCGATCAATTGCCTCGGCAAACAAATATGGAATATTTTAAGTTTTGTTTCGGATGGCACGCTCCCGTATTGTGTCCACAAACACAATCTAGACGTAAAAAATGAACATTTAAAGTGTTCGTTTACGGGCTAGCGTTGGAGTTGTCCTTACGCCAACGAACATTTAGAGTGTTCACCACTGCGAACTTTGAATTTGAGGAATGAGGTTTCAAGAGTAATAGTTTGCTGGTTGTGGCTTAGTCGGGTTTTTCCTATTGTCCCGTAATAATAAATCAGTCTAGCAATTATGTGGTTTTTTATCTAATTTTTCTTATAAACCGGGTCAATGTTATTCTTCTCTATGAAGTTGCATGAGCACACTGCCCTCTTAACGAGATTCCGTTAAAATGGAAAAAAATGGCTTTGGTGGCATCCCACATTTTGTATCCAAACTTCTATGAATTTGACAGAAGGTAACCTTCTCTCATTTTGCAAGGCATACATCAGAATGATAAATACTGTAGGAGTACTAGCAAATAAGGTATACGAGCATATAACACCAAGATGATGATTACACCATAGTTGCAAGGACTAAGGAAACACCTATGATAGGTCGAGCAAACATGGACACACCATACATAATAGTATAATACATACACTATGTACAGAAATTATCATACTGTTTGATTGAACTTTAAAAAATGGTTGTTTCCCTAGTTCTCCATTGTCTCCTCCTCATCGTCGGTGCCTCTTCATCCTCCTCGGCGTAGCCCTTGGTGTTGTACTAGTCAATGAGTCCCAGCTGGTAGGCCACGATCTTCTCAGTTGTCTCCAAACTTTCGATGTAGAACTCCCGAAAGAACTTGGAACGCTTTGCCAAGCAGTCTACAGGGATGTCCTCCATATTGTAGGGGTAGGACATGATATGATCGATGAGCGCCTGCACCGACCTCCTCTTGACCACCTTCATCCTCTTCTTTCTTCCCCCGGCCTCCTCCGCCGTGGGCTTCCTACCCAGCCTGCCCAGCAAGACGTCTATCAACAACATCTCCATCGTCTCCTTGTTACTCGTCGCCTCTGTAGTCTTGACTTGAGGGGAGGGCAGTCATCAGCCTCTGACGAGCTCCTCTCCTTGTGGTTATAACGACGTCCTCCGACGGGCTCGCCTGGATCTAGATTGCAAGGATGTGGCGCCTGTTCTTAGCTTCCAAGGGCGAGGAGACTCACTTTATAGGCATCGGCAGGTTGGTGAACTTTCAAACACATATTCAATTCTAAGCCAATTCGGACGGGCATCCGATTTCAACCCATCCTTGCCTCCAACCCAAATTCACTCTATCCTAAGCCAACTCGGTCTACAAACTAACAATGAAAGAATAGGTTGAAGCGCCTCTGGCAGGGACGCGTTGCATGTTATATAGATCACAGTATTACAAGCTTCCGTAGTTAGGTTTTCTGGATTGATTCTCATGTAAAGTTAAATAGAGATGAGGATAAATCCTAACAACCTAAACTACCTAATTACAACGATCACACAACACCTAGACCCACCAGACGTATATAGGGTTTATACAAAACACCATATATACATGTACAATACTTTTTAACACGTCCCCTCAATCACAGCTTCACCAAGTTGAGATTGCTCTTGAAGTCTTCCAACTTCTGCCATGATAAGGCCTTGGTAAAACCATCTGCAACTTGATCACCTGTGGGAATGAAACGAATGTCTAGTCATCTCTTGGCTACTCTTTCACGAAAAAAATGATACTCAACCTCTGTATGTTTTGTTCTTGCATGAAACGCTGGATTTCCTAACAAATATGTGGCATCAATGTTGTCACGCCAAAGGCGAGCAAGTAGTGAGTGACTAACTCCAAGCTCACATAAAGTACTCTGAACCCAAATAATATCTACAGTAGCATTAGCCAAGGATTTATATTCGTCCTTCGTACTTGAACATGAGATAGTAGCTTGCTTACGTGCACTCCAAGCTATTATATTTGGACCAAAGAATACACAGAATCCCCCTATTGATCTTTTGTCATCCGGACATCCTGCTCAATCAGCATCCGAGAAAGCACTAACAAGATTGGAAGCTGACTTGCTAAACTTTAGGCATGTACTCATATTACATGTGAGATATCTTAAAATCCTTTTAACTGTTGTCATATGTTGGGTGGTAGGAGAATGCAAAAATTGGCATACTTTATTAACAGTAAAGCACATTTCAGGTTTTGTCAGTGCTAAGTACTGTAGAGCACCTACCATGCTTCTATATTTGGTTGACTCTTCGGCCCCCAAGAGTTCTCCTTCTTCCCTAGATAGTATTTCTGATGTAGAGAGAGGCATATTTGAAACTTTGCAATTTACCATACCTACATGTCTTAACATATCCAACTCATACTTTTCTTGAGTCAGAGGAATTCCATCTTTCACCTTTTTAACTTCAATTCCTAAGAAGTACTACAAATCTCCTAGATATTTTAAGGCAAAGTATTTCCTCAAATCTTCCTACAGTGCCATAGTTGCATCTTGTGATGAGCTAGCTGTTGGGGAACGTCGCATGGGAAACAAAAATTTTCCTACGCGCACGAAGACCTATCATGGTGATGTCCATCTACGAGAGGGGATGAGTGATCTACGTACCCTTGTAGATCGTACAGCAGAAGCGTTTAGATAACGCGGTTGATGTAGTGGAACGTCCTCACGTCCCTCGATCCGCCCCGCGAACAATCCCGCGATCAGTCCCACGATCTAGTACCGAACGGACGGCACCTCCGCGTTCAGCACACGTACAGCTCGACGATGATCTCGGCCTTCTTGATCCAGCAAGAGAGACGGAGAGGTAGAAGAGTTCTCCGGCAGCGTGACGGCGCTCCGGAGGTTGGTGATGATCTTGTCTCAGCAGGGCTCCGCCCGAGCTCCGCAGAAACACGATCTAGAGGAAAAACTATGGAGGTATGTGGTCGGGCAGCCGTGAGAAAGTCGTCTCAAATCTGCCCTAAAAGCCCCATATATATAGGAGGAGGGAGGGGGACCTTGCCTTGGGGTCCAAGGGATCCCCAAGGGGTCGGCCGAGCCAGGGGGGAGGACTCTCCCCCCCCAAACCGAGTCCTACTTGGTTTGGTGGGAGGGAGTCCTTCCCCCTCCCCACTTCTCCCTTTTTTTTTTCCTTTCCTTTGATTTTTCTCTCTTGGCGCATAGGGGATTGGTGGGCTGTCCCACCAGCCCACTAAGGGCTGGTGTGACCCCCCCAAATGCCTATGGGCTTCCCCGGAGTAGGTTGCCCCCCTCCGGTGAACTCCCGGAACCCATTCGTCATTCCCGGTACATTCCCGGTAACTCCGAAAACCTTCCGGTAATCAAATGAGGTCATCCTATATATCAATCTTCGTTTCCGTACTATTCCGGAAACCCTCGTGACGTCCGTGATCTCATCCGGGACTCCGAACAACATTCGGTAACCAACCATATAACTCAAATACGCATAAAACAACGTCGAACCTTAAGTGTGCAGACCCTGCGGGTTCGAGAACTATGCAGACATGACCCGAGAGACTCCTCGGTCAATATCCAACAGCGGGACCTGGATGCCCATATTGGATCCTACATATTCTACGAAGATCTTATCGTTTGAACCTCAGTGCCAAGGATTCGTATAATCCCGTATGTTATTCCCTTTGTCCTTCGGTATGTTACTTGCCCGAGATTCGATCGTCAGTATCCGCATACCTATTTCAATCTCGTTTACCGGCAAGTCTCTTTACTCGTTCCGTAATACAAGATCCCGCAACTTACACTAAGTTACATTGCTTGCAAGGCTTATGTGTGATGTTGTATTACCGAGTGGGCCCCGAGATACCTCTCCGTCACACGGAGTGACAAATCCCAGTCTTGATCCATACTAACTCAACTAACACCTTCGGAGATACCTGTAGAGCATCTTTATCGTCACCCAGTTACGTTGCGACGTTTGATACACACAAAGCATTCCTCCGGTGTCAGTGAGTTATATGATCTCATGGTCATAGGAATAAATACTTGACACGCAGAAAACAGTAGCAATAAAATGACACGATCAACATGCTACGTCTATTAGTTTGGGTCTAGTCCATCACGTGATTCTCCCAATGACGTGATCCAGTTATCAAGCAACAACACCTTGTTCATAATCAGAAGACACTGACTATCATTGATCAACTGGCTAGCCAACTAGAGGCATGCTAGGGACGGTGTTTTGTCTATGTATCCACACATGTAAATGAGTCTTCATTCAATACAATTATAGCATGGATAATAAACTATTATCTTGATACAGGAATTATAATAATAACTATACATTTATTATTGCCTCTAGGGCATAATTCCAACAGTCTCCCACTTGCACTAGAGTCAATAATCTAGCCCTCACATCACCATGTGAATTACATTGTAATAAATCTAACACCCATACAGTTCTGGTGTCGATCATGTTTTGGCCGTGGAAGAGGCTTAGTCAGCGGGTCTGCTACATTCAGATCCGTGTGCACTTTGCATATATTTACGTCCTCCTCCTCGACGTAGTCGCGGATGAGGTTGAAGTGTCGTTTGATGTGTCTGGTCTTCTTGTGAAACCTTGGTTCCTTTGCTAAGGCAATGGCACCAGTGTTGTCACAGAACAAGGTTATTGGATCCAGTGCACTTGGCACCACTCCAAGATCCGTCATGAACTGCTTCATCCAGACACCCTCCTTAGCCGCCTCCGAGGCAGCCATGTATTCCGCTTCACATGTAGAATCTGCTACGACGCTTTGCTTGGAACTGCACCAGCTTACTGCACCCCCATTAAGAATAAATACGTATCCGGTTTGCGACTTAGAGTCGTCCGGATCTGTGTCAAAGCTTGCATCGACGTAACCTTTTACGGCGAGCTCTTCGTCACCTCCATACACGAGAAACATCTCCTTAGTCCTTTTCAGGTACTTTAGGATATTCTTGACCGCTGTCCAGTGATCCACTCCTGGATTACTCTGGAACCTGCCTGCCATACTTATGGCCAGGCTAACATCTGGTCTAGTGCACAGCATCACATACATGATAGAGCCTATGGCTGAAGCATAGGGGACGGAGCGCATATGCTCTCTATCTTCATCAGTTGCTGGGCACTGAGTCTTACTCAATCTCGTACCTTGTAACACTGGCAAGAACCCTTTCTTGGACTGTTCCATTTTGAACCTCTTCAAAACTTTATCAAGGTATGTGCTTTGTGAAAGTCCTATCAGGCGTTTTGATCTATCCCTATAGATCTTAATGCCTAGAATGTAAGCAGCTTCTCCTAGGTCCTTCATAGAGAAACTTTTATTCAAGTAACCTTTTATGCTCTCCAAAAGCTCTACGTTGTTTCCAATCAGTAATATGTCATCCACATATAATATTAGAAATGCCACAGAGCTCCCACTCACTTTCTTGTAAATACAAGATTCTCCAACCACTTGTATAAACCCAAATGCTTTGATCACCTCATCAAAGCGTTTGTTCCAACTCCGAGATGCTTGCACCAGTCCATAAATGGATCGCTGGAGCTTGCACACCTTGTTAGCATTTTTAGGATCGACAAAACCTTCGGGTTGCATCATATACAACTCTTCCTTTAAGGAAACCGTTAAGGAACGCCGTTTTGACATCCATCTGCCAAATTTCATAATCGAAAAATGCAGCTATTGCTAACATGATTCTGACGGACTTAAGCATCGCTACGGGAGAGAAAGTCTCATCGTAGTCAATTCCTGGAACTTGTGAAAAACCCTTTGCCACAAGTCGAGCTTTATAAACGGTCACATTACCGCCAGCGTCCGTCTTCTTCTTAAAGATCCATTTGTTCTGAATAGCCTTGCGGCCCTCAGGCAGCATCTCCAAAGTCCACACTTTGTTCTCATACATGGATCCTATCTCGGATTTCATGGCTTCTAGCCATTTGTTGGAATCTGGGCCCACCATTGCTTCTTCATAATTTGCAGGTTCATTGTTGTCTAACAACATGATTGATAAGACGGGATTACCGTACCACTCTGGAGCAGCGCGTGATCTCGTCAACCTGCGTGGTTCAACAGAAACTTGAACTGGAGTTTCATGATCATCATCATTAACTTCCTCCTCAACCGGCGTCGCAATCACAGAGGTTTCCCCTTGCCCTGCGCCACCATCCAGAGGGATGAGAGGTTCGACAACCTCGTCAAGTTCTATCTTCCTCCCACTCAATTCTCTCGAGAGAAACTCCTTCTCGTGAAAAGTTCCGTTCTTAGCAACAAACACTTTGCCCTCGGTTTTGAGATAGAAGGTGTACCCAACTGTCTCTTTTGGGTAACCTATGAAGACGCACTTTTCCGCTTTGGGTTCCAGCTTTTCAGGCTGAAGCTTTTTGACATAAGCATCACATCCCCAAACTTTAAGAAACGACAACTTTGGCCTTTTGCCATACCACAGTTCGTATGGTGTCATCTCAACGGATTTCGATGGTGCCCTATTTAAAGTGAATGCAGCTGTTTCTAATGCATAACCCCAAAACAATAACGGCAAATCAGTAAGAGTCATCATAGATCGCACCATTTCTAACAAAGTACGATTACGACGTTCGGACACACCATTACGCTGTGGTGTTCCAGGCGGTGTTAACTGCGAAATAATTCCACATTGTCTTAAGTGAGTACCAAACTCGAAACTCAGATATTCACCCCCAGGATCAGACCGTAGGAACTTGATCTTCTTGTTACGATGATTTTCTACTTCACTCTGAAATTGCTTGAACTTTTCAAATGTTTCAGACTTGTGCTTCATTAAGTAGACATAACCATATCTACTCAAATCGTCAGTGAAGGTGAGAAAATAACGATATCCGCCGCGTGCCTCCACGCTCATCGGACCACACACATCGGTATGTATGATTTCCAATAAGTCACTTGCACGCTCCATTGTTCCGGAGAACGGAGTTTTAGTCATCTTGCCCATGAGGCATGGTTCGCACGTGTCAAGTGAATCAAAGTCAAGTGACTCCAAAAGTCTATTAGCATGGAGTTTCTTCATGCGCTTTACACCAATGTGACCCAAGCGGCAGTGCCACAAAAATATGGCGCTATCATTGTTTACTCTAACTCTTTTGGTCTCAATGTTATGTATATGCGTATTGCTATCGAGATTCAATATGAACAATCCTCTCATATTCGGTGCATGACCATAAAATATGTTACTCATAGAAATAGAACAACCATTATTCTCAGACTTAAAAGAGTAACCGTCTCGCAATAAACAAGATCCAGATATAATGTTCATGCTCAACGCAGGCACTAAATAACAATGATTTAAGTTCATCACTAATCCCGATGGTAGTTGAAGTGACACGGTGCCGACGGCGATTGCATCAACCTTGGAACCGTTTCCTACGCGCATCGTCACTTCGTCTTTCGCCAGCCTCCGTCTATTCCGCAGTTCCTGCTTCGAGTTGCAAATGTGAGCAACAGAACCGGTATCGAATACTCAGGCACTACTACGAGAGCTGGTTAAGTACACATCAATAACATGTATATCAAATATACCTGATTTTTCTTTGCCCGCCTTCTTATCTGCCAGATACTTGGGGCAATTGCGCTTCCAGTGACCCATACCCTTGCAATAGAAGCACTCTGTTTCAGGCTTAGGTCCAGCCTTGGGTTTCTTCGGTGGATTGGCAACAGGCTTGCCGCTCTTCTTCGAATTTCCCTTCTTGCCTTTGCCGTTTCTCTTGAAACTAGTGGTCTTGCTCACCATCAACACTTGATGTTCTTTACGGAGTTCAGACTCTGCGACTTTCAGCATCGCAAACAACTCGCCGGGAGACTTGTTCATCCCTTGCATGTTGTAGTTCAACACAAAGCTTTTATAGCTTGGCGGCAGTGATTGGAGGATTCTGTCAGTGATAGCTTCTTGCGGGAGTTCAATCCCCAGTTCAGCTAGACGGTTTGAGTACCCAGACATTTTGAGCACATGTTCACTGACAGACGAGTTTTCCTCCATCTTGCAAGCATAGAATTTATCGGAGGTCTCATACCTCTCGATCCGGGCGTTCTTCTGAAAGATGAACCTTAACTCCTGGAACATCTCAAATGCTCCATGACGCTCAAAGCGACGTTGAAGTCCCGGTTCTAAGCCATACAAGACTGCACATTGAACTATTGAGTAGTCCTCCTTACGCGCTAACCAAGCGTTCTTAACATCCTGATCAGCCGTAGCGGGTGGTTCATCTCCTAGCGCAGCATTAAGGACATAATCCTTCTTTCCAGCTTGTAAGATTAGCTTAAGATTACGAGCCCAGTCTACAAAGTTGCTTCCATCATATTTCAACTTAGCTTTCTCTAGGAACGTATTAAAATTTAGGATGACACTTGCGTGAGCCATGATCTACAACACAAATATATTCAAAGTGGACTTAGACTATGTTCAAGATAATTAGAGTTCAACTTAATCAAATTACATGTTAAACTCCCACTCAAAAAGTACATCTCTCTAGTCATTTGAGTGGTTCATGATCCACCTACACTATCCCAAGTCCGATCATCACGTGAGTCGGGAGTAGTTTCAGTGGTAAGCATCCCTATGCTAATCATATCATCTATATGATTCATGATCGACCTTTCGGTCTCATGTGTTCCGAGGCCATGTCTGCACATGCTAGGCTCGTCAAGCTTAACCCGAGTGTTCCGCTGTGCGCAACTGTTTTGCACCCGTTGTATGTGAACGTTGAGTCTATCACACCCGATCATCACGTGGTGTCTCGAAACGACGAACTGTAGCAACGGTGCACAGTCAGGGAAAACACAATTTCGTCTTGAAATTTTAGTGAGAGATCACCTCATAATGCTACCGTCGTTCTAAGCAAAATAAGGTGCATAAAAGGATTAACATCACATGCAATTCATAAGTGACATGATATGGCCATCATCACGTGCTTCTTGATCTCCATCACCAAAGCACCGGCACGATCTTCTTGTCACCGGCGCCACACCATGATCATCCATCAACGTGTTGCCATCGGGGTTGTCGTGCTACTTATGCTATTACTACTAAAGCTACATCCTAGCAAAATAGTAAACGCATCTGCAAGCACATATGTTAGTATAAAGACAACCCTATGGCTCCTGCCGGTTGCCGTACCATCGACGTGCAAGTCGATATTTCTATTACGACATGATCATCTCATACATCCAATATATCACATCACATCATTGGCCATATCACATCACAATCATACCCTGCAAAAACAAGTTAGACGTCCTCTAATTTTGTTGTTGCATGTTTTACGTGGTGACCAAGGGTATCTAGTAGGATCGCATCTTACTTACGCAAACACCACAACGGAGATATATGAGTTGCTATTTAACCTCATCCAAGGACCTCCTCGGTCAAATCCGATTCAACTAAAGTTGGAGAAACCGTCACTTGCCAGTCATCTTTGAGCAAAGGGGGTTACTCGTAACGATGAAACCAGTCTCTCGTAAGCGTACGAGTAATGTCGGTCCAAGTCGCTTCAATCCAACAATACCGCGGAATCAAGAAAAGACTAAGGAGGGCAGCAAAACGCACATCACCGCCCACAAAACTTTTTGTGTTCTACTCGATAAGACATCTACGCATGAACCTAGCTCATGATGCCACTGTTGGGGAACGTCGCATGGGAAACAAAAAAATTCCTACGCGCACGAAGACCTATCATGGTGATGTCCATCTACGAGAGGGGATGAGTGATCTACGTACCCTTGTAGATCGTACAGCAGAAGCGTTTAGAGAACGCGGTTGATGTAGTGGAACGTCCTCACGTCCCTCGATCCGCCCCGCGAACAATCCCGCGATCAGTCCCACGATCTAGTACCGAACGGACGGCACCTCCGCGTTCAGCACACGTACAGCTCGACGATGATCTCGGCCTTCTTGATCCAGCAAGAGAGACGGAGAGGTAGAAGAGTTCTCCGGCAGCGTGACGGCGCTCCGGAGGTTGGTGATGATCTTGTCTCAGCAGGGCTCCGCCCGAGCTCCGCAGAAACACGATCTAGAGGAAAAACTATGGAGGTATGTGGTCGGGCAGCCGTGAGAAAGTCGTCTCAAATCTGCCCTAAAAGCCCCATATATATAGGAGGAGGGAGGGGGACCTTGCCTTGGGGTCCAAGGGATCCCCAAGGGGTCGGCCGAGCCAGGGGGGAGGACTCTCCCCCCCCAAACCGAGTCCTACTTGGTTTGGTGGGAGGGAGTCCTTCCCCCTCCCCACTTCTCCCTTTTTTTTCCTTTCCTTTGATTTTTCTCTCTTGGCGCATAGGGGATTGGTGGGCTGTCCCACCAGCCCACTAAGGGCTGGTGCGACCCCCCCAAATGCCTATGGGCTTCCCCGGAGTAGGTTGCCCCCCTCCGGTGAACTCCCGGAACCCATTCGTCATTCCCGATACATTCCCGGTAACTCCGAAAACCTTCCGGTAATCAAATGAGGTCATCATATATATCAATCTTCGTTTCCGGACTATTCCGGAAACCCTCGTGACGTCCGTGATCTCATCCGGGACTCCGAACAACATTCGGTAACCAACCATATAACTCAAATACGCATAAAACAACGTCGAACCTTAAGTGTGCAGACCCTGCGGGTTCGAGAACTATGCAGACATGACCCGAGAGACTCCTCGGTCAATATCCAACAGCGGGACCTGGATGCCCATATTGGATCCTACATATTCTACGAAGATCTTATCGTTTGAACCTCAGTGCCAAGGATTCGTATAATCCCGTATGTTATTCCCTTTGTCCTTCGGTATGTTACTTGCCCGAGATTCGATCGTCAGTATCCGCATACCTATTTCAATCTCGTTTACCGGCAAGTCTCTTTACTCGTTCCGTAATACAAGATCCCGCAACTTACACTAAGTGACATTGCTTGCAAGGCTTATGTGTGATGTTGTATTACCGAGTGGGCCCCGAGATACCTCTCCGTCACACGGAGTGACAAATCCCAGTCTTGATCCATACTAACTCAACTAACACCTTCGGAGATACCTGTAGAGCATCTTTATAGTCACCCAGTTACGTTGCGACGTTTGATACACACAAAGCATTCCTCCGGTGTCAGTGAGTTATATGATCTCATGGTCATAGGAATAAATACTTGACACGCAGAAAACAGTAGCAATAAAATGACACGATCAACATGCTACGTCTATTAGTTTGGGTCTAGTCCATCACATGATTCTCCCAATGACGTGATCTAGTTATCAAGAAACAACACCTTGTTCATAATCAGAAGACACTGACTATCATTGATCAACTGGCTAGCCAACTAGAGGCATGCTAGGGACGGTGTTTTGTCTATGTATCCACACATGTAAATGAGTCTTCATTCAATACAATTATAGCATGGATAATAAACTATTATCTTGATACAGGAATTATAATAATAACTATACATTTATTATTGCCTCTAGGGTATAATTCCAACACTAGCAACAATGATATCATGAACATAGACCAACATAAAAATAGTGATATTGCCTTTTCTGTAAAATAACAAGGAAGTATCTCCCTTGGATGGTTTAAAACCAAGTTCTTAAAGTTTCTCACTTAACCTGGAGTACCATGCTCTAGGTGCATGTTTAGAACCATATAGAGATTTACCAAGCTTGCACATATAGTTCTTATTGCCTTTTACCTCATAGCCAGGTGGTTGTATCATGTACACTTCTTCCTCTAAAACACCACGAAGAAACGCATGATGCACATCCAATTGCTTAAGGTTCCAATTGCTTGAAACTGCAAGAGAGAGAACAAGTCCGATAGTACCTGGTTTAACAACAGAACAAAAAGTATCCTCATAGTCTATACCATATCTCTTCTTAAAATCTTTCGCTGCTAATCTTGCTTTGTATCTATCTATTTCCCATTTGCCTTTCTTTTAATTTGTAGACCCTTCTACAATCAATAATGTTGTTATTTTTTGTTGGTGGAACTAAATGCCAAGTCTTATTTTTAATAAGAGCATCGTACTCATCATCCATAGCTAATTTCCATTTTTATCATTTAGAACCTCTTGTATACTGCTTGGTTCACTAGTGGTTGTCAATCTTCCAAAACAAAGTTTTAGCTTGTCATACCTGACCGTACCATCTTTACTAATTTGAGGTTTTATAACACCATGATGCCACCTCGTTCTGGAAGTTGGCACAACAGGGGCTACGAGTATCTTATGGGATCCTCATGGGATCCCGCACCAGATCCATTGTCACAGGAAGGCCACCCCGCATTGCATCACGTGACACGCATTGATTCCGTGGCAAATCTGCCATGCGTGTGACCCGCACTAGATTGGCTCATGTGGCAACCGGCGGAGGCCGATTTTTTTCTTATAACCTTTAAGGCAAAGAAAATACAGATCTGACCTTCGTTTCAAAAAATTCTAATTTGACCTCTTTACGTGACGCCAACGTCCCTGGCATCTAGGTTGCACTGCGCACGCCAGGGACCCTGGCATCTGGTGGTGGCCCGCTCGATCTGCCCCCTGTTGACCAGATGATGTGGCAAAGGGTCCAGACGCGAGGGTCCTTGGCGTCTGCCGAGACCCAGACGCCAGGAACCCTGGCGTCTGGCTCGGGTAAGTTAAGTAACCCCCTGGCCTGACCCACCCACCCACCCATCTTCTTCCTCCACCCCCAGCCGCCAGAAATCATCTCTCTCTCGCCCCCTCTTCCCCTCACACCCTCCCCCCCCCCCATGATCTACTCCCTCCTCCACCAAAATCACTAGATTTGATGCCCCAAAGCTTCGTTGAGGTAATCTCCCCCAATCCCTCCAATTTTCTTTTGTTTGAACATCTTATTTTGATAGCTTTTTTGAATATTAGGTTATGTTTGATTAGTTTATTTTGTCTTAGTATTAGAGATTGTTTTGTAGTTGTTAGATGATGTAGTTCTTAAATGTTAGATGATGTATTAGGTTAGGTGATATAGTTTTGTAGGCAAGTATTAGATTAGGTTAGGTTATATTATCTATTAGATGATGTATTAGGTTAGGTTAGATGTTTGATGATGTATTAGATTAGGGATTATTTTGTAGTTGTTAGATGATGTACTTATTATAGAAGAGTTTGAAATATATGATAGGTGAGTCTTTTTCTTTCCCCCATTTTATGTTTGTTTTAAGTAGGTGTTGTTGTAGAGGACATTTAGTTGTTCTTAGAAGATTTGTAGGTTTCATGAGTTGTTCCTAGAAGATTTGTAGGTTTCCTGAGTTCCCTTTATTTTCATGTTTTTATATTTTTAAGCGAACATTCAGCTATTATGTACGTAAGCTTTTTATTTTTCTTGTATCTTGAAAAGGATAGCTTGCCCAGTTTGCCATGCATACTGCGAGAACAGCACCACGGAGAGATGGGGAGTTTATGTCAACAATGACGCTGAGACCTTCATAGTAATGTTTTATCATTTTCTTTGACATGCTTCTTAATGTCTCTATGTTTTTTCTTCTCCAGTTTTTGCTAAACTTTTTTCTATTTACCATGTTGTTTGTATTTGTCTTTTTCTGTAGAACATACCATGCACTATAAGGGATAGTCTAAAGCACGTAGCTGGAAGGTCCTTCAATTTCAAAGCACATGGGCATAGGTATGTATTGGATGTGTACAAAGGGCACAAGACCACAGTGATGGGCGGCAATGATTGGGTGAAGTTTGTCGCGGACTTCAATCTTGGGGCCGGTGCATTAGTTGTTTTTGACACATCTAAGCAGACGGGAGAGGCGTATGTGGCCTATCTTGGTTTTGCACATCTTGCAAATGATGGGGACCCAGACGAGGATATTGTTGCAGACGAGGACGAAGTAGGCGAGGGTGCTGCTGTAGAGGTTTTGAACATTGAGTCAGATGAAAATGATGACCATGAGGAAGCAGATGCTCGAGAACTTGTGTACACACATGGGTCTGTGTTGAGTGACGCTGAAGGAGCATTGTTGGATGTGGTTCTTACCAACAATGACGGGTATATTGGATCTTCTTTTATTCATCGCTTGACAACCACAAACATAAGGAAGAAGACCATGGTAACTGTCATGTACCCTTTACTATTATTTGTTCATTGTGGCTTTTTCTTTTCTAACATGTTTTTTCTTTTTCTTGTGTCTATCATTATTATGTAGAAAATCCCAAGGAAAGTGGCTGAACAACTGAACTTGCCATCAGTGGGTGTAGTTGGCATTTGCCTTGGAGCTGGAGAAAGCATGAATGTTGCATACCACACTGATTGCAATGGCCGGATGGTTTTCACCAATCAATGGGGTGTATTTGCAACCCAGAACAACCTTCAAGAAGGCGATGCCATTGTTTTCAGTTTCAAACCCAGCAATGGTGGCGGCATGAACATCATATGTGTTGTGCACATTCTGAGGATGCGAGCAGTGTAAAAAATGGCAGTAGTGCGAGGATAAGCAGCATGTTTAATTTGCTTTTATTTGTCTAAACCTGTAATGAAATAAAAAATTGAATTGCATGTGTATTCAGTATCAATGGAACTTTGAAGGGTACTTTTTGTTGCTGCAACCTATGCGTATCGTATGTGCTATTATTTTTTAGTTAAGCATTTTTATTCAAAAAAATTGGATGAATCGGAGGGACCCACACCAACAGTCCATCATATAATCTAGTTGGGTTCAGAACCCAGACGCTAGGGTCCCTGGCGTCTGGGTGCGCACAACAGAAACCAGTAGGTTTGCACTAAATTGGACATATGAGACATCAGGGTCCCTGGCGTCTGGTCTTGGGCCGAGTTTGTTGTACCGAGCATCGAAAGCTTGTGTGGTGAAGGCCACACATACATGGGTAAGGTCTTTACTGAACTCCTTGCTCTTACATGCCCGGTAAAAGTTGGCCACGAAATGCCGCATGCACCATCTATGGTGAAGCTTTGGACAACATGGAATAACAATGTCCACTGCCTTAATTATGCCATGGTGCCGGTCCGATATGATGCATACCTCCCTATTATCAACAATCACCTTGTGCATCACATGACCCATGAACCACTCCCAATTGTCTTGGTGCTCCGAAGGCACCAAAGCAAATGCAACTGGCAAATGCAACCAAAGCAAATGCAAAGCAAATGAGTGCTCCTTATGATGATGCATTACCGAGTGGGCCCAGAGATACCTCTCCGTCACACGGAGCGACAAATCCCAGTCTCGATTCGTACCAACCCAACAGACACTTTCGGAGATACCTATAGTGCACCTTTATAATCACCCAGTTACGTTGTGACGTTTGATACACCCGAAGCACTCCTACGGTATTCGGGAGTTGCACAATCTCATGGTCTAAGGAAATGATACTCGACATTAGAAAAGCTTCAGTAGACGAATTACACGATCTTGTGCTATGCTAAGGATTGGGTCTTGTCCATCACATCATTCTCCTAATGATGTGATCGTGTTATCAATGACATCCAATGTCCATGATCAGGAAACCATGACCATCTATTGATCAACGAGCTAGCCAACTAGAGGCTCACTAGGGACATGTTGTGGTCTATACATGCACACATGTATTACGGTTTTTGGTTAATACAATTATAGCATGAACAATAGAATTATCATGAACAAGGAAATATAATAATAACCAATTTATTATTTCCTCTAGGGCATATTTCCAACAGTCTCCCACTTGCACTAGAGTCAATAATCTAGTTCACATCACTATGTGATTGCAATGAATCTAACACCCACAAATTACTCGGGTTCGATCATGTCTTGCTTGTGAGAGAGATTTTTAGTCAACGGGTCTGAATCTTTCAGATCCATGTGTGCTTTACAAATCTCTATGTCATCCTATAGATGTTGCTACCACGCATTATTTGGAACTATTCAAAATGAATGCTCCACTATACAAATCTGGTTTACTACTCGGAGTTGTCCGGATTAGTGCAAAAGCTCGCATCGACGTAACCCTTTACAACGAACTCTTTAATCACCTCTATAATCGAGAAAAATTCTTTAGTCCACTAGTAACTAAGGATAACTTTGACCGCCGTCCAGTGATCCTATTCCTGGATCACTCTTGTACCCCTTGATTGACTCATGGCAAGGCACACTTCAGGTGCGGTACACATCATGGAATACTTTAGAGCCTACGTCTAAGGCATAGGGGACGACCTTCGTCCTTTCTCTTTCTTCTTTCGTGGTCGGGTATTGAGTCTTACTCAATATTCACACCTTACAACACAGCCAAGAACCCCTTCTTTGCCGATCTATTTTGAACTTCTTCAAAAACTTGTCAAGGCATGCATTTCGTTGGAAGTTCTATTAAGCACTTTGATCTATCTCCATAGATCTTGATGCTCAATGTTCAAGTAGCTTAATCCAGGTTTTCCTTTGAAAAACTCTTTTCAAACAACCCTTTATGCTTTCCAAAAATTCTACATTATTTGTGATCAACAATATATCAACCACATATACTCATCAGAAATTCTATATTGCTCCCACTCACTTCTTTGGAAATACAAGTTTCTCATAAACTTTGTATAAAACCAAAATCTTTGATCATCTCATCAAAGCGTATATTTCAACTCCGAGATGCTTGCTCCAGTCCATAGAAGGATCGCTAGAGCTTTGCATACTTGTTAGCATCCTTTAGGCTCGTCAAATCCTTCTGGTTGCATGAGATACAACCTTTCCTCAAGGAAACCGTCGAGGAAACAATATTTGAGATCCTATGTGCAAGATTTCATAAATGATGCAGTAACCACTAACATAATTCCAACAGACTTTCAGCATCGCTACGAGTGAGAAAGTATCATCGCAATCAACTCTTTGAATTTGTCGGAAACATCTTTGCGACAAGTCGAGCTTTATTAATGGTGACTTTTCACCACCACCGTGTGTCTTCCTTTTAAAGATCCGTCTGTAGTTAACAGTCTTACGACCATCAAGTAGTTCTTCCAAAGTCTACACATTGTTTTCATACATGGATCCTCTCTCGGATTTTATGGCCTCGAGCCATTTGTCGGAATCCGGGCCCACCAACGCTTCTCCATAGCTTGTAGGTTCATTGTTGTCCAGCAACATGACCTCCAAGAAAGGATTACCGTACCAATCTGGAGTAGTACGCGTCCTTGTCGACCTATGAGGTTTGGTAGTGACTTGATCCAAAGCTTCATGATCACTATCATCAGCTTCCACTTCAATTGGTGAAGGCGCCACAGGAACAACTTCCTGCGCCCTGCTACACACACTGGTTGAAGTGATGGTTCAATAACATCATCGAGTTTTCACCATCCTCCCACTCAATTCTTTCGAGAGAAACTTTTCCTCGAGAAAGGACCCGTTTCTAGAAACAAACACTTTGCTTCCGGATCTGAGATAGGAGGTATACCGAACTGTTTTGGGTGTCCTATGAAGACGCATTTATCCGCTTTGTGTTCGAGCTTATCAGGCTGAAACTCTTTCACATAAGCATCGCAGCGCCAAACTTTTTAGAAACGATAGCTTAGGTTTCTCCAAACCATAGTTCATATGGTGTCATCTCAACGGAATTACGTGGTGCCATATTTAAAGTGAATGCGGTTGTCTCTAATGCCTAACCCATAAACGATAGTGGTAATTTGATAAGAGGCGTCATAGTATGCACCATATCTAATAGGACACGACTATGACATACGGACACACTATCACACTATGGTGTTCCAGGTGGCATGAATTGTGAAACAAATTTCACATTGTCTTAAATGTTTACCAAACTCGCAACTCAGATGTATATGTTTACCTCCACGATCACATCGTAGACATATTATCCTCTTGTCACGATGATCTTCAACTTTACTCTGAAATTACTTGAACCTTTCAATAATTCAGACTTGTATTTCATCAAGCAAATACACTAGTATCTACTCAAATCATCTGTGAAGTAAGAACATAATGATATCCACTGCGTGCCTCAGCACTCACTGGACTGCATACATCAAAATGTATTTCCTCTAACAAGTTACTTTCTTGTTCCATCTCACTGGAAAACGAGGCCTTCAGTCATCTTGTCCATGTGGTATGATTTGCATGTCTCAAGTGATTCAAAATCAAGTGAGACCAAATGATCCATCTGCATGGAGTTTCTTCATGCGTTTATACCAATAGACATGGTTCGCATGTCTCAAACTTTTCAAAAATGAGTGAGTCCAAAGACCCATCAGCATGGAGCTTCTTCATGCCTCTCATACCAATATGACTCAAGTGGCAGTGCCACAAGTAAGTTGTACTATCATTACTGCTTCGTATCTTTTGGCAACAATATTATGAAAATGTGTATCACTACTATCGAGATTCAATAAACCATTCATTTTAAGTGCAAGACCATTTGAAGGTATTATTCAAGTAAACAGAATAACCATTATTCTATTTAAATGAATACCGTATTGCAATAAACATAATCCAATCAATTTCATGCTCAACGCAAACACCAAATAACAATTATTTAGGCTTAACACTAATCCCGATGGTAGAGGGAGCGTGCGATGTTTGATCACATCAACCTTGGAAACACTTCCAACACTTATCGTCACCTCACCTTTAGCTTGTCTCCGTTTATTCCATAGTTTTTATTTCGAGTTACTAACACTTAGCAACTGAACCGGTATCTAATACCCTGGTGCTACTAGGAGTACTAGTAAAGTACACATCAATATCATGTATATCCAATATACTTTTGTCGACTTTGCCAGCCTTCTCATCTACCAAGTATCTAGGGTAGTTCCTCTTCCGTGATTGTTCCCCTCATTACAAAAGCACTTAGTCTCGGGTTTTGGGTTCAACCTTGGGTCTCTCCACTAGAGCAGCAACTGGTTTGCCATTTCATGAAGTATCCCTTCTTACCCTTGCCCTTCTTGAAACTAGTGGTTTTACCCACCATCAACAATTGATGTTCCTTTTAGATTTCTACTTTCGCGGTGTCAAACATCGCGAATAGCTCAAGGATCATCATATATATCCTGGATATGTTATAGTTCATCATGAAGCTCTAACAGCTTGGTGGTAGTGACTTTGTAGAACCATCATTATCTCATCTGGAAGATTAACTCCCACTCGGTTCAAGTGATTGTAGCACTCACACAATCTGAGCACATGCTCAACAATTGAGCTTTTCTCCCTTACTTTATAGACAAGGAATCTTGTCGGAGGTCTCATATCTCTCAACAAGGGCACGAGCATGAAATCCCAATTTCATCTCTTGGAACATCTTGTATGTCCCGCAACATTCGAAACGTCTTTAGCGCCTCAATTCTAAGACATTTTAGCATTATGAACTAAACTATCATGCAGTTATCAAAAACGTGTATGTCAGATGTTCGCAACATCCACAGGTGACGCTTGGGGTTCAGCACACCGAGTGGTGCATTAAGGATATAATCCTTCTACGCAGCAATGAGGACAATCCTTAGTTAACGGACCCAGTCCGCATAATTGCTACTATCTTCTTTCAACTAAGTTATCTCTAGGAACATATCAAAAACCTTAGAGCTATAGCGCAAGTTACAACATAATTTGCAAAGAACTTTTGACTATGTTTATGATAATTAAGTTCATCTAATCAAATTATTTAATGAACTCCCACTTAGATAGACATCCGTCTATGTAACATCCCAATTTTCGTAAATTCGGATGTTAATAGATCATTCATTTGCATCCCACATTTTATGCATCATTGTGTTCCTCTGAAAAAAAATTATCGTTATGTGACTGCAGGCAATTTATCGGAGCGGAGATAATATGACTTCTCCCCTGTGAGTTAAAGTCATCATTTTTGATTTTTGCAAATTTTTCCAAACTCCGAATTATTTTAGTCGAGTTTTTTTTTCGATCGCGTTGTGTGATCCTAGTGCATAAAACTTTTTTTTAGTTGCATTAGGTGGAACTAGGGTTCCTATATATTATATATATATATATTAGTTGTATATGTATTTTGTTTTCCTAAGTATTCTAGCGCATACACGTATATTAGTACCTACTCTGTTTCTAGTATTTTTGTTAGCTAGGAAAATATTTTTTTCTGTTTTGTTTTTTTTCTTTTTCTTTCTTTTTGTTGCTGCTGTTTGTTTGTTTTTCAAAAAAAAAAACTGCCAGCCCCCATGCATGCACGCATGCAAGCCTTGCATGCAGCCCCAAGCCCCTCTCCAAAGTTCTCCCTCCCCACGTCTCCTCTTTCCTTTTTTCTTCTCTCCCTCCCCACGTCTCCTCCTTCCTATTTTCTCTCCCTTTTCCTTATTTCTCTCTTCCTTCTTCCTCCTCCCTCTCTTTCCTATTTTTCTCTCCCATGATCTCCTTCCCAAAGTTCTCCCTCTCCTTCCTTTCTACTCTCCTCCCCTAAGCCTATATAAACCCCCCCCCCCACCTCCACCTCTCCCCAACCCTAGCCGCCGTCTCTCCACCGCCGCCTCCACAAGCCGCCGCCGGCGCCTCACCCCACCGCCGCCCTAGCCGCCGCCGCGAGCAGCGGCAGCAGCCCGAAAGCTGCTGCACCTCAGCCTCGCCGCGGAGGAGGAGCCCTCCCCGAACTCTCTCTCCACCGCCGCCTCTTCCCCGCGGAGGAGGAACCTCACCGCCGCCGCCCGACGCCCCACCGCCCGAAGCTACTCCCTCCTTCCTCGCCGGCCATCCCCTTTCTTGCCGGTGCAACACCTCCAGAAGCAGGTACCAACCTCTCTCTCTCTATTTCATGCACTCCATCTCAGCCATTAGAAGCTTGCCACGTGTGCCTCTCATTAGCACTAGCAGTTTCGTAATTTCTGTCCAGTTTTCGAAAACAGAAACTTTCAATCTTGTTTTGATCACAACTTTTTATCCCTACGTCCAATGACATTGATTCTTTTTCCAGTAGCTCACAAATTTCCTGTAGTTTTTAAAAATATATAATTTTTCTGTGTTTGGAATTTTTAAATATAAGTTAGAGCAGATTTAGTTTAAACACTGTTTTACCTATTCCAGGAGTTTGAAAAATGATATTGAGTTGATTCTTTTTGCTACTGTTTTCTAGTGATGAAACCTTACTGTAGTAGAATTTTCAGAATTTTCCAAGTATTTTACTAGTGTTTCCAACAGAAACAAGTTTCTGTCCTACCGACGCGCGATAAAATTCTTTTGCGTAGTCGTTTGCCAATCTTTGCATGTGATGTTATTTTTTTTCTCGTGGAATGATTGAATTGCTTATGGTGTGCTTTGTGTTTGTATCGGTAGATCATCCGGAGTGCGAAGCGTGTTACTTAGAGACGCTCGAGCAGGACAACTATCATCAAGGCAAGTCATCTTTGATCATGTTATTTTTACCTATGTTTTCAATGCATAGTAGATCACCTTCTTTGCCCTATTTGCATGCTGCCTAGGTACTTGGAAACTTTAGTCATAGGTGTAGTATCATGTGGTAGGAACACCAACACCCCGATACTTGGCCCCGGGACGACAATGTTATATATGCTGTGCTCTAGTAGACGGGTTATCGGTTGAGTGTATTCCACGAGAGATGCGAGATTGATATAATAACCAAGACCGGACTAAGACAAGATTTTCAAGACCTTGGATGCAATGCAACTCTGGGTGAAGGACGGTTGATCGGCTCCCTGGAAAACCCAGTGGATGCCCGGGATGCTGGAGAGGCCATGTCATCCTGCGGAAAGCTTCACCCAGGCTCAAAGGGACGGACGGAGACTTCAAGACTCAAGGCTTACCTGCACAGCCACAAGTCATTATGGGCTCTGGCTTGGTTGGACAACGCGGCGACTCTGGACAGGCGGTGCTAGCAGATGTAGACGAACGGTAGGAATGGATGGGCACCGACAGGGATTCAGAGGGACCCGTTGAAAGACCATGTTTTGATCATCCGGTCTTCAAACACCTTGAAGTGCGAGGACAAACCCGGAGGCGATCAAATCTTGTGGGGAACGTGTGCAAAACTCTGCAGAGTACTCAAACCTAATCGATTAGCCGTGTCCACGGTCATGGACAACTTGAGCCGAAGGCATTGAATTTCCCCTGAACTCTCGACACAACTTAATAATGATGTGGGTGTTAACAACTATTCGGGTACGAGAATTGGTTGGCGGAACCATCTCGTTAACAACAAACTATGTAGTAATATTTTGCTTTCAAACCCTTTTGTTGTAGGATAAAACTGGCTTTATGCAAAACTTAGCTCCACCGGCCAAATATGCATGTAGAGATAGTGATTATTATTTTTACTCCCTCTCTTGATGATTTGCCAGCATATTCGATATGCTGACCTACACGGCTGCAACGTATCATGTTGCAGAGTACTTTTCCAACCAGGAGTGAGGCTACGGTTCTACGCTCAGCAACATGCCCTTGGAGTCGGATGGACTCATCTACCTGATGCTTCCGCTTAGTCTTCGTTAGATAATCTCATGAGTTTGGCCTTCATCCACTTTATTGTACTCCTTTATTGTAATAAAGTACTCTTTATGAGATTTCGATTAATAAAGCTGTGTGATTGCACTCTTGAATATATACATTATGTACTGTGTGTGTACCAGCATGATCTTGGGATGGTACCGAAACACCAGAGGCTTGACTCGTTGAGTCGGGTCACTACAGTCTAGTCATCCAAGTGATACATGACCCACGTCGACTAGGCTGTGTCCGATCATCACGTGAGACGGACTAGTCATCAATGGTGAACATCTCCATGTTGATCGTATCCACCATACGACTCATGTTCGACCTTTTGGTCTCCCGCGTTCCGAGGCCATGTCTGTACATGCTAGGCTCGTCAAGTCAACCCAAGTGTTTTGCGTGTGTAAATTTGACTAACACCCGTTGTATGCGGATGTTAGAATCTATCACACCCGTCATCACGTAATGCTTCGAAACAATGATCCTTCTCAATGGTGCATGCTTAGGGGGGACACTTTTCTTGAAATTTTAGTGAGGGATCATCTTATTTACTACCGTTGTTCTACGCAAATAAGATATAGAAACATGATAAACATCACATGCAAATCATATAGTGACATGATATGGCCAATATCATCTTGCTCCTTTGATCTCCATCTTCGGGGCATGGCATGATCATCATTCTCACTGGCATGACACCATGATCTCCATCATCATGATCTCCATCATTGTGTCTTCATGAAGTCGTCTCACCAACTATTACTTCTACTACTATGGCTAACGGTTAGCAATAAAGTAAAGTAATCACATGGCGTTGCATCTCATACAATAAATTAAGACAACTCCTATGCTCCTCCGGTTGTCATATTCATCTACGTGCAAGTCGTGAATCCTATTATAAGAACATGATCAATCTCACACATCACATATATAACATCACATCCTTTTGGCCATATCACATCACATAGCATACATGACCCACGTCCTCTTATTGTTGTTGCAAGTTTTACGTGGCTGATTTGGGTTTCTAGCAAGAACGCTTCTTACCTACGTGAAAGCCACAACGTTGATATGCCAATGCTATTTACCTTTCATAAGGACCCTCTTCATCGAATCCGATCCGACTAAAGTGGGAGAGACACACACCTGCTAGCCACCTTATGCAACAAGTGCATGTCAGGCGGTGCAACCAGTCTCACGTAAGAGTACATGTAAAGTCGATCTAGGCCGCTTCATCCCACGATGCCGCTGGATCAAGATAAGACTAGTAACGGAAAGCAATTGAAAAAATCATCGTCCACAACTTTTGTGTTCTACTTGTGCATATAATCTACGCATAGAACCTGGCTCGGATGCCACTGTTGGGGAACGTAGTAATATTTCAAAAAAAATCTTACGTCACACCAAGATCATCTAGGAGAAACCAGCAACGAGTGAGGTAGAGCATCTTCATATCGTTGAAGATCGCATAGCGGAAGCGTTACTATGAACGCGGTCGATGGAGTCGTACTCGCGGAGATTCAAGTCGCGGAAGATCTGATCTGAACACCGAACATACGGTGTCTCCGCGTTCAACACACCTATATCCCGGAGACGTATCCTCCTTCTTGATCCAGCAAGGAGGGAGGAGAAGTTGAGGGAGAAATCTGGCAGCATGACGGCATGGTGGCGGTGAAGCTATGTGGTTCTCCGCCAAGGCTTTGCCAAGCACCGCGGGGGAGGAGAATAGGGAGAGGTAGGGCTGCTCCAAGAGGTGATGTTCAAGGTGTGTGCAGCCCTCCCAAAACCCTCTCTATTTATAGGAGGGAGGCAGAGGGGGCCGTCCACCCTAGGGTTTCCCTAGGTGGTGGTGTGGCAGCCCTAGAGGAGGAGGACGCGGCGGCGCCCTAGGGGTGGCTTGCCACCCAAGACATCACCCACGCCCTAGGGTTTGGCCCCTTGCGGCTTGGGCCTCCTCCCCTTTGGCGCACCATCCCACGAGGGGATGGTTCCTCTCCCCTTTCAGCCCATGTGGCCCTCCGGGACACGTGGACCCTCCCGATGGACCCCCGGTACCCTTTCGGTTGTCCCGGTACAATACGATAAACCCCGAAACTTTTCCGGCGACCGAAACTGAACTTCCTATATATAAATCTTTACCTCTAGACCATTCCGGAACTCCTCGTGATGTCCGGGATCTCATCCGGGACTCCAAACAACCTTTGGTAACCACATATACGATTCTATAACAACTCTAGCGTCACCGAACCTTAAGTGTGTAGACCCTACGGGTTCGGAAAACATGCAGACATGACCGAGACATCTCTCCGGCCAATAACCAACAGCGGGGTATGGATATCCATGTTGGATCCTACATGTTCCACGATGATATCATCGGATGAACCACGATGTCGAGGATCCACTCAATCCCGTATGCAATTCCCTTTGTCTACCGGTATGACACTTGCTCGAGATTCGATCGTCGGTATCCCTTGTTCAATCCCGTTACCGGGAAGTCTCTTTACTCATTCCATAACATATCATCCTGTGGATAACTCCTTAGTCACATTGAGCTCATTATGATGATACATTACCGAGTGGGCCCAGAGATACCTCTTCGTCACATGGAGCGACAAATCCCAATCTCGATTTGTAACAGATACTTTCGAAGATACGTGTAGTGCACCTTTATAATCACCTAGTTACGTTGTGACGTTTGATACACCCAAAGCACTCCTACGGTATCCGGGATTTGCATAATCTCATGGTCTAAGGAAATGATACTCGACATTAGAAAAGCTTCAGCAGACGAATTACACGATCTTGTGATATGCTTAGGATTGGGTCTTGTCCATCACATCATTCTCCTAATGATGTGATCCCGTTATCAATGACATTCAATGTCCGTGATCACGAAACCATGACCATCTATTGATCAACAAGCTAGCCAACTAGAGGCTCACTAGGGACATGTTGTGGTCTATACATTCACACATGTATTACGATTTACCTTAATACAATTATAGCATGAACAATAGACAATTATCATGAACAAGGAAATGTAATAATAAACAATTTATTATTGCCTCTAGGGCATATTTCCAACATTTTCTACCTATTGGAAATATGCCCTAGAGGCAATAATAAATTAGTTATTATAATATTTCTATGTTCATGATAATCGTTTATTATCCATGCTATAGTTGTATTGATTGGAAACACAAATACATGTGTGGATACATACACAAAACACTGCCCTAGTAAGCCCCTAGTTGACTAGCTCGTTGATCAAAGATGGTTAAGGTTTCCTAACCATAGACAAGTGTTGTCACTTGATAACGGGATCACAACATTAGGAGAATGATGTGATGGACAAGACCCAAACTATAAACGTAGTACATGATCGTGTCAGTTTATTGCTACTGTTTTCCGCATGTCAATGTATCTGTTTCTTTGACCATGAGATCATGCAACTCCCGGACACCGGGGGAATAACTTGTGTGTATCAAACGTTGCAATGTAACTGGGTGACTATAAAGGTGCTCTGCATGTATCTCCAAAGGTGTCTGTTGGGTTGGTATGGATCAAGACTGGGATTTGTCACTCCGTTTGACGGAGAGGTACCTCAGGGCCCACTCGGTAATACAACATCACAACAAGCCTTGCAAGTAATGTGACTAAGGAGTTAGTTACGGGATCTTGTATTACGGAACGAGTAAAGATACTTGCCGGTAACAAGATTGAACTAGGTATGGTGATACCGACGATCGAATCTCGGGCAAGTAACATACCGAAGGACAAAGGGAATAGTATATGGGATTATATGAATCCTTGACATAGGGGTCAACCGATAGAGATCTTCGTAGAATATGTAGGAGCCAATATGGACATCTAGGCCCCGCTGTTGGTTATTGACCAAAGAGTGTCTTAAGGTTCAGTGACGTTTCGGCATAGTTGAGTTATATGTGTTGGTGGCTGAATTTTTGTTCGGAGTACCGGATGAGATCCTGGACGTCACGAGGAGTTCCGGAATGGTCTGGAAACGAATATTGATATATAAGAAGTTGGTATTTGGATTCCGGAAGGTTTTCGGGCATTGTCGGCAGTGTACCAGGAGTGACGAATGGGTTCCGGGGGCCCACTAGGTGGGCCCACCACGCCCCAAGGGGTCCACGTGGGTTTATTGGATGCACAATAAGGCATGATGGGCTGACAAAGTGATCCAAGGAAATCCCATGAGGAAAAAGTGGAAAATCCAAAACAAGTGGGAAATTAAGGAAGGAGTCCTAATCCAAGTGGGATTGGAGGAGGAGGACTCCATCCTCCACGTCGGCCGACCCAAGGGAGCCTCTCTTGTAGCGCCAAGGCTGACCTATCCCTCCTCCTATATATACTAGAGGTTTAGGGCTTTTGAGACACAACTTTGCAAAGTGTTGCCCTCTCCTCTAGATCGTGGTTCTTCCTCTAGACCGATTTTCTACGGAGCTCGGGCGGAGCCCTGCTAGAATAGATTACCACCACCACCGGATCGCCGTCGTGCTACCGGGGAACTCATATACATCCCCATCACTCTTGCTGGATCAAGAAGTCAGAGATCATCATCGATATGTACATGTGCGGAACGCGGAGGTGTCGTCCGTTCGGCACTTGATCGGGACGGGTCACGAGACGGTTCGTGGGACGGATCGTGGGACGGAACGTGAAGATGTACCACTACATCAACCGCGTTTATTAACGCTTCCGCTTAGCGATCTACATGGGTATGTGGATCCGATCTCCCTCTCGTAGATGATCATCACCATGATAGGTCTTCATGTGCGTAGGAAATTTTTTGTTTCCCATACAACGTTCTCCAACAGTGACATCATCAGCTAGGTACATGCGTAGATGATATCTCGAGTAGAACACAAAAGAGTTTGTGAGCGTTGATTTTCTTTTTTGCTGCCCTCCTTAGTCTTTTCTCGATTCGGCGGTATTGTTGGGTTGAAGCGGCCCGGACCAACCTTACTCGTACGCTTACGAGAGACCGGTTTCATCGACTAACATGCAACTTGTTGCATAAAGATGACTAGCGGGTTTCTGTTTCTTCAACTTTAGTTGAACCGGATTTGACCGAGGTGGTCCTTGGAGAAGGTTAAATAGCAAATTGCATATCGCCGTTGTGATTTTGCATAAGTAAGATGCGATCATACTAGATACCCATAGCAGCCACGTAAATCATGCAACAATAAATTAGAGGACGTCTAACTTGTTTTTGCACGGTATGCATGTGATGTGATATGGCCAAAGACATGATATGATATATTGGATGTATGAGATGATCATGTTGTAATAGTTAAATATCAACTTGCACGTCGATGCTATGGAAACCGGCGGGAGCTATAGGGTTGTCTTTAAACTAACGTTTGTGCTTGCAGATGTGTTTACTATATTGCTAGGTTGTAGCTTTAGTAGTAATAGCATAGATAGCACGACAACTTCGATGGCGGCACGATGATGGAGATCATGGTGTGGCGCCGGTGACGATGAAGATCATGTCGGTGCTTTGGTGATGGAGATCAAGAAGCACAAGATCATTGCCATATCATGTCACTTATGAATTGCATGTGATGTTAATCCTTTTTATGCACCTTTATTATGCTTAGAACAACGATAGCATTATAAGGTGATCCCTCACTAAAATTTCAAGATCAAATTGTGTTCTCCCCGACTATGCACCGTTGCGACAGTTCGTTGTTTCGAGACACCACATGATGATCGGGTGTGATAGACTCAACGTTCACATACAGCGGGTGCAAAACAATTGCACACCCGGAACACTCGGGTTAAACTTGACAAGCCTAGCATGTACAGACATGGCCTCGTAACACAAGAGACAGAAAGGTCGAGCATGAATCAGATAGTTGATGTGACCAACATGGATATGTTCACCACTGAAACTATACTCAACTCACGTGATGATCGGACTTGAGTTAGTGGATTTGGATCATGCGCCACTCAAATGACTAGAGGGATGTCTATTTTGAGTGGGATATATTAGTAATATGATTAGGTAAACTCAATTATCACGAACATAGTCAAAAAGGTCTTTGCAAATTATGTTGTAGCTTGCGCTGTAGTTCTACTGTTTTTGTATGTTCCTAGAGAAAATTTAGTTGAAAGATGATAGTAGCAATTTTGTGGACTGAGTCCGTGAACTGAGGATTGTCCTCATTGCTGCGCAGAAGGCTTATGTCCTTAATGCACCGCTCGGTGTGCTGAACCTCGAGCGTCGTCTGTGGATGCTGTGAGCATCTGACATACACGTTTTTGATGACTGTGTGATAGTTCGGTGCGCTATGCTTAACGACTTAGAATTGGGGCGCCAAAGACATTTTGAAACGTCATGGAACATATGAGATGTTCCAAGAGATGAAATTGGTATATCATGCTCGTGTCCTTGTTAATAGGTATGAGACCTCCGACAAGATTCTTTGTCTACAAAGTAAGGGAGAAAAGCTCAATCGTTGAGCATGTGCTCAGATTGTCTGAGTGCTACAATCGCTTGAATCGAGTGGGAGTTGATCTTCCAGATGAGATAGTGATGGTTCTCCAAAGTCACTACCACGAAGCTCCTAGAGCTTCGTGATGAACTATAACATATCAAGGATACAAATGATGATCCTTGAGCTATTCACAATGTTTGACACTGCGAAAGTAGAAATCAAGTAGGGGCATCAATTGTTGATGGTTAGAAAAAACACCAGTTTCAAGAAAGGGCAAGGGTAAGAAGGGATACTTTATGAAACGGCAAAACAATTGCTGCTCTAGTGAAGAAACCCAGGGTTGAACCCAAACCCGAGACTAAGTGCTTCTATTATGAGGGAACGTTCACTCAGGCGGAACTACCCTAGATACTTGGTAGATGAGAAGGCTGGCAAAGTCGAAAAAAGTATATTGGATATACCTGATATTGATGTGTACCTTACTAGTATTCCTAGTAGCACTAGGGTATTAGATACGGGTTCAGTTGCTAAGTGTTAGTAACTCGAGGTTATAGCTACGGATTAATAGGATACTAGCAAGGGTGATGTGGCGATGTGTGTTGGAAGTAATTCTAAGGTTGATGTGATCAAACATCGCACGCTCCCTCTGGAATCGGGATTGGTGTTAAACCTAAATAATTGTTTTTTGGTGTTTGCATTGAGCATGAACATGATTGGATCGTGTTTATTGCAATAAAATTATTCATTTAAAAAGAATAATGATTATTCTATTTGCTTCAATAATTACCTTCAATGGTTTATTGAATCTCAATCGTAGTGCTACACATGTTCATAATATTAATGTCAAAAGATACAAAGTAGTAATGATAGTACCACTTACTTGTGGCACTGCCACTTGAGTCATGTTGGTATAGAATGCATGAAGAAGCTCCATGCTGATGGATCTTTGTGCTCACTCATTTTTGAAATGTTTGAGACATGCAAACCATACCTATTGGTATAATCGCATGAAGAAACTCCATGCAGATGGATCGTTTGGACCCACTTGATTTTGAATCACTTGAGACATGCAAATCATACCACGTGGGCAAGATGATTGAAGACCTCGTTTTCTAGTGAGATGGAACTAGAAAGTAACTTGTTGGAAGTAATACATTTTTTATGTGTGCAGTCCAATGAGTGTTGAGGCACGCAGTGTATATCGTTACGTTCTTACTTCACTGATGATTTGAGTATATAGAGGAGTATTTACTTGATGAATCACAAGTCTGAAAAATTGAAAAGTTCAAAGCTATTTCAGAGTGAAGATCGTCGTGACAAGAGGATAAACTATCTACGATATGATCATAGAGATGAATATCTGAGTTGCGAGTTTTGGTACACAATTAATACAATGTGGAAATTGTTTCGCAAATCATGCCACCTAGAACACCATAGTGTGATGGTGTGTCCGAACATCATAGCCGCGCCCTATTGGATATAGCGCATACTATGATTGTGACATCCTCAGCTTTCGCTACAGTAATGTATGTAATTAAGCTACACTAATCCCACGCTAATCATGCCACGTCACTATGATTTCTATCATTGATCTCGTGTTAGTCGAAACCGAGTCAAATTCAAAATTTAAAATAACTCGAACGAGAAAAGTTTTTGAATGTTAAAATAAAAATGTCGGATGAGTTACAAAAATTCCCTAATTATTTATAGAATTGAAATGGACATTTTTAAAATTATTTAAAACCCCTATATATTTAAAACAGAAACTATAGAGAAATAATTAATTAAAAAAACAAAACAAAAAAACAAACCCAAAAGGCCCCGGCCCAACTCGGCCAAATGGCCCAGCCGGCCACACCCCCATCGGCCTGAAACCCTAAACTAACGCCAGCCTCCCACTCCTCCCTCTCCCCGCCGCTAGAAACGAGGGGACCGAGCCCCTCGTCAGCCACCCCCTCGTCACCCCCCTCGCACTCGAGCGCCAGCCACCTCCTCCCCCGTCGCCCAGTGCTCCCTCCCCATCCCTCGCTCCTCTCCCCACTTCCCCAGATCCCTTCGCCCCACCCCACGCCCCCTGGATCCCGTCGCCCCACCCAGCGCCAGGATTCCCTCGTCACCTGGCCCCGACCGCCCCACCAGCACCCCTGGATCCCGTCGCTACCGCAACCCTCTCCCTGCCACCGCGCCACCACACCGCCCCCTCACCGAATCCACACCGGGGCCCTCCCTCCTTGGCTCCCTTCCCCCTCGCCCGATCTGCACCGGGGCCGCGCCGGCGGCGCCGCGGTGCCTCGCCCCAGGGCATCTCCCTATCGTCATCACCGGGAGCTCCTCCTCGTCGGACCGCACCGGCTTCCTCGTCATTCTCCACGCCGGCTGCATCGAGCCTCGCCACCCCTCTTCCCGGCTACACGCGGTGAGCCCATTCGGGCACCTCCCACCTTCTCCTTCCTCTCCCTACTCCGGCGAGCCGCCGGTTGTGCACTCCGGTTTCTCCCTGTTGACAGAGGGGATTAGCCCCTATGTGTAGTGTAAATGCGTGTATGGAAAAGAAAAAAAAAGATGATGCATGTATGTATGTATTATGTATGTATATATGTATGCATGTATTATGTATGTATGCATGTATGTATGTATTATGTACGTATGTATGTATGCATGTATTATGTATGTATGCATGTATGTAGAAAAATATACGTAAGGTATATGTATGAATGTGTATATGTGTGTGAATATGTACAACATGTGCATGATGTGTGGTATGGATGTGTGTGCGTGTAGCGTATGTGTGGGCTCGCTGTCCCTATCACAGTAGGGCCCCACCACTCCCACCAAATGACAGGTGGGGTCCCCCATAAAAACATAAAATACAAATAAATATAAATATAAATATAAATGTTTTTATTAATAAAATAAATAAATAATTAATTAGATATATTATTTAATTAATTAGTTAATTAATTAATAGATAAATTAGTAATCTGTTAATATGGATAAATAATTATCATATTAGAATATGACACGTGGGTCCCCCACTAAATTAATCTGATTACTTATTAATTAAACCTTAATTAATAAATTGTGTCAATGACACGTAGGACCCACTGGTCAGTTTGATCAGTCAACTGCTGATGTCAGCATGACATCATGCTGATGTCATAATAACATTTAATAATTAATTAAATCTGTTTTTAATTCCTAAATGTTAATAAAACTTTGAAAATTAATATAAAATAAACCGTAAGTAAGCTCAAAATATTTTCAACATGAAAGTTGATCAATAGAACGAGACGAACCTGGATAGACGGTCCATTCATCTGTCACGCGTCCCTAGCATAGCAAACATGGAACTTTTCCATTGTTTTCAGTCTGACCGGTAGTAGCAAGAGACCTAGGAAATATCATCTGATATTTTCCCGACCCGTCTATGATGGACGTTACTGCGTTAGCTCATGCTTAGCATGCATATTGCCATGTCATGCTTAGTGTTGCACATGTTGTTGTTATTTATTGTTTCTCCCCCCTCTTCTTACCGGTAGACTCGAGATAGATGCTGCTTCCGGGTACATCTACCCTCCTGACGACCAACCCTTTGTCGCAGGGCAACAAGGCAAGCAAACCCCCTTTGATCATCCCTATATCACCTATGTCTTTCTTCCTCTTGCTTGCCTTAGAATTTTGCTACTGTTGTAGTTAGCTCCTATATCTGATGCATAGCCTATTTTTGATGAACTGCTACTTTCAGCATTGTATCTTTAAAACTGCTTAGTATAGGTGGAGCAGTCATCCCCTGTGACCCCTTAGTCCAGTTGCCCTGCTTTGTCATCAAGTCTCGATCCCTGGTCGATGAGCCACACCCGACACAACACTTACAACCCCCTTAGTTGTACGACGCTACAGAGATACTATCGGGTACCGAGGGTGACACCTCGCGAAGTACTCATGATGATATCTTTGTAGTACAGCTAGTCGGTCGTGGTTATCGAGGGTGATTCCTCCTTCACCACTCCCGACGATGTCTCTATCGTGCAACCCCTCAAGTGTGGGACCCTCGAGGGTGATTCCTCTAAGTCCACCTTGAAGGATACATCGTTCGGAATCCAACGAGGGTAATACCTCGGATTCCCCCTGATGTTACAACCACACAGTTACCCGACCATGTTTACTGGGATCTTTGATGAATAGATGTTAGGCGGGTGGATTCCCGTGTGGTTGTGTCATTGACTTAATAAAAATGATAATGTATTTGGGTATTTGATTTGGGTTGGTCGGAGACCTTTTCGCACTAACCAGCTATGCTGGAAGAATTATGGGTACTCGACATCGCCGTATCAGCCGAAGCTCTTCAGACGTGAGCGATGGAGCGGCGCGCGCCCGAGTGGTCCCGACATGCATCGCGCTTGTGATTAAGGGGTGCTAGGACTGACATCGGCCGCCCACGCATCATGCAGGAGCGCGGAGGGCAAGTGGGCCCACGACCCCTTTGTGCTTAGGAGTTAGACCGGTGGGCTAGCCTCTTTGTTGAGCTTAGGTGGGGCTGCGACGTGTCGATATTCCGAGGCCGGGCATGACCCAGAAAAGTGTGTTCGGCCAGAGTGTTATCGAGCGTGACGGGAAACTTGGTGCACCCGTGTAGGGATGAAAATTAACTGTTCGGATAGCCGTGTCCACGGTTACAGGACGACTTGGAGTTATGCCCTGATCTTATACAAGTACAATTGTTACTTAACTGGATTAGTTGCTCCAGGATTGCTTCCTCACAGGGAGTCGAGGGAGGATCTCTGGGCGTGACCTCATATTAATATTGCTGCAACAATATGACTATTATTTGTGTTACCTTGCTCTAGTCTCGTCTATTGCTGCAAGACCCCGAAGATGCTAGTCTTCGATAGGGCTAGGCCTTCTCTCTATTCTCGTATTGCTGCAGTCAGTCCAATATAACCCCCCCCCCTTTCTTTGATACTGTTGCATACTTAGCATAGTTATGATATAAGTCTTGCGAGTACTTTGGATGAGTACTCACCGTTGCTTTGCTCCCCCTTTGCCCCCTTGATCCGTTGCTGCGACCAGATGATGGAGCCCAGGAGATGGAGTTTCCTGTCGAGGCTTGCTACCCCGATGGTGACTTCTTCATGGAGGCCGCTGAAGACCAGGAGTAGTTAGGAGGTTCCCAGGCAGGAGGCCTCACCTCGTTCGATCGTGTTTCTTTTGTGCTAGCCTTCTCTAAGGCACCTCATGTTTATGTCTATACTCAGATTTTGTTGCTTCCGCTGACTCGTGTGTTTATCGAGCTTGCGTATTCTAGCCCTCGAGGCCCCTGGCTTGTAACATGAAGCTTGTATTGTTTTATTTGTGTCTTTAGTTGTGTTGTGATATCTTCTCGTGAGTCCTTGAGTTTGATCGTATGCATTTGGGTGTATGATTAGTGTACGATTAAATCGAGGGCGTCACAATGATGTCTCTTATCGAAATACCACCATCGTTTTGGGTTAGGCATTAGAGACAACCACATTCACTTTAAATGGGCACCACGTAATTCTGTTGAGATGACACCGTGTGAACTATGGTTTGGAGAAACCTAAGCTGTCGTTTCTTGAAAGTTTGGGGCTACGGCACTTATGTGAAAAAAAATTAGTCTGATAAGCTCGAACCCAAAGCGGATAAATGCATCTTCATAGGATATCCAAAACAGTTGGGTACATCTCCTATCTCAGATCCGGAAGCAAAGTGTTTGTTTTTAGAAACGGGTACTTTCTTGAGGAAAGGTTTCTCTCGAAAGAATTGAGTGGGAGGGTGGTGGAACATGATGAGGTTATTGAACCGTGACTTCAACAAGTGTGTAGCAGGGCGCGAGAAGTTGTTCCTGTGGCGCCTACGCCAATTGAATTGGAAACTGATGATAGTGATCATTAAGCTTCAGATCAAGTTACTACGATCCTCGTAGGTCGACAAGGTCGCGTACTGCTATAGAGTAGTATGGTAACCCTGTCTTGGAGGTCATGTTGTTGAACAACTAACCTACGAGCTATGGTGAAGCGATGGTGGCCCCGGATTCCAGCAAATGGTTGGAGGCCATGAAATCCGAGGGAGGGTCCGTGTATAAAAACAAAGTATAGACTTTGGAATAACTACGCGATGGTCATAAGACTATTAAGTACATATGGATCTTTAAAAGGAAGACAGACGGTGATGGTGAAAAGACACCATTAAGAAAAGCTTGACTTATCGCAAAGATGTTTCCGACAATTTCAAAAGGTTGACTATGATGAGACTTTCTCACTCGTAGCAATGCTAAATTATGTTGGAATTATGTTAGCAATTGCTGCATTATTTATGAAATATTGCACATAGGATGTCAAAACATTGTTTCCTCGGCGGTTTCCTTGAGGAAGGGTTGTATGTGATACAACCAGAAGGTTTTGTCGATCCTAAGGATGCTAACAAGTATACAAGCTCTAGCGATCCTTCTATGGACTGGTGCAAGCATCTCGGAGTTGGAATATACGCTTTGATGAGATGATCAAAGCACTTGGGTTTATACAAGGTTCATGAGAAACTTGTATTTTCAAAGAAGTGAGTGGGAGCACTATAGAATTTCTGATAAGTATATGTGGTTGACATATTGTTGATCGTAAGTAATGTAGAATTTTTGGAAAGCATAAAGGGTTGTTTGAAAGGAGTTTTTCAAAGGAAAACCTGGATAGAGCTACTTGAACATTGAGCATCAATATCTATAGAGATAGATGAAAACGCTAAATAGAACTTTCAATAAAATGCATGCCTTGACAAGTTTTTTAAGGAGTTCAAAATAGACCAGCAAAGAAGGAGTTCTTGGTTGTGTTGTAAGGTGTGAATTTGAGTAAGACTCAAAGCCCGACCACAGCAGAAGAAAGAGAAACGATGAAGGTCGTCCCCTATGTCTTAGCCGTAGGCTCTAAAATATGACATGCTATGTACCGCACCTGATGTGTGACTTGACATAAGTCTGTCAAGGGGTACAAAGAGTAATCCAGGATTGAATCACTGAACAGCGATCAAAGTTATCCTTAGTAACTAATGGACTAAGGAATTTCTCTCGATTATGGAGGTGATTAAAGAGTTCGTCGTAAAGGTTTACATCGATGCAAGCTTTGACACTAATCCGAATAACTCTAAGGAGTAAAGTGGATTCGTATAGTGGAGCAGCCATTTGGAATAGTTCCAAATGGCACGTAGTAGGAGCATCTACAGGATAACATAGAGATTTGTAAAGCACACACAGATCTGAAAAGTTCAGACTCGTTGACTAAAACCTCTCTCACAAGCAATACGTTATCAAACCTCAGAACTGTATGGGTGTTGGATTCGCTAAAATCACATAGTGATGTGAACTTGATAATTGACTCTAGTGAAAGTGGGAGACTGTTGGAAATATGCCCTAGAGGCAATAATAAATTAGTTATTATTATATTTCTTTGTTCAAGATAATCGTTTATTATCCATGCTATAATTGTATTGATTGGAAACACAAATACATGTGTGGACACATAGACAAAACACTATCCCTAGTAAGCCTCTAGTTGACTAGCTCGTTGATCAAAGATGGTTAAGGTTTCCTAACCATAGACAAGTGTTGTCACTGTTAGGGAACGTTGCATGGGAAACAAAAATATTCCTACGCACACGAAGACCTATCATGGTGATGTCCATCTACGAGTGGAGATTAGATCTACGTACCCTTGTAGATCGCACAATGGGGAGCGTTAATAAACGCGGTTGATGTAGTGGAATGTCTTCACGTCCCTCGAACCGTCCCACAAACCGTCACGCAATCCATCCCACGATCCGTTCCGATCTAGTGTCGAACGGACGGCACCTCCGCGTTCAGCACACGTACATCTCGATGATGATCTCCGCCTTCTTGATCCAGCAAGGAAGACGGAGAAGTAGATGAGTTCTCCGGCAGCGTGACGGCGCTCCTGTGGTGACGGCGATCTACTCCTGCAGGGCTTCGCCCGAGCTCCGTAGAAATCAGATCTAGAGGTAAAACTATGTGGAATTGTTGGAAATATGCCCTAGAGGCAATGATAAATAGTTATTATTATATTTCTTGTTTAAAGATAATCGTTTATTATCCATGCTATAATTGTATTGAATGAAAACATACATACATGTGTGGATACATAGACAAAACAATGTCCCTAGCAAGCCTCTAGTTGGCTAGCTAGTTGATCAAGGATGGTCAAGGTTTTCCGACTATGTGCAAGTGTTGTCACTTGATAACTGGATCACATCATTAGGAGAATCATGTGATGGACTAGACCCAAACTATGAATGTAGCATATTGATCGTGTCGTTTTATTGCTATTGTTTTCTGCGTGTCAAGTATTTATTCCTATGACCATGAGAACATATAACTCACTGGCACCAGAGGAATACCTTGTGTGCATCAAACGTCACAACGTAACTGGG
Organism: Hordeum vulgare subsp. vulgare; assembly: GCF_904849725.1. Lineage (NCBI taxonomy): Eukaryota > Viridiplantae > Streptophyta > Magnoliopsida > Poales > Poaceae > Hordeum > Hordeum vulgare. The sequence goes on along the minus strand of NC_058524.1, from coordinate 494,003,306 downwards.
TAACTATAACGATCCTCTACAGGTTTCTCCGAAGGTGTCCGTTGAGTTAGTATGGATCAAGACTAGGATTTCTCACTCCGTGTGACGGAGAGGTATCTCGGGGGCCACTCGATAATACAACATCACACACAAGCCTTGCAAGCAATGTGACTAAGTGTAAGTCACGGGATCTTGTATTACGGAACGAGTAAAGAGACTTGCCGGTAACGATATTGAAATAGGTATGCGGATACCGACGATCAAATCTCGGGCAAGTAACATATCGAAGGACAAAGGGAATGACGTACGGGATTATATGAATCCTTGACACTGAGGTTCAACTGATAATATATTCATAGAATATGTAGGATCCAATGTGGGCATCCAAACCCCGCTATTGGATATAGACCGAGGAGTACCTCGGGGCATGTCCACATAGTTGTCGAACCAGCAGGGTGTGCACACTTAAGGTTCGATGATGTTTTAGTATAGTTGAGTTATATGTGTGGTTACCGAATGTTGTTCGGAGTCCCGGATGAGATCACGGACGTCACGAGGGTTTCCGGAATGGTCCAGGAATGAGGATTTATATATAGCATAGTTTCATTTGGTTATCGGAAGATTTTCGGGCATTACCAGCATTGTACCAGGAGTGACGAATGTGTTCTGGAAGTTCACCGGGAGGGGGGGAACCCACCCGGAGGGTGCCCAATGGCTTTAGGGTTGCGTACCAGACCTTAGTGGGCTGGTGGGACATCCCAAGAAGGACTTGGCGCCAATATACTAAAAACCAAAGAGAAAAAAGGGAGGTGGAAGGAAGAGAAGGAATCCACTTTCCAATCCTAATTGGAGTAGGATTCCTCCTCTCCTCCTGGCCGGTGCACCCTTGAGGGCTTGTCCATCAAGGAAAGCCTCCTCCCCCTCCCTCCTATATATAGTGGTGATTTAGGGCTGATTTGGGACAACTTTTGCCACGTGCAACTCAACCCTAGACCACATGGTTCTACATCTAGATCGGATTTCTGCGGAGCTCGGGCGGAGCCATGCCGGAGTAGATAATCACCACTACCGGAGCGCCGTCACGCTACCAGAGAACTCATCTACTTCTCCGTCTTGCTTGCTGGATCAAGAAGGCCGAGATCATCATCGGGTTGTACATGTCCTGAACGCGGAGGTGCCGTCCGTTCGGCACTAGATCGGAACGGATCGTGGGACGGATCGCGGGACGGTTCGTGGGGCGGATCGAGGGACGTGAAGACGTTCCACTACATCAATTGTGTTTCTTAATGCTTCCTGTTGTGCGATCTACAAGGGTACGTAGATCCAAATCTCCTCTCGTAGATGGACATCACCATGATAGGTCTTCGTGTGCGTAGGAATTTTTTTTCCCATGCAACATTCCCCAACAGTGGCATCATGAGCTAGGTTCATGCATAGATGTTATCTCGAGTAGAACACAAAGGGTTTTGTGGACGGTGATGTTTGATTTGCTTCCCTCCTTAGTCTTTTCTTGATTCGGCGGTATTGTTGGATTGAAGCGGCCCGGACCGACATTATTCGTATGCTTACGAAAGACTGGTTTCATCGATTGACATGCCACCTCGTTGCATAAAGATGACTGGAGGGTGTCGGTTTCTTCAACTTTAGTTGAATTGTTTTTGACCGAGGCGGTCCTTAGAGAGGTCAAATAGCAATTTTCACATCTCCGTTGTGGTTTTTGCGTAAGTAAGATGCGATCTAACTTGTTTTTGCAGGGTATGCTTGTGATATGATATGGCCAATGACGTGATGTGATATATTGGATGTATGAGATGATCATGTTGTAATAGTTAATATCGAGTTGCACCTCGATGGTACGGCAACCGGCAGGAGCCATAGGGTTGTCTTTAAACTAATGTTTGTGTTTGCAGATGTGTTTACTATATTCCTAGGACGTAGCTATAGTAGTAATAGCATAAGTAGCACGACAACCTCGATGGCGACACATTGATGGAGATCATGGTGTGGCGCCGGTGACAAGAAGATCGTGCCGGTGCTTTTGTGATGAAGATCAAGAAGCACATGATGATGGCCATATCATGTAACTTATGAATTGCATGTGATGTTAATCCTTTTATGCACCTTATTTTCCTTAGAACGACGGTAGCATTATGAGGTGATCTCAAACTAAAATTTCAAGACAAAATTGTGTTTTCCCCGACTGTGCACCGTTGCTAGAGTTTGTCGTTCCGAGACACCACGTGACGATCGGGTGTGATAGACTCAACGTTCACATACAACGGGTGCAAAACAGTTGTACACGCGGAACACTTGGGTTAAGCTTGACGAGCCTAGCATGTGCAGACATGTCCTCGGAACACATGAGACTGAAAGGTCGAGCATGAATCGTATAGTTGATATGATTAGCATAGAGATGCTTACCACTGAAACTATTCTCAACTCACGTGATGATCGGACTTGAGTTAGTGAATTTGGATCATGTACCACTAAAACGACTAGAGAGATGTACTTTTTGAGTGAGAGTTTAGAAAGTAATTTGATTAGTTAAACTCTAATTATCTTGAACATAGTCTAAGTCCACTTTGAAATATTTGTGTTGTAGATCAACGGCTCACGCGGCAGTCACCCTGAATTTTGATACGTTCCTAGAGAAAGCTAAGTTGAAAGATGATGGAAGCAACTCTGTAGACTGGGCTCATAATCTTAAGTTGCTCCTGCAAGCTGGGAAGAAGGATTATGTCCTTAATGTTGCGCTAGGAGATGAACCACCAGCTGCGGCTGACCAAGATGTTAAGAACGCTTGGTTGACACGCAAGGAGGACTACTCAGTAGTTCAATGTGCAGTTTTGTATGGCTTAGAGCCGGTACTTCAACGTCGCTTTGAGCGTCATGGAGCATTTGAGATGTTCCAGGAGTTGAAGTTTATCTTTCAGAAGAACGCCCGGATCGAGAGGTATGAGACCTCCGATAAATTCTATGCTTGCAAGATGGAGGAGAATTCGTCTGTTAGTGAACATGTGCTCAAAATGTCTGGGTACTCAAACTGTCTAGCTGAGCTAGGGATTGAACTCCCGCAAGAGGCTATCACTGACAAAATTCTTCAATCACTGCCACCAAGCTACAAGAGCTTTGTGTTGAACTATAACATGCAAGGGATGAACAAGTCACCCGGTGAGTTATTCGCGATGCTGAAAGTTGCAGAGTCAGACTCCGTAAAGAGCATCAAGTGTTGATGGTGAATAAGACCATTAGTTTCAAGAGAAACTGCAAAGGAAAGAAGGGTAATTCCAAGAAGAGCGGCAAGCATGTTGCCAATCCGACGAAGAAACCCAAAGCTGGACCTAAGCCTGAAACGGGGTGTTCTTATTGCAAGGGTATGAGTCACTCGAAGCGCAGCTGCCCCAAGTATTTGGCTGATAAGAAGGCGGCCAATAAAAAATCACGTATATTCGATATACATGTTATTGATGTGTACTTAACCAACTCTCGTAGTAGTGCCTGGGTATTCAATACCGATTCTGTTGCTCATATTTGCAACTCGAAACAGGAACTGCGGAATAAGCGAAGGCTGACGAAGGATGAAGTGACGATGCGTGTGGGAAATGATTCCAAGGTCGATGCAATCGCCGTCGGCACAGTTTCACTTCAGTTACCATCACGATTAGTTATGAACTTAAATAATTTTTATTTAGTGCATGCGTTAAGCATGAACATTATATCTGGATCTTGTTTATTGCGAGACGGTTACTCGTTTAAGTCGGAGAATAATGGTTGTTCTATTTCTATGAGTAATATCCTTTATGGTCATGCACCCAATGTGAGAGGATTGTTCATATTGAATCTTGATAGCGATGATACACATATACATAACATTGACACCAAAAGAGTTAGAGTTAAAAATGATAGCGCCATGTTTTTATGGCACTGCCGCTTAGGTCATATTGATGTAAAGCGCATGAAGAAACTCCATTCCGATGGACTTTTGGAGTCACTTCACTTTGATTCACTTGACACGTGCGAACAATGCCTCATGGGCAAGATGACTAAGACTCCGTTCTCCGGAACAATGGAGCGTGCAAGTGACTTGTTGGAAATCGTACATACCGATGTGTGCAGTCCGATGAGTGTGGAGGTGCGTGGCGGATATCGTTATTTTCTCACCTTCACCGACGATTTGAGTAGATATGGTTGTGTCTACTTGACGAAGCACAAGTCTGAAACATTTGAGAACTTCAAGCAATTTCAGAGTGAAGTTGAAAATCATCGTAACAAGAAGATCAAGTTCCTACGGTCTGATCGTGGGGGTGAATATCCGAGTTTCGAGTTTGGTGCTCACTTAAGACAATGTGGAATTGTTTCACAGTTGACACCGCCTGGAACACCATAGTGTAATGGTGTGTTCGAATGTCGTAATCGTACTTTATTAGAGATGGTGCGATCTATGATGCCTCTTACCAATTTACCGTTATCGTTTTGGGGTTATGCATTAGGGACAGGTGCATTCACTTTAAATAGGGCACCATCAAAATCCATTGAGACTACACCATACAAACTGTGGTATGGCAAAAGACCAAAGTTGTCGTTTCTTAAATTTTGGGGATGCGATGCTTATGTCAAAAAGCTTCAGCCTGAAAAGCTGGAACCCAAAGCAGAAAAGTGCGTCTTCATAGGTTACCCAAAAGATACAGTTGGGTATACCTTCTATCTCAAATCCGAGGGCAAAGTGTTTGTTGCTAAAAACGGAGCTTTTCTTGAGACGGAGTTTCTCTCAAAAGAATTGAGTGGGAGGAAGATAGAACTTGATGAGGTTGTCGAACCTTTAAACCCTCTAGATAGTGGCGCAGGGCAAGGGGAAACTCATGTTGCTGCGATGCCGGTTGGGGAGGAAGTTGATAATGATGATCAAGAAACTTCGGATCAAGTTCCTATCGAACCTCGCAGGTCGACAAGATCATGTACTGCTCCTGAGTGGTACGGTAATCCTGTCTTATCAAATATGTTGTTGGACAACAATGAACCTGCAAATTATGAAGAAGCAATGGTGGGCCCGGATTCCAACAAATGGCTGGAGGCCATGAAGTCCGAGATAGGATCCATGTACGAGAACAAAGTGTGGACTTTGGAAGTACTACCTGAAGGCCGCAAGGCTATTCAGAACAAATGGATCTTTAAGAAGAAGACGGACGCGGACGGTAATGTGACCGTTTATAAAGCTCGACTTGTGGCAAAGGGTTTTTCACAAGTTCAAGGAGTTGACTACGATGAGACATTCTCACCAGTAGCGATGCTTAAGTCCGTCTGAATCATGTTAGCAATAGCTGCCTTTTACGATTATGAAATCTGGCAGATGCATGTCAAAACGGCGTTCCTTAACGGTTTTTCTTAAGGAAGAGATATATATGATGCAACCCGAAGGTTTTGTCGATCCAAAGAATGCTAACAAACTGTGGAAGCTCCAGCGATCCATTTATGGACTGGTGCAAGCATCTCGGAGTTGGAATAAGCGCTTTGATGAGGTGATCAAAGCATTTGGGTTTATACAAGTGGTTGGGGAATCTTGTATTTACAAGAAAGTGAGTGGGAGCTCTGTGGCATTTCTAATATTATATGTGGATGACATATTGCTGATTGGAAACAACATGGAGCTTTTGGAGAGCATAAAGGATTACTTGAATAAAAGTTTCTCTATGAAGGACCTAGGAGAAGATGCTTACATTCTAGGCATTAAGATCTATTGGGATAGATCAAGATGCCTGATAGGACTTTCACAAAGCACATACCTTGATAAAGTTTTGAAGAAGTTCAAAATGGATCAGTCCAAGAAAGGGTTCTTGCCAGTATTACAAGGTATAAATTTGAGCAAGACTCAATGCCCAGCAACTGCCGAAGATAGAAGACAAATGAGTTTTGTCCCCTACGCTTCAGCCGTAGGTTCTATCATGTATACAATGTTGTGCACTAGACCAGACGTCGGCTTGGCCATAAGTATGCCAGGCGGCTTTCAGAGTAATCCAGGAGTTGACCACTCGATAGCGGTCAAGAATATTCTGAAGTACCTGAAAAGGACTAAGGAAATGTTTCTCGTTTATGGAAGTGACGAAGAGCTCGTCGTAAAAGGTTATGTCGACGCAAGTTTTGACACCGATCCGGATGACTCTAAGTCGCAAACTGGATACGTATTTATTCTTCATGGGGGTGCAGTAAGCTGGTGCAGTTCCAAGCAGAGCGTCGTAGCAGATTCTACATGTGAAGCGGAGTACATGGCTGCCTCGGAGGCAGCAAAGGAGGGTGTGTGGATGAAGCAATTCGTGACAGATCTTGGAGTTGTGCCGAGTGCACTAGATCCATTAACTCTGTTATGTGACAACGGTGGTACCATTGCCTTAGCAAAGGAACCAAGGTTTCACAATAAGACCAAACACATCAAACGACGCTTCAACCTCATCCGCGACTACGTCGAAGGAGAGGACGTGAATATTTGCAAAGTGCACACGAATCTGAATGTAGCAGACCCGCTGACTAAACCTCTTCCACGGGCAAAACATGATCAACACCAGAACTGTATGGGTGTTCGATTTATTACAATGTAAATCGCATGGCGATGTGAGGACTAGATTATTGACTCTAGTGCAAGTGGGAGACTGCTAGAAATATGCCCTAGAGGCAATGATAAATAGTTATTATTATATTTCCTGTTTAAAGATAATCGTTTATTATCCATGATATAATTGTATTGAATGAAAACATAGATACATGTGTGGATACATAGACAAAACAATGTCCCTAGCAAGCCTCTAGTTGGCTAGCCAGTTGATCAAGGATAGTCAAGGTTTTCTGACTATGTGCAAGTGTTGTCACTTGATAACTGGATCACATCATTAGGAGAATTATGTGATGGACTAGGCCCAAACTATGAACGTAGCATATTGATCGTGTCATTTTATTGCTATTGTTTTCTGCGTGTCAAGTATTTATTCCTATGACCATGAGATCATATAACTCACTGGCACCGGAGGAATACCTTGTGTGCATCAAATGTCACAACGTAACTGGGTGACTATAAAGGTGATCTACAGGTATCTCCGAAGGTGTCCCTTGAGTTATTATGGATCAAGACTCGGATTTGTCACTCCAAGTGACGGAGAGGTATCTCGGGGCCCACTCGGTAATACAACATCACACACAAGCCTTGCAAGCAATGTGACTAAGTGTGAGTCACGGGATCTTGTATTACGAAACGAGTAAAGAGACTTGCCGTAACGAGATTGAAATAGGTATGCGGATACCGACGATCAAATCTCAGGCAAGTAACATACCGAAGGACAAAGGGAATGACATACGGGATTATATGAATCCTTGACACTGAGGTTCAACCGATAAGATCTTCGGAGAATATGTAGGATACAATATGGGCATCCAGGTCCTGCTATTGGATATTGACCGAGGAGTACCGCGGGGCATGTCTACATAGTTCTCGAACCCGCAGGGTCTGCACACTTAATGTTCAATGATGTTTTAGTATAGTTGAGTTATATGTGTGGTTACCGAATGTTGTTTAGAGTCTCGGATGATATCACGGACATCACGAGGGTTTTCGGAATGGTTCGGAAATGAAGGTTGATATATAGGATGGTTTCATTTGGTTACCGGAAGGTTTTCGGGCATTACCGACATTGTACCGGGAGTGACGAATGGGTTCTCGAAGTTCACCGGGAGGGGGGCAACCCAACCGGAGGGAGCCCAATGGATTTAGGGTGGCGCACCATCCCTTAGTGGGCTGGTGGGACAGCCCAAGAAGGCCATGGCGCCAAGAGAATAAAAACCAAAGAGAAAAACAAGGGGAGGTGGGAAGGAAGAAAAGGACTCCACTTTCCAATCCTAATTGGAGTAGGATTCCTCCTCTCCTCCTGGTCGGCGCACCCTTGAGGGCTTGACCATAAAGGCAAGCCTCCTCCCTCTCCCTCCTATATATAGTGGTGATTTAGGGCTGATTTGGGACAACTTTTGCCACGTGCAACTCAACCGTAGACCACATAGTTCTACCTCTAGATCGGATTTCTACGGAGCTCGGGCGGAGCCTTGGAGGAGTAGATCATCAGCACTACCGGAGCGCCCTCACGCTGCCGGAGAACTCATCTACTTATCCGTCTTTCTTGATGTATCAAGAAGGCCGAGATCATCGTCGAGATGTACGTGTGCTGAACGCGGAGGTGCCGTCCGTTCGGCACTAGATCGGAACGGATCGCGGGACGGTTCGTGGGGCGGATCGAGGGACGTGAAGACGTTCCACTACATCAACTGTGTTTCTTAACGCTTCCTGTTGTGCGATCTACAAGGGTACGTAGATCCAAACCTCCTCTCGTAGATGGACATCACCATGATAGTTCTTCGTGTGCGTAGGAATTTTTTTATTTCCCATCCAACGTTCCCCAACAGGAATAGCCTTGAGTTGCACGTGGCAAAGTTGTGTCTCAAAAAGCCCTAAACCACCACTATATATAGGAGGGAGGGGGAGGGGCTAGCCTTGAGGCACAAGTCCCTCGAGGTGCGCCGGCCGCCAGGAGGAGGAGGACTCCTCCTCCAATTCGGTTTGGGAAGGAGGAGTCCTCATCTTCCTTCCCATCTCCCTCTTTCCTTTTTCTTTTTCTTTTCTTTTGGTATTTTATTTATCTGGCGCCATGGCCCTCTTAGGCTGACTCCACCAGCCCATTAAGGACTTGTAGCGCCATCCTAGGGCCTTGGGCTCACTACCGGGTGGGTGAGCCCCTCCCGGTGAACACCCGGAACCCATTCGTCACTCCCGATACACTGTCGGAATTACACGAAACTTTCCGGTGACCAAATGAAACCATCATATATATATCAATCTTCGTTTCCGAACCATTCTGGAAACCCTCGTGATGTCCGTGATCTCATCCGGGACTCCGAACAACATTCGTTAACCACACATATAACTCAACTATACTAAAACATCATCGAACCTTAAGTGTGCAGAACCTGCGAGTTCGAGAACTATGTAGACATGACGCGAGGCACTCCTCGGTCAATATCCAATAGTGGGACCTGGATGCCCATATTGGATCCTACGTATTCTCCGAACATCTTATCGGTTGAACCTCGGTGTCAAGGATTCATATAATCCCGTATGTCATTCCCTTTGTCCTTGGGTATGTTACTTGCCCGAGATTCGATTGTCGGTATCCGCATACCAATTTCAATCTCACTACCGGCAAGTCTCTCCACTCGTTCTGTAATACAAGATCCCGTGACTTACACTAAGTCACATTGCTTGCAAGGCTTGTGTGTGATGTTGTATTACCGAGTGGGCCCCGAGATACCTCTCCGTCACACGTAGTGACAAACCCCAGTCTTGATCCATACTAACTCAACGGACACCTTCGGAGATACTTGTAGAGCACCTTTATAGTCACCCAGTTACGTTGCGACGTTTGATCCACACAAGGTATTCCTCCGGTGCCAGTGGGTTATATGATCTCATGGTCATAGGAATAAATACTTGACACGTAGAAAACAATAGCAATAAAACAACACAATCAATATGCTACGTTCATAGTTTGGGTCTAGTCCATCACATGATTCTCCTAATGATGTGATCCAGTTATCAAGTGACAACACTTGCGTATAGTCAGAAAACCTTGATTATCATTGATCAACTGGCTAGCCAACTAGAGGCTTGCTAGGGACATTGTTTTGTCTATGTATCCACACATGTAGCATGGACAATAAATAATTATCTTTAAACAGGAAATATAATAATAACTATTTATCATTGCCTCTAGGGCATATTTCCAACAGTCTCCCACTTGCACTAGAGTCAATAACCTAGTCCTCACATCGCCATGCGATTTACATTGTAATAAATCTAACACCCATACAGTTCTGGTGTTGATCATGTTTTGCCCGTGGAAGAGGTTTAGTCAGCGGGTCTGCTACATTTAGATCCGTGTGCACTTTGCGAATATTCACGTCCTCTCCTTCGACGTAATCACGAATGAGGTTGAAGCATCGTTTGATGTGCCTGGTCTTCTTGTGAAACCTTGGTTACTTTGCTAGAGCAATGGCACTACTGTTGTCACAGAAGAGAGTTATTGGATTTAGTGCGCTCGACACAACTCCAAGATTTGTCATGAACTGCTTCATCCAGACACCCTCCTTTGCTGCCTCCGAGGCAGCCATATACTCCGCTTCACATGTAGAATCTGCTATGACGCTTTGCTTGGAACTGCACCAGCTTACCGCACCCCCATTAAGAATAAATACATATCCAGTTTGCGACTTAGAGTCATCCGGATCGGTGTCAAAGCATGCGTCGACGTAACCTTTTACGACGAGCTCTTCGTCACCTCCATAAACAAGAAACATTTCCTTAGTCCTTTTCAGGTACTTCAGAATATTCTTGACCGCCGTCCAGTGATCCACTCCTGGATTACTCTCAAACCTGCCTGCCATACTTATGGCCAAGCTGACGTCTGGTCTAGTGCACAACATTGCATACATGACAGAACCTATGGCTGAAGCATAGGGGACGGAACTCATTTGTTCTCTATCTTCCACAGTTTCTGGGTACTGAGTCTTACTCAATTTTATACCTTGTAATACTGGCAAGAACCCTTTCTTGGACTGATCCATTTTGAACTTCTTCAAAATTTTATCAAGGTATGTGTTTTTTGAAAGTCCTATCAGGCGTCTCGATCTATCCCTATAGATCTTAATGCCTAGAATGTAACTAGCTTCTCCTAGGTCCTTCATAGAGAAACTTTTATTCAAGTAATCCTTTACGCTCTCCAAAAACTCCACGTTGTTTCCAATCAGCAATATGTCATCCACATATAATATTAGAAACGCCACAGAGCTCCCACTCACTTTCTTGTAAATACAAAATTCTCCAACCACTTGTATAAACCCAAATGATTTGATCAGCTCATCAAAGCGTTTATTCCAACTCCGAGATGCTTGCACCAGTCCATAAATGGATCGCTAGAGCTTGCACACTTTGTTAGCATTATTTGGATCGACAAAACCTTCGGGTTGCATCATATACAATTTTTCCTTAAGAAAATCGTTAAGGAACGCCGTTTTGACATCCATCTGCCAGATTTCATAATCGAAAAATGCAGCTATTGCTAACATGATTCGGACGGACTTAAGCATCGCTACCGGTGAGAAAATCTCATCGTAGTCAACTCCTCGAACTTGTGAAAAACCCTTTGCCACAAGTCGAGCTTTATAAACGGTCACATTACCGTCTGCGTCCGTCTTCTTCTTAAAGATCCATTTGTTCTGAATAGCCTTGCGGCCTTCATGTTGTACTTCCAAAGTCCGCACTTTGTTCTCGTACATAGATCCTATCTCGGACTTCATGGCCTCGAGCCATTTGTTGGAATCCGGGCCCACCATTGCTTCCTCATAATTCACAGGTTCGTTGTTGTCTTACAATATAATTGATAAGACAGGATTACCGTACCACTCACGAGCAGTACGTGATCTTGTCGACATGCGAGGTCCGATAGGAACTTGATCCGAAGTTTCATGATCATCATCATCAACTTCCTCCTCAACCGGCATCTCAATGACAGGGGTTTCCCCTTGACCTGCGCCACCACCTAGAGGGATTAGAGGTTCGACAACCTCATCAAGTTCTATCTTCCTCCCACTCAATTCTTTCGAGAGAAAATCCTTCTCAAGAAAAGCTCTGTTTTAGCAACAAACACTTTGCCCTCGGATTTGAGATAGAAGGTGTACCCAACTGTCTCCTTTGGGTAACCTATGAAGACACACCTTTCCGCTTTGGGTTCCAGTTTTTCAGGCTGAAGCTTTTTGACATAAGCATCACATCCCCAAACTTTAAGAAACGACAACTTCGGTCTTTTGCCATACCATAGTTCGTATGGTGTCGTCTTAATGGATTTTGATGGTGCCCTATTTAAAGTGAATGCAGTTGTCTCTAATGCATAACCCCAAAACGGTAACGGCAAATCGGTAAGAGACATCATAGATCGCACCATTTCTAACAAAGTCGATTACGACGTTCGGACACACTATTACGCTGTGGTGTTCCAGGCGGTGTTAACTGTGAAACAATTCCACATTATCTCAAGTGAGCACCAAACTCAAAACTCAGATATTCACCCCCACGATCAGACCGTAGGAACTTGATCTTCTTGTTATGATGATTTTCAACTTCACTCTAAAATTGCTTGAACTTCTCAAACGTTTCAGACTTGTGCTTCATCAAGTAGACATAACCATATCTACTCAAATCGTCAGCGAAGGTGAGAAAATAACGATATTCACCACGCGCCTCCACACTCATCGGACCGCACACATCGGTATGTATAATTTCCAACAAGTCACTTGCACGCTCCATTGTTTCGGAGAACGGAGTCTTAGTCATCTTGCCCATGAGGCATGGTTCGCATGTGTCAAGTGAATCAAAGTCAAGTAACTCCAAAAGTCCATCGGAATGGAGTTTCTTCATGCACTTTACACCAATATGACCTAAGCGGCGGTGCCACAAAAACATGGCGCAATCATTGTTAACTCTAATTATTTTGGTCTCAATGTTATGTATATGTGTATCATCGCTATCAAGATTCAATATGAACAATCCTCTCACATTAGATGCATGACCATAAAAGATATTACTCATAGAAATAGAAAACCATTATTCTCTAACTTAAACGAGTAACCGTCTCGCAATAAACAAGATCCAAATATAATGTTCATGCTTAACGCAAGCACTAAATAAAAATTATTTAAGTTCATAACTAATCCTAATGGTAACTGAAGTGAAACTGTGCCGACGGCGATTGCATCAACCTTGGAACCATTTCTCACGCGCATCGTCACTTCATCTTTCACCAGCCTTCGTTTATTCCGCAGTTCCTGTTTCGAGTTGCAAATATGAGCAACAGAACCGGTATCGAATACCCACGTACTACTACGAGAGTTGGTTAAGTACACATCAATAACATGTATATCGAATATACCTGATTTTTCCTTGGTCGCCTTCTTATTAGCCAAATACTTGGGGCAGTTGCGCTTCCAGTGACCCAGTCCCTTGCAATAATAACACTCTGTTTCAGGCTTAGGTCCAGCCTTGGGTTTCTTCGTCGGATTGGCAACAGGTTTGCCGCTCTTCTCGGAGTTACCATTCTTGCATTTGCCATTTCTCTTGAAACTAGTGGTCTTATTGACCATCAACACTTGATGCTCTTTTCGAAGTTCTGACTCTGTGACTTTCAGCATCGCGAATAACTCGTCGGGTGACTTGTTCATCCCTTGCATGTTATAGTTCAACACAAAGCTCTTGTAGCTTGGTGACAGTGATTGAAGAATTTTGTCCGTCATAGCCTCTTGCGGGAGTTCAATCCCCAGCTCAGCTAGACGGTTTGAGTACCCAGATATTTTGAGCACATGCTCACTGACAAACGAATTCTCCTCCATCTTGCAAGCATAGAATTTATCGGAGGTCTCATGCCTCTCGATCCGGGCGTTTTTCTGAAAGATAAACTTCAACTCCTGGAACATCTCATATGCTCCATGATGCTCAAAGCGACATTGAAGTCCCGGCTCTAAGCCATACAAGACTGCACATTGAACTACTGAGTAGTCCTCCTTACGTGTTAACCAAGCATTCTTAACATCTTGGTCAGCTGTAGCGGGTGGTTCATCTCCTAGCACAGCACTAAGGACATAATCCTTCTTCCCAGCTTGCAGGAGCAACTTAAGAATACGATCCCGGTCTACAAAGTTTCTTCCATCATCTTTCAACTTAGCTTTCTCTAGGAACGTATTAAAATTCGGGGTGACTATCGCATGAGCCATTGATCTACAACACAAATATTTCAAAGTGGACTTAGACTATGTTCAAGATAATTAGAGTTTAACTAATCAAATTACTTGCTAAACTCCCACTCAAAAAGTACATCTCTCTAGTTATTTGAGTGGTACATGATCCAAATTCACTAACTCAAGTCCGATCATCACGTGAGTTGAGAATAGTTTCAGTGGTAAGCATCCCTATGCTAATCATATCAACTATACGATTCATGCTCGACCTTTCGGTCTCATGTGTTCCAAGTCCATGTCTGCACATGCTAGGCTCGTCAAGTTTAACCCGAGTGTTCCGCGCGTGCAACTTTTTTGCACCCGTTGTATGTGAACATTGAGTCTATGACACCCGATCATCACGTGGTGTGTCGAAACGACGAACTGTCGCAACGGTGCATAGTCGGGGAGAACACAATTTCGTCTTGAAATTTTAGTGAGAGATCACCTTATAATGCAACCGTCGTTCTAAGAAAAATAAGGTGCATAAAAGGATTAACATCACATGCAATTCATAAGTGACATGATATGGCCATCATCTTGTGCTTCTTGATCTCCATCACTCAAGCACCGACGTGATCTTCTTCTCACCGGCGCCACACCATGATCTCCATCATCATGATCTCCATCAACGTGTCGCCATCAAGGTTGTCGTGCTATCTATGCTATTACTACTAAAGCTACGACCTAGCAATATAGTAAACGCATCTGCAAACACAAACATTAGTTTAAAGACAACCCTATGGCTCCTGTCGGTTGTCGTAGCATCGACGTGCAAGTCGATATTAATTATTACAACATGATCATCTCATACATCCAATATATCACATCACGTCATTGGCCATATCATATCACAAGCATACCCTGCAAAAACAAGTCAGACATCCTCTAATTTTTTGTTGCATGTTTTACGTGGCTGCTATGGGAATCTAGTATGATCGCATCTTACTTACCCAAAAACCACAACGGAGAAGTGCAAATTGCTATTTAACCTCTCCAAGGACCGCCTCGGTCAAAACCAATTCAACTAAAGTTGAAGAAACCGACACCCGCCAGTCATCTTTATGCAACGAGGTTGCATATCAATCGATGAAACCAGTGTCTCGTAAGCGTACGAGTTATGTCGGTCCGGGCCGCTTCAATCCAACAATACCGCCGAATCGAGAAAAGACTAAGGAGGGCAGCAAATCGAACATCACCATCCACAAAACCTTTTGTGTTCTACTCGAGATAACATCTACGCATGAACCTAGCTCTGATATCACTGTTGAGGAACATTGCATGGGAAACAAAACATTTCCTACGCACACGAAGACCTATCATGGTGATGTCCATCTACGAATGGAGATTAGATCTACGTACCCTTGTAGATCGCACAATAGGAAGCGTTAAGAAACGCGGTTGATGTAATGGTACGTCTTCACGTCCCTCGAACCGTACCGTGATCCGTCTCACGATCCGTTCCGATCTAGCACCGAACGGACGGCACCTCCGCGTTCAGCACACGTACAGCTCGACGATGATCTCAGCCTTCTTGATCCAGCAAGCAAGACAGAGAAGTAGATGAGTTCTCCGGCAGCGTGACGTCGCTCCGGTGGTGATGACGATCTACTCCTGCAGGGCTCCACCCGAGCTCCGCAGAAATCCGATCTAGAGGTAAAACTATGTGGAATAGCCTTGAGTTGCACGTGGCAAAGTTGTGTCTCAAAAAGCCCTAAACCACCACTATATATAGGAGGGAGGGGTAGGGGCTAGCCTTGAGGGACAAGTCCCTCAAGGTGCGCCAGCCACCAGGAGGAGGAGGAGGACTCCTCCTCCAATTCGGTTTGGGAAGGAGGAGTCCTCATCTTCCTTCCCACCTCCCTCTTTCCTTTTTCTTCTTCTTTTCTTTTGGTATTTTCCTCATGTGGCGACATGGCCCTCTTGGGCTGACTCCACCAACCCACTAAGGACTTGTGGCGCCACCCTAGGGCCTTGGGATCACTCCAGGGTGGGTGGGCCCCTCTCGGTGAACACTTGGAACCCATTCGTCACTCCTAGTACACTGCCGGAATTGCCCAAAACTTTCCGGTGACCAAATGAAATCATCCTATATATCAATCGTTGTTTCCGGACCATTCCGGAAACCCTCGTGACATCCTGATCTCATCCGGGACTCCGAACAACATTCGGTAATCACACATATAACTGAACTATACTAAAACATCATGGAACCTTAAGTGTGCACACCCTGCGGGTTCGAGAACTATGTAGACATGACCCGAGGCACTCCTCGGTCAAAAACCAATAGCGGGACGTGGATGCCCATATTTGATCCTACATATTCTAAGAAGATCTTATCGGTTGAACCTCAGTGTCAAGGATTCATATAATCCCGTATGTCATTCCCTTTGTCCTTCGGTATGTTACTTGCCCGAGATTCGATCATCGGTATCCACAAACCTATTTCAATCTCGTTACCGGCAAGTCTCTTCACTCGTTCCGTAATACAAGATCTCGTGACTTACACTAAGTCACATTGCTTGCAAGGCTTGTGTGTGATGTTGTATTACCGAGTGGGCCCCGAGATACCTCTCCGTCACACGGAGTGACAAATCCCAATCTTGATCCATACTAACTCAACGGACACCTTCGGAGATACCTGTAGAGCACCTTTATAGTCACCCAATTATGTTGCGACGCTTGATACACACAAGGTATTCCTCCGGTGCCAGTGGGTTATACGATCTCATGGTCATAGGAATAAATACTTGACACGCAGAAAACAATAGCAATAAAACGACACGATCAATATGCTACGTTCATAGTTTGGGTCTAGTCCATCACATGATTCTCCTAATGATGTGATCCAGTTATCAAGTGACAACACTTGCATATAGTCTGAAAACCTTGACTATCATTGATCAACTGGCTAGCCAACTAGAGGCTTGCTAGGGACATTGTTTTGACTATCTATCCACACATGTATCTATGTTTTCATTCAATACAATTATAGCATGGATAATAATAGATTATCTTTAAACAGGAAATATAATAATAACTATTTATCATTGCCTCTAGGGCATATATCCAACAGTCACTTGATAACGGGATCACATCATTAGGAGAATGATGTGATGGAGAAGACTCAAACTATAAACGTAGTATATGATCATGTCAGTTTATTGCTATTGTTTTCTGCATGTCAATGTATCTGTTTCTATGACCATGAGATCATGCAACTCCCGGACACCGGAGCAATACCTTGCGTGTATCAAACGTCACGACGTAACTGGGTGACTATAAAGGTGCTCTACAGGTATCTCCAAAGGTGTCTGTTGGGTTGGTATGGATCAAGACTGGGATTTGTCACTCCGTGTGACGGAGAGGTATCTCGGGGCCCACTCGGTAATACAACATCGCAACAAGCCTTGCAAGCAATGTGACTAAGGAGTTAGTTACGGGATCTTGTATTACGGAACGAGTAAAGAGACTTGCCGGTAATGAGATTGAAGTAGGTATGGTGATACCGACGATCGAATCTCGGGCAAGTAACATATCGAAGGACAAAGGGAATAGTATACAGGATTATATGAATCCTTGACATAGAGGTTCAACCGATAGAGATCTTCATAGAATATGTAGGAGCCAATATGGACATCCAGGTCCCGATGTTGGTTATTGACCGGAGAGTGTCTCAGGTCATGTCTACATAGTTCTCGAACCCGCAGGGTCTGCACACTTAAGGTTCGGTGATGTTTCGGTATAGTTGAGTTATATGTGTTGGTGACCGAAGTTTTGTTCGGAGTCCTGGATGAGATCCCGGACGTCACGAGGAGTTCCGGAATGGCCCGAAAACGAAGATTGATATATAGGAAGTTGGTATTTGGATTCCGGAACGTTTTCAGGCATTGTCGGCAGTGTACCGGGAGTGACGAATGGGTTCCGGGGGCCCACTGGGTGGGCCCACCACACCCAAGGGGTCCACGTGGGTTTATTGAACGCGCAATAAGGCATAATGGGCTGACAAAGTCATCCAAGCAAAGTCCATGAGGAAAAAGTGGAAAATCCAAAAGAAGTGGGAAATTAAGGAAGGAGTACTAATCCAAGTGGGATTGGAGGAGGACTCCTCCCTCCTCCACTTCGGCCGACCCAAGGGAGCCTCCCTTGTGGCGCCAAAGGCTGCCCTCTCCCTCCTCCTATATATACTAGAGGTTTAGGGCTTTTGAGACACAACTTTGTCACGTGGTGCCCTCTCCTCTAGATCGTAGTTCTTCCTCTAAATCGGTTTTCTGCGGAGCTCGGGCGAAGCCCTACAGGAATAGATCATCACCACCACTGGAGCGCCGTCGCGCTACCGGGGAACTCATCTACATCCTCGTATCTCTTGCTGGATCAAGAAGGCGGAGATCGTCATCGAGTTGTACGTGTGCGAAACGCGGAGGTGCCGTCCGTTCGGCACTTGATCGGGATAGATCACGAGACGGTTCGTGGGACGGATCGTGGGACGGTTCGTGGGACGGATCATGAAGACGTGCCACTGCATCAACCGCGTTTGTTAACGCTTCTGCTTAGCGATCTACAAGGGTATGTGGATCCGATCTCCCTCTCGTAGATGATCATCACCATGATAGGCCTTCGTGTGCGTAGGAAAATTTTTGTTTCCCATGCAACGTTCTCCAACACCACTTTCGAACATAGCAAGTCTCTTTTCAAAATTGATCAGTTGAGAATAAGGTTCAGCTACCTTGATTGGTTCAGTTCTTGCGGCATAGATGGAGGAGACAAACGATATGTAATCATAGTCTAGTCCGGCAAGAATATAGGACACCATTCCTCATTGTCGAGAGGCTTCCCTGCTGAAGCCATCTCATCACCGAGCGCCTTCATGCACCCGGTGTATTCAGCGATGGTTGTGGTGCCCTTTTTAGTGGTGGAGAGGGTGATCCGCGTGTTGACGATGTTAGCTTGCGTCTGGGAGAGGAGCATCTCCCTAAATGTGGTCCATGCCGCGGCCGCCTTGGTGCAGTGAGCGACTTGGATCATCACGGGTGATGAGATTGAGTTGAAGATGAAACTCAACACCTGTGAATCATGATCCATGGTGATCTGATACGCTGGGTTCATCAGTGAGTTTGCCTTCCTTGTCGGCGAGCTTGGGTTCTGGGAATGGGTGATCGGTGTTAAGGTGATCGACCATTTGAGCTCCGCGGATGGTGGCTAGTGCTTGCACGCGCCACACCAGGAAGTTGCCTCAGTGGAGCTTGTCGGCGATGGGACTAAATATGGATGTGGGAGAGGAATTAGGCTGTGAATACCATGAAAGAATAGGTTGAAGCGTATGCCTCTGGCAGGGACGCGTTGCATGCTATATAGATCGACAGGATTAAAAGGTTCAGTAGTCACGTAAAGTTAAACAGAGATGAGTATAAATCCTAACAGCATGAACTACCTAAGTACAATGACCATGCAATGCCTAGACCCACGAGACGTACAAAACAACATGACGTTCAAATCTTGGTGCTCGCATATATTTCTAAATTTATTTCAGGATTACGCATTCAGTGGGTGAGATGTTCCCGTCTGTTGTATTCATGCTTCAGTCAGTTGCTCCAAAAGTCCAAAGTATGGAAAAGGATCGGACATTATACTCCAACACTCCCCCTCACGTCTATGCTTCTTTGGAGCTTATGATCTGTCCAGCAAAAGCGGGGCAGGCCTTAATTATTTATTGTGTTTACTGGGTTATGAACCCTGAACCTCTTGGTTGTAAGTTTATGCACCTAACCAGTTCATCCATCAGTCTGAACTAAGGAGAAAGACGGGCAATATATTTTAACATCCTCCTCATGTCTAAGCTATTTTAGTCCTTAGATGTAGGATTGATTTAGGTCGCATAATCATTTGTTTTTAATACTGCGTTGGCAGGGTATTGAACTCAAAATCTCTTGGCTCTGATACCATATTGAATTCATGCTCCAAGCAGTTGCTCTAAAAGTCCAAATTATGGAAGAGGGTCAGGCACTATACTCCAACACCGTCAATGACAAGGTGGTTACGATGACTTCATAAATTTTAAGATGATATGCCGACTCGGTTTCTCGAAGGTGTCCATAAAAATTGGATGTGCATGCGTACGTTCATAGGGATAAGTATATGCATGTGTATATGAAGGCTTGCGTCTGTATCGTGTTAAAAAAAAAGATTGCACAAAACTACCGTTGATAGCATGCCATCAGACCCTGGTTCCTCGCGCGCGCACTGCCGTCATCGGACGCACCAAAGTAGGGTTGCTGAGCAGGCTGCGTTCGCTGCCCGTAAGTCGGGGGTTGTGCATTCTGCAGGCATGGCAATATGCTGGTGTTGTGCTGCCAGTGCGCTTTGTGATTCCCGTGTCATGCGATACAAGCATGGAATGTGGTTGTCGAATCCACGCTTGCTGGAGATTACCTTGAGAATATGGATCGCATTCTGGCATGTCATCATCGTCGACATCGCCTTTCCAGGGCTGGGCTGCAGCAGGTCTGTCACCATACTTGCGAACCAATTCCCTCACTCGATCTTTTATGAGGACAGAAGTGTGCGGTAGATGAGTATGAGACGCTAACAAAATTGTACTGTACTCAGGTCAGAACCTGCTGTCATCATCATGCCTAACAAAACGAGAACCAAAGCCTGGAGGAACGCCAGCGGATTCAACCTGCTGATGACAAGCATTGGAGGAGCGAGATGATGACGAGTCGATGGTCTGCAGGAGAATAATACTCCTCTGTACCAAAATATTTTGATAAAGGTATAGTAGATGGTTAGCAAATCAGGAGCTTGGTGACCGTGCTAAGCTTTGACTTAAGGACGAATACTTTTTTTTAATGTTGACAAGAGAGCTGCCAAATTCGTTGATCAGAAGAGGTATTACAAGTAACACCCTCAGAAGAGGAATGCACCGCATAAGGCGAGTGCCAAAAGAAAAAGAATGAAAAAGGATGCTCAATTTATAAGGAAAATCGGACGAAAACCTAAAACAACGCATAACAACCAAGCCTAAAGCACCACAACACATACAACACCTCAGAAGGCCAACATCCCACAACATACCTGGCCGGGCACTCGAGCGCTTTAAGCCACTACCAAAGTGCAAACCAAAAACCGTTGTATCAATCTGAGCTGCCACAAGCATATCCGTGAAACTCGACGACATCCAAGAGGAACGCTATGTCCGATAGAGCAAACATATGCCGCTTCAATCTCGTGAGGTTGGCGGCCATAACTTGCCTGATGAAACTTGCATGTAAAGGGTGCTTCTGCTGTTCTCACGGTGATGCTATACAAACCGTCGCCAACCACCAACATGAGCATCGGGTCCCTCTGGCCGAGTGTATCTTCAAAACGATGTCCTCAAGAGGATATATGACGCCGAGCCGAGCAAAGCCGATAGTGTCATCATCGCCTGATCTGCAAGAACAGATCTAGGGTTTCCCCCGAAGGATGTCGGGCATGGGAAGGGAAGGGCTGCAACGTCGATGCCTCCAACAAAGGGACGGTGCCCGAAGGCGCCGTCATCGACTGCTCCGGCCACAGCCAGAGCTCGGCTTTCACCGGCAACCCACCCTCCAAAACCAGAGACCGGACCAGCCTTCCTGCAAACCAAAACCATGGCGCACAAGCACTTTCCACATCACGCCCTCGGGCCGCGCCCAGCAGGTCGCCGGCCAAAACTACCCGCCTGGAATCCATCAAGCTTCCTGCAAACCAAAACCATGGCGCACAAGCACTTTCCACATCACGTCCTCGGGCCGCGCCCAGAAGGTCGCCGGCCAAAACTACCCGCCTGGAATCCATCAAGGACGAATACTTGAGAACAGTATTTTTAGGATAGTAGGCAGGAACCTTTAAGAAATGACATCGACCACTCTCAAGAGAGCACCCCTTCCAACACAAATCACTTGCCTGTAAAACAAGTGAGACAAGTGACTATACTCAATGAAAAAAAAACATTTTTTTCAGGAGGAAAACTCAAGAAAACCAGAAAGCTTGAAATAGGTACAGATTATTCGGAATATTCGATATCTGAATTCAGTACAATGCGCTCATGTCAATCTACTAAAAGTCTAATGGTAGTTTATTTGTTATTCAAATTCACACAAAAAATGTGGATGCCAATATGAGCATACAGAGTCCAGTTCCATAATGGGATACACATGGCAACAAAATTCATACGCCACTACTCTTATAACCTTACCCTATTGCCACCATTGACCAACTCCATGAGCTAGCTGTGACAGAGATAAGCAAAGACCATTATGTGCCCTTCATTACAAAAGAACTGCTCTAGTATGACATATCCCTTCCTATCCATCCCTATCTTCCCTCCACTTCTCTTTCACTGGCCATGCCTACTCGTCAAATTGGCGCCAAAGCGGCCTCCAAGCCCGGGTTGCGACTCTCGTCAGACTGGTTCCACCCAACCAATCAGATATAGCAACCCAAGCTCATGTTTATCTTCTCAATAGCATGGCCGATTAGGACTATAAACCTGGGAATGCAGTGGCAAACTCCAGCAGGTGGCAACACGAGGAAGGTCTCTTGGCTGTTTGAATGCCAAGAAGCAGGACCTCATAAGGAGAGAGAAGCGATGAGACGAGGCTGAAGCATAGCAACAGGTGACAGCAAGGCTTGGAAGAATGATGAGAAGATCGAGCATCAAGGTCTAGGCGATGCTATCGACAATGATATTGCAACAGGGGGTTGAACGATGAAGTAACTACACATAGGAGTGTAATACCAGCATCCACGTGTCTCAATGAGGACAAGGTGGTCTTCGAAGGCGTCGCCTAGTGGAGTGAACGGGTCTTTTGGTTCTTCGGCTCCTTCTACAACCAAGGGTCAACTTTGGCTTCGTCGGGGAGCTGGTGAAGTTAGGTTTCCCAGGATTTGTCAGGCCAGATCAGGGTAAGTTGTTTAGCCCTCTTCATCACCTTCTTCTCTAGGGCGGAGATCTGTATGTCATATCACTATCATCCTCTTGCTCCAACCGGCCACTTACTAGCCACTGTGTCAACAACAACGTTTTCCCTGGTTCCGATGGTGATGCATTGGAGTTCAACTGATCCCTGAATAGAAGCCAACATGGGGAATACTTCATTGCTAGCTATGTTTGGGACCTGGGACTGGGAGTGGTTCATAGTTAGAGCATACATGATACATTTCAAGTTTTTCCTTACCCTAGTCTTTGTCGTTGGCTCTCCTCTTCCACCCATTTATCTTTTATGTCAGTTTGTTCTCACTTTCTGAATGATATGCCCCTCTCCAGTTAGTTTAGATGATGCAAGAGCACAAAATCTGCATCCAGCATCAGTTATGGAGCTCTAATACCCGTAAGACCAAGACCCTGTTTGTCATCTATGGTTGGGTATCATTGATGCCCCTCATTGTTGACCCCTTACATGAAGACCACAACATATTCATATATGTCACCTTTATAGAAAAATGCTGCAAACTAGGGGTCGTATCGAGTTGAGCCAAGCCGAGCCAGCTCGTGGCTTGGCTTGGTCAGGCTCGCAAAAAATTGGCATAGACCCTCTCCTCATGTGAAAATAGGAGCCTAGTTCCTGTTAAGGTTCTGCAGCATTGATCTTAAGCGCGTCGGTTGACTATAACAATCTCCTTCAAAATTGCTCATCTTTATTTAAATTCACGAGAAATTAAGGTTTGCTAGATATTTTGACACATGAAATAAAATTGTAAATGTTTCCTACAATGGTGATTGCACTATACCAGTGTTTTGTGTTGTGACATCGCAAGCAGAAGCAGCAGCAGCAGCCAGCACTCATCACTTGGCCAACACTAGGTCAACAGGATTGGATTTACAGTAACAACTAACAAGGTAAAGTGCCATTTGTCATTGACATTGTACACGCGGCAAGTGCAAGCTCTTGCTCATGGTATAGCACAGCAGGAATAGACCATGTTTTCATCCTTGGTAGCAATGTTCAAGGCCACTGATGCTATCTGTTGCCAACTTGCTGGGAACCAGCCTTGGTCAGTTTATCTATTTCTCTATAGGCGTTGCGCAGTAATTCCTTTGCAAATTTGAAGGAGCCTTCTGATAGAGTCCCCTTCTCTCCACACATCATCCCGTCGCAAACAAGATCACTGAACCTCGAAGTCACAGAATCTGTGTGCCGGTTTTCATCTTCAAGGATGCGACCAACAAAAACTGGCCCTGTCTTTGCCTTTTTCGTCCATCGCTTCGTGATGCATGGCTCCGGAATCATGTCGATGTCAGCCAAGATGAATACTCCTAGCACATGTCTGCACAATATCGCCGAGAAAGCAAACCTGCAGCAGTCACACCAAACCTTCTCCTCGGCACCATTGTAGACAACAGTGTGCCTGGTAGGAGGATCACCATCTCTTTCGACATAGTACTTGGCTTCATAAGGGCTTTCCTGGACCTTCACGGCATAGTGATGCAGCGATTCAATCAACTCCATTTGGAAAAATTCAAATGCAGCCCTGGTATAGATGCTTGCTGCTTGTTTTTCCAAGATTGAATTGGTTTTCAGGAGTTGCTCAGGAGAAAACAAGGCAAGATCTTTCTGAGCTTCATTCATATACAATCTGTCTATGTGTTGATCAAATGTAGTGATAAAAGAAAGGAGGGGAGCTCTTGTGCTGAAGTTATTCCTATAAAACCTACTGATTGTTTCTGCTCTACGGGTCAGTGACAATTCTGCAAAGAAGGAGCCTGTTAGGTATGCAGGAACCCATTTATTTCTTGCTTCAAATAGTGATTGCAACCAAGTGTTCTCCCTCAGATCATACTTGTCGAGAATAGAACCCCAGAACATGTCAAAAACAGGCATGGTATCACACTCGTTGACACATCTCTTTAACTCGTTATGGAGCTCAGGAAATCTCATGTAGACATCAGACAATTTCTTCTTGCATTTAGAAAGAACTCGCCATCTACAAAGACGATGGAAACATTGAGGAAATGTTTTGGCAACTGCCTCTGTCATTGTTTTGCCTTCATCTGTTGTAAATGAAAATGGCAGCCGCTTATCCATTGCTGTCAGCCATGTCTCAAAAATCCAAGCATATGAAGATTCTGTCTTGTCCAAGACAAGAGCACAACCAAAAACAACACAGTCACCATGGTGATTCACACCTGTGAAAGCTGCAAAAGGCAACATATTTTCGTTTTGAGTATAAGTAGTGTCGAAGTAAACAGCATCTCCAAAGTACTTGTATGATATTTTAGATCTTGCATCAACCCAAACTGCATTCCTCAAACAGTTTCTACTGTCAACTTGTACGTTATAGAAAAAACCAGAGTTGTCTGACTGCCTTCTCATTAGGTAGGTGAAGAGATCAGATGCGCCTGTGTCTCCAAACACATTCCTCCGCACCTCCTGCAAGGTATCCGCATGCTCCTTCCCAGAGAGATGAAGGAGCTGGACCTCCCTCGCCTTGTCTGGGCTAACAATAACATGAGTGTGCTCGAGCACCAACTTCGTGATGACCCACTTCTCTGGGGCCCTCCTCACCACCTCCATCATTGCTGGGCAGCCTTCCCGTATAGAGAGGCGCTTCCTCTTTTTCTTGTTGCTAGAGTCAACATCCTTCTTCTTCTTGTGATGTCCCTCTTTCATGCACACAAAACGCTTCATGACGAGTACCTCGGTACCTTTTCGCCGCTCACTGCGGGACCGGGCGACACGAATGCCGAACCCAAGGCCTAGCGCATACTCATTGTAGAATGCACGTGCAGCTGCATCAGACGCAAATTCCATGCCCAGGTATGGTTCAGCATTTTTGCCCAGCTCGTCAGCTACCGGAAGCAACTCGTTTCCAGCAGTCGACATGGATCCCTCAGAAGGATCAATGCAGTGAACATGGGAAGTCATCACACCAGGTGGTTGATCAACATCAGCGGTGCCTGTATCATCCTCGACATCTATGAAATCTTCAACAAGTTCACGGTCTTCACTTGACGAGAACTCCATCCAAGAGTGCCAAAGCTCGAGTTACAAAAGAGAAACGCCGTGCCCAGATTTCCTCGGCGTGGATAAGGGCTGCAATAATCAAGAATCCAAAAAGAATAAGCTCCTCAGCCTCCATAATTTGAGAACATATGCTACAAAGATCATTGGACAAAAAGAAAAATCGTGGGCGTGGCAGAAATTTGAGTTGACACCTGAATTTCACCACAATAACATGAATCCTCAACTGAACTGAAGGATACTCATTTACCCATATCACACACTTGGGGTCGCCTGCCAACGAACGATTCAAGCTAATTCCACCCACTACGCATATCAAAACCTTGGACTAGCCTACGGGAAGAGTCGGCGTACAGCTAAAGCCCTCCACTTTTTTTTTTTGGTCTACAGAAGATACTAATTCAGTGTAACGGGCACCGAAATGGGGAAATTCACGGGCGGGAACGGAAGGGGGGCCAACTGAGGTCGATCTGGTAGGGTTGGATGGTTCAGAGTAACAAATAGGCCTGAGCTTCGAAGCAAAACAAACAACAGCGCAAGCAAGCGCTAGGGCTTATGCTTACCAGCGAAGGAAGAGGGGAGGGACCTCGCTCGCTCCCCGCCAGCCCAGCAGAGTGGAGGAGGAGGGGGAGGGGGAGGAGGACGGACGGACGCCTACGGGGAAGGCTCCCTTCCCGTCCACGAAATAGGCGGTGGAAGGAGACTCCGGTCGGCGGCGACGGCGCTGGCGGTGGCGGGGTAGAGTGGGGCGGAGGCAGCCGGCCCAAAGGAAGCAAGCGAGTTACGGGAAGCTGGAATGTGAAACAGTAATGCGGAAGAAAACCAGTCAATCCGACTTGGCTTATGTCGTAGCGTAAGAACCTAATCATTTGGTCTGAATGATTTCAAACCTAAGAAAAAAGAAAGGGACCCCATCTTTCTCAGATAGGAACAGGATAAGTTTGCCTGCGTGCGTGACAAAAATTTCGACAGGGCCATCCTTTTTCTTCTCCACAAGATGTTACCACGGACAGAAGCAATATGCCAATGCGTTTTAAAATTTTCTCTGATCTCTAATGTAGATTCCTCTGTTTCAGTCAGGAGCTTTCGTTGCCTATGTTCATGTTAGTTTCTTCCCACCCGGTATACTGTCTTTATTTTATTAACAACGGGTTGGAGTTAAACCATTGCACTCAAATAATTCAACCTTCGCCTACTGCACGAGTTCAACCTCCAACTTACTCCCTCTGTCCCAAAATAACTGTCTTAGCCCTATTCTACCTCTAGTACAAAGTTGTATTGAGCTTAACACACTTATTTTGGAATGGAGGAGTACAATCCAAGACTTAATCTCAATAATTTCTTTCACGCTGGTAATTTTCACCCCTTCCTGTTATTCGCAAAGATGAGTAATACTTCAATCCAATTATCCAAAGTACCGATCAAAGAAGAATATCTGAAATATGCCATTTTGAAAGAACAGGAACACTAGCCATCCAATTTCTTGCATCACAAACGGGCCATCAAAGTTATACATGAAAATCTCATGATGAAAGGCTACTCATGAGTTGTGTGCAAAACAACCATCTTGATAGCAGGAAGGAATGGTCTAACTTAACCAGAAACAGGTAGATATATCACAATCTTCAATAAGAAAAGGGGGAGCTAGAGGTCTGAGCATTTTTATTTCTTCCTCGTTACACTAGTTGCTAGAAAACATAAGAGGGCAGATCCACATTGTTAATTTCAAATCACAGAAGCGTTATTTCTGCGGGCTCTTGCCCCAGAAACCAAACATGGTAACCTGAAACAGTAGTTTTAGGAGCTGGAACTAAACATGAAGCTCCTAGAACTGCAACCACTGTGGCAACTGAAGCCACCCAGATTCACATCAGAAACAAAATGGCAAGAGTCAAACCCATGCTGCCTCATTTCTTGAGTGCATTCATTCTGTCCCTCAGGTAGTACAGCTTTGCTCTCCTGACTTTCTTCCTGTCTAAGATCTTGATTTCTTTGATGTTTGGCGAGTACCTGAATGCAAAAGAGAAATGGCATCAGGATAATATTACGCACAAAACAAGTATGATGTGATGATAATTTTCATGTTTGACTTCTTCAACAACTCAAGACAGCTTTTTATGTGATGAAGGATTGAAGAAAATAACTGTGGAACAAAAGAGAACAGATCCTGGAAACAAAAGGAGAGCCCATATGAAATATCCTACTTATGCCATTCCTCCAAAGCATTCCCGCAGCAGACATGGGATGGACAAAGGCTATGTACGCATGAAAGGTAGTTTAACCATAACTGGATGTACAAATGTATGAAACTACAAGCTCCATTTGTAAAAAATGCTAACACAGCATAAGCAATCAGTTCTGTACAAATGGTTAACGACAAACTGTGTGTTTTGTCTCAAAATTATAAGCACGGTTCACTTAAGGGTTCATTAACAAGATATTCCTACATAGCATTCTATGGTTTAGACAAGAGTACTCATTGCCATGGATTTACAACTAGCATAAGGACCAGAATGAAAATTTGTGCCACCATTCTCATGGCAGATAAAATACCATCAGGTAAATCAAGAAGGCAGCAAATAGCTCATAGACAACATATCAAATTAAAACACTTCTTTGTCAGCTCAGCTGAGCAAACTACACTAATAATACGTGTGCATCCATAATTCGATATGTGTTCAATAAGATATATGCAGCAACATAACAAGTAGCAATTTAGTGAGATCAGCAGATTTATCCCCAGTCTTCATCGTTTTTACATGTGATTAGAAGATGCACTCGCATGTAGGTGTGCATGCGTAGTGAGTTAGTGATGCGTGTGCGGTTTCCTTGTAATAACACAGGGAAAATGTTCGTGCACAACCAACAAATATGGCTTGTTCTGTCATGCTAATGAACAGAGAGCACCCAGATGCGAATGCACAAGCTGTTATTCTAACAGAAACACAATATTGCGGAACTAAAAAGTAATTCTAATTTGCACGTGGAAAACTCAGAAATAAAGCAATGTCTACTAAAATGAACATGGAAGAGAGAAGCACATATTTGGTGCCACTTACAGTGGAAAGACAGACTCAACTCCAACGCCAGCTACTAATCTACGCAATCTGAAAGTCGTAGCGATCCCAGCATTGCGTCTTGCTATGACGATGCCTTTCAATGTAGACTCGCGTCGCTTGTTCTCAGGAACTTGCTGTTTATACATAGAATCAGAACAACAGATATGTGAATGAACAAATAAGGCAAGAATGTATTTACTTAGTACTTACCAGTCTCATTTGAACGATACATCCAGGCTGTACATCGGGAATGGTCCTCTCTGTACGAACTTTGTCGACTGCCTCTTTGTTTAAGATCTGGCAAACTCAAGTAACAGATAGATATATTTAGGTTGTTTAGATGACTATTGTAACTTCGCTCGTACTGGAAGTTATACTGTTACTAGAGATGACACATTAACTTACATTCATAATGTGTCTGGCCGTCTTGTCAGGCCTCTTGAACTTAATGCGTGGTGGGTGCTCAACCATGGGAGAGCTGGAATCTTCATCCTCAACAGAAACCTCGGCAGTCCCCACAGTTGAGAACCCCCTCACCGCCAAAGCCTTCGTGCCGAAACCATATGCCTGAACACCGTCATGTGGAATGATTGGACTCTGCACATCAAAATTCAATCCACCAGGCATGACCAGGCCATATTAGTAAACACAGGATCACAAACCCGCGACTTGTATCCGCCATATGAACACCGGCACACGCACCACAATTTGACGAATCCAGCTGCAAGGCCTCAGGGTTTCCGCGAACGACTGTTCAATTCTAGGAGCTGCGTGATCCAGGAGCTTCAAAGGCGTGCCCCCGGCTCCGGTTCGACAGAAGGTCCGCACTAAAGACTGCATCCTGTGACCGGTCCTCTGCGTAGAAAATGCACACGCTGGGATCAAAGCTGGGGGGGAGATTCTATTCCTCGCGGGAAAGAAATGAATGAAAAATCGCAAGATAAACCCTACAGGGTTCAGTTGAGCCCCGCAAATCTTTTCAGTACTAGTACTCCACCAGGCGTCCAAGCAATAAACAAATCCACAACAAAATGGATGGATAGAGGAACGATGTTTTGCATGGGATCGATTAGGGCGAAGAAACAATATCCCAGAGGGTGCCCGCGGGGAAATCTCCGGCTGGGGCTTACCGCGCCGCCTGCCGGAGAAGGCTGAGGGGGTCCGGACTGGCAGACGGCGGAACAAAGGAAGGGGAAGAGGAGAATACCTCGTCGAGCGGGCCAACAGAGAAGGGACGGCGCGAGATCTGGCCGGCGGCGGAGACGAAAGGAAGAGGCGGACGTCGTCCCGGGTCGCACCTCGCCTGAACCCTGAAGCCCTGGAACAGTGACGTCCCGCACCCGGGTGAAAGAAAGCACGAGCCGGATTTCCTACCGTCGGATGGCGGCCAACCGTCCTGACTTCTTTTTATTTTTAAGTTAAACCAAACTTTATTACTCAGCTGCAAAGTTTACAGTGATAACGAGGGGTCATGAGGAACCCGGAGCAATAGTTAACCGCGTTTTTTTCGAGCCTGTCAGCGATCCCGTGCGCTGCCACTTGGCGTGTTCTCGTCCATCGCCACGTGTCGCGCTCTGAACGTATTTTTTCCCTTTCCGAGAGGCACGACCGTGTCTCTCGCGATAGCAAAACCGTACCTCTCGCGAAAGCAAAAACGTGCCTCTCGTGGGAAAAAAGAAAGCAAAGCTCAGAAGGTGGGAGTAATCGTTAAAAGGTGTACTCGCTAACTAATGATTTTGTGAGGAACCCCCAGGCACTCAAGACGGGAATAGGCCGGGTCGACACGCTGGGTCACTGACCCGGCCCAAATAATCGAGGCCAATGGGTCAAGTGGGTCGGCCTTAAATTATTTACGGGTCAATGGAGCCGGCCCTATGAAACCCGATGGATTAAATGGGTCGACCCAATCAAATCGCTATGCCTAGTTGCTGATGGCCACCCCAAGCATCTGTGTCGTCGTCCGCGTTCCTCCTGACGCGTCTCCTATTCGTTTTTTCGGTCGGCGTCGAGCTCACCGTTCGGCGGTCCTGGTCGTCGTCGACCTCTCCGTCCGGAAGTCTTGGACACCGTCGAGCTCGCCATCTCGGTAGCCGTCCTGTTCCTCTCCAACTTGGCTAGCTCACCACACTTGTGTTGGAAATATGTCCTAGAGGCAATGATAAATAGTTATTATTATATTTCTTGTTTAAAGATACTCGTTTATTATCCATGATATAACTGTATTTAATGAAAACACAGATACATGTGTGGATACATAGACAAAACAATGTCCCTAGCAAGCCTTTAGTTGGCTAGCCAGTTGATCAATGATAGTCAAGGTTTTCTTACTATATGCAAGTGTTGTCACTTGATAACTGGATCACATCATTAGGAGAATCATGTGTTGGACTAGACCCAAACTATGAACGTAGCATATTGATCGTGTCGTTTTATTGCTATTGTTTTCTGCGTGTCAAGTAGCTGTTCCAATGACCATGAGATCATATAACTCACTCGCACCGGAGGAATACCTTGTGTGCATCAAACGTCGCAACGTAACTGGGTGACTATAAAGGTGCTCTACAGGTATCTCCGAAGGTGTTCGTTGAGTTAGTATGGATCAAGACTGGGATTTGTCACTCCGTGTGATGGAGAGGTATCTTGGGGCCCACCCGGTAATACAACATCACACACAAGCCTTGCAAGCAATGTGACTAAGTGTAAGTCATGGGATCTTGTATTACAGAACGAGTAAAGAGACTTGCCGGTAACGAGATTGAAATAGGTATGCGGATATCGACGATCAAATCTCAGGCAAGTAACATACCGAAGGACAAAGGGAATGACATACAGGATTATATGAATCCTTGACACTGAGGTTCAACCGATAAGATCTTCAGAGAATATGTAGGATCCAATATGGGCATCCAGGTCCCGCTATTGGATATTGACCGAGGAGTGCCTCGGGGCATGTCTGCATAGTTCGAACCCGCAGGGTCTGCACACTTAAGGTTCGATGATGTTTTAGTATAGTTGAGTTATATGTGTGGTTACCGAATGTTGTTCGGAGTCCCGGATGAGATCACGGACGTCACGAGGGTTTCCAGAATGGTCCGGAAACAAAGATTGATATATAGGATGGTTTCATTTGCTTACCGGAAAGTTTTGGGCAATTCCGGTAGTGTACCGGGAGTGACGAATGGGTTCGGAGAGTTCACCGGGAGGGGCCCACCCACCCGGGAGTGAGCCCAAGGCACTAGGGTGGCGCCACAAGTCCTTAGTGGGCTAGTGGAATCAGCCCAAGGGGCCCATGGCGCCACATAAGAAAATACCAAAGGAAAATAAAACAAAAAGGGAAAAGAGGGAGGTGGGAAGGAAGAGGAGGACTCCAATTTCCCAAACCGAATTGGAGGAGGAGTCCTCCTCCTCCCCTTGGCCGACGCACCTTGAGGGCTTGTCCCTCAAGGCTAGCTGCTACCTCTTGAGCTTGCATTGGTTTTTCCCTTGAAGAGGAAAGGGTGATGCAGCAAAGTAGCGATAAGTATTTCCCTCAGTTTGAGAACCAAGGTATCAATCCAGTAGGAGTATCAAGATGAGGCACCAATGAATCTGCGCAAAAGCAAACAAACTTGCACCCAACACGATAAAGGGGTTGTCAATCCCTTCACGGTTATTTTCAAGGTGAGATCTGAAGGTGAAAAGTGCAACAAAGTAATTTTGTAGATCTGAATATAGGATGTGAAGTAGACCCGGGGGCCATAGTGTTCACTAGAGGCTTCTCTCATGATAGCAAGTATTACGGTGGGTGAACGAATTACTGTCGAGCAATTGATAGAATTGCGCAAAGTCATGACGATATCTAAGGCAATGATCATACATATAGGCATTACGTCCGAGACAAGTAGACCGATACTTTTTTGCATCTACTACTATTACTCCACACATCGACCGCTATCCAGCAAGCATCTAGTGTATTGAGTTCATAACAAACAGAGTAACGCCTTAAGCAATATGACATGATGTAGAGGGGTAAATTCCTGCAATATGATATAAACCCCATCTTTTTACCCTTGATGGAAACAACACGATGCGTGCCTCGCTACCCTTTCTGTCACTTGGTGAGGACACCGCACGGTATGAACCCAAAACCAAGCACTTCTCCCATTGCAAGAATTATAGATCAAGTTGGCCAAACGAAACCCATAACTCGAAGAGAATTACCAGGTTACGAAATCATGCATATAAGAGATCAGAGGAGACTCAAATAATATTCATAGATAATCTAATCATAAATCCACAATTCATCGGATCTCGACAAACACACCGCAAAAGAAAGTTACATCGGATAGATCTCCATGAAGATCATGGAGAACTTTGTATTGAAGATCCAAGAGAGAGAAGAAGCCATCTAGCTACTAGCTACGGACCCGAAGGTCTGTGGTGAACTACTCACGGATCATCGGAGAGGCAATGGTGTTGATGAAGAAGCCCTCCGTATCTGAATCCCCCTCCGGCAGGGCACCAGAACGGTCCCCAGATGGGATCTTGCGGAGACAGAAGCTTGCGGCGGCGGAAAAGTATTTTCGTGGCTCTCTTCTTTGGTTTCGGGATTTTAGAGAATTTATAAGCGAAAGAGGTAGGGCAAAGGAGCCATGTGGGGCCCACAAGCCTGCCAGCCCCCCCCCTAGGGCGCGCCTAGGGGGCTTGTAACCTCCCACAAGGTATTGTGCCTTGGTTCTCAAGTCCCCTACGTATCTTGCGTTACGAAAAAAATCATCCCGCGGGTTTTATTCCGTTTGGACTCCGTTTAATATTCTTTTCTAAAAAAGGTCAAAAACACGGAAAAAAACAAAAACTGGCACTTGGCACTGAGTTAATAGGTTAGTCCCAAAAATGATATAAAATAGCATATTCATGCATATAAAACATCCAAAGTTGATAACATAATAGCATGGAACCATAAAAAATTATAGATACGTTGGAGACGTATCAAGCATCCCCAGGCTTAACTCCTGCTTGTCCTCGAGTAGGGAAGTGATAAAGACCGAATTTTTGATGTGGAATTCTACCTAACATATTTGTTCCTTGTAACTTCTTTCTTGTGGCATGAATGTTCAGATCCGTAAGATTCAAAACAATAGTTTACTATTGACATGAAAGCAATAATACTTCAAGCATACTAGCAAAGTAATCATGAACTTTTGAAATAACAAGGCCAAATAAAGTTATCCCTACAAAATAATATAGTTTGGCTATGCTCCATCATCCCCACACAAAGAATTTAAATCATGCACAACCCCGGTATTGGCCAAGTAATTGTTTTTGCACTCTTACTTTCTCAAACTTTTTCAACTCTTACGCAATACATGAGCGTGAGCCATGGATATAGCACTATAGGTGGAATAGAGTGTGGTGGAGGTTGTGAGGCAAAAAGGAGGAGATGGTCACATCGACTCGGCGTATCAATGGGCTATGGATATGCCCATCAATAGATATCAATGTGAATGAGTAGGGATTGCCATGCAAGAGATGCACAAGAGCTATAAGTGTATGGAAGCTCAAAAAAACTAGTGGGTGTGCACCCAACTTGCTTGCTCACGAAGACCTAGGGAAATTTTGAGGAAGCCCGTCATTGTAATATACAAGCCAAGTTATAAAATGGAAATTCCCACTAGTATATGGAAGTGACAAAGAAGAGACTCTCTATCATAAAGAACATGGTGCTATTTTGAAGCACAAGTGTGGAAAAAGATAGTAGTATTGTCCCTTCTCTCTTTTTCTCTCATTTTTTTTGTTTGGGCTCTTTGGCCTCTTTTGTTTTTTCATTTTTTTTGGTGGGCAACTTTGGCCTTTTTTTTTCCTCACATGGGACAATGCTCTAATAATGATGATCATCACACTTTCATTTACTTACAACTCAAAACTTAGAACAATAATGACTCTATATGAAATGCCTCCGACAGTGTACCGGGATGTGCAACGATCTAGCTTAGCATATGACGTTGAAACATCTTGCTAGCTATCTTACGATCATGCAATGGCAATATGAAAGTGACAGCACATGTCATGAGATGGAACGGTGGGAGTTGCATGGAAATATATCTTGGAATGGCTATGAAAATGCCATAATAGGTAGGTATGGTGGCTATTTTGAGGAAGGTATATGGTGGATTTGTGCACCGGGAAAAGTTACACGGTACTAGAGAGGCTAGCAACGGTGGAAGGGTGAGGGTACAAAATCATGCGTTTAGCACCGGCGGAAGTTGCACGACACTAAGAAGATAGTGATGGTGGAGGTGCATCTAAACCATGGACTCAACATTAGTCATGAAGAACTCATATACTTATTGCGAAAGTTTTATTAGTAATCAAAACAAAGTGCTAAACGCATACTCCTAGGGGAAGGGTTGGTAGGTGTTAACCATCACGCGATCCCGACCGCCACACAAAGGATGACAATCAATAAATCAATTATGCTCCGACTTCCTAACATAGCGGTTCACCATACGTGCATGCTACGGGAATCACTAACCTCAACACAAGTATTTCTGGATTCACAACACCCTACTAACATAACTCTAATATTACCATATCCATATCTCAAAACTAATTGTGAGGAATCAAACTTCTCTTACTAATCAATGCACTTGAATATGGAAGTTTTTATTATATCCTCTTTGGATGCATATCATATTTAGGACTAGTTTCATAGCACACGCCAATTACCAAGTTACTTAGAGAGAGCACTCTCAAAATGGTATAAGTGAAGACCGAGAGTTTTTATTTCTACAAAATATGATACTGCCGTGCTCTAAAAAGACCTAAGTGAAGCACTAGAGCAAAGTTATATAGCTCAAAAGATATAAGTGAAGCACATGCGAGCTAAATTGCCTAACTCAAAAGATATAAGTGAAGCTCATTGAGTATTCTAACAAAATCACGATGAGTGCATATCCTTCTTAAAAAGGTGTGCAGCAAGGATGATTGTGACAAAACAAAAAGCAAAGACTCCTATAATACACGACGCTCCAAGCAAAACACATATCATGTGGTGAATAAAAATATAGCTCCAAGTAACGTTACCGATGGATTGAAGACGAAAGAGTGGATGCCTTCCCGGGGCATCCCCAAGCTTAGGCTTTTTGGTGTCATTGAATTTGGCTTGGGATGTCTTGGGCATCCCAAGCTTAAGCTCTTTCCACTCTTTATTCCATTGTCCATGAGAACATCACCCAAAACTTGAAAACTTCACAACACAAAACTTAAACAGAAACTCGTGATATCATTAGCATAAGAAAACAAACCACCAACTCTTTAGGTACTATAGTAAACTTGATTTCCATTTATATTGATGTTATATTACTGTATTCTCACTTCTCCATGGCTAGTACCCCCGATACTAACCATAGTTTCATCAAAATAAGCAATCAACACAACAAAAACAGAATATGTCAAAAACAGAACAATCTGTAGCAATCTGTATACTTCGTATAGCTCTGGTATCCCAAAAATTCTGAAAAATTATGACAATTAGGGAAATGTGCGTATCAATCAGCATAAAAAGGAATCAACTCAAAATCGCTTTCTGGACAGGAATTAAAAATAATTTCGTGAGCACAAAGTTTCTGTCTTTTTCAGCATGATCAAACAACCATCACCAAAACTGATCATAAAGGTTCTACTTGGCACAAACACAAATAAAAAACATAAAAAACACAATCATAACAGAATTATGATGGTGTGGACACAACAAAACAGAAAGTAAAAAGCAAAAATAAATTTATTCATTGGGTTGCCTCCCAACAAGCGCTATCATTTAACGCCCTTAGCTAGGCATGAGGCGATAGAATAAAGTATCGTCATCTTTGGTGCTCAAACCATAAGTAGCTCTCATCATGGATTCATAAGGCAATCTTATTTTCTTTCTAGGAAAGTGTTCCATGCCCTTCTTTAATGGAAATTGAAATATAATATTCCCTTCCTTCATATCGATAACAGCACCAATAGTCCTAAGGAAAGGTCTACCAAGAATAATGGGACATGTCGGATTGCAATCAATATCAAGAGCAATGAAATCTACGGGCACATAGTTCCTATTTGCAATAATAAGAACATCATTGATCCTTCCCATAGGTTTCTTAATAGTAGAATCCGCAAGATGCAAATTAAGAGAGCACTCATCGATCTCATTGAAGCCTAGAACATCACATAAAGATTTTGGAATGGCAAAAACACTAGCACCCAAATCACATAAAGCATTGCATTCATAATTTTTAATCTTGATTTTGATAGTAGGTTCTCACTCATCATGAAGTTTTCTAGGAATAGATATCTCCAACTCAAGTTTCTCTTCAAGAGATTTCATCATAGCATCAACTATATGATCGGTAAAGGCCTTATTTTGGCTATAAACATGTGGAGAGTTTAGCATGGATTGCATCAAGGAAATACATTCAATCAAAGAGCAACTATCATAATTAAATTCCTTGAAATCCAAAGTAGTAATTTCATCACTACTCAAAGTTTTGATATCCTCTACTCCACTTCCAGTGTTTTTAGCATCAAGATAAGTGGACTCCGAATCATTGGGGCGTTTCTCAACCAAAGTGGATTTGTATCCAGCCTCATCATCATTAGGATTGACATTAGAAAACAAGGATTCAATAGGAGTCAGACCAAGCACTTTAAGATCTTTGTGATTCTCATCACGAGAACACGCCTTTTTAAGCCATTCATGTCTAGCACAAATTTGGGCGGTTATTTCTTTACTATCATTCATGGAAACACACATAGCTTTCAAAGTTTCATCCATATTAATCTTGGAAGGAGCACATCTCAATTTCAAAGCATCAATATCAAGAGACATTCTATCAACGGTCATAGCCAAGTCATCAATTTTGAGCAGTTTTTCTTCTGTGAACGCATTGAAAATCTTTTGTGAGTTGATAAACTCTTTAATATTACTGTCAAGATCAGAGGGTAATTTATTATAATTTCCATGAGCATTGTTGTAGGAATTACCAAAGTTATTAGAGGGATTACTACGAAAAGGCCTAGGATTAAAGTTACCTCTATAAGCATTGTTGTTGCCAAAATTATTCCTACCAACAAAATTAACATCCAAGATTTCATTGCTATTCTAAATCAAAGAAGACAAAGGCATATCATTTGGATCAAGAGGAGCACCTTTACTAGCAAACAACTTCATTAACTCATCCATCTTAGCACTCAAAGAATTAATTTCTTCTATAGCATGCACTTTTTTACTAGTAGGTGACCTTTCAGTGTGCCATTGAGAATAGTTTGTCATGATATTATCTAGGAGTTTGGTGGCTTCTCCTAGTGTGATTTCCATAAAAATTCCACCAGAGGCGGAATCCAAGATATTTCTAGAAGCAAAATTCAAACCAACATAGAAAATTTGTATAATCATCCAAAGACTCAGGCCATGAGCGGGACAATTTCTAATCATCAATTTCATTCTCTCCCAAGATTGTGCAACATGTTCATGATCTAGTTGCTTAAAATTCATGATATCATTACGGAGAGAGATAATCTTAGCCGGTGGAAAATACTTGGAAATAAAGGCATCTTTACACTTGTTCCAAGAATCAATACTATTTTTGGGTAAAGATGGAAACCAAGTTTTTGCTCGATTTCGTAATGAGAATGGAAATAGCTTCAATTTAATCATATCATTATCCACATCTTTCTTCTTTCGCATATTGCATAACTCAATGAAGGTATTAAAATGGGATGCCGCATCTTCACTAGGAAGGTCGGAAAATTGCTCTTTCATAACAAGATTCAACAAGGCAGCATTGATTTCATATGATTCCGCACTAGTGGCGGGAGCAATCGGAGTACTAATAAAATCATTGTTATTAGTATTCGAGAAGTCACACAATTTGGTGTTTTCAGACATGGTGACTTAGCAAGCAGACACACACACAAGCGAACAAAAAGCAAGCGAAAGAGAAGGGCGAACGAAAAAGGCAAATATTTTTGTATTTTTTTTTCAGAAGTGAGGGAGAGGAAAACGAGAGCCAAAAGGCAAATAATGTAAATTCAAGAGATGAGTTTGCAATAGTTACTTGGTTATGCTTCACTTGAATACTCCCCGGCAACGGCGCCATAAATCCTTCTTGCTACCTATTGAGCTTGCGTTGGTTTTTCCCTTGAAGAGGAAAGGGTGATGCAGCAAAGTAGCGATAAGTATTTCCCTCAGTTTGAGAACCAAGGAATCAATCCAATAGGAGTATCAAGATGAGGCACCAATGAATCTGCGCAAAAGCAAACAAACTTGCACCCAACGCGATAAAGGGGTTGTCAATCCCTTCATGATTATTTGCAAGGTGAGATCTGAAGGTGAAAAGTGCAACAAAGTAATTTTGTAGATCTGAATATAGGATGTGAAGTAGACCCGAGGGCCATAGTGTTCACTAGAGGCTTCTCTCATGATAGCAAGTATTACGGTGGGTGAACGAATTACTGTCAAGCAATTGATATAATCGCGCAAAGTCATGACGATATCTAAGGCAATGATCATACATATAGGCATCATGTCCGAGACAAGTAGACCGATACTTTTTTGCATCTACTACTATTACTCCACACATCGACCGCTATCCAGCATGCATCTAGTGTATTGAGTTCATAACAAACAGAGTAACGCCTTAAGCAAGATGACATGATGTAGAGGGATAAATTCATGCAATATGATATAAACCCCATCTTTTTACCCTTGATGGCAACAACATGATGCGTGCCTCGCTACCCTTTCTGTCACTGGGTGAGGAGACCGCACGGTATGAACCCAAAACCAAGCACTTCTCCCATTGCAAGAATTATAGATCAAGTTGGCCAAACAAAACCCATAACTCGAAGAGAATTACAAGGATACGAAATCATGCATATAAGAGATCAGAGGAGACTCAAATAATATTCATAGATAATCTGATCATAAATCCACAATTCATCGGATCTCAACAAACACACCGCAAAAGAAAGTTACATTGGAATAGATCTCCATGAAGATGATGGAGAACTTTGTATTGAAGATCCAAGAGAGAGAAGAAGCCATCTAGATACTAGCTATGGACCCGAAGGTCTGTGGTGAACTACTCACGCATCATCGGAGATGCAATGGTGTTGATGAAGAAGCCCTCCGTGTCCGAATCCCCCTCCGACAGGGCACCAGAACGGTCCCCACATGGGATCTTGCGGAGACAGAAGCTTGCGGCGGCGGAAAAGTCTTTTCGTGGCTCTCTTCTTTGGTTTCGGGATTTTAGAGAATTTATAGGTGAAAGAGGTAGGGCAAAGGATCCACGTGGGGCCCACAAGCCTGCCAGGCGCACCCCCCCCTAGGGCGCGCCTAGGGGCTTGTGACCTCCCACAAGGTCTCCTGCCTTGGTTCTCAAGTCCCTTGCGTATCTTCTGTTATGGAAAAAATCATCCCACAGGTTTTATTCCGTTTGGACTCCGTTTAATATTCATTTCTGAAAAAAGTGAAAAACACGGGAAAACAGAAACTGGTACTTGGCACTGAGTTAATAGGTTAGTCCCAAAAATGATATAAAATAGTGTTGGGAACGTCGCATGGGAAACAAAAATTTTCCTACGCGCACGAAGACCTGTCATGGTGATGTCCATCTACGAGAGGGGATTTCCGATCTACGTACCCTTGTAGATCGTACAACAGAAGCGTTAATAAACGTGGTTGATGTAGTGGAACGTCCTCACGTCCCTCGATCCGCCCCGCGAACCGTCCCACGAACCGTCCCGCGATCCGTCCCACGATCCGTCCCACGATCCGCTCCGATCTAGTGCCGAACGGACGGCACCTCCGCGTTCAGCACACGTACAGCTCGACGATGATCTCGGCCTTCTTGATCCAGAAAGAGAGACAGAGAGGTAGATGAGTTCTCCGGCAGCGTGACGGCGCTCTGGAGGTTGGTGGTGATCTAATCTCAGCAGGGCTCCGCCCAAGCTCCGCAGAAACGCGATCTAGAGGAAAAACCGTGGAGGTATGTGGTCGGGCTGCCGTGGCAAAAGTCGTCTCAAATCAGCCCTAAAACCTCCGTATATATAGGGGGAAGAGGGGGAGCCTTGCCTTGGGGTCCAAGGACCCCCAAGGGGGTCGGCCGAGCCAAAGGGGGGAGTCCTCCCCATCCAAACCGAATCCAACTAGGTTTGGAAGGAGGAGTCCTTCCCCTTTTTCCCACCTCCTCTGTTTTTTTTTTCTTTTCTCTTTGATTTTCTTCCTATGGCGCATAGGGCCTTCTTGGGCTGTCCCACCAGCCCACTAAGGGCTGGTGTGCCACCCCCAAGGCCTATGGGCTTCCCCGAGGTGGGTTGCCCCCCCGGTGAACATCCGGAACCCATTCGTCATTCCCGGTAACTCCGAAAACCTTCCGGTAATCAAATGAGGTCATCCTATATATCAATCTTCGTTTCCGGACCATTCCGGAAACCCTGGTGACGTCCGTGATCTCATCCGGGACTCCGAACAACATTCGGTAACCAACCATATAACTCAAATACGCATAAAACAATGTCGAACCTTAAGTGTGCAGACCCTACGGGTTCGAGAACTATGTAGACATGACCCGAGTGACTCCTCGGTCAATATCCAATAGCAGGACATGGATGCCAATATTGGATCCTACATATTCTACGAAGATCTTATCGTTTGAACCTCAGTGCCAAGGATTCATATAATCCTGTATGTCATTCCCTTTGTCCTTCGGTATGTTACTTGCCCGAGATTCGATCGTCAGTATCCGTATACCTATTTCAATCTCGTTTACCAGCAAGTCTCTTTACTCGTTCCGTAATACAAGATCCCACAACTTACACTAAGTCACATTGCTTGCAAGGCTTGTGTGTGATGTTGTATTACCGAGTGGGCCCCGAGATACCTCTCCGTCACATGGAGTGACAAATCCCAGTCTCGATCCATACTAACTCAACGAACACCTTCGGAGATACCTGTAGAGCATCTTTATAGTCACCCAGTTACGTTGCGACGTTTGATACACATAAAGCATTCCTCCGGTGTCAGTGAGTTATATGATCTCTTGGTCATAGGAACAAATACTTGACACGCAGAAAACAGTAGCAACAAAATGACACGATCAACATGCTACGTCTATTAGTTTGGGTCTAGTCCATCACACGATTCTCCTAATGATGTGATCCCGTTATCAAGTAACAACACTTGCCTATGGCCAGGAAACCTTGACCATCTTTGATCAACGAGCTAGTCAACTAGAGGCTTACTAGGGAGAGTGTTTTGTCTATGTATCCACACAAGTATTGTGTTTCCAATCAATACAATTATAGCATGGATAATAAACGATTATCATGAAC
This sequence comes from Hordeum vulgare subsp. vulgare, assembly GCF_904849725.1. Classification (NCBI taxonomy): domain Eukaryota; kingdom Viridiplantae; phylum Streptophyta; class Magnoliopsida; order Poales; family Poaceae; genus Hordeum; species Hordeum vulgare. The sequence continues at coordinate 493,961,083 of NC_058524.1, read as the reverse complement.
AATGAAATATAATAATAACTAATTATTATTGCCTCTAGGAATATTTCCAACAGTCTCCCACTTGCACTAGAGTCAATAATTCAGTTCACATCACCATGTGATTTCAACGAATCCAACACCCATATAGTTCTGGGGTCTGATCACGTCTTGCTCGTGAGAGAGGTTTTAGTCAACGGTTCTGAAACTTTCAGATCCATGCGTTCTTTACAAATCTTTATGTCATCTTATAGATGTTGCTACTACGTGCTATTCAGAAATGCTCCAAATATCTACTCTACTATACGAATCCGTTTCACTACTCATAGTTATTCGGATTAGTGTCAAAGCTTGCATCGACGTAACCCTTTACGACGAACTCTTTAACCACCTCCATAATCGAGAAAAATTCCTTAGTCTATTTAGTTACTAAGGATAACTTTGACCGCTGATCAGTGATTCAATCCTGGATCACTCTGTGTACCTCTAAACAGACTTGCTGCAAGGCACACATCAGGTGTGGTACTCAGCATGACATACTTTAGAGTCTACGGCTAAGGCATAGAAGACAACCTTCGTCTATTCTCTTTATTCTGCCGTGGTCGGGTTTTGAGTCTTACTCAAATTCACACCTTACAACACAGTCAAGAACTCCTTCTTTGCCGATCTATTTCGAATTCCTTCAAAAACTTGTCAAGGCATGCATCTTGTTGAAACTTGTATTAAGCGTTTTGATCTATCTCCATAGATCTTGATGCTCAACGTTCAAGTAGCTCAATCCAAGTATTCCTTTGAAAAACTCCTTTCAAACAACCTTTTATGCTTCACAGAAATTCTACATTACTTCTGATCAACAATATGTCAACCACATATACTTATCAGAAATTCTATAGTGCTCCCACTCACTTTGTTGGAAATACAAGTTTCTCATAAACCTTGTACAAACCCAAAATCTTTGATCATCTCATGAAAGTGTATTTCCAACTCCGAGATGCTTGCACCGGTCCATTGAAGGATCGCTCGAGCTTGCATACTTGCTAGTATCTTTAGGATCGACAAAACCTCCTGGTTGTATCACATACAATGTTTGTTCAAGGAAACCGTCGAGGAAACAATGTTTTGACATCCTATGTGCAATATTTCATAAATAATGCAGCAACTACTAACATAATTCTAACAGACTTTCAGCATCGCTACGAGTGAGAAAGTCTCATCATAGTCAACTGTTTGATCTTGTCGGAAACATCTTTGCGACAAGTCGAGCTTTTCTTAATAGTGACTTATCACCATCATCGTCTGTCTTCCTTTTAAAGATCCATCTTTACTCAATAGTGTTGGGGAACGTCGCATGGGAAACAAAAATTTTCCTACGCGCACGAAGACCTATCATGGTGATGTCCATCTACGAGAGGGGATGAGTGATCTACGTACCCTTGTAGATCGTACAGCAGAAGCGTTAGAGAACGCGGTTGATGTAGTGGAACGTCCTCACGTCCCTCGATCCGCCCCGCGAACAATCCCGCGATCAGTCCCACGATCTAGTACCGAACGGACGGCACCTCCGCGTTCAGCACACGTACAGCTCGACGATGATCTCGGCCTTCTTGATCCAGCAAGAGAGACGGAGAGGTAGAAGAGTTCTCCGGCAGCGTGACGGCGCTCCGGAGGTTGGCGATGATCTTGTCTCAGCAGGGCTCCGCCCGAGCTCCGCAGAAACGCGATCTAGAGGAAAAACTATGGAGGTATGTGGTCGGGCAGCCGTGAGAAAAGTCGTCTCAAATCAGCCCTAAAACCTCCGTATATATAGGTGGGAGGGAGGGGAGGAGGCAGCCTCAAAACCTAAAGGTTTGGCCGAAATTGGAGGTGGAGGAGTCCTACTCCAATCCTACTTGGAGTAGGATTCCACCTTCCCACTTGGAAACTCTTTCCACCTTGTGTTTTTTCCTTCTCAAACCTTATGGGCCTTAGTGGGAACTTATTCCAGCCCACTAGGGGCTGGTTTATCTCTTCCCATAGCCCATGAGACCCCTTGGGGCGTGACACCCCTCCCGATGGTCCCCGGCACCCCTCCCGGCACTCCCGGTACACTACCGATGAGCCCGAAACTTTTCCGGTAATGCACGAAAACCTTCCGGTAACCAAATGAGGTCATCCTATATATCAATCTTCGTTTCCGGACCATTCCGGAAACCCTCGTGACGTCCGTGATCTCATCCGGGACTCCGAACAACATTCGGTAACCAACCATATAACTCAAATACGCATACAACAACGTCGAACCTTAAGTGTGCAGACCCTGCGGGTTCGAGAACTATGTAGACATGACCAGAGAGACTCCTCGGTCAATATCCAATAGCGGGACCTGGATGCCCATATTGGATCCTACACATTCTACGAAGATCTTATCGTTTGAACCTCAGTGTCAAGGATTCGTGTAATCCCGTATGTCATTCCCTTTGTCCTTCGGTATGTTACTTGCCCGAGATTCGATCGTCAGTATCCGCATACCTATTTCAATCTCGTTCACCGGCAAGTCTCTTTACTCGTTCCGTAATACAAGATCCCGCAACTTACACTAAGTTACATTGCTTGCAAGGCTTGTGTGTGATGTTGTATTACCGAGTGGGCCCCGAGATACCTCCCCGTCATACGGAGTGACAAATCCCAGTCTTGATCCATACTAACTCAACGAACACCTTCGGAGATACCTGTAGAGCATCTTTATAGTCACCCAGTTACGTTGCGACGTTTGATACACACAAAGCATTCCTTCGGTGTTCGTGAGTTATATGATCTCATGGTCATAGGAACAAATACTTGACACGCAGAAAACAGTAGCAACAAAATGACACGATCAACATGCTACGTCTATTAGTTTGGGTCTAGTCCATCACATGATTCTCCTAATGATGTGATCCTGTTATCAAGTGACAACACTTGCCTATGGCCAGGAAACCTTGACCATCTTTGAACAACGAGCTAGTCAACTAGAGGCTTACTAGGGACAGTGTTTTGTCTATGTATCCACACAAGTATTGTGTTTCCAATCAATACAATTATAGCATGGATAATAAACGATTATCATGAACTAAGAAATATAATAATAACTAATTTATTATTGCCTCTAGGGAATATTTCCAACAGTCTCCCACTTGCACTAGAGTCAATAATCTAGTTCACATCACCATGTGATTCCAACGAATCCAACACCCATATAGTTATGGGGTCTGATCACGTCTTGCTCGTGAGAGAGGTTTTAGTCAACGGTTCTGAAACTTTCAGATCCGTGCGTTCTTTACAAATCTTTATGTCATCTTATAGATGCTGCTACTACATGCTATTCGGAAATGCTCCAAATATCTACTCTACTATACGAATCCGTTTCACTACTCATAGTTATTCGGATTAGTGTCAAAGCTTACATCGACGTAACCCTTTACGACGAACTCTTCAACCACCTCCATAATCAAGAAAAATTCCTTAGTCCATTAGTTACTAAGGATAAATTTTGACCGCTGCTAGTGATTCAATCATGGATCACTCTCTGTACCCTCAACAGACTTTGAGTCAAGGCACACATTAGGTGCGGTACACAGCATGGCATACTTTAGATTCTACGGCTAAGGCATAGAAGACGACCTTCGTCTATTCTCTTTATTCTTCCGTGGTCGGGTTTTGAGTCTTACTCAAATTCACACCTCACAACGCAACCAAGAACTCCTTCTTTGCTGATCTATTTTGAACTCTTTCAAAAACTTGTCAAGGCATGCATCTTGTTGAAACTTCTATTAAGCGTTTTCGATCTATCTCCATAGATCTTTGATGCTCAATGTTCAAGTAGCGTAATCCAGGTACTCCTTTGAAAACTTCTTTCAAACAATCTTGTATGCTTTACAGAAATTCTACGTTACTTCTGATCCACAATATGTCAACCACATATACCTATCAGAAATTCTATAGTGCACCTACTCACTTCTTTGGAAATACAAGTTTCTCATAAACCTTGTACACACCCAAAATCTTTGATCATCTCATCAAAGTGTATATTCCAACTCCGAGATGCTTGCACCAGTCCATTGAAGGATCACTGGAGCTTGCATACTTGCTAGTATCTTTAGGATCGACAAAACCTTCTCGTTGTATCACATACAATGTTTGCTCAAGGAAACCGTCGAGAAAACAATGTTTTGACATCCTACGTGCAATATTTCATAAATAATGCATCAACAACTAACATAATTCTAACAGACCTTTAGCATCGCTACGAGTGAGAAAGTCTCATCATAGTCAACTGTTTGATCTTGTCGAAAACATCTTTGCGACAAGTCGAGCTTTTCTTAATAGTGACTTATCACCATCATCGTCTGTCTTCTTTTAAAGATCCATTTTACCCAATAGTCCCATGACCATCAAGTAGTTCTACCAAAGTCTACACTTTGGTTTCACACATGGATCCTCTCTCGGATTTCATGGCTTCCAGCCATTTGTAGGAATCTGGGCCCACCATCGCTTTCTCCATAACTCGTAGGTTCACTGTTGCTCAACAACATGACCTCCAAGACAGGGTTACCGTACTACTCTGCAGCAGTACGCGACCTTGTCGACCTACGAGGTTTGTAGTAACTTGATTCGAAGCTCAATGATCACTATCATCAGCTTCCACTTCAATTGGTGTAGGCGCCACAGGAACAACTTCCTACGCCCTGCTACACACTGGTTGAAGTGATGGTTCAATAACCTCATCAAGTTCTACTACCCTCCCACTCAATTCTTTCGAGATAAACCTTTTCTCGAGAAAGGATCCTTTTCTAGAAACAAACACTTTGCTTTCGGATCTAAGATAGGAGATGTACCCAACTGTTTTGGATATCCTATGAAGATGCATTTATCCGCTTTGGGTTCGAGCTTATCAGACTAAAACCTTTTTCACATAAGTTTCGAAGCCCCAAACTTTCAAGAAACGACAGTTTAGATTTCTCTAAACCTCATTCTATACTGTGTCATCTCAACGGAAATACGCGGTGCCCTATTTAAAGTGAATGTGGTTGTCTCTAATGCATAACCCATAAACGATAGTGGTAATTCGATAAGATACATCACATCATGCACCATACTAAATAGTGTGTGGTATGACGTTCAGACACATCATCACACCATGATGTTCCAGGTGGCATGAACTGTGAAACAATTTCCACATTGTCTTAACTGTGTACCAAAAACTCGTAACTCAGATATTCATTTCTATGATCATATCGTAGACAGTTCATCCTCTTGTTACGACGAACTTCACTCTGAAACAGAATTGAACTTTTCAATATTTCAGACTTGTGATTCATTAAGTAAATACTCCTGTATCTACTCAAGTCGTCAGTGAAGTAAGAACATAATGATATCCACTGCGTGCCTCAGCACTCACTGGACTGCATACATCAAAATGTATCACTTCCAACAAGTTACTATCTTGTTTCATCTCAATGAAAACAAGGCCTTGCTCATGTGGTATGATTTGCATGTCACTAGTGATTCGAAATCAGGTGAGTAAAGATCCATCAGCATGGAGCCTCTTCATGCAATTCATACTAACATGACTCAAGCGGCAGTGCCACAAGTAAGTGGTACTATCATCATTTAACTCGTATCTTTTGGCACCAATGTGTAACACCACAATCGAGATTCAATAAACCATTGAAGGTGATTATTCAAGCAAATAGAGTAACCATTATTCTCTTTGAATGAATAATCGTATTGCAATAAACACGATCCAATCATGTTCATGCCTAACGCAAGCACCAAATAACAGTTATTTAGGTTCAACACCAATCCCGATGGTAGAGGGAGCGTGCGACGTTTGATCATATCAACCTTGGAAACACTTCCAACACGTATCGTCACCTTTCCTTTAGCTAGTCTCCGTTTATGTCGTAGCTTTCATTTCGCGTTACTAATCACTTAGCAACCAAACCGGTATCCAATACCCTCATGCTACTAGGAGTACTAGTAAAGTACACATCAACATTATGTATATCAAATATACTTCTTTCGACTTTTGCCAGCCTTCTTATCTACCAAGTATCTAGAGTTGCTCCGCCTCAGTGACTGTTCCCCTTATTACAGAAGCACTTAGTCTCGGGTTTGGGTTTAATCTTGGGTCTCTTCATTAGCGCAGCAACTGTTTTGCCGTTTCACGAAGTATCCCTTCTAGCCCTCGCCTTTCTTGAAACTTAGTGGTTTTCCAAACCATCAACTATTGATGCTCCTTCTTGATTTCTACTTTCGCAGTGTCAAACGTCGCGAATCGCTCAAGGATCATTGTATCTATCCTTGATATGTCATAGTTCATCACGAAGCTCTCAAAGCTTGGTGGCAGTGACTTTTGGAGAACCATCACTATCTCATCTGGAAGATTAGCTCCCACTTGATTCAAGTGATTGTCGTACTCAGACAATCTGAGCACATGCTCAACGATTGAGCTTTTCTCCTTTACTTTGTGGTCAAAGAATCTTGTTGGAGGTCTAGTACCTCTTAACAAGAGCACAAGCATGAAATCACAATTGCATCTCTTCGGAACATCACTTATGTTCCGTGACGTTTTACAACGTTTTCGGCGCCTTGCTTCTAAGCCATCAAGTATCTTGCACTGAACTATCGTGTAGTCATCAGTAATGTGTATGTCGGATGTTCATAGCATCCACAGACGACGCTCGAGGTGCAGCACACCGAGTGGTGCATTAAGGACATAAGCCTTCTGCGTAGCAACGAGGACAATCCTCGGTTTTACAGACTCAGTCTGCAAAGGTTGCTACTATCAATTTTCAACTAAATTTTCTCTAGGAACATATAAAAACAGTAGAGCTATAGCGCAAGTTACATCGTAATTCGCAAAGACCATTAGACTATGTTCATGACAATTAGTTCAATTAATCATATTACTTAAGAACTCCCACTCAAAAAGTACATCTCTCTAGTCATTTGAGTGGTACATGATCCAAATCCGCTATCTCAAGTCCGATCATCACGTGAGTCGAGAATAGTTTCAGTGGTAAGCATCTCTATGCTAATCATATCAACTATACGATTCATGCTCGACCTTTCGGTCTCATGTGTTCCGAGGCCATGTCTGCACATGCTAGGCTCGTCAAGCTTAACCCGAGTGTTTCGCGTGTGCAACTATTTTGCACCCGTTGTATGTGAACGTTGAGTCTATCACACCCGATCATCACGTGGTGTCTCGAAACGAAGAACTGTCGCAACGGTGCACAGTCGGGGAAAACACAATTTCGTCTAGAAATTTTAGTGAGAGATCACCTCATAATGCTACCGTCGTTCTAAGCAAGATAAGGTGCATAAAGGATTAACATCACATGCAATTCATAAGTGACATGATATGGCCATCATCACGTGCTTCTTGTTCTCCATCACCAAAGCACCGGCACGATTTTCTTGTCACCGGCGTCACACCATGATCTCCATCAACGTGTCGCCATCGGGGTTGTCGTGCTACTCATGCTATTACTACTAAAGCTACGTCCTAGCAATATAGTAAACGCATCTACAAGCACAAACGTTAGTTTAAAGACAACCCTATGGCTCCTGCCGGTTGCCGTACCATCAACGTGCAAGTCGATATTAACTATTACAACATGATCATCTCATACATCCAATATATCACATCACATTGTTGGCCATATCACATCACAAGCATACCCTGCAAAAACAAGTTAGACGTCCTCTAATTGTTGTTGCATGTTTTACGTGGTGACCATGGGTATCTAGTAGGATCGCATCTTACTTACGCAAACACCACAACGGAGATATATGAATTGCTATTTAACCTAATCCAAGGACCTCCTCGGTCAAATCCGATTCAACTAAAGTTGGAGAAACCGACACTCGCCGGTCATCTTTGAGCAACGGAGTTACTCGTAGCGATGAAACCAGCCTCTCGTAAGCGTACGAGTAATGTCGGTCCGAGCCGCTTCGATCCAACAATACCGCGGAATCAAGAAAAGACTAAGGAGGGAAGCAAAACGCACATCACCGCCCACAAAAACTTTTGTGTTCTACTCGAGAAGACATCTACGCATGAACCTAGCTCATGATGCCACTGTTGGGAACGTCGCATGGGAAACAAAAATTTTCCTACGAGCACGAAGTCCTGTCATGGTGATGTCCATTTACGTGAGGGGATTTCCGATCTACGTACCCGTGTAGATCGTACAGCAGAAGCGTTAATAAACGCGGTTGATGTAGTGGAACGTCCTCACGTCCCTCGATCCGCCCCGCGAACCGTCCCACGAACCGTCCCGCGATCCGTCCCACGATCCGCTCCGATCTAGTGTCGAACGGACGGCACCTCCGAGTTCAGCACACGTACAACTCGACGATGATCTCGGCCTTCTTGATCCAGCAAGAGAGACGGAGAGGTAGATGAGTTCTCCGGCAGCGTGACGGCGCTCCGGAGGTTGGTGGTGATCTAATCTCAGCAGGGCTCCGCCCGAGCTCCGCAGAAACGCGATCTAGAGGAAAAACCGTGGAAGTATGTGGTCGGGCTGCCGTGGCAAAAGTTGTCTCAAATCAGCCCTAAAACCTCCGTATATATAGGGGGAAGAGGGGGAGCCTTGCCTTGGGGTCCAAGGACCCCCAAGGGGGTCGGCCGAGCCAAAGGGGGGAGTCCTCCCCATCCAAACCGAATCCAACTAGGTTTGGAAGGAGGAGTCCTTCCCCTTTTTCCCACCTCCTCTGTTTTTTTTCTTTTCTCTTTGATTTTCTTCCTATGGCGCATAGGGCCTTCTTGGGCTGTCCCACCAGCCCACTAAGGGCTGGTGTGCCACCCCCAAGGCCTATGGGCTTCCCCGAGGTGGGTTGCCCCCCCGGTGAACATCCGGAACCCATTCGTCATTCCCGGTAACTCCGAAAACCTTCCGGTAATCAAATGAGGTCATCCTATATATCAATCTTCGTTTCCGGACCATTCCGGAAACCCTCGTGGCGTCCGTGATCTCATCCGGGACTCCGAACAACATTCGGTAACCAACCATATAACTCAAATACGCATAAAACAATGTCGAACCTTAAGTGTGCAGACCTTGCGGGTTCGAGAACTATGTAGACATGACCCGAGTGACTCCTCGGTCAATATCCAATAGCGGGACCTGGATGCCCATATTGGATCCTACATATTCTACGAAGATCTTATCGTTTGAACCTCAGTGCCAAGGATTCATATAATCCCGTATGTCATTCCCTTTGTCCTTCGGTATGTTACTTGCCCGAGATTCGATCGTCAGTATCCGTATACCTATTTCAATCTCGTTTACCGGCATGTCTCTTTACTCGTTCCGTAATACAAGATCCCGCAACTTACACTAAGTCACATTGCTTGCAAGGCTTGTGTGTGATGTTGTATTACCGAGTGGGCCCCGAGATACCTCTCCGTCACACGGAGTGACAAATCCCAGTCTCGATCCATACTAACTCAACGAACACCTTCGGAGATACCGGTAGAGCATCTTTATAGTCACCCAGTTACGTTGCGACGTTTGATACACACAAAGCATTCCTCCGGTGTTAGTGAGTTATATGATCTCATGGTCATAGGAACAAATACTTGACACGCAGAAAACAGTAGCAACAAAATGACACGATCAACATGCTACGTCTATTAGTTTGGGTCTAGTCCATCACACGATTCTCCTAATGACGTGATCCCGTTATCAAGTAACAACACTTGCCTATGGCCAGGAAACCTTGACCATCTTTGATCAACGAGCTAGTCAACTAGAGGCTTACTAGGGACAATGTTTTGTCTATGTATCCACACAAGTATTGTGTTTCCAATCAATACAATTATAGCATGGATAATAAACGATTATCATGAACAAAGAAATATAATAATAACTAATTATTATTGCCTCTAGGGCATATTTCCAACAAATAGCATATTCATGCATATAAAACATCCAAAGTTGATAGCATAATAGCATGGAACCATAAAAAATTATATATACGATGGAGACGTATCACTAGCCCTCCCCCTCCCTCCTACATATAGTGGAGTTTTAGGGCTGATTTGAGACAACTTTTGCCACGTGCAACTCAACCCTAGACCACATAATTTTACCTCTAGATCGGATTTCTACGAAGCTCGGGTGGAGCCCTGCAGGAGTAGATCATCACCACCACCGAAGCGCCCTCATGCTGCCGGAGAACTCATCTACTTCTCCGTCTTGCTTGCTGGATCAAGAAGGTCGAGATCATTGTAGAGCTGTACGTGTGCTGAACGCGGAGGTGTCGTCCGTTCGGTGCTAGATCAAAACGGTTCGTGGGACGGATCGAGGGACGGTTCCAGGGACGTGAAGGCGTTCCACGACATCAACCGCATTTCTTAACGCTTCCTGTTGTGCGATCTACAAGGGTACGTAGATCCAAATCTCCTCTCGTAGATGGACATCACCATGATAGGTCTTCGTGTGTGTAGGAATTTTTTTGTTTCCCATGCAACGTTCCCCAACAGTGGCATCATGAGCTAGGTTCATGCATAGATGTTATCTCGAGTAGAACACAAAAGGTTTTGTGGACGGTGATGTTCGATTTGCTGCCCTCCTTCTCGATTCAGCGGTATTGTTGGATTGAAGCGGCTCGGACAGACATTACTCGTACGCTTATGAGAGACTGGTTTCATCGACTAACATGCAACCTCGTTGCATAAAGATGACTGGCGGGTGTCGGTTTCTTCAACTTTAGTTGAATTGGTTTTGACTGAGGCGGTCCTTGGAGAGGTTAAATAGCAATTTGCACATCTCTGTTGTGGTTTTTGCATAAGTAAGATGCGATCATACTAGATACCCATAGCAGCCACGTAAAACATGCAACAACAAATTAGAGGACGTCTAACTTGTTTTTGCAGGGTATGCTTGTGGTATGATATGGGCAATGACGTGATGTGATATATTGGATGTATGAGATTATCATGTTGTAATAGTTAATATCGACTTGCATGTCGATGCTACGGCAACCGGCAGGAGCCATAGGGTTGTCTTTAAACTAAAGTTTGTGTTTGCAGATGCGTTTACTATATTGCTAGGGCGTAGCTTTAGTAGTAATATCATAAGTAGCATGACAAATTTGATGGCGACATGTTGATGGAAATCATGATGATGGAGATCATGGTGTGGCGCCGGTGATAAGAAGATCGTGTCAGTGCTTTGGTGATGGAGATCAAGAAGCACAAGATGATGGCCATATCATGTCACTTATGAATTGCATGTGATGTTAATCCTTTTATGCACCTTACTTTGCTTAGAACGACGGTAGCATTATGAGGTGATCTCTCACTAAAATTTCAAGACAAAATTGTGTTCTCCCCGACTGTGCACTGGTACTGCAACAAAAGACCTTCCAACGACGCCAGAAATAGGAGTATTTCTTGGTACTCCTCAGCAGCGGCACCAGGAATCCTTCTGCTATGCTACGCCTTAAGGGACTTCCTAGGAAAATATGCAAAGGATTTCCCCCGTGGCCTTGGAGCCTTGCATTTGTGTTCCCTCGAAGCGGAAAGGGTGATGTAGCACAACGGTGGTAAGTATTTCCCTCAGTTTGAGAACCAAGGTGTCGATCCAGTGAAGGAGTATCACAAGTGCCTGCACAAACACAAAAAGCTTGCTCCCAATGCTATGAAGGGGTTGTAAATCCCTTATAGATTGTTTGCCAAGTGAGAACTGAAAGCAACAAAGTAACAAAGCAAAGGAAAAGCAAAAGTGGAAACGATAGATGTGAATAGACCCAGGGGCCGTAGTGTTTACTAGTGGCTTCTCTCATGAAAGCAAGTAGACGGTGGGTGAACAAATTACTGTCGAGCAATTGATAGAACCGCGCAAAGTCGTGACGTCATCTATGGCAATGATTATATCTATAGACATCACGTCCAAAACAAGTAGACCGATACTGTCTGCATCTACTACTATTACTCCACACGTCGACCGCTATCCAGCATGCATCTAGTGTATTAAGTCCAAAAGAACAGAGTAATGCCTTAAGCAAGATGACATGATGTCGATGGACAATCTCATATCAACGATAGAGCCCACCTTGTTACCCTTGATGGCAACTACTTAATGTGTGCCTTGCTGCCCCTACTGTCACTCGGAAAGGTCACCACATGGTAAGAACCCAAAACCAAGCACTTCTCCCATTGCAAGAATCATAGATCTAGTTGGCCAAACAAAACCCAAGACTCGGAGAGACTTACAAGGATATCAAATCATGCATATAAGAAATCAGCAAAGACTCAAATATATATCATAGATAATCTGATCACAAATCCACAATTCATCGGATATCGACAAACACACCGCCAAAGAAGATTACATCGGATAGATCTCCATGAAGATCATGGAGAACTTTGTATTGAAGATCCAAGAGAGAGAAGAAGACATCTAGCTACTAACTACGGACCCGTAGGTCTGATGAAGAAGCCCTCCGACAGGGCACCGGGAAGGGTCTCCAGATGAGATCTCGTGGAAACGGAAGCTTGCGGCGGCGGAAAAGTATTTTCGTGGCTCCCTTGATTTTTTTCTGATTTTTTTGGGAATATATAGGCGTAAGATCTAGGTCAGGGGGCGCTCAGGGAGGCCACAAGCCTGCCCACCGCCGGCTCTCCCTGGTGGTGGAGTGGGGGCTTGTGGGCTCCCTGCAGCCCTCCTGGCTTGGCCCACAGGCCCCCTGATCTTCTTCCGTTTGGGAAAAAAATCATTTTGGGGGATTTTATTCCATTTGGACTCCGTTCCAAAATCAGATCTGAAAGGAGCCGAAAACACAGAAAAAACAGGAATTGGCACTTGGCACTGAATTAATAAGTTAGTCCCAAAAAGATATAAAAGGTACATAAAACATCCAAAGATGACAAGATAACAGGATTAAACCATCAAAAATTATAGATACGTTTGAGACGTATCAGGCAACCCCAAGCTTAACTCCTGCTCGTCCTCGAGTAGGGAAGTGATAAAGAATGAATTTTTTATGCTTTCATGCTACCTAGCATAGATGTCCTTTGTAATTCCTCTTATGTGACGTGAATGTTCAGATCCATTAGATTCAAAACAATAGTTTGCTATTGACGTGGAAACAATAATAATTCAAGCAAACTAGCAAGGTAATCATGAACTTTCAAAATAACAAGACCAAAAGAAAGTTATCCCTACAAAAGCATATAGTCTGGCTATGCTCTATCATCATTGCACAACGAATTTAAATCATGCACAACCCCGGTATTGTCCAAGTAATTGTTTCACACCTTTACTTTCTCAAACCTTTTCAACTCTCACGCAATACATGAGCGTGAGCCATGGTTTTAGCACTATAAGTGGTGTGGAGTGTGATGGAGGTTGCAAGACAAAAAAGGAGAAGATGGTCACATTAACTAGGCATATCAATGAGCTGTGGAGATGCTCATCAATAGATATGAATGTGAATGAGTAGGGATTGCCATACAAATGATGCACTAGAGCTAAGAGCATGTGAAAGCTCTTCAAGAAAACTAGTGGGTGTGCATCCAACTTGCTTGCTCACGAAGACCTAAGGCAATTTTGAGGAAGCCTATTATTGGAATATACAAGCCAAGTTATATAATGAAAATTTCCCACTAGCTATATGGTGGTGACGAAACGAGAGACTCTCAATCATGAAGATCATGGTGCTTAATATGCACAAGTGTGGAAAAGTGGTAGCATTGTCCCTTCTCTCTTTTTCTCTCTTTTTTTTGGTGGGCTCTTTGGCATCTTTTTTTGGTGGGAATCTTTGGCCTCTTTTATTTTCTCACATGGGACAATGCTCCATTAATGATGATCATCACACTTTCAACTCAAAACTTAGAGCAACGATGACTCTATATGGAATGCCTTCGGTAGTATACCGTGACAATGATCTAGCATGGCATAGACATTAATGGAAACATCATGCTAGCTATCTTACGATCATGCAATGGCAATGTAGACGTGGTGGCACATGTCATGGTGGTAGTTGCATGGCAATATATCTCGGAATGACTTTGAAAAAGCCATAGTAGGTAGGTATGGTGGCTGTTTTGAGGGAGGCTAATGGTGGGTTTTGTGCACCGGCGAAAGTTGCACGACACTAAGAAGATAGTGATGGTGGAAGGTGAAAGTGCATCTAAACCATGGACTCAACATTAGTCATGAAGAACTCATATAGTTGTTGGAAAAGTTTTATTAGTAATCGAAACAAAGCATTCAACGCATACTCCTAGGGGAAGGGTTGGCAGGTATAAACCATCGCGTGATCCCCACCGCCACGCAAAGGATGACAATCAATAGACTAATCATGGTCAGATTTCATCACATAGCGGTTCACCACACGTGCATGCTATGGGAATCACTAAATTCAACACAAGTATTTCTAGATCCACAACACCTTACTAACATGACTTCAGTATTACCATAACCACAACTCAAAACTAATTGAGATGAATCAAACTTCTGTAACTATTCAATGCACATGAAGGTGGAAGTTTTCGTATCCCTTTGGATAACTACCCCTTTTGAGACTACTTTCAAAGCATAGATCAACTACCAAGCCACGCACCGCTGCGCTCTAAAAGATATAAGTGAAGCACATAGAACAAAAGTATCTAGCTCAAAAGATATAAGTGAAGCACATGTGAGCTGAATTGTCTACCAAAAGATATAAGTGAAGCTCGACAAAATCACGGTGTGTGCATGTCTCTCTCTCTAGGTGTGCAGCAAGGATGATTGTGACACAACAAAAATAAAAGACTCCTACGATACAAGACGCTCCAAGCAAAAACACATAACATGTGGTGAATAAAAATATAGCCCCAAGTGACGTTACCGATGGATTGAACACGAGAGAGGGGATGCCTTCCCGGGGCATCCCCAAGCTTAGGGTTTTATGACATCCTTGAATCTCTTGGGGTGCCTTGGTCATCCCCAAGCTTGAGCTCTTGCCACTCTTTATCTCTTTTTCCATAAGAACTTCACCCAAAACATGAAAACTTCACAAGACGAAACTTAAACAGAAACTCGTGATAACATTAGTATGAGAAAGCAAACCACCACTTCCTTAGGTACTGTAGCAAACTTAAATTCTACTTATGCTGATGTTGGGTTACTGTATTTTCAATCTTCCATGGCTAATTCCCCCCGATACTATCCATAGTTTCATCAAAATAAGCAACCAACACAACAAAAACATAATCTGTTAACAGCAGACCAGTCTGTAGCAATCTGTATGTTTCGTATACCTCTGGTACTTCAAAAATTCTGAACAATTACGACAGTCTGAAGAATTTGCGTAGCAATCAGCAGCAAAAGGAATCAACTGAAAAGCTCTTACATAAATAAAAATGAAAATTCTTTTCCTGAGCATAAAGTTTCTGTCTTTTCAAGCATGACCAAACGATCATCCCCAAGACTAATCATAACGGTTTTGCTTGGCACAAACGCAAAAAGAAACACAAAAAACACAATCATAACAGAATTAGTAAGTGTGGAAAACACAAAACAGAAAGAAAAAGGATAGATTCGTTGGGTTGCCTCCCAACAAGCGCTAATGTTTAACGCCCTTAGCTAGGCATTGAATGATGCTCTGACAAAAGACAAGAGTTGAAGCACAACGAGAGCATCATAAAGCATGTGAAAATCACATCTACGTCTAACATACTTCCTATTCATAGGCATTTTATAGGAAACCAGATTGTCAAGACAACCAATAGTCACCATATGCAAGGAAGAAGAAAGAGACAATGTCAATCTCAACAAAACGAGAGGTAAATTGGTAACATGGAAGTTTCTACCACAATATTTTCCTCTCTCATAGCAATTACATGTGGGATCATATTCGAATTCAACAATGTAACTATCACAAAGGATATTCTTTTCATGATCCACATGCATGCAAAGTTGACGATCTTCAAAAATAGTGGGATTGTCATCAACCAAAGTCATGACTTCTCCAAACCCACTTTCAATAATATTTCAAACATCATATTCATCTTGAGGCTTGAACAAATTTTCAAGATCAAAAGAATAATCATCACCCCAATCATGATCTTTGCAACAAGTAGTGGTCATAGCAAGACTAGCATCCCCAAGCTTAGGGTTTTGCATAATTTTAGCATGATTGTCACTAATAGAATTTATAGTGAAACCATTGCAATCATGCTTTTCATCCAAGGAGCCCTCGTGAATCACTTCATAAATTTCTTCCTCTCAATTTTTAGATTCACACATCTCAAGCAAAACTCCATAAAGATATTCAAGTGCACTCAATTCACTAGCAATTCGTTCCACATAAGTGGGTCTCTTAAAGAGATTAGCTAGTGGATGAGGATCCATATCACTAGATTTTCAGCAAGCGAAGATGCAAGCATATTGAAGGCACATAGCACACAAGCAAACAGAAAGCAAACGAGAGAAAAGGGCGAACGAAAAAGGCAAAAGAAGAAAGGCAAATGAAAATGACAAATGTGAAGTGGGGGAGAGGAAAACGAGAGGCAACTCGCAAAAAAAGTAAATGCAGGAGATGAGTTTGTGAGACCTACTTGGATAGATCTCTCCTTCCCCGGCAACGGCGCCAGAAATACTTCTGCTATTGCAACAAAAGACCTTCCAACGGCGCCAGAAATAGGAGTATTTCTTGATAGTCCTCAGCAGCGGCACCAGGAATCCTTCTGCTACGGCTACGCCTTAAGGGACTTCCTAGGAAAATATGCAAAGGATTTCCCCTCTGGCCTTGGAGCCTTGCATTGGTGTTCCCTCGAAGCAGAAAGGGTGATGTAGCACAGCGGTGGTAAGTATTTCCCTCAGTTTGAGAACCAAGGTATCGATCCAGTGAAGGAGTATCACAAGTGCCTGCACAAACACAAAAAGCTTGCTCCCAACGCTATGAAGGGGTTGTCAATCCCTTATAGATTGTTTGCCAAGTGAGAACTGAAAGCAACAAAGTAACAAAGCAAAGGAAAAGCAAAAGTGGAAACGATAGATGTGAATAGACCCGGGGGCCGTAGTGTTTACTAGTGGCTTCTCTCATGAAAGCAAGTAGACGGTGGGTGAACAAATTACTGTCGAGCAATTGATAGAACCGCGCAAAGTCGTGACGTCATCTATGGCAATGATTATATCTATAGACATCACGTCCAAAACAAGTAGACCGATACTGTCTGCATCTACTACTATTACTCCACACGTCGACCGCTATCCAGCATGCATCTAGTGTATTAAGTCCAAAAGAACAGAGTAATGCCTTAAGCAAGATGACATGATGTCGATGGACAATCTCATATCAACGATAGAGCCCACCTTGTTACCCTTGATGGTAACTACTTGATGTGTGCCTTGCTGCCCCTACTGTCACTCGGAAAGGTCACCACATGGTAAGAACCCAAAACCAAGCACTTCTCCCATTGCAAGAATCATAGATCTAGTTGGCCAAACAAAACCCAAGACTCAGAGAGACTAACAAGGATATCAAATCATGCATATAAGAAATCAGCAAAGACTCAAATATATATCATAGATAATCTGATCACAAATCCACAATTCATCGGATCTCGACAAACACACCGCCAAAGAAGATTACATCAGATAGATCTCCATGAAGATCATGGAGAACTTTGTATTGAAGATTCAAGAGAGAGAAGAAGACATCTAGCTACTAACTACGGACCCGTAGGTCTGAAGTGAACTACTCACGAGTCATTGGAGGGGCGATGATGATGATGATGAAGCCCTCCAACTCCAAAGTCCCCTCCGACAGGGCACGGGGAAGGGTCTCCAGATGAGATCTCGCGGAAACGGAAGCTTGCGGCGGCGGAAAGGTATTTTTGTGGCTCCCCTGATTTTTTCTGATTTTTTGGGAATATATAGGCGCAAGATCTAGGTGAGGGGGCGCTCAGGGAGGCCACAAGCCTGCCCACCGCCGCTTCCCCTGGTGGCGGAGTGGGGGCTTGTGGGCTCCCTGCAGCCCTTCTGGCTCGGCCCATAGGCCCCCTGATCTTATTCCGTTCGGGAAAAAGCATTTTGGGGATTTTATTCCGTTTGGACTCCATTCCAAAATCAGATCTGAAAAGAGCCAAAAACACAGAAAAAACAGGAACTGACACTTGGCACTGAATTAATAAGTTAGTCCCAAAAAAGATATAAAAGGTACATAAAACATCCAAAGATGACAAGATAACAGCATGAAACCATAAAAAATTATAGATACGTTTGAGACGTATCATGCACCGTTGCTACAGTTCGTCGTTTCGAGACACCACGTGATGATCGAGTGTGATAGACTCAACATTCACATACAACGGGTGCAAAACAGTTGCACACGCGGAACTCTCGGGTTAAGCTTGATGAGCCTAGCATGTGCAAGACATGGCCTCGGAACACATGAGACCGAAAGGTCAAGCATGAATCATATAGTTGATATGATTAGCATAGAGATGCTTACCACTGAAATTATTCTAAACTCACGTGATGATCAGACTTGAGTTAGTGAATTTGGATCATGTACCACTCAAATGACTAGAGAGATGTACTTTTTGAGTCGAAGTTTAGCAAGTAATTTGATTAGTTAAACTCTAATTATCTTGAACATAGTCTAAGTCCACTTTGAAATCAGTCACCCTGAATTTTAATACGTTCCTAGAGAAAGCTAAGTTGAAAGATGATGGAAGCAACTTTGTAGACTGAGCTCATAATCTTAAGTTGCTCCTGCAAGCTAGGAAGAAGGATTATGTCCTTAATGATGCGCTAGGATATGAACCACCCACTGCGGCTGACCAAGATGTTAAGAACGCTTGGTTAACATGCAAGGAGGACTACTCAGTAGTTCAATGTGCAGTCTTGTATGGCTTAGAGCCGGGACTTCAACGTTGCTTTGAGTGTCATGGAGCATTTGAGATGTTCCAGGAGTTGAAGTTTATCTTTCAGAAGAACGCCCAAATTGAGAGGTATGAGACCTCCGATAAATTCTATGCTTGCAAGATGGAGGACAATTCGTCTGTCAGTGAACATGTGCTGAAAATGTCTGGGTACTCAAACCGTCTAGCTGAGCTGGGGATTGAACTCCCGCAAGAGGCTATCACTGACAAAATTCTTCAATCACTCCCACCAAGCTAGAAGAGCTTTGTGTTGAACTATAACATGCAAGGGATGAACAAGTCACCCGGAGAGTTATTCGCGATGCTGAAAGTCCCAGAGTCAGAACTACGTAAAGAACATCAAGTGTTGATGGTGAATAAGACCACTAGTTTCAAGAGAAACAACAAAGGCAAGAAGGGTAATTCCAACAAGAGTGGCAAGCCTGTTGCCAATCTGATGAAGAAACCCAAGGCTAGGCCTAAGCCTGAAACGGAGTGTTATTATTGCAAGGGACTGGGTCACTGGAAGCGCAAATGCCCCAAGTATCTAGCTGATAATAAGGTGACCAAGGAAAAATCAGGTATATTCGATATACATGTTATTGATGTGTACTTAACCAACTCTCATAGTAGTGCTTGGGTATTCGATATCGGTTCTGTTGCTCATATTTGCAACTCGAAACAGGAACCGCGGAATAAGCGAAGGCTTGCGAAAGATGAAGTGACGATGCGCGTGGGAAATGGTTCCAAGGTTGATGCAATCGCTGTCGGCACAGTTTCACTTCAGTTACCATCAGGATTAGTTATGAACTTAAATAATTGTTATTTAGTGTCTGCGTTAAGCATGAACATTATATCTCGATCTTGTTTATTGCGAGACGGTTATTCGTTTAAGTCAGAGAATAATGGTTGTTCTATTTTTATGAGTAATATCTTTTATGGTCATGCATCCAATGTGAGAGGATTGTTCATATTGAATCTTTGATAGCGATCATACACATATACATAACATTGAGACAAAAGAGTTAGAGTTAACAATGATTGCGCTATGTTTTTGTGGCACTACCGCTTAGGTCATATTGGTGTAAAGCGCATGAAGAAACTCCATTTCGATGGACTTTTGGAGTCACTTGACTTTGATTCACTTGACACGTGCGAACCATGCCTCATGGGCAAGATGACTAAAACTCGGTTCTCCGGAACAATGGAGCGTGCAAGTGACTTGTTGGAAATCATACATGCCGATGTGTGCGGTCCGATGAGTGTGGAGGCGCGCGATGGATATCATTATTTTCTCACCTTCACTGACGATTTGAGTAGATATGGTTATGTCTACTTGATGAAGCACAAGTCTGCAACGTTTGAGAAGTTCAAGCAATTTTAGAGTGAAGTTGAAAATCATCGTAACAAGAAGATCAAGTTCCCACGGTCTGATCGTGGGGGTGAATATCTGAGTTTCGAGTTTGGTGCTCACTTAAGACAATGTGGAATTGTTTCATAGTTGACACCGCCTGGAACACCACAACGTAATGGTGTGTACGAATGTCGTAATCGTACTTTATTAGAGATGGACGATCTATGATGTCTCTTTTCGATTTGCCGTTATCGTTTTGGGGTTATGCATTAGAGACAGCTGCATTCACTTTAAATAGGGCACCATCAAAATCCATTGAGACGACACCATACGAACTGTGGTATGGCAAAAGACCAAAATTGTCATTTCTTAAAGTTTGGGGATGTGATGCTTATGTAAAAAAGCTTCAGCCTGAAAAGCTGGAACCCAAAGCGGAAAAGTGCATCTTCATAGGTTACCCAAAAGAGACAGTTGGGTATGCCTTCTATCTCAAATCTGAGGGCAAAGTGTTTGTTGCTAAAAACGAAGCTTTTCTTGAGAAGGAGTTTCTCTCGAAAGAATTGAGTGGGAGGAAGAAAGAACTTGATGAGGTTGTCGAACCTCTAATCCCTCTAGATGGTGGCGCAGGGCAAGGGGAAACCCCTGTTGCTGTGGCGCCGGTTGAGGAAGAAGTTGATGATGATGATCATGAAACTTCGGATCAAGTTCCTATCGGACCCCGCAGGTCGACAAGATCATGTACTGCTCATGAGTGGTACGGTAATCCTGTCTTATCAATTATGTTGTTAGACAACAATGAACCTCTGAATTATGAAGAAGCAATGGTGGGCCCGTATTCCAACAAATGGCTCGAGGCCATGAAGTCCGAGATAGGATCTATGTACGAGAAGAAAGTATGGACTTTGGAGGTACTACCTGAAGGCCGCAAGGCTATTCAGAACAAATGGATCTTTAAGAAGAAGACAGATGTAGACGGTAATGTGACTGTTTATAAAGCTCGACTTGTGGCAAAGGGTTTTTTCACAAGTTCAAGGAGTTGACTACGATGATACGTTCTCACCGGTAGCTATGCTTAAGTCCGTCCGAATCATGTTAGCAATAGCTGCATTTTCCAATTATGAAATCTGGCAGATGGATATCAAAACGACGTTCCTTAATGGTTTTCTTAAGGAAGAGTTATATATGATGCAACCCGAAGGTTTTGTCGATCCAAAGAATGATAACAAAGTGTGCAAGCTCCAGCGATCCATTGATGGACTGGTGCATGCATCTTGGAGTTGGAATAAACGCTTTGATGAGGTGATCAAAGCATTTTGGTTTATACAAGTGGTTGGAGAATCTTGTATTTACAAGAAAGTGAGTGGGAGCTCTGTGGCGTTTCTAATATTATATGTGGATGGCATATTGCTGATTGGAAACAATGTGGAGTTTTTGGAGAGCATACATGATTACTTGAATAAAAGTTTCTTTATGAAGGACCTAGGAGAAGCTGCTTACATTCTAGGCATTAAGATCTATAGGGATAAATCGAGACATCTGATAGGACTTTCACAAAGCACATACCTTGATAAAGTTTGGAAGAAGTTCAAAATGGATCAGTCCAAGAAAGGGTTCTTGCCAGTGCTGCAAGGTATAAAATTGAGTAAGACTCAGTGCCGAGCAACTGCAGAAGATAGAGAACAAATGAGTTCCGTCCCCTACGCTTCATCCGTAGGTTCTATCATGTATGCAATGCTGTGCACTGGACCATACGTCAGCTTGGCCATAAGTATGGCAGGCAGGTTTCAAAGTAATCTAGGAGTGGATCACTCGACGGCGGTCAAGAATATTTTGAAGTACCTGAAAAGGACTAAGGAAATGTTTCTCGTTTATGGAGGTGACAAAGAGCTCGTCGTAAAAGGTTACGTCGACGCAAGTTTTGAGACCAATCCGGATGACTCTAAGTCGCGAACCGGATACGTATTTATTCTTAATGGGGGTGCGGTAAGCTGGTGCAGTTCCAAGCAAAGCGTCGTAGCAGATTCTACATGTGAAGTGGAGTACATGGCTGCCTCGGAGGCAGTAAAGGAGGGTGTCTGGATGAAGCAGTTCATGGCAGATCTTGGAGTTGTGCCAAGCGCACTAAATCCAATAACTCTATTATGAGACAACACTGGTGCCATCATCTTAGCAAAGGAACCAAGGTTTCACAAGAAGACCAGACACATCAAACGACGCTTCAACCTCATCCGCGACTACGTCGAAGGAGAGGACGTGAATATTTGCAAAGTGTACACATATCTGAATGTAGCAGCCCCGCTGACTAAACCTCTTCCACGGGCAAAACATGATCAACACCAGAACTGTATGGGTGTTCAATTTATTACAATGTAAATCGCATGGCGATGTGAGGACTAGTTTATTGACTCTAGTGCAAGTGGGAGAGTGTTGGAAATATGCCATAGAGGCAATGATAAATAGTTATTATTATATTTCCTGTTTAAAGATAATCGTTTATTATCCATGCTATAATTGTATTGAATGAAAACATAGATACATGTGTGGATACATAGACAAACCAATGTCCCTAGCAAGCCTCTAGTTGGCTAGCTAGTTGATCAATGATAGTCAAGGTTTTCTGACTATATGCAAGTGTTGTCACTTGATAACTCGATCACATCATTAGGAGAATCATGTGATGGACTAGACTCAAACTATGAACGTAGCATATTGATCGTGTCGTTTTATTGCTATTGTTTTCTGCGTGTCAAGTATTTGTTCCTATGACCATGAGATCATATAACTCGCTCGCACCGGAGGAATACCTTGTGTGCATCAAACGTCGCAACATAACTGGGTGACTATAAAGGTGTTCTACAGGTATCTCGAAGCTGTCCGTTGAGTTAGTATGGATCAAGACTGGGATTTGCCACTCCGTGTGACGGAGAGGTATCTCGGGGCCCACTCGGTAATACAACACAACACACAAGCCTTGCAAGCAATGTGACTAAGTGTAAGTCACGTGATCTTGTATTACAGAACGAGTAAAGAGACTTGCCGGTAACGAGATTGAAATAGGTATGCGGATACCGACAATCAAATCTCGGGCAAGTAACATAACGAAGGACAAAAGGAATGGCATACAGGATTATATGAATCCTTGACATTGAGGTTCAACCGATAAGATCTTCGAAGAATATGTAGGATCCAATATGGGCATTGATACGTCTCCAACTTATCTACTTTTCCAAACTCTTTTGCCCTTGTTTTGGACAATAATTTGCATGATTTGAATGGAACTAACCTGGACCGATGCTGTTTTCAGCAGAATTGCCTTGGTGTTATTTTTGTGCAGAAATCAAAGTTCTCCAAACGTCCTGAAAATTTACGGGGAGCAGTTTTGGAAAATATCAAAAATATCTACGCCAAGTTCCACCTCAGGGGGTGGGCCAGTGGGCCACAAGCCCCTGCTCCGCCACCACCCCCTGGTGGCGGTGGGCAGGCTTGTGGGACCCATAGGCACCTGCCGCCCCCAACTCCAGCTCTATAAGTTGTCTTTCGTCCCAGAAAAAAAAAGAGAAGTTTTTGTCGCGTTTTCGATACGGAGGCGCCGCCACCTCCTGTTCTTCATCTGGAGGGCAGATCTGGAGTCCATCTTGGGCTCCATAGAGGGGAAATCGTCGCCATCGTCATCATCAACTTCTTCCCTCTCCAATTCCATGAAGCTCTTCGTCGTTCGTGAGTAATCTATTCGTAGGCTCGCTGGGCGGTGACGAGTAGGATGAGATCTATCATGTAATCGAGTTAGTTTTGATGGGGATTGATCCCTAGTATCCACTATGTTATGAGATTTGATGTTGCTACTACTTTGCCATGCTTAATGCTTGTCACTAGGGCCCGAGTGCCATGATTTCAGATCTGAAATTATTATGTTGTCACCAATATATGTGTGTGTTAGATCTGATCTTGCAAGTTGTAGTTACCTACTATGTGTTATGATCCGGCAACCCCGGAGTGACAATAACCAGAACCACTCCCGGTGATGATCATAGTTTGAGGAGTTCATGTGTTCACCAAGTGCTAATGCGTTGGTCCGGTTCTTTATTAAAAGGAGAACCTTAATATCCTGTAGTTTCCTTTTGGATCCCACTGCCACGGGAGGGATGGACAATAGATGTCATGCAAGTTCTTTTCCCTAAGCACGTATGACGACACACGGAATGCATGCCTACGTCACATTGACAAACGGGAGCTAGCCACATATCTCTCCGTGTTATAGCTGTTGCATGATGAATATCATCCAAACAAATGACCGACCCATTGCCTACGAGTTTGTCCTACTGCTATTACTTGTCTTGCTCTACTGCTGCTGCTACTACTGTTGCTACTCCTGTTACTTGTCTTGCTCTGCTGCTGCTGCTACTACTGTTGCTACTGCTGTTACTTGTTTTGCTCTGCTGCTACTGTCGCTTGCTACTGTTGCTATTACTGTCGCTTGCTACTGTTGCTACTTGCTACTGCTGTCACTACTGTTGTTCCTTGCCACTGCTATTGCTCGTTACACTGCTACTACCCGCTACATTGTTGGTTCGCCAGACCGTTGACGGGAATTGACAACTTCCGTTAATGCGGAACGGAAGCGCCATTGATACAATTGTTAGGAATAGTCTGCCGTAACAGATCGTTTTTGGCACCGTTGTTATCATATTACTTTGCTGTTACTACTGTGCTTGCAAATACTAATCTTTCAGGTGTGGTTGAATCCGACAAATTCAGCTGCTAATACTCGAGAGTATCCTCTCACCTCCTTCAGGCGATCTACAAATTTGGGTCGAATACTCTACCCTCGAAAACTGCTGCGAACCCACGCGCTGGTGGGCCATCAACAACATTCTTCCAGTTTCATTGCCGGGGAGTGCTAGCAGCATTCTTCTGGTGCCGTTGCAGGATAAGGTTCGTTGCCATAAGCATTCGTCTAGCTAACACTAGAGATTGCAGGATCAACCCTTTTCTGGAGCCATTGCCAGGGAAGCACAGCTGACGTCAGCATTTTTTTGGCGCCGTTGCCGGGGAGGTATTGCTATATTCTCTGAGTCACTTGGGATTTATATCTACTGATCACTATGAAGAATCTGAAGGATCCGAAGACCAAAGTCTTGCCCTCAACTATGAGGGGAGGTAAGGAATTGCCATCTAGCTCTACACTTGATTCGCCTTCAGTTATGAGTAAGTTTGCGACTTCACCTCCTGTTAGAAATCTTGATTCGTCGCCTGTGCTTGATGATGCTTGTGATACTACTGCTAGAGATGCTATGCTTGATACTGCTAGAGATGCTTTGCCTGATGATGCTAGAGATACTATTTTGCCTGATGATGCTATGCTTGATACTGCTGGAGATACTCCTTTGCCTGATGTTCCACTAGGAGTGTTCCTTGATGCTCATATTGCTAGAGTTACTGCCAATGCTCGTGATGCTTCTGAAACTACCAATACTATTGAGATAGAACCTGCTTTTGCTCCTGCTAGATCTAGCTCTCCTAGATATGAATTGCCTGATATACCTGAGGGTTACGTTATGGAGGGAGAGATAGCTGAGGATTTTCTTGCGTGTAAGGATGCCTATGACGCTGAGAAATTAATTCTCAAGTGGAAGGAAAAATCTCGGGAAGTTAGGATGAAAAATGATACGAAGTTTTCCACTTCGCCTATCTTTGTCACCGATAAGGATTATGAATTCTCCGTCGACCCCGAGATAATCTCTCTAGTCTAATCTGATCCTTTTCATGGTTATGAGTCTGAGACGGTCATAGCCCACCTTGCCAAACTATCTGAAATAGCCAACCTTTTCACTAATGAGGAGAAGATCCGCCACTACTATATCCTTAAGCTGTTTCCTTTCTCTCTAAAGGATGATGCTAAAGCCTGGTTCACCTCTCTTGCTCCTGGATGTGTGCGTAGTCCCGAGGAGATGGTCTATTACTTCTGTGAGAAATATTTCCCTGCCCATAAGAAGCAAGCTGCCTTGCAGGAAATATACAACTTTGCTCAACTCCAAGAAGAGAGTCTTCCACAAGCTTGGGGGAGGCTCGTCCAGCTATAGAATGCTTTGCCAGATCAACCTCTCAAGAAGAACGAGATACTTGATATCCTCTATAACGGACTTACCGATGCCTCTAGAGACTACCTAGATAGTTGTGCCGGTTGTGTTTTTAGGGAACAAACTGTAGAACAAGCTGAGACCCTACTGAATAACCTCTTGATCAACGATAATGCTTGGACTATTCCCGAACCACCTCCTAAGCCAACTCCTAAGAAAAGAGGTATTCTTTTCCTCAGTCCCGAAGATATGCAAGAAGCCAAGAAATCCATGCAAGAGAAAGGTATTAAATCTGAAGATGTCAAAAATCTACCACCTATCGAAGAGATCCACGGTCTCGATAACCCGATACAGGTAGTAGAAGTGAATTCTCTGCGTAGGTTTGACGAGAGTGATATTCCTTTTGATAAACCTGTTAGCCTATGCTTTGATGAATTTGATAACTTTGTTGCCAAACAACAGAGTTTCAATGATTATGTTAGCAAACACTTGGAACAAAGTACTCGTATGCTTAGCCATTTAAGTGCTTGTGTAGACAGAAATGTCAATGCTCTGAAGCTTCTGAGTAAACATGCCTCTATGATTAGTACTCAGGTAGAAGAAGTACTTAAAGCTCAGAATGACCTGCTCAATGAATTGAATGACAACTCTGTCAGAGTCATTACTAGAGGAGGCAAAATGACTCAAGAACCTTTGTATCCTGAAGGTCATCCTAAGAGAATTGATCAAGATTCTCAAGGAATCAATGCTGATACACCTAGTCATGCTAAGGAGAAGAAGAAGGATGATAGAAACCTACATGCCAGTTCACCAAATACTATCACACGTGAAGAACCTAATGATATTTATGCGTCTGATGCAGAAACACAATCTGGTGATGAACATGAACCTGGTGACAATGTGGACAGTGATGTTCAAAATAACGCTCAACCTATGCCCTTTCCTCCTAAGCCATCCAAGAAAAAGGATGATGAGGATTTTGAGAGCTTCGTTGAGATGATAAGACCCGTCTTTCTACAGATTCGGTTAACTGATATGCTCAAGATGTCTGTGTATGCCAAGTACATGAAAGATATCGTGACTAATAAACAGAAGATACCAGATCTTGAGATCTCCACCATGCTTGCCAATTATACTTTCAAAGGTGGAACTCCTAAGAAACTTGGTGATCCCGTAGTACCTACTATACCTTGCTCCATTAAAGGAAACTACGTAAGAACTGCCTTATGTGACCTTGGAGCCGGTGTTAGTGTTATGCCGCTCTCTCTTTATCGTAGACTTGAGTTGGATAAGTTGAAACCCA
This sequence comes from Hordeum vulgare subsp. vulgare, assembly GCF_904849725.1. Lineage (NCBI taxonomy): Eukaryota > Viridiplantae > Streptophyta > Magnoliopsida > Poales > Poaceae > Hordeum > Hordeum vulgare. The sequence continues at coordinate 493,933,487 of NC_058524.1, read as the reverse complement.
CTGAAATTTCTCTGCAAATGGCCGAAAAATCAACTGCTTTCCCTATTGGCATTTGCGAGGATGTGCCTGTTGTGGTTGCTAATACCACTATCTTAACAGACTTTGTTATCTTGGATATTCCCGAGGACGATGCCATGGCTATCATCCTCGGAAGACCCTTTCTAAACATTGCAGGGGCTGTTATAGATTGCAATAAAGGCAATGTCACTTTCCATGTCAACGGTAATGAGCACACAGTGCACTTTCCGAAGAAACGATATCCATTACATTGCATCAATGCTATCGAAAAGACTTCATCGATTCTCATTGGGAGCTTTGAATGCCCTATTCCTCGTGTCAAGATGAAGTATGATTTGCTTGTTGGGGAGATACATATCCCCATTGAGGTGACTTAGTGGCTATTCGAAAATTCTCCGTTCTCTCTTGCAATTCGAGAAGGTTTTGTCATAAGGACTTGATCAACCCCATTGACGAATTTCTTCCGATGACCATGAAACGGATGAATCAGAGAGTCACATACCTCTGTTTTGAGTCTTCCTTTTCTGTTGCTTAGAATAAAAATGATGGAATTAGTTTAGCTTTTCCTGTTTTCTGTTTTAGCGTCCTGGAGAAAAATACCTCGAAAATAAAAGTTCTCCGATGGTCCTGAAAATTTAGTATGATTTTTTTGGAATTTTTGAAAATTTCTGGGCCTGAGAGTTGGTTAAGGGGCCTGACCAGTGGGCCACAAGCCCCTCCACCACCACCTACCCCATGGTGGCGGGGTGCAAGCTTGTGGAGCCACAGGCACCCCCTCCACTGATTCCAGCTCTCAGCCTCTTCTTCCACCTCCAGGAAAAATATTTCGCAGCTCAAACCCGTGTTCTTGCTATTTTGGCTGTGATTTTCGATCTCCTTTCTCAAAGCACCATTCTCCGAACTATTTTGGGGAAATTACTCCTTGGTAAGTGACTCCTCCATTGGTCCAAGTAGTTTTTGCTCTAGTGCTTTATCCTTCGCGAATTCTTGCTACCTTGGTGACCCTGTTCTTGAGCTATAAATGTTGATTTTAGCTGGTTCCAAGTAGTTTTAGCGCGTGATACGGTCTCTAGGCACTAGTAGGAGTAGTTGCTACAAGTTAGATTGATCCTTATTCACTTTTCTTTGAAGTCTCTAAAAATTTCAGAATTTTTCAGAGCTAGAAGAAGGAAAAGATGAGGAGGTTCTTGAGAGGCTCTTCAAGCTGTAACACCAAGGAGGATGAGAAGAATCACCCCAAGTACGTAGTCCCTCGAGTCACAGAAGTTCAAGCGTGCGAGTGGCCAAGTGATGAATTTTTGTGCGCCGCCGGACTTTATGAAGACTTTTGTTACTTGGTGGAGAACGCAGGTCTTACTGCGTTTGTTGAAGATAAGTGCCCACAATATCTCCTCCTCACCAATATTTTCGTTCAAAGCTTCAACTTTTATCCGAGGAAGAATCCTCCCATGGTAGAGTTCATGATATACGATGTTCCCCAGTGCATGACGCTACAGGATTTTTGCAATGTATGCAAATTACCTTATGTTGGGGATATCCGTGACCCTCGTCCACGGGACTTGGAGGATTTCATTGGCTCTATTGTTGTTGGAGAGGAGAGAGGAGTGTCTCGCACTAGAATTGCTAGCATACATTTTCCTGTGCTTCGGTACTCCTCACTATTTGTGGGAAAATGTTTGATTGGCCGAGGTGAGGCTGGATCACTTAGTTCTCCAAACCTTGCGGTTTTGCGCGAAGGCCTTTATAACGATAAAACTTATAACTTGGGCGCTATAGTAGCTCAATGGGTGAACCTGAACCATTCTAAAGGTGTCGTCTATGGAGGTATCTATGCTATCCGTCTTGCCAGACACTTTGAGATACCGATTAGACTGGGAGAGGAAGGGGAGATACTTCTCCCTGAGAGATATCTGGATTATGACAGCATGGTTCGCCATGATTTTCTGGATAGAGATGCTAGTACACGGATGATTTATAACCTGGTGTTTAGTCAGGGTACTCGAGAGACTATTACTTTGCCTGCTCCTTCTTTGCTTGATCTTCATGCAGGCAGGTACACTATTATGCCCGCGGACATCTACGCATATTGGGGCTTGGCTCAACCACAGGCGCCCGTGCCCGAGCCGCTAGTCGAGTACCAGACACCAGTTTATCAGTGGGAGCCAGAGGAGCTCACACAGCAGTGGCATCCACAGTCTGCTCCGGAGTATCCTGGAACTGGTTATTTCCCACCATGGTAGTAGACCAAGCTAGGCCAAAAGCCTAAGCTTGGGGGAGTACGTGTTCTCACCGACTTTACATTCATGCTTATGCTTTCACTTTGTTAGCCGGTGTTTACACTTTGCCACTGTACTATCCATGCTAGTTTCTTTTTGTTTTCTTGTTTTCTTGTTTTGTGTCCTTTTGAGAAAACCCAAAAAGATTGTTATTTCTTCTTTTGCTTGTTGGGAGCTTTCCTGTGTAAATAGTTTTCTTTTTCTTTGTGTCAAGGTAGAAGATATTGGTTACAATGCTTAGTGGTTCTTACATGCTTACTTGTTTAGCTTTCAAAGAGCCATATTATTTTGTCTTCTCCTTTGTGTTTGCCTGCAGATTCAGCTTAGTCCAATGCGCTTATTATCGTTCACATCGTTCGATCGTGCAAATGAAAGTCAACAATGATGATATATGATGAAGTGACTGAGACTGAAAAGCTGGTATGAACTCTATCTATTTTGTTTTTGTAAATATGACTAGCTTTTCGACCCAGATTTAGCTTTGTTGTGAGAGAACCATGTTTGCAATGACAACTTAGAGATCATAGTTTCTGATGCCATGGTTATTTAGCTGAGAGCTTATAATGGTTTGTCTTGATTGCCAACATAGATTTTGAGATGACTATGATGTAGTATGATAGGATGGTATTCTCCTTTGAATGTTTCAAGTGGCTTGACTTGGTGCATGTTCATGCATGTAGTTGAAACAAAATCAACATAGCCTCTATGATGTTCGTGTTCATGGTGATTTATATCCTGTTCATGCTTGCATTTAATGTTAGTCAAACTCATTGCATCTTGATGACTGTTGTCGCTCTCTAATTGGTCACTTCCCAGTCTTTTGCTAGCCTTCACTTGTACTAAGAGGAATACTGCTTGTGCATCCACTTCCATAAACCCAAAAGTTTTTCCATGAGAGTCCACCATACCTACCTATTTGCGGTATCTACCTGCCGTTCCAAGTAAATTTGCATGTGCCATTCTCTAAACCTTCAAGAAATAATCTGTTTTGCATGCCCGAACCGCTCATGTGGTGACAGAGGGCTATTGGTATCTTCCATGCTAGGAGTGTTATCCTCGACATGTGTTTATTCACAGTCCTTCACGAGAAAGGGGCCCAGTTCCATGCTTAAATCGAAAACATAACTGTAAAACAAGACTCTCCCCGGATTGATGTTAGTATGGACCGTACCCGAGGATTCGGCTAGCCGTGGAGTGTGATTGATTGGTGGTGGGGGAGTTAAAACTTTACTTTTCTGTTTGGGAACCGCCTATAGCATGAGTAGCATGGAAGATATTGAGAACTCTTGGTCATTGCATTGACAATGAAAGCATGCCACCCAAAATTATTATCTCTGTTTTCAAAGCTTGAGCTCTGGCACGTGTGCAAATCAATGCTTCCCTCTGCGAAGGGCCTGTCTATTTATTTTCCTGTCGAGTCATCCTCCTCTTATATAAGCACCAATTAGAGAGCACCTCTGTCATTTTTATGCTTTGCTTTTGATTGATATTGAGTATGACTATGACTGGATCTTTGTTGCCATGAATTACAATGTTTAGTCAGCCCTTGATCTTTGAACGTGCACTTCATTTATGTTTTGCGGTCTCAGAAAGAGCTAGCGAGATACCACCTATTCATATTGCTTCATGCTTGCTTTGATTGAAGTGTTGGTATTTGAAACTCATTATTATTTGCTCGTTAGCTGATTATGCCATTGATATTAGTTTACCGTGAGACCTTTGTGTCATTTGCTTATGTGGTTAACTTGTGATCTTGCTGAAATTCTGGTTATGAGTTAGACATAGTTGCAACAACAAGATCAAACAGAGTTTGTCAAAGTTTTTCTTTCTCTCTCAGTTTGTCAACTGAGTTGCTTGAGGACAAGCAAGGTTATAAGCTTGGGGGAGTTGATACGTCTCCAACGTATCTACTTTTCCAAACTCTTTTGCCCTTGTTTTGGACTATAATTTGCATGATTTGAATGGAACTAACCTGGACTGACGCTGTTTTCAGCAGAATTGCCTTGGTGTTATTTTTGTGCAGAAATCAAAGTTCTCCAAACGTCATGCAAACTTACGGGGAGCAGTTTTGGAAAATATCAAAAATATCTGCGCCAAGTTCCACCTCACGGGGTGGGCCAGTGGGCCACAAGCCCCTGCTCCACCACCACCCCCCTGATGGCGGTGGGCAGGCTTGTGGGGCCCACAGACACCTGCCGCCCCCAACTCCAGCTCTATAAGTTATCTTTCATCCCAAAAAAAAGAAGTTTTCGTCGCGTTTTCGTTACGAAGGTGCCGCCACCTCCTGTTCTTCATCTGGAGGGCAGATCTGGAGTCCGTCTTGGGCTCCAGAGAGGGGAAATCGTTGCCATCGTCATCATCAACCTTCTTCCCTCTCCAATTTCATGAAGCTCTTCGTCGTTCGTGAGTAATCTATTTGTAGGCTTGCTGGGCGGTGATGAGTAGGATGAGATCTATCATGTAATCGAGTTAGTTTTGATGGGGATTGATCCCTAGTATCCACTATGTTCTGAGATTTGATGTTGCTACTACTTTGCCATGCTTAATGCTTGTCACCAGGGCCCGAGTGCCATGATTTCAGATTTGAAATTATTATGTTGTCACCAATATATGTGTGTTTTAGATCCGATCTTGCAAGTTGTAGTTACCTACTATGTGTTATGATCCGGCAACCCCGGAGTGACAATAGCTGGAACCACTCCCGGTGATGGTCATAGTTTGAGGAGTTCATGTGTTCACCAAGTGCTAATGCGTTGGTCGGGTTCTTTATTAAAAGGAGAACCTTAATATCCCGTAGTTTCCTTTTGGACCCCGCTGCCACGGGAGGGATGGACAATAGATGTCATGCAAGTTCTTTTCCCTAAGCACGTATGATGACACACGGAATGCATGCCTACATCACATTGACGAACGGGAGCTAGCCACATATCTCTCCGTGTTATAGTTGCTGCATGATGAATATCATCCAAACAAATCACCGACCCATTTCCTACGATTTTGTCCTACTGCTGTTACTTGTCTTGCTCTGCTGCTGTTGCTACTACTGTTGCTACTGCTGTTACTTGTCTTGCTCTGCTGCTGCTACTACTACTGTTGCTACTGCTGTTACTTGTTTTGCTCTGCTGCTACTGTTGCTATTACTGTCACTTGCTACTGTTGCTACTTGCTACTGCTGTCACTACTGTTGTTCCTTTCCACTGCTATTGCTCGTTACACTGCTACTACCTGCTACACTGTTGGTTCGCCAGACCGTTGACGGGAATTGACAACTTCCGTCAACGCGGCAACGAAAGCGCCATTGATACAATTGTTAGGAATAGTCTGCCGTCAACAGATCATTTCTGACACCGTTGTTATCATATTACTTTGCTGTTACTATTGTGCTTACAGATACTAATCTTTCAGGTGTGGTTGAATCCGTCAAATTCAGTTGCTAATACTCGAGAGTATCCTCTCACCTCCTTCAGGCGATCTACAAATTTGGGTCGAATACTCTACCCTCGAAAACTGCTGCGAACCCACGCACTGGTGGGCCATCAACAACATTCTTCCAGTTTCATTGCCGGGGAGTGCTAGCAGCATTCTTTTGGTGCCGTTGCAGGAGAAGGTTCGTTGTCATAAGCATTCGTTTAGCTAACACTAGAGATTGCACGATTAGCCATTTTCTGGAGCCATTGCCAGGGAAGCACAGCTGACGTCACGCATCCAGGTCCCGCTATTGGATATTGACCGAGGAGTCCCTCGGGGCATGTCTGCATAGTTTTCGAACCCGCAGGTTCTGCACACTTAAGGTTCGATGATGTTTTAGTATAATTGAGTTATATGTGTGGTTACCGAATGTTGTTCGGAGTCCCAGATGAGATCACGGACGTCACGAGGGTTTCCGAAATGGTTCGGAAACGAAGATTGATATATAGGATGGTTTCATTTGGTCACCGAAAAGTTTTGGGCAATTCCGGCAGTGTACTGGGAGTGACGAATGAGTTCCAAGAGTTCACCGGGAGGGGCCCACCCACTCGGGAGTGAGCCCAAGGCACTAGGGTGGCACCACAAGTCCTTAGTGGGCTGGTGGAGTCAGCCCAAGGGGCCCATGACGCCACATAAGAAAATACCAAAGGAAAATAAAAGAAAAAGGGGAAAGAGGGAGGTGGGAAGGAAGAGGAGACTCCTCCTTCCCAAACTGAATTGGAGGAGGAGTCCTCCTCCTCCCCTTGGGCGGCGCACCTTGAGGGCTTGTCTCTCAAGGCTAGCCCTCTCCCTCCCTCCTATATATAGTGGAGTTTTAGGGCTGATTTGAGACAACTTTTGCCACGTGCAACTCAACCCTAGGCCACATAGTTTTACCTCTAGATCGGATTTCTGCGGAGCTCAGGCGGAGCCCTGCAGGAGTAGATCAGCACCACCACTGGAGCGCCGTCACGCTGCCAGAGAACTCATCTACTTCTCCGTCTTGCTTGCTGGATCAAGAAGGCCGAGATCATCGTAGAGCTGTACGTGTGCTGAACGCGGAGGTGTCGTCCGTTCGGTGCTAGATCGAAACGGATCGTGGGATGGATCGAGGGATGGTTCGTGGGACGGTTCGAGGGACGTGAAGACGTTCCACTACATCAACCGCGTTTCTTAACGCTTCCTGCTGTGCGATCTACAAGGGTACGTAGATCCAAATCTCCTCTCGTAGATGGACATCACCATGATAGGTCTTCGTGTGCGTTGGAATTTTTTTGTTTCCCATGCAACGTTCCCCCAACAACTTGGCTAGCTCACCACACCCCAGCCTTCCCGGTCTCTGGATTGTGCTCACTCTTGCCAGCTTCCTCCCATTCTCACTTTCGAGCACAATTGCAAGCCAAGTAGACATCCGACTGTATCGTCCTGTTCTGGTTATTGGTGAGTGCGTATATGTATGTTCTGTACTTGGAGTTTTAGTGTAGTAGATTCTATAAACTACTATAAAATTTAGTGTTTATCTAGTTGGAGTTTCAATGCATATAATGATTCTGAAGCTTCAGTATATACAACCTATAGATTCTACACTGAAGCTTCAGTACATATACACTACGTTTGATGTAGATTTTATAATAATTTCAATGTTGGCTCTGTAGTAGTTTTGGTGTGTGTATGTATAGGAGTTTTTGTCAATCTTATAAACTGCAAACGTGGAATTTTTTTGGTGCAGATAAAGACTACTCCTTTCTTGTTGTTTGGTGGTGTATCATAGGTATTTTTTCAGTACAATAAATTTGAATTCAGTGAATTTTGGGTCGGCCTCGTATACCCAATGGGTCAATGAGGCCATGAATTTTTGATGAAATGGACCGACCCATGGCCTCACATATAGACCTTGGGGCCACACGGCTATGTCCAAGGCCAGGTCCGGATCGGCTCATTCCCATATTGACCAGCCACACATGGCAAGCAGACTCTAAGAGCATCTCCAACCACGCTCCCAACACGCCCCTCTGGCCAGTTTTTTTTTCCGTCGGTAGGGAAAAACGGCACATTCGCTCCCCCAGGAGCCCATTTTTTGCCGGCTCGGGCCGAAATTGACCTCGAGGGTCCCAGGACGAATCGAACGTGCTCGGGGTCGCCTGGGGGCACCGGTGGAAACGTTTTTGGCACAAAAAACGATGGGCCCGCTCAGTCAGCGACTAGCCGCGCGGTCGTCGTCCTCATCGTCTCGTTTCCAGCGGTAATCAATGCAAAGGTTGCGCTGCCGGTCAGCCTTCCATTGATTCACGGGCGGCACGGTGAAGGCGTGGCGACACGCGTCCCGACGGCACACGTCCCGTCGGTTCCCGCCACGCGTTCACACGCCGCCACTCCGCGTGCCCGCCCGCCCGTGGATATCCTCCGCTGTTAGCCTTCTCCCGTCGTCACGACAACTCGTGGACGCCAAGGAGGATGGACACAGCGACGTCCTCGTCGTCCGGCTCCTGATCCCGCTCATCTGGATCGCCGGAGTTGCTCCCCATCAAGCCGGAGCCGCAGGAGATGCCATTGGGCGGCGCACGCGCAGCGTCGGCATCATCATCAGCGAGCCCGACGCTTCCTCCCTTGTCGTCCAGCCGAAGACAGAGCCGGGGATCCTGCCCGTCAAGCAGGAGCACCTCGCCATGGCCGCCGCCGACGAGGCCACCCTGAAATGGGCGCGGGACGACTACGTGCGGGAGGAAATGGAGCACATGTTGGAAATATGCCCTAGAGGTAATAATAAAATAGTTATTATTATATTTCCTGTTTCAAGATAATCGTTTATTATCCATGCTATAATTGTATTGAATGGAAACACAAATGTATGTGTGGATATATAGACAAAACAATGTCCCTAGTGAGCCTCCAGTTGACTAGCTCGTTAATCAAAGATGGTTAAGGTTTCTTGGCCATAGACAAGTGTTGTTAGTTGATAATGGGATCACATCATTAGGGGAATGATGTGATGGACAAGATCCAAACTATAAACGTAGCATGTGATCGTGTCATTTTGTTGCTATTGTTTTCTGCGTGTCAATTATACATTCCTGTGACCATGAGATCATGTAACTCACTCATATCGGAGGAATGCCTTGTGTGTATCAAACATTGCAACATTACTGGGTGATTATAAAGGTGCACTACAGGTATCTCCGAAGGTGTCCATTGAGTTAGCATGGATCAAGACTGGGATTTGTCACTCCGTATGACGGAGAGGTATCCGGGGCCCACTCGGTAATACAACATGACAAACAAGCCTTGCAAGTAATGTGACTAAAGAGTTAGCCACGGGATCTTGTATTATGGAACGAGTAAAGAGACTTGCCGGTAACAAGATTGAAATAGGTATGGAGATACCGACGATCGAATATCTGGCAAGTAACATACCGAAGGACAAAGGGGTATTATACGGGATTAACTGAATCCTTGACATAGAGGTTCAACCGATAAGATCTTCGTAGAATATGTAGGATCCAATATGGGCATCCAGGTCCCGCTATTGGATATTGACTGGAGAGTGTCTTGGTCATGTCTACATAGTTCTCGAACCCGCAGGGTCCACACACTTAAGGTTTGGTGATGTTTCAGTATAGCTGAATTATTGATGTTGGTAAATGAATGTTGTCCGGAGTCCCGGATGAGATTCCGAACGTCACGAGGATTTCCGGAATGGTCCGGAAACAAAGGTTGATATATACGATTGTTGCATTTGGCTTCCGGAAAGATTTTGAGCATTACCGGTAAAGTACCGGGAGTGACGAATGCGTTCCGGGGTTTTACCGAGAGGGGCCACTCACCCTGGAGAGGACCTAATAGGCCTATGGGTGGCGCACAAGCCCTTAGTGGGCTGGTGAGGCCAGCCTAATAACCTATTTCGTCCAAAGCAAAAAAAGGAAAAAAGGAAGGAGGTGGACAAGTGGGGAAGGAGTCCTCCACCAAACCGAATTGGAGGAGGAGGACTCCCTCTTGGTTCGGCCGAACCCTCCTACTTTGAGTAGGAGGCAAGGCAAGCCTCCCTCTTGTTCCACCTATATATATAGTGGAGGTTTGAGAGGAGTTTTGCACCCCAAGACATTGTGCAGCCCTCTCTCCATCCATCACTTCGTGACACCACGTAGCTAGTTTGGTACGGCACGGCGAAGCCGTGCCAGAGTAGCTCCACCACCATCACCGCCACACCGTCGTGCTGTCAGATAATTCAGGTAGCTCTTCGTCTCTCTTGCTGGATCAAGAAGGTGGAGATCGTGATCAAGTTGTACGTGTGTTGAACACGGAGGTGCCGTCCGTTCGATGCTAGATCGGGACAGAGTTCGTGGGACGCTTGCGATTCGGATCGCGAAGCCGTTTGACTACATCAACCACGTTTATTAACACTTACCGCTTAGCGATCTACAAGGGTATTCGGATCCGATCTCCCCTCTCGTAGATGATCATCACCATGATAGTTTTTTCATGTGAGTAGGATTTTTTTTTGTTTCCCATGCAACGTTCCCCAACAGTGGTATCACAGCTAGGTTCATGCGTAGATGATATCTCGAGTAGAACACAAAAGAGTTTGTGCGCGTTGATGTTCAATTTTCTTCACTCCTTAGTCTTTTCTTGATTGAGCGGTACTGTTGGATTGAAGTGGCCCGAACCAACATTACTCGTACGCTTACGAGAGACCAATTTCATCGACTAACATGCGACTTGTTGCATAAAGATGATTGGCGGGTGTCTGTTTCCTCAACTTTAGTTGAATCATATTTGAGCGAGGCGGTCCTTGGAGAAGGTTAAATAGCAATTTGCATATCACCGTTGTGGCTTTGCGTAAGTAAGATGCGATCATACTAGATACCCATAGCAGCCACGTAAAACTTGCAACAAGAAATTAGAGGACGTCTAACTTGTTTTTGCAGGGTATGCAATGTGATGTGATATGGACAAAGACATCATATGATATATTGGATGTATGAGATGATCATGTTGTAATAGTTAAATATCAATTTGCACATCGATGCTACGGCAACCGGCAGGAGCCATAGGGTTGTCTTTAGTTATTTTGCGCTTGGAGATGCTTTACTTTATCGCTAGTAGTAGCTTTAGTAGTGATAGCATTGTTAGCACGATAACCTCGATGGCAACACGATTATGGAGATCATGGTGTGGTGCCGGTGACGATGGAGATCATGCCGGTGCTTTGGTGATGGAGATCAAGAAGCACAAGTTCATGGCGATATCATGTCACTTATGATTTGCATGTGATGTGAATCCTTTTATGCACCTTATTTTTCTTAGAACGACGGTAGCGTTATGAGGTGATCTCTCACTAAAATTTCAAGATAAAATTGTGTTCTCCCCGACTGTGCATCGTTGCGACAGCCCATCATTTCGAGACACCACGTGATGATCGGGTGTGATAGACTCAACGTTCACAGACAAGAGGTGCAAAACAGTTGCACATGCGGAACACTCGGGTTAAACTTGATGATCCTAGCATGTACAGACATGGCCTGGGAATACAAGAGATCGAAAGTTCGAGCATGAATCATATAGTTTATATGATCAACATGGAGATGTTCACCACTGAAACTATACTCAACTCATGTGATGATCAGACTTGAGATAGTGAATTTGGATCATGCGACACTCGAATGACTAGAGGGATGTCAATTTGAGTGGGAGTTTATTAGTAATATGATTAGCTAAACTCAATTATCTTGAACATAGTCTAAGTAATCTCTGTAAAATTTATGTTGTAGACCAATGGCTTGCGCAGTAGCAACCCTGAATTTTAATACGTTCCTAGAGAAAGCTAAGCTGAAAGATGATGGAAGAAACTTTGTTGACTGGGCTCGTAATCGGAGGCTTATCCTCACTGCTGGCCAAAAGAAATATGTCCTTGATGCGGCGCTAGGTGATGCACCACCCGATACTGCGACCCAAGTCGTTTTGAACGCTTGGCGGTCGCATAAAGATGACTACTCATTAGTTCAATGTGCAATTTTGTATGGTTTAGAATCGGGACTTGAAAGACGTTTTGAATGTCATGCAGCATATGAGATGTTCCAGGAGTTGAAGTTTATGTTTGAGAAAAATGCCCGGATCGAGAGGTATGAAACCTCCGATAAGTTCTATGCTTGCAAAATGGAGGAGAATGGGTTTGTCAGTTAACACATACTCAGAATGTCTGGGTACTCTAACCATCTAGGTGAGTTGGGGATTGATCTCCCGCAAGAGGCTATCACTGAGAGAGTTCTTCAGTCACTGCCACGTAGCTATAAGAGCTTCGTGTTGAACTATAACATGCAAGGGATGAATAAGTCACTCGCCGAGCTGTTTGCGATGCTGAAAGTTGCAGAGTCAGAAATCCAGAAAGAGCATCAAGTGATGATGGTCAATAAGACCACCAGTTTCAAGAAAAATGGCAAGGGGAAAAGGATAATTCCAAGAAGAGTGGAAAAACTGTGGCCCCTCCGACGAAGAAACCCAAGGCTGGACCCAAGCCGGAAACTGAGTGTTATTATTGCAAGGGAACTGGTCACTGGAAGCAAAACTCCCCCAAGTATCTCGCCGATAAGGAGGCGGCCAACGCCAAACAAGGTATATTTGATATACATGTTATTGATGTGTACCTCACTAACTCTCATAGTAGTGCCTGGGTATTTGATACCGGTTATGTTTCTCACATTAGCAACTCAAAACCGGAACTGCAGAATAAACGAAGGCTGGCGAAGGATGAAGTGACGATGCGCGTGGGAAATGGTTCCAAGGATGATGTGACCGCCGTCAGCACGATCTCACTTTAGTTACCATCGGGATTAGTGATGAACTTAAATAATTGCTATTTAGTGGCTGCGTTGATCATGAACATTATATCTGGATCTTGTTTATTGCGAGATGGTTATTCATTTAAGTCAGAGAATAATGGTTGTTATATTTATATGAGTAATATCTTTTATGATCATGCACCCAATGTGAGGGGTTTGTTCATGTTGAATCTCGATAGTGATGACACTCATGTCCACAACATTGAGACCAAGAGATGTAGAGTTAATAATGATAGCGCCACTTTCTTGTGGCACTGCCGCTTAGGTCATATTGGTGTAAAACTCAAGAAGAAACTCCATGCTGATGGACTTTTGGAGTCACTTGATTTTGAATCACTTGACACATGTGAACCATGCCTCATGGGCAAGATGACTAAGACTCCTTCTCTGGAACAATGTAGCGTGCAAGTGACTTGTTGGAGATCATACATACTGATGTGTGCGGACCGATGAGCATAGAGGTGCGCGGTGGATATAGTTATTTTCTCACCTTCACTGATGATTTGAGTAGATATGGTTATATTTACTTGATGAAGCACAAGTTTGAAACGTTTGAAAAGTTCAAACAATTTTAGAGTGAAGTTGAAAATCATCATAACAACAAGATCAAATTCCTACAATCTGATCGAGGAGGTGAGTATCTGAGTTACGAGTTTGGTGCTCACTTAAGACAATGTGGAATTGTTTCACGGTTTACACCGCCTGGAACACCACATCGTAATGGTGTGTCCAAACGTCGTAATCGTATTTTATTAGATATGGTGTGTTCTATGATGTCTCTTACCGATTTGCCATTATCGTTTTGGGGTTTTGCATTGGAGATAGCTGCATTCACTTTAAATAGGGCACCATCAAAATCCGTTGAGACGACACCATATGAACTGTGGTATGGCAAGAAGCCAAAGTTGTTGCTTCTTAATGTTTGGGGATGTGATGCTTCCTAAAAAAGCTTCAGCCTGAAAAGCCGGAATCCAAAGCGAAAAAATGCATCTTCATAGGTTACCCAAAAGAGACAGTTGGGTATACCTTCTTTCTCATATCCGAGGGCAAAGTGTTTGTTGCTAAGAATGGATTTTATCTTGAGAAAGAGTTTCTCTCGAAAGAATTGAGTGGGAGGAAGATGGAACTTGATGAGGTTGTAGAACCTTTGATTCAACCAGATGGTGGCGCAAGGCAGAAAGAAGTTTCTGTTGAGGCTACACCAGTTGAAAAGGAAGCTAATGATGATGATCATCAAACTTCAGATCAAGTTGCTATCGGATCTTGTAGGTCGACAAGGGCACGTACTGCTCCAGAGTGGTACGCGAATCCTGTCTTATCGATCTTGTTATTAGACAACCATGAGCCAACATGTTATGGAGAAGCAATGGTGGGCCTAGATTCCAACAAATGGTTAGAGGCCATTGATACGTCTCAAACGTATCTATAATTTTTGATGGTTTCACGCTGTTATCTTGTCTTCTTTGGATGTTTTATGTACCTTTTATATCTTTTTTGGGACTAACTTATTAATTCAGTGCCAAGTGCCAGTTCCTGTTTTGTGTGTGTTTTTGACTCTTTTCAGATCTGATTTTGGAACGGAGTCCAAACGGAATAAAAACCCTGAAATGATTTTTTCCCGAACGGAAGAAGATCAGGGGGCCGTTGGGCCAAGCCAGGTGGGCTCCAGGGAGCCCACAAGCCCCCACTCCGCCACCAGGGGGAGGCAGCGGTTTCAGGGCTTGTGGCCTCCCCGGCCGCCCCCTGACCTAGATCCTTGGCCTATATATTCCCAAATATTCAGCAAAAAATGAGGGGAGCCTCGAAAATACTTTTGCGCCGCCGCAAGCTTCCATTTCCGTGAGATCTCATCTGGAGACCCTTCCCGGCGCCCTGCTGGAGGGGACTTTGGAGTTGGAGGGCTTCTTCATCATCATCATCGCCCCTCCAATGACTCGTGAGTAGTTCACTTCAGACCTATGGGTCCGTAGTTAGTAGCTAGATGGCTTCTTCTCTCTCTTGGATCTTCAATACAAAATTCTCCATGATCTTCATGGAGATCTATCCGATGTAATCTTGTTTGGCGGTGTGTTTGTCGAGATCCGATGAATTGTGGATTTGTGATCAGATTATCTATGATATATATTTGAGTCTTTGCTGATTTCTTATATGCATGATTTGATATCCTTGTAAGTCTCTCCGAGTCTTGGGTTTTGTTTGGCCAACTAGATCTATGATTCTTGCAATGGGAGAAGTGCTTGGTTTTGGGTTCTACCATGTGGTGACCTTTCCCAGTGGCAGTAGGGGCAGCAAGGCACACATCAAGTAGTTTCCATCAAGGGTAAAAAGATGGGGTTTTTATCATTGGTTTGAGATTATCCCTCTACATCATGTCATCTTGCTTAAGGCGTTACTCTGTTCTTATGGACTTAATACACTAGATGCATGCTAGATAACGGTCGACGCGTGGAGTAATAGTAGTAGATGCAGAAAGTATCGGTCTACTTGTTTTGGACGTGATGCCTATAGATATAATCATTGCATAGATATCGTCACGACTTTGCGCGGTTCTATGAATTTCTCGACAGTAATTTGTTCACCCACCGTCTACTTGCTTTCATGAGAGAAGCCATTAGTAAACACTATGCCCCCCAGGTCTATTCACATCCATCGTTTACATCTCTGCTTTTACTTTGCTTTGTTACTTTGTTGCTTTCAGTTCTCACTTGGCAAACAATCTATAAGGGATTGACAACCCCTTCATAGCGTTGGGAGCAAGCTTTTGTGTTTGTGCAAGATCTTGTGATACTCCTCCATCGGATTGATACCTTGGTTCTCAAACTGAGGGAAATACTTACTAAAGCTGTGCTACATCACCCTTTCCGCTTAGAGGGAACACCAACGCTAGGCTCCAAGGCCACGGGGGAAATCCTTTGCATACTTGCCTAGGAAGTCCCTTAAGGGGTATCCGCAGCTGAAGGATTCCTGGTGCCGTTGACACGACTATTTTTGGCGCCGTTGCAAGGGGAAGCACAACTGACATCAGAAGCATTTCTAGCGCCGTTGCCGGGGAGGAGAAATCAAGATCTATCCAAGTAGGTCTCACAAACTCTTCTCTTGCAGTTACTTTTGTTGCGAGTTGCCTCTCGTTTTCCTCTCCCCCACTTCACATTTGCCATTTTCATTTGCCCTTCTCCTTTGCCGGTTCTCTTGCTTGTTTGTTGAAGTCATTATGGCTGAAAACACCAAACTTTTCGACTTCTCGAGCACTAATAATAATGATTTTATTAGTACTCCGATTTCTCCCGCCACTAGTGCGGAATCGTATGAAATCAACACAGCTTTGCTGAATCTTGTTATGAAAGAGCAATTCTCTGGCCTTCCTAGTGAAGATGCCGCATCCCATCTCAATACCTTCATTGAGATTTGTGATATGCAAAAGAAAAGAGATGTGGATAATGACGTGATTAAGTTGAAACTTTTTCCTTTCTTGTTGCGAGATCGAGCAAAAACTTGGTTTTCTTCTTTGCCTAAAAATAGTATCGATTCTTGGGATAAGTGCAAAGATGCTTACATATCCAAGTATTTTCCGCCGGCTAAGATCATCTCCTTACGTAACGATATCATGAATTTCAAGCAACTTGATCATGAACACATTGCACAATCTTGGGAGAGGATGAAGCTTATGATTAGAAATTGTCCCGTTCATGGCTTGAGTTTGTGGATGATTATACAAATCTTCTACGCTGGCTTGAATTTCGCTTCTCGCAATATCTTGGACTCCGCCTCAGGTGGAACGTTCATGGAAATCACGTTAGGAGACGCTACAAAACTCCTAGACAATATCATGACCAACTACTCTCAGTGGCACACTGAAAGGTCGCCTGCTAGCAAAAAGGTGCACGCTATAGAAGAAATTAACTCGCTTAGTGCTAAGATGGACGTGTTGATGAATTTGGTTGCTAGTAGAAACGCTACCGTAGATCCTAACGACATGCCACTATCTTCTTTGATTGAGAGTAGCAACGCTAGTTTGGACGTGAACTTTGTTGGTAGGAACAATTTTGGCAACAACAATGCTTTTAGAGGAAACTATGTTCCTAGGTCTTTTCCTAGTAACTCCTCGAACAATTATGGCAATTCCTACAACAACACTTATGGAAATCACAACAAATTATCCTCTGATTTAGAGAGTAATATCAAAGAGTTCATTAACTCTCAAAAGATTTTCAACGCGTCCATAGAGGAAAAACTACTCAAAATAGACGATTTGGCTAAGAGCGTTGATAGGATGTATTGTGATATTGATGCTTTGAAAGTTAGATGCGCTCCTTCCAAGGTCAACTTGGATGAAACTTTGAATGCTATGCGTATCTCCATGAATGAGAGCAAAGAAAGAACCGCCCAAATTCGCGCTAGACATGAATGGTTTAAAAGGGTGCGTTCTAGTGATGCAAATCACGATGATCTTAAAGTGCTTGGTGTGTCTCCTCTTGAATCTTTGTTTTCGCGTGTCAAACCTATTTATGGAGGGGCTGGATATGAATCCACATTGGTTGAAAAACGCCCCAATGATTCGGAGTCGACCTATCTTGATGATAAAGGTGTGGAGAGTGGAGTAGGAGAAGTCAAAATTTTGGGTAGTAATGAAACTCCCACTTTGGATTTCAAGGAATTCAATTATGATAATTGCTCCTTGTTTGAATGAATTTCTTTGATGCAATCCATTGCAAACTGTCCACATGCTTATAGCCAAAGCAAAGCCTTTACCGCGCATATCGTAGATGCTATGATGAAATCTCTTGAAGAGAAGCTCGAACTAGAAGTCTCTATAGCTAGAAAACTCCATGATGAGTGGGAACCTACTATCAAAATCAAGATCAAAAACTATGAGTGCAATGCTTTTTGTGATTTGGGTGCTAGTGTTTCCGCGATTCCAAAATCTTTATGTGATATTCTTTGTTTTCATGAGATTGAAGAGTGTTCTCTTAGTTTGCATCTTTCGGATTCTACTGTCAAGAAACCCATGGGGAGGATCGATGATGTTCTGTGACAGCTCGAGACCGACGTTTCAGAAGATTCCCCTTCTATTCCGTTTTCGTCGTGTGTCTTATTTTATTTGTCGCATCATCATCGCATCATGCACATCATCTGCATTGCATCGGCATCTCTGTTGCCGCCAGTTTTCAAAACTTGCATCCGTTGTTAGTTGCCGGTTCTCGTCGTTGCCCGTTCGGAGCCCGACCACACACGCACGCGCCCGCGGCACCGTCGAAACCCTGTTTTAAAGGTGTGCGTAAAACTTTCTTTGATCGAGGTGAAACTTGGCATGCGGTCGTGATTAGTTATAGCTAGGCCGCCTATCGAATTTCGTCGCGATCGGAGACCGTCTGGTACCCGAACGGTCGACCGTAGCGGCACCGTATTCGGTATATTGTCGGACGTTTGTCGGTGTTTTAAAATACGTTGCCGGGCCGCCCGTTTTCCCTCTCATCTCCGCCTAAAACCTCTGCACAGTGCACCGACCTGCGCGCAACCTAGCCCGAAAACCTTCCGGGAACCGAGCCCGGCGATCGTGACCGTTGGATCCGGATCAACCCTGTTTTACCGCAAACAGTCATCGGTTTGTCCATAGGACTCCCTAACCTAATTATCTCGACCATCCGATCTAAATCGGAGGGTCCAGATACTCCTATACCTAACCCACTAGCTATATAGACTACCCTAGCTCAAATAGACCGAAACCCTAGAAATTCTCCCTCTGTCCCATCAGCGCCGCCACTCCACCTCTCCGCATCGGGATTCCACCTGATCCAAAAAAAATATCCCATCGATCCCCTCCTTAGCCAACCATCACACAGCTCCCGATCCACCTGCAAAGACCCTGCCTGAACCCTCATGCCTTCCATCTCCGAGTCAACCATGGCTGAGTCGCCGGAGCAAGCTCCACCGGCGACCACCTCGAGGCGCCGCATCCCTCTCCTGCTTGTCCCAACATCTATTCCTCCTATTATTTTTTTCCTCTCCTCACCTCATGGTCTGTGTCTCTCTTTCTTCAGAACCTTCAGGAGCCATGCGTGAGGCCATGGATGGGTGCCGACCCGAGCATCGCCAGGAACCTTCTCGTCGGCGGGATCTCGTGGACCTCCATCTCCCTGCTTCGTCTCTCACCTGTGCGGAGCTCCTCGCGAGCAGACCTGCCGGATGCATGCAGCGCCCGCAGCGTCTTACGTATGCGTGCCCATGGAGCCGCGGAGCCCTTCCCAGCGCTCGTCCCATCCCCGCGCCGGCGAGCACAGCACAGGAGCACGACAGGTCCTAGCAGTGCCTCCCCCTTGCCCCTTCTTCCCCTCTCCATTTTCCATCTGCCTCTCTAACCCGTGCTGCTCTCTCTCCTTTCGTAAGAGACAAGGAACAAACAGAGCAGAGCAGGGGCTCGTTTCATGGATGCCTCGAACCGGAGCTGCTGCCACAAGGAATGGAATCCCGCGGCCCAGATCTGTTCATCCGCGCCTCCGCCTCCTCCAGATCCGGTAAGGACCGGCCGGAGCTTGAGTTGCATCGCACGTTGACCTGCTCCCCCTGAACATGGCTGTACAGAGAGCTTTTGCCAATTTAGTTCAGTTCCGTCAGTACAGAACAACGCGGGCGTATGTTACACTTAGCACAAGCATTCGTTTTGTTCGCAAGTATCACCGTAGCCCAGTGGTTGTCGTCGTATGGATTGACCCGAGAGGTCCTGGGTTTGACTCGCAACAACTCCAATATTGCCCTGTTTTTGTTTCATTTGCACCGTGCGGTGAGACTTGTTATCCTATGTTAGTCCTCTCAAGTTTCACACAGGCAAGCCTAGCCTGGTTGGCCATCAAGGCCGACCTCCACACATGAGGTCTTGGGTTCAAATCCACCAGGTTGCATTTTTTTTAAGTTGCTTCTATTTTTTTTCCTGCACACACACACTCAGCCCCTCGGGCTTATCCAATTATGGCCTCTTGCACTATGTTGCAATTCGGCCCATAGCTATTTTTTTTTCGCTGTCTACGTTTTTGCTATTAACTAGCGAATTTGCTAGATTGCAGAAATAGCATGTTCTTCAACCGTCCGTAACTCTTAAACCGTGTAATGGACCGGAACGAGTTATATATGTAGAACGTGTAGAATTTTGCGTAGTTTAATACTTTCCAACTCTCATGCATAATTAGAGCTGTTTAGTGTGTTGTTTGCATCCGTTTGCGTGTCGACGTGTTGAAAACGGTTTAGGTCGTAACTATTTGTCCGTAGCTCCGTTGGAGATGTGCCATATATGTAAATGGACCAGAACGACGAGTAGAATCACGTGAATCACTTTGTTTTGCCGTTTAACAAACCTAAAATGTGATTAGGACAAATCTGGACAGAATTAAGATTTAATACGTGGGGTCATTTCAGAGATGCTATATGTCGTTTCCGACCTCATTTAAAATGTCTAGCTAGGTAGATTAATTTGTGCTTCACCCCCTTGCCAGGTTAACAACATTTTAAATATTGCCGTGTAAATTAACGGGAGTGAACTAAACAATTAAATGTGGAGTTTCGTCGATATGCAACCCGTTGCATATCGAGCTTCACTTAATGTGTAGTGTTTGATTGTTGTGATTGTCACGCCTTGCATTAGAACATTCATGCATCATATGTGTATGCATCGTGTGGTGAATATCGTGTGTTGATTTGTGTTTCCGGTTTGCTTCACCTCGATAGAGTTCCGCAAGCGTGTCGGAAGTGAGGATCCGTTCGACCATGTCGCTTCGTCTGCTTCACGGAGTCATTCTTCTTCCAAGCGAGATCTCAGGCAAGATGACCATTTCCCCAGATATCATTACTATCATTGCCATGCTAGATTTATTGCTTCTACCGATTATGTCTCGTTGCCTACCACATGTTAAATACCAGCCTCTCAACAATGCCATGATCATCTTCAACCTGTTCGACCTAGCAAACCACTGATTGGCTATGTTACCGCTTGCTAAACCCTGTTGTTAGCGTTGCTAGTTGCAGGTGTAGTTGTTCCATGTGATAACATGGGTTCCTTGTCATATCACCATATTTAATGCTATTTAATTTAATGCACCTATATACTTGGTAAAAGGTGGAAGGCTCGACCTTTCTAGCCTGGTGTTTTGTACCACCTTTGCCCCCTTAGTTTCGGCTACCGGTGTTATGTTCCATAAACGAGCGCTCCTAACACGATCGGGGTTGTTATGGGGACCCCCTTGATAATTCGTTTTAGATTAAAGCTGGTCCGGCAAGGCCCAATTTTGGTTTTACATTTGTCCAACATAATAATTTTGTTAACACTGAAATGCATAGGGCGTCATGAACCCGAGGAGTAATTTTACATAAACAGGGGGGCCAGTGCTGATGGTGTTGGTCCCAAACGGTCTGCCTGCGGGGCCACAACGAGGAAACTCGAGGTTTGGCACCCGTAGCTAGTTCCATCCGTCGTGTCCTGAGAACGAGATACGCGGCTCCTATCGGGATCGTCGACACGTCGGGCGGCCTTGCTGGATTAGTTTTACCTTTGACGAGATATCTTGTGCATCGGGATTCCGGTGATGCTTTGGGTAATCTCAGAGTTGAGGTTTTCCACTAGGGAATCCGACGAGATCGCGAGCTTCGTGATTGAGGATTTCTATGCGGCTTGTGGTAATTTGTGATGGACTAGTTGGAGCACCCCTGCAGGGTTAAATCTTTTCAGAAAGCCGTGCCCGCGGTTATGTGGCAACGTGGAAACTTTGTTTAACACTGGTTCTAGATAACTTGAAGTTAACTTAAATAAAACTTGCCAACTGTGTGCGTAACCGTGACTGTCTCCTTCGTGAGTCCTTCTCCGATCGAGGACACGGTGGGGTTATGTCTGACGTAGGTAGGTGTTCAGGGTCATTCATTTGATCTTCAGTAACTCACGTCCGTTATGCGTAGATCTTCCCCCTCTTATTCTCTTGTACTCGTAAGTTTAGCCACCAAATATATGCTTAGCCGCTGCTGCAACCTCACCACTTAACCATACCTCACCCATTAAGCTTTGCTAGTCTTGATACCTTTGGAAATGAGATTGCTGAGTCCCCTGTGGCTCACAGATTACTACAATACCAGTTGCAGGTACAGATAAAGGTTACTTGACGCGAGCGCGTTGATTGTTCATTTGGAGTTGCCTCTTCTTCTTCTTCTTCTTCTTCTTCTTCTTCTTCTTCGATCTAGGATGGGTTCCAGGCCGGCAGCCTGGGATAGCAAGGATGGACGTCGTTCTTCTTTTGTCATTTGTTTTCGTCCGTAGTCGGACCCTGCTCTTACTCTTGATGTTTATGTAATGTACTGATGTGACTCTGATGTAGCTTGTGGCGAGTGTAAGCCAACTCTTTATATATCTCATCTTTTCATTACATGTACTTGTAACGATATCCATTCTTGCGACACGACGAGATGCGCTTCTATCCCTGACGAGGCCCTCGTGCCAAATTAAGGATAGGGTCGCATCTTGGGCGCGACAAGTTGGTATCAGAGCAAGGACCGACCTAGGAGCCCCCTTGATTGATCGAACTTGGCCGAGTCGAGTCTAGTGAAAAACTACTTTGAGTCTAGTTATATATCGGAGGGTAGGATTCTTTTTTCTCCTCTTCTATGCTCTGGTGAGGATTCGTGACGTAATAATTTGATTCTACTTATCTTCTCACTCAAAAAAATTTTAGGATCACGCGGATATTTTTGAGATCTATATGATGCCGATGTGACGGAGTTCTGTCTTGGTGCCTCCCGTCTGACTTGATCTTCTTCCCGGGAGTTGAGCTCCAGGGGATTCTTGAGCACATCGTTATCATTCAGATTTCTTAGTATCTCAGAACGAAGGATGTTCGTAATTGCTTCAATACTAGTAGTGGCGAGACAACCCCGATGTCCCCAGTACTGGTGCAGATTGTTCGGGAGTACTGCCATACTTTGTATCATTGTGATCACGAGGGTCTGTTGTAGATGAAGGTCCGAGATTCTGGTCGTGTGTTGACGGATGTGATACAAGTGACGGGTTAGTATAGGAGTTGTGTGTTATTACTCCTTGTATCCGTGTACCAGATTGCATGACCAGATATTTCGGGAATTCATAGGTGGGAATTCAAGTAGTTGCTTATAGGACAATCTTCCAACAAATGCATGATGTTAGGTTGGGGTTCGACATTTAGTGGATTCGTTTGTTCACGGTCGACTTACAGCGGTACACGTTGTGTCTTAAAGAGTCCTTGTAGCTTGCTACGACTCGGGGACGCTTCGTATGTCGGGTGCACTGCCTTGCACTTGATGGCTTCTGTAAATCGAGCCCGTGCGATCCTGTCCACGAAAATATCGAACGGAAATCTTTCTCATGAGTTTGTTCTGGCTTGTTTCACAAGCCGCACCCTTTGTTTTGTTGAAATATGGTAATTCAGTTGCTTCGATGTCAAGTGGTGATTTCAGATCTTTTTAAGAGGTGTTCTCATATTTTTATGTGAGAATGCAAATCCTTTTGCTTAATCAGTGTCTTATCAATTCCTTTCAACCGGAGTCATCGTATCAAGTCTTTTCAACCCATGTGTTTCTCTCCAAGTGGATTCAACCCCCTCCAATTTGCAAGATCTTTCTCTCGTTTATTCCGGAGTTCATCTCATCTAGCCCAAGTTGTCTTTGTTTTTCCCCACCCTCCCGCCCTTTTCTCAGTGATTCAATTTCCATCCAAGAGTTTCTTTTCACTGTGCTTCCGCTATGTGTTCTTTTCTCTCTTATCCGGTGATTCGTTGTGAAGGTTCTCAGGAGCTTCGTGTTCATCTTTGTTCATTCTTGTCATCCTTACCGGTGAATTTAATTCGGCTATCCGTGTTCATCTTATCCTAATTATCCTTGTAATTCTTTTTCATGTTGGAGATTCTTTCAGGCTATCTTGGTTATTCATTCCTCTCTTTTCATCCGGAGTGTTGAAGATATCTCAGAAGTTTCGTGTTTTCAATTCTTTTAATTCTTTCGAGGTGCTCAACCTCATCTAGTTTTCTTTTACCGGTGCAGTATCTCCCGTTCTAGTAATCTCTTCAACGGTGGTTTCTTTGAGTGGGCCCATAACCCACAGGTTCTTTCCCAGGATCTTTCCTGGCTCTTTTAATTTCTTTTCGGAGATCTTTAATTCTTTTCAACTATGAAGTAAGAATGATTTTCATCAGTCATATCCCTTATTCAAGGCCTATTTGAATTAATTCTCATATGGCTCAACCTTTCATTCTTTCTTATTCCGGAGTGTCTCAGTTATTCGTGGGTTGTTTCTCGTCATCATGCTCAATCTTGCTCCATTCTTGTGAAGATTATCATCTCAGCTTCGTGTTTTCCTCTCAATTGTTTCTATCATGAGTATCCCTTTCATGCTATCCTGTGCATTTCTGAATTGTTTCATTCTTGATCCTCCGAAGGCCATCATTTTAGAGGATTCTTAGTTCTTAGCTTTCAGCTTTCACCCTCAAATCTTCTCAATTGTTGCCTCTTCGTTCGTCTCTTGATTATTCCGGTGCCTTATTCAAGTTTTCTTTTAGGTGGCTTAAGATCTTTTCATTCTCTTGTATCTCCAGTAATTCATGGTTGCCTCATTCATTTCAATTCTCACCGGTGCCTCTTTCAAGATTTCTTCTAGTTTGTGCTTATATCTCTCCTTAATCATTTCAAGAAGAATAAGTGGTATGCTAGATCCGTTGCTTGTCATCAATTTAACTTGATGAAGGATAAGCATAATATAATTCTTATTCTTGTTCTTCCTTCTTCCAAGAGATTTCAATTCTTCTTCCGGAGTGGCTCATGATATCGATTCTTTTCTCATGTGCTTATCTTTCTTTTCCGGAGTTCTAAGTTTTCTCTAGTA
This sequence comes from Hordeum vulgare subsp. vulgare, assembly GCF_904849725.1. Lineage (NCBI taxonomy): Eukaryota > Viridiplantae > Streptophyta > Magnoliopsida > Poales > Poaceae > Hordeum > Hordeum vulgare. The sequence goes on along the minus strand of NC_058524.1, from coordinate 493,909,032 downwards.
TCTCTTTGTGAGGATTCATCTAAATTTTGGCAAGGTCATAATCTTATTCTTTTCTACCTTCATATCGTTGCATCATTCATTTGTATACGGAGGTCCTGCATGGTGATTCATCAAGATTTCAATTCATTCTCAAAGTGTTCTTCAAGATTCTTGTTGGAGAACCTCAAGCATTCTTTCCCTTGCATTTCAGTGCATTTGTTCTTCATTTATCCTTTGAGGTGGTATTATAGCATTCTTGTTAGTGTAGGAGCCTCGAAGAGTTTTCCTTTCAAGAATGAGATAATTAAACCCACCAATTCTTTGATCATGAGATATTTTAACCCATGATTTCTTCGTTGAGCTATCTTGGTTTGGATTTCACCTAAAGCTTTTCCTATGGATTACGCTATCATGGTGCTTGTCATTAATCCAAGTTCTCAATGTATCCTCTTGGTGCAAGTAATTGTTCATATCTTGTTTCTCCCAATCAATTCTTGTTTCTGTAGTGGCTCGTTGTCACTTCATTAGTTTGAAAAGGTTTCCATAAGCCCACTACCATCTTATTCTTTTCGTTGTTGTTTTTCCAACAACTCCGTCCAATTCTTGTTGCAAGGATGCTTGCCAAGTTCATTGGAATTAGTAGTCGTCATTCTTTTCTTCATTCTCTTCTTTCGTATGAGCTAGTTCCTATTCTATTGTCCCGGAGGCTTTGTGATATTGCTCTTTTGGGTCAATCTTGTTGTTCTACCAAGATCATGGTGTTCTCTTGCTCTATTTACTTGTTTGTGGTGAATATTGTCTATTTCTTCCACCTTTTCGAATTTTTTTTGTCCCATTTTCCTACCGAAGTGCTGCCGAAATTTTCCGTGAATTCTTGCTTCTTTCTCATATCATTCCTCATCACTTTGCAACCTTCAAGGTTCATTGTTTTCACTCGTTTGCCAAAGAAGCGACTAAGTTTTTACCTCTTGTTCTTTCTCATCCTCTCCCCCTTTCATTCTTGGATCTCGGGGCGAGATCCTCTTGTAGTGTAGGAGAGTTGTGACAGCCCGAGACCGACGTTTCAGAAGATTCCCCTTCTATTCCGTTTTCGTCGTGTGTCTTATTTTATTTGTCGCATCATCATCGCATCATGCGCATCATCTGCATTGCATCGGCATCTCTGTTGCCGCCAGTTTTCAAAACTTGCATCCGTTGTTAGTTGCCGGTTCTCGTTGTTGCCCGTTCGAAGCCCGACCACACACGCACGCGCCCGCGGCACCGTCGAAACCCTGTTTTAAAGGTGTGCGTAAAACTTTCTTTGATCGAGGTGAAACTTGGCATGCGGTCGAGATTAGTTATAGCTAGGCCGCCTATCGAATTTCGTCGCGATCGGAGACCGTCTGGTACCCGAACGGTCGACCGTAGCGGCACCGTATTCGGTATATTGTCGGACGTTTGTCGGTGTTTTAAAATACGTTGCTGGGCCGCCCGTTTTCCCTCTCATCTCCGCCTAAAACCTCTGCACAGTGCATCGACCTGCGCGCAACCTAGCCCGAAAACCTTCCGGGAACCGAGCCCGGCGATCGTGACCGTTGGATCCGGATCAACCCCGTTTTACCGCAAACAGTCATCGGTTTGTCCATAGGACTCCCTAACCTAATTATCTCGACCATCCGATCTAAATCGGAGGGTCCAGATACTCCTATACCTAACCCACTAGCTATATAGACTACCCTAGCTCAAATAGACCGAAACCCTAGAAATTCTCCCTCTGTCCCATCAGCGCCGCCACTCCACCTCTCCGCATCGGGATCCCACCTGATCCAAAAAAAATATCCCATCGATCCCCTCCTTAGCCAACCATCACACAGCTCCCGATCCACCTGCAAAGACCCTGCCTGAACCCTCATGCCTTCCATCTCCGATTCAACCATGGCTGAGTCGCCGGAGCAAGCTCCACCGGCGACCACCTCGAGGCGCCGCATCCCTCTCCTGCTTGTCCCAACATCTATTCCTCCTATTATTTTTTTCCTCTCCTCACCTCATGGTCTGTGTCTCTCTTTCTTCAGAACCTTCAGGAGCCATGCGTGAGGCCATGGATGGCTGCCGACCCAAGCATCTCCAGGAACCTTCTCGTCGGCGGGATCTCGTGGACCTCCATCTCCCTGCTTCGTCTCTCACCTGTGCGGAGCTCCTCGCGAGCAGAGCCGCCGGATGCATCCAGCGCCCGCAGCGTCTTACGTATGCATGCCCATGGAGCCGCGGAGCCCTTCCCAGCGCTCGTCCCATCCCCGCGCCGGCGAGCACAGCACACGAGCACGTCAGGTCCTAGCAGCGCCTCCCCCTTGCCCCTTCTTCCCCTCTCCATTTTCCATCTGCCTCTCTAACCCGTGCTGCTCTCTCTCCTTTCGTAAGAGACCAGGAACGAACAGAGCAGAGCAGGGGCTCGTTTCATGGATGCCTCGAACCGGAGCTGCTGCCACAAGGAATGGAATCCCGCGGCCCAGATCTGTTCATCCGCGCCTCCGCCTCCTCCAGATCCGGTAAGGACCGGCCGGAGCTTGAGCTGCATCGCACGTTGACCTGCTCCCCCTGAACATGGCTGTACAGAGAGCTTTTGCCGATTTATTTCAGTTCCGTCAGTACAGAACAACGCGGGCGTATGTTACACTTAGCACAAGCATTCGTTTTGTTCGCAAGTATCACCGTAGCCCAGTGGTTGTCGTCGTATGGATTGACCCGAGAGGTCCTGGGTTTGACTCGCAACAACTCCAATATTGCCCTGTTTTTGTTTCATTTGCACCGTGCGGTGAGACTTGTTATCCTATGTTAGTCCTCTCAAGTTTCACACAGGCAAGCCTAGCCTGGTTGGCCATCAAGGCCGACCTCCACACATGAGGTCTTGGGTTCAAATCCACCAGGTTGCATTTTTTTTAAGTTGCTTCTATTTTTTTTCCTACACACACACACTCAGCCCCTCGGGCTTATCCAATTATGGCCTCTTGCACTATGTTGCAATTCGGCCCATAGCTATTTTTTTTTCGCTGTCTACGTTTTTGCTATTAACTAGCGAATTTGCTAGATTGCAGAAATAGCATGTTCTTCAACCGTCCGTAACTCTTAAACCGTGTAATGGACCGGAACGAGTTATATATGTAGAACGTGTAGAATTTTGCGTAGTTTAATACTTTCCAACTCTCATGCATAATTAGAGCTGTTTAGTGTGTTGTTTGCATCCGTTTGCGTGTCGACGTGTTGAAAACGGTTTAGGTCGTAACTATTTGTCCGTAGCTCCGTTGGAGATGTGCCATATATGTAAATGGACCAGAACGACGAGTAGAATCACGTGAATCACTTTGTTTTGCCGTTTAACAAACCTAAAATGTGATTAGGACAAATCTGGACAGAATTAAGATTTAATACGTGGGGTCATTTCAGAGATGCTATATGTCGTTTCCGACCTCATTTAAAATGTCTAGCTAGGTAGATTAATTTGTGCTTCACCCCCTTGCCAGGTTAACAACATTTTAAATATTGCCGTGTAAATTAACGGGAGTGAACTAAACAATTAAATGTGGAGTTTCGTCGATATGCAACCCGTTGCATATCGAGCTTCACTTAATGTGTAGTGTTTGATTGTTGTGATTGTCACGCCTTGCATTAGAACATTCATGCATCATATGTGTATGCATCGTGTGGTGAATATCGTGTGTTGATTTGTGTTTCCGGTTTGCTTCACCTCGATAGAGTTCCGCAAGCGTGTCGGAAGTGAGGATCCGTTCGACCATGTCGCTTCGTCTGCTTCACAGAGTCATTCTTCTTCCAAGCGAGATCTCAGGCAAGATGACCATTTCCCCAGATATCATTACTATCATTGCCATGCTAGATTTATTGCTTCTACCGATTATGTCTCGTTGCCTACCACATGTTAAATACCAGCCTCTCAACAATGCCATGATCATCTTCAACCTGTTCGACCTAGCAAACCACTGATTGGCTATGTTACCGCTTGCTAAACCCAGTTGTTAGCGTTGCTAGTTGCAAGTGTAGTTGCTTCCATGTGATAACATGGGTTCCTTGTCATATCACCATATTTAATGCTATTTAATTTAATGCACCTATATACTTGGTAAAAGGTGGAAGGCTCGGCCTTTCTAGCCTGGTGTTTTGTACCACCTTTGCCCCCTTAGTTTCGGCTACCGGTGTTATGTTCCATAAACGAGCGCTCCTAACACGATCGGGGTTGTTATGGGGACCCCCTTGATAATTCGTTTTAGATTAAAGCTGGTCCAGCAAGGCCCAATTTTGGTTTTACATTTGTCCAACATAATAATTTTGTTAACACTGAAATGCATAGGGCGTCATGAACCCGAGGAGTAATTTTACATAAACAGGGGGGCCAGTGCTGATGGTGTTGGTCCCAAACGGTCTGCCTGCGGGGCCACCATGAGGAAACTCGAGGTTTGGCACCCGTAGCTAGTTCCATCCGTCGTGTCCTGAGAACGAGATACGCGGCTCCTATCGGGATCGTCGACACGTCGGGCGGCCTTGCTGGATTAGTTTTACCTTTGACGAGATATCTTGTGCATCGGGATTCCGGTGATGCTTTGGGTAATCTCAGAGTTGAGGTTTTCCACTAGGGAATCCGACGAGATCGCGAGCTTCGTGATTGAGGATTTCTATGCGGCTTGTGGTAATTTGTGATGGACTAGTTGGAGCACCCCTGCAGGGTTAAATCTTTTCGGAAAGCCGTGCCCGCGGTTATGTGGCAACGTGGAAACTTTGTTTAACACTGGTTCTAGATAACTTGAAGTTAACTTAAATAAAACTTGCCAACTGTGTGCGTAACCGTGACTGTCTCCTTCGTGAGTCCTTCTCCGATCGAGGACACGGTGGGGTTATGTCTGACGTAGGTAGGTGTTCAGGGTCATTCATTTGATCTTCAGTAACTCACGTCCGTTATGCGTAGATCTTCCCCCTCTTATTCTCTTGTACTCGTAAGTTTAGCCACCAAATATATGCTTAGCCGCTGCTGCAACCTCACCACTTAACCATACCTCACCCATTAAGCTTTGCTAGTCTTGATACCTTTGGAAATGAGATTGCTGAGTCCCCTGTGGCTCACAGATTACTACAACACCAGTTGCAGGTACAGATAAAGGTTACTTGACGCGAGCGCGTTGATTGTTCATTTGGAGTTGCCTCTTCTTCTTCTTCTTCTTCTTTGATCTAGGATGGGTTCCAGGCCGGCAGCCTGGGATAGCAAGGATGGACGTCGTTCTTCTTTTGTCGTTTGTTTTCGTCCGTAGTCGGACCCTGCTCTTACCCTTGATGTTTATGTAATGTACTGATGTGACTCTGATGTAGCTTGTGGCGAGTGTAAGCCAACTCTTTATATATCTCATCTTTTCATTACATGTACTTGTAACGATATCCATTCTTGCGACACGACGAGATGCGCTTCTATCCCTGACGAGGCCCTCGTGCCAAATTAAGGATAGGGTCGCATCTTGGGTGCGACATGTTCTTATTGTTGCAAATAAGAACTATGTACCCGTGGATTTCATTGTACTTGACATAGATTGCAATCCTTCATGTACCATTATTCTTGGTAGACCTTTCCTAAGGACTATTGGTGCGATCATCGATATGAAGGAAGGGAATATTAGATTTCAATTTCCTTTAAAGAAGGGCATGGAGCACTTTCCTAGAAAGAAAATAAGATTGCCTTATGAATCTATGATGAGGGCTACCTATGGTTTGAGCACCAAAGATGACTATACGTGATTCCATCACCTTTTGCCTAGCTAAGGGCGTTAAACAAAAGTGCTTGTTGGGAGGCAACCCAACGAATCTATCCTTTTTCTTTCTGTTTTGTGTTTTCCACACTTTCATAATTCTGTTATGATTGTGTTTTTTGTGTTTCTTTTTGCGTTTGTGCCAAGCAAAACCATTATGATTAGTCTTGGGGATGATCGTTTGGTCATGCTGGAAAAGACAGAAACTTTCTGCCCACGAAAAGAATTTTCATTTTTTTTCTGTAAGAGATTTTGAGTTGATTCTTTTTGATGACGATTTCTATGAAAATTATACAGACGGTCGTAATGTTTCAGAATTGTTGAAGTACAATAGGTATACGAAATATACATATTTCTACAGACTGGTCTGGTGTTAACAGATTCTGTTTTTGTTGTGTTGGTTGCTTATTTTGATGAAACTATGGATTGAAAATACAGTAACCCAACATCAGCACAAGTAGAATTTAAGTTTGCTACAGTACGTAAGGAAGTGGTGGTTTGCTTTCTCATACTAATGTTATCACGAGTTTCTGTTTAAGTTTCGTGTTGTGAGGTTTTCAAGTTTTAGGTGAAGTTCTTATGGACAAAGAGATAAAGAGTGGCAAGAGCTCAATCTTTGTGATGCCCAAGGCACCCCAAGAGATTCAAGGATGTTGTAAAATCCTAAGCTTGGGGATGCCCCGAGAAGGCATCCCCTCTCTCGTCTTCAATCCATCGGTAACGTTACTTGTGGTTATATTTTTATTCACCACATGTTATGTGTTTTTGCTTGGAGCATCTTGTATCGTAGGAGTCTTTTTTGTTGTTGTGTCACAATCATCCTTGCTGCACACCTAGAGAGAGAGACATGCACTCACCGTGATTTTGTCGAGCTTCACTTATATCTTTTGGTAGACAATTCAGCTCACATGTGCTTGACTTATATCTTTTGAGCTAGATACTTTTTCTCTATGTGCTTCACTTATATCTTTTAGAGCACAGCGGTGCGTGGCTTGGTAGTTGATCTATGCTTTGAAAGTAGTCTCAAAAGGGGTAGTTATCCAAGGGGATACGAAAACTTCCACCTTCATGTTCATTGAATAGTTAGAGAAGTTTGATTCATCTCAATTAGTTTTGAGTTGTGGTTATGGTAATATTGAAGTCATGCTAGTAAGGTGTTGTGGATCTAGAAATACTCGTGTTGAAGTTAGTGATTCCCATAGCATGCACGTATGGCGAACCGCTATGTGATGAAATCTGAGCATGATTAGTATATTGATTGTCATCCTTTGCGTGGCGGTCGGGATCGCGCGATGGTTTATTCCTACCAACCCTTCCCCTAGGAGTATGCGTTGAATGCTTTGTTTCGATTACTAATAAAACTTTCGCAACAAGTACATGAGTTCTTCATGGCTAATGTTGAGTCCATGGTTTAGATGCACTTCCACCATCACTATCTTCTTAGTGTCGTGCAACTTCGCCGGTGCACAAAACCCACCATTAGCCTCCCTCAAAACAGCCACGATACCTACCTACTATGGATTTTTAAAAGTCATTCCGAGATATATTGCCATGCAACTACCACCATGACATGTGCCACCACATCTACATTGCCATTGCATGATTGTAAGATAGCTAGCATCATGTTTCCATTAATGTCTATGCCATGCTAGATCATTGTCACGGTACACTACCGAAGGCATTCCATATAGAGTCATTGTTGCTCTAAGTTTTGAGTTGAAAGTGTGATGATAATCATTAATGGAGCATTGTCCCATGTGAAGAAATAAAAGAGGCCAAAGAAGCCCACCAAAAAAAAAGAGGCCAAAGAGCCCACCAAAAAAATAAAAAAAAATGAGAGAAAAAGAGAGAAGGGACAATGTTACCACTTTTTCCACACTTGTGCATATTAAGCACCATGATCTTCATGATTGAGAGTCTCTCGTTTTGTCACCATCATATAGCTAGTGGGAAATTTTCATTATATAACTTGGCTTGTATATTCCAATGATAGGCTTCTTCAAAATTGCCTTAGGTCTTCGTGAGCAAGCAAGTTGGATGCACACCCACTAATTTTCTTTAAGAGCTTTCACATACTCGTAGCTCTAGTGCATCATTTGTATGGCAATCCCTACTCATTCACATTGATATCTATTTATGAGCATCTCCACAGCTCATTGATATGCCTAGTTAATGTGACTATCTTCTCCTTTTTGTCTTGCAACCTCTACCACACTCCACACCATCTATAGTGCTATAACCATGGCTCACGCTCATGTATTGCGTGAGAGTTGAAAAGGTTTGAGAAAGTAAAGGTGTGAAACAATTACTTGGCCAATACCGGGGTTGTGCATGATTTAAAATCGTTGTGCAATGATCATAGAGCATAGCAAGACTATATGCTTTTGTAGGGATAACTTTTTTTGGCCTTGTTATTTTGAAAGTTCATGATTACCATGCTAGTTTGCTTGAATTATTATTGTTTCCTCGTCAATAGCAAACTATTGTTTTGAATCTAATGGATCTAAACATTCACGTCACATAAGAGGAATTACAAAGGACACCTATGCTAGATAGCATGAAAGCATCAAAAATTCATTCTTTATCACTTCCCTACTCGAGGACGAGCAGGAGTTAAGCTTGGGGATGCTTGATACATCTCAAACGTATCTATAATTTTTGATGGTTTCACGCTGTTATCTTGTCTTCTTTGGATGTTTTATGTACCTTTTGTATCTTTTTTTGGGACTAACTTATTAATTCAATGCCAAGTGCCAGTTCCTGTTTTTTTCTGTGTTTTTGACTGTTTTCAGATCTGATTTTGGAACGGAGTCCAAACGGAATAAAAACCCAAAATGATTTTTTCCCGAACGGAAGAAGATCAGGGGGCCTTTGGGACAAGCCAGGTGGGCTCCAGGGAGCCCACAAGCCCCCACTCCGCCACCAGGGGGGAGGCGGCGGTGTTAGGGCTTGTGGCCTCCCTAGCCGCCCCCTGACCTAGATCCTTGGCCTATATATTCCCAAATATTCAGCAAAAAATGAGGGGAGCCTCGAAAATACTTTTCCGCCGCCGCAAGCTTCCGTTTCTGCGAGATCTCATGTGGAGACCCTTCCCAGCGCCCTGCCGAAGGGGACTTTGGAGTTGGAGGGCTTCTTCATCATCATCATTGCCCCTCCAATGACTCGTGAGTAGTTCACTTCAGACCTACGGGTCCGTAGTTAGTAGCTAGATGGCTTGTTCTCTCTCTTGGATCTTCAATACGAAGTTCTCCATGATCTTCATGGAGATCTATCCGATGTAATCTTCTTTGGTGGTGTGTTTGTCAAGATCCGATGAATTGTGGATTTGTGATCAGATTATCTATGATATATATTTGAGTCTTTGCTGATTTCTTATATGCATGATTTGATATCCTTGTAAGTCTCTCCGAGTCTTGGGTTTTGTTTGGCCAACTAGATCTATGATTCTTGCAATGGGAGAAGTGCTTGGTTTTGGGTTCTACCATGTGGTGACCTTTCCCAGTGGCAGTAGGGGCAGCAAGGCACACATCAAGTAGTTTCCATCAAGGGTAAAAAGATGGGGTTTTAATCATTGGTTTGAGATTATCCCTCTACATCATGTCATCTTGCTTAAGGCCTTACTCTGTTCTTATGGACTTAATACACTAGATGCATGCTGGATAGCGGTCGACGTGTGGAGTAATAGTAGTAGATGCAGAAAGTATCGGTCTACTTGTTTTGGACGTGATGCCTATAGATATAATCATTGCATAGATATTGTCACGACTTTGCGCGGTTCTATCAATTGCTCGAATGTAATTTGTTCACCCACCGTCTACTTGCTTTCAGGAGAGAAGCCACTAGTAAACACTACGGCCCCCGGGTCTATTCACATCCATCGTTTACATCTCTGCTTTTACTTTGCTTTGTTACTTTGTTGCTTTCAGTTCTCACTTGGCAAACAATCTATAAGGGATTGACAACCCCTTCATAGCGTTGGGAGCAAGCTTTTGTGTTTGTGTAGGATCTTGTGATACTCCTCCACCGGATTGATACCTTGGTTCTCAAACTGAGGGAAATACTTACTACAACTGTGCTACATCACCTTTTCCGCTTTGAGGGAACACCAACGCAAGGCTCCAAGGCCACATGGGAAATCCTTTGCATACTTGCCTAGGAAGTCCCTTAAGGCGTAGCCGCAGCTGAAGGATTCCTGGTGCCGTTGACACGACTATTTTTGGCACCGTTGCAAGGGGAAGCACAGCTAACATCATCCATGAAGTCCAAGATAGGATCTATGTATGAAAACAAAGTATGGACTTTGGAAGTATTATTTGAAGGCCGAAAGGCCATTCAGAAAAAAGTATCTTTAGGCACAAGACAGATGCCGACGGTAATGTAACCGGCTATAAAGCTCGACTTGTGGCAAATGGGATTTCACAAGCTCAAGGAGTTGACTATGATGAGACTTTCTCACCTGTAGCGATGCTTAATTCCGTCAGAATCATGTTAGCAATAACTGCATTTTTCGATTATGAAATATGGCAGATGGATGTTAAAATAGCATTCCTGTAATGGGCTTCTTAAGGAAGAGTTGTATATGATGCAACCGGAAAGTTTTGTCGACCCAGAGAATGCTGACAAAGTATGCAAACTCCAGGGATCCATTTATGGACTGGTGCAAGCATCTCGGAGTTGGAATCAGAGCTTTGATGAGGTGATCAAGGTGTTCGGGTTTATACAAATTTTTGGAGAAGCTTGCATTTACAAGAAAGTGAGTGGGAGATCTATAGCGTTTATAATATTATATGTGGATGACATATTTCTGATTGGAAACAATGTAGAACTTTTGGAAAGCGTAAAGGATTACTTGAATAAAAGTTTTTCAACGAAGGACCTGCGAGAACCTGCTTACTCATGTCTACTACACAACCTTCTTCTTGTAGACTCATGTTGGGCCTCTGATGACCCACAAGTATAGGGGATCAATCGTAGTCCTTTCGATAAGTAAGAGTGTCGAACCCAACGAGGAGCAGAAGGCTCTGATAAACGGATTTCAGCAAGGTAATAACTGCAAGCACTGAAAGTAGTGGTAACAAGTGATTGTGTAGCGAGGTGAAACGTAGCAAGCAAAGAGTAACAAGTAGTAGCAACGGTGCAGCAAGTGTCCCAATCCCTTTTGTAGCAAGGGACAAGCCTGAACAAAGTCATATAGGAGGAAAAACGCTCCCGAGGACACACAGGAATTTCTGTCATGCTAGTTTCATCATGTTCATATGATTCGCGTTCGTTACTTTGATAGTTTGATATGTGGGTGGACCGGCGCTTGGGTACTGCCCTTACTTGGACAAGCATCCCACTTATGATTAACCTCTCTCGCAAGCATCCGCACCTACAAAAGAAGAATTAAGACAAAGTCTAACCATAGCATTAAACTAGTGGATCCAAATCAGCCCCTCACGAAGCAACACATAGACTGGGGTTTAAGCTTCTGTCACTCCAGCAACCCATCATCTACTTACTATTCCCAATGCCTTCCTCTAGGCCCAATTATGGTAAAGTGTTATGTAGTCGACGTTCACATAACACCACTAGAGGAAAAACAACATACATCATATCAAAATACCGAACGAATATCAAATTCACATGACTATTATTAATATGACTTATCCCATGTCCTCAGGCACAAAAGTAACTACTCACAAAACATAATCATAATCATGATCAGAGGTGTAATGAATAGCATCAAGGATCTGAACATAAACTCTTCCACCAAGTAATCCAACTAGCATCAACTACAAATAGTAATCAACACTACTAGCAACCTTACAAGTACCAATCGGAGTTGCGAGACGAAGATTGGTTACAAGAGATGAGCTAGGGATTGGAGAGGAGATGGTGCCTATGAAGATGTTGATGAAGATGCCTCCCCTCCGACGAGAGGAGTGTTGGTGATGACGATGGCGATGATTCCCCCCTCCGGGAGGGAAGTTTCCACGGCAGGATCGTCCTGCCGGAGCTCTAGATTGGATCTGCTCAAGTTCCGCCTCGTGGTGGCGGCGAAATCACGAAAAAGCTCCCGATTGATTTTTTCTAGACGAGGACGTTTCATATAGCAAAAGAGGGGGGCTAGTGGGCCGTCAGGGAGCCCACAAGCCCCCACTCTGCCACTAGGGGTGGTGGTGGCGGTGGTAGGGCTTGTGGAGCCCTGGTGGCCCCCCTCCGGTAGTTCTTTCGCCCAGTATTTTTTATATAATCCGGAAAAAATCCACGTAACTTTTCAGGGCATTTGGAGATGTGCAAAATAGGGGACTAGGATTTGCTCCTTTTCCAGTCCAGAATTCCAGCTGCCTGAATTCTCCCTCTTCAAATAAACCTTGCAAAATAAGAGAGAAAAGGCATAAATATGGTACCACAAGTAATATAACAGCCCAAAAAGCAATAAATATCAACATGAAAGCATGATACAAAATGGACATATCAACTCCCCCAAGCTTAGACCTCGCTTGTCCTCAAGCAAAAACCAAGTTCCATAAACATGTCCACATGTTTGGGGACGAAGGTGTCGATAAAACGTAATACGGACATGAGGGCATCATGATCACACATAGAATAGCAATACATCATAAAGATTCTTATGGGAAAGTAACAATTCCTTCACAAAGCAAAGCATGAAGCAAAAACCTTACTGAGAAGTAACCAACAATAGTCCATAGTCATTGAAGCAATTGCAATTTATCACAACATCACAAAGAGTCAAATAAGAGCTTGTAAGGCAAACCCACATACTCAATCATCTCTTTTGTTTTCCACAATTGTTACAACTCACGTGGTACTCATGGTGTCAAAGTTTCAGCTGGACACAGAGGAAGATAGGGGCTTATAGTTTTGCCTCCCAACCATTTACCTCAAGGGTAAAGTCAACAACAATAAAGCATAAGTACTCAACTCCAAGTTGATATATGATTATAGATCTTTTCCAAACATGCGACGGTAGCCAAGGCAAAGGCAAAAAGGGAATTGGTGAAGATCACCATGACTCTTACAAGGGTAAAAAGTAAAGGTACAAGATAGGCCCTTCGCAGAGGGAAGCAGAGGTTGTCATGCACTTTTGAGGTTTGAATGCATGTCCTCTTAGTGCGGAGGAATGTCACTTTATATTGCCTCCTATGATAAAGAACTTTATTATGCAGTCTGTCACTTTTATGTCTTCCTCATCACAGGTTCGTACAAAACTTATTTTCCACACACTAATAGATCATACATACTAGAGAGCAATTTGTATTGCTTGCACCGATGACAACTTACTTGAAGGATCTTATTCAATCCATAGGTAGGTATGGTGGACTCTCATGGCAAAACTGGTTGGAGGTTTATGGATGCACAAGTAGTATCTCTACCTGGTGCGGGAGTTTTGGCTAATATGAGGTGGAAGCAATCGTCACATGCTAAGGGATCTCTAATCATATAACATTGTTTGGGACCAAGCAAACACAATTCATTATGTTGTCTTCCTTGTCCAACATCTACTCCTAGGCATGTAATAGTTTGGTGAGTGCTCACAATTGTAAAAAGTGTCTAAGATGATATATTTATATGTGAACCTCTCTTTCCTTATTACTTCTTATTAATTGAAGCAATGACTAAGGTCTATGTTGATTTATTCTCAACAAGTCTCAATCATCATACGTGTCATAAGTGAAGTTATCACTTTCCATAAGACCGTCTCATGATCTTTCATGCTATCGTTCTTTTCATACTTTTGATCATGGCACAAATAAAAGCCCTTAACTAAGAAACTCTTTATTATATAGCTCGTAAGCTCGAATACATCGGGGGAGAGACAAAAACAAAAGACTCAAACTAAAAACTAAAGACTTATTCCTCTAAAAGAATAAATAAAAACTGAAAAGGAAAGAACTAAAACAAAGGTAAAAGCAAAAGATATAAAGGTGATAAGATACCAGGGCAACTCCCCCAAGCTTGGCAGAAGCCAAGGGGATTGCCCATACCAATGCTTAGTCGTCTTCCTTCCGTGGTGATGGTGGTGTTGTTGTCGGAGTAGTCTGATCCTCCGTCTTCCAAGGCATAGGTGCTCCATAATGGCAGGACGAACGAGTCGCCGGAATCCTCAAATCTGCAGCCAACCTTATTGATTTCAATCTGTACTCATACTCACAGTTTTGATTCTGCAGGTCATAGATCTGGCCCTGAAGTTGGTCAACCCTATCGTAGAGCATGGAGAGGTGTTCCCCAATATCAATGGCATCCATCTTGTGATTGCTAGTGAACTCCGTGATCATCGTGTGGTTGGCGTTGATTCCACGCTCCACCAACCATTGGCACTTGAAGACTTGTTGCTCCATTGCTTCGAGCCTCCTCTCCATGCTTCCGTTCTTCTTAGGCCCCTCAACATCACGGATGTGCAACATCCCCTCGCTCATCTTGATAGATTGAGGGTGTTTTAGCACTTCCGTGAGGTAGGGATTGATGACCTTCTCGAAGATCTTGTCCTTAGGAGCATTTGGGGAAGTCATGATGATCTAGATCTATCACAGAAACAGCCTCGAAACAAAAACAGAGGGAAACTACGCGGTACGGAGATCAAAACCTTCAGGTGACTATATATTGATTTTTTCTGGGCTAGAAGGAGTCCTCCGCAAGAAAACGGAGTCTGGGAGGCACACGAGGTGCCCACAAGCTTGCCCTCCGCCACCAAGGGCGTAGGGGGCGGTGGCAGGGCTTGTGGCCGCCTCGTTCGCTCTCTGGACTGCTTTTTATTTTTCTAATTTTCCAAAAATTCCAAAACGGAAGAAATTTCCTATTGGAAAAGTATCGGAGTCCAATTTCTTACCGAAACAGATACATCTTCGTTTTCAAGGTCTGAAACAGGCTGATAAACATCCCTTATGTACTCCTCTGGAGTTATGACATTGATGATATTGGTCTCAACATTTATGGGAGTACCAGAGATGTAATGCTTGATTCTTTGCCCATTTACCACTCTAGGAAAATTTCCTTCCGTGTTATTGATTTTGATGGCACCGGACGATATACTTCCTCGACAACATAGGGACCTTCCCATTTAGAGAGAAGCTTGCCTGCAAAGAATCTCAAACGAGAATTGTATAGCAAGACATAATCACCTACATTAAACTCTCGTTTCTGTATTCGTTTGTCGTGCCATCTCTTAACCTTTTCCTTGAACAACCTGGCATTCTCGTATGCCTGGGCTCTCCATTCATCTAACGAGCTGATATCAAACAACCGCTTCTCACCGGAAAGTTTGAAATCAAAGTTGAGCTCTTTGATTGCCCAATAAGCTTTGTGTTCCAGCTCAAGAGGTAAATGACAGGCCTTACCGTAAACCATTTTATACGGTGACATGCCCATGGGATTCTTATAAGCAGTCCTATAAGCCCATAATGCATCGTCAAGTTTGTTAGACCAGTTTTTTCGAGATCTATTGACGGTCTTTTGTAAGATCAACTTGATCTCCCTATTATTCAACTCCACTTGACCACTAGACCGAGGTTGATAAGGAGATGCAACTCTATGGTTGACATCATACTTAGCTAGCATCTTGCGGAAAACACCATGAATGAAGTGTGAACCGCCATTAGTCATCAAGTATCTAGGGACTCCAAATCTTGGGAATATGACTTCTTTAAGCATCTTAATAGAGGTGTGGTGATCAACATTTTTAGTGGGGATAGTTTCTACCCACTTAGTAACGTAATCCACAGCAACTAAGATGTGAGTGTAGCCATTGGAACTCGGGAAGGGTCCCATATAATCAAAGCCCCAGACATCAAATGGTTCAATGACAAGTGAATAGTTCATAGGCATCTCTTGACGTTTACTGATGTTCCCTATTCTTTGGCATTTGTCACAAGACAAGACAAACTTACGGGCATCCTTGAAGAGAGTGGGCCAATAGAAACCTGATTGCAATACCTTATGGGCAGTTCTATCTCCAGCATGGTGTCCTCCGTAGGCTTCGGAATGACACTTCTGCAGGATCTGTCCCTGTTCATGTTCGGGCACACAACGTCTAATAACACCATCTACTCCTTCCTTATAAAGGTGAGGATCATCCCAAAAGTAGTGTCTGAAATCAAAGAAGAATTTCTTATTTTGTTGATAGGTGAAACTGGGTGGTATGTATTTGGCTACGATATAGTTTGCATAATTGGCATACCACAGTGCACTAAGTGAAGTGCGGATGACATTTCATTGCTCATCAAGAAAGCAGTCATCAATTGGTAGTGGGTCATCAAGGACATTCTCTAGCCTAGACAAGTTATGTACTACAGGGTTATCAGCACCGTTTCGGTCAACGATGTGCAAAGCAAATTCCTGTAGCAGGAGAACCCATCTGATCAGCCTAGGCTTAGCGTCCTTCTTCGCCATGAGGTACTTAATAGCAGCATGATCAGAGTGAATAGTGACTTTGGAGTCAACTATGTAAGATCTGAACTTTTCACATGCAAACACGACTGCTAAAAATTCCTTCTCCGTAGTGGCATAGTTTCTTTGGGCACTGTCTAGAGTTTTACTAGCGTAGTGAATGACATTCAACTTCTTGTCAACTCTTTGTCCTAGAACAGCACAAACAGCGTAATCACTAGCATCACAAATGATTTCAAAGGGCAAGTTCCAGTCAGGTGGTTGAACAATAGGTGCAGTTATCAAAGCCTTCTTAAGTATTTCAAAGGCTTCCTCAAATTCCTCATCAAAAACAAAAGGAACATCCTTCTGCAAGAGGTTGGTAAGAGGCCTAGAAATCTTAGAGAAGTCTTTAATGAACCTTCTATAGAAACCAGCATGACCAAAGAAACTTCGTATACCTTTGATATCTGTGGGGCAAGGCATTTTATCAATTGCATCAACCTTAGCCTTATCAACTTCAATGCCTCTCTCAGAAATTTTGTGTCCTAAGACGATACCTTCATTAACCATAAAGTGGCACTTCTCCCAATTCAAGACGAGGTTGGTTTCTTCGCATCTTTGTAAGACTCGATCAAGGTTGCTGAGGCAATCATCAAAGGAAGACCCATAAACGGAGAAGTCATCCATGAAAACCTCGACAATCTTTTCAAAAAAGTGAGAGAATATAGCCATCATACATCTTTGGAAGGTGGCAGGAGCATTACGTAAGCCAAAAGGCATACGTCTATAGGCAAAGGTACCGAAAGGGCAGGTAAAAGTGGTTTTCTCTTGATCAAATTGCGCAACAGGTATTTGCGAGAAACCTGAATAACCGTCTAGAAAGCAGAAGTGTGTGTGTTTTGATAGCCTTTCTAGCATTTGGTCGATGAACGGCAATAATGATCTTTCCTGGTTGCCTTGTTCAGTTTTCGGAAGTCTATCACCATTCTATAGCCGGTAATAATCCTTTGTGGGATTAGTTCATCCTTATCATTAGGAACGATGGTGATACCTCCCTTCTTAGGTACGCAATGTACTCGACTTACCCAATCACTATGAGCAACAGGATAAATGATTCCTGCTTCCATAAGCTTTGACATTTCTTTTCTAACGACCTCTTTCATCTTAGGATTTAATCTCCTTTGATGATCAGCAACTGGTTTAAAGTCAGGATTGGTTTTAATCTTGTGCTGACATAGAGTAGGACTAATACCCTTAAGATCATCAAGAGTATATCCAATAGCAGCGCGGTGCTTCCTCAGAGTTTTTAGTAACTTCTTCTCTTCGTGCTCTGAGAGGAGGGCACTAATAATGACAGGATATATCTCCATCTCATCAAGATAGGCATACTTAAGAGTATCAGGCAACTATTTAAGCTCGAACACAGGATCACCCTTTGGTGGGGGAGGATCCCCAAGCAATTCAACAGGCAGATTATTCTTGAGAATAGGATATTGTTCTAAGACAATTTTATCTATCTCATCTCTCTCCTCCATATGAATATCAATTTCATGCTCAAGCAGATATTGCTCTAAAGGATCCGTAGGAGGTACGGCAATAGAGGCAAGAGAAATGATTTCATCCCTACCAGACAACTCTCTTTCATGGGGGTGTCTTCCAAACTTGGAGAAGTTAAATTCATGAGACACACCCTCGAAACTTACTGTGACAGTCTGCTTAATGCAATCAATGTGAGCATTGACAGTGTTGAGAAAGGGTCTACCAAATATGATACGACAAAAGCTATCTTGTGTAGTACCAAGGACAAGGAAATCAGTACGATACTTTGTCTTACCACACAGGACTTCTACGTCTCTCACAATTCCGAGAGGGCAGATAGTGTCTCTATTATCTAGCATAATAGTGACATCAATGGGTTCTAACTCAGCAGGTGCAATCTCATCTTTGATTTCATCATATAGAGAATGGGGTATTGCACTAACACTAGCTCCCATATCACATAAACCATGGTAAGA
This sequence comes from Hordeum vulgare subsp. vulgare, assembly GCF_904849725.1. Taxonomy (NCBI): domain Eukaryota; kingdom Viridiplantae; phylum Streptophyta; class Magnoliopsida; order Poales; family Poaceae; genus Hordeum; species Hordeum vulgare. The sequence continues at coordinate 493,890,887 of NC_058524.1, read as the reverse complement.
GTGATCTCCTATCTTAACAGAAACAACGGGCAGGCCAACTACAGGTCCGTGTTTGTCTTTCGCGTGAGGTTTAGCAATTCTAGCGGAGTCCTCACAGAATTTGACAACATGCCTGTCTATGTCTTCGGCTAAGAGATCTTTGATAATAGAAACACTAGGTTCAACTCTAATCTCCTCAGGGGGTGCAAGTGATCTAATGTAACCCTTACGTATCACAGTTGGAGCTTTAGAATAATCCTTTATCCTAGCAGGGTATGGTGGTTTCTCAGTGTAAGCACAAGGAACAACATGATCACTAAAAGCAATGACTTTCTCCTCAACTAGATTGGTTTTGGCTATGTTGATTTCTACAGGAGGATGATATTTAAACCACTTCTCTTTGGGAAGATCAACATGAGCAGCAAAAGATTCACATAGAGATGCTACCATCTCAGAGTCAAGTCCATACTTATCGCTAAAATCTCTAGAAGTGTTTGTCTCAACAAAAGATTTAACGCAATCAAACTGGAACTTCATACCTGACTCCTTACCTTCCTCCAGCTCCCAATCTTCAGAGTTGCATTTGATTCTCTCCAATAAATTCCACTTGTGATCAATATCCTTCTTCATAAAAGAACCGACACAAGAAGTGTCAAGCATGGTACGATCTTCGTGAGAAAGCCGAGCATAAAAGTTTTGAGTGATGATTTCTCTCAAGAGATCATGATTGGGGCATGAATATAACATTGATTTAAGCCTCCCCCAAGCTTGAGCTATGCTTTCCCTGTCACGAGGCCAAAAGTTATAAATAAAGTTCCGATCACGATGTACTAAATGCATAGGATAGAACTTTTGATGAAATTCCAATTTCAACCGATTGTAGCCCCATGATCCAGTATCATCACATAGCCTATAGCATGTCAACGCCTTATCCTTCAAAGATAAAGGAAATACTTTCTTCTTTACCTCATCCTCGGGCAAACCTGCAAGCTTAAATAAACCAAAAACTTCATCTACATAGATTAGATGCTAGTCTGGATGTGAAGATCCATCTCCTGTGAAAGGATTAGCCAACAGTTTCTCAAGCATACCTGAAGGAATTTCATAAAATATATTTTCAGTAGGTACCTCGTGCTTCCGTTCGTGGTGAAGATACCCCGAACAAACTCCTCAAAGGAACAGTTTCCATAGTGTCAAGTGACAATAAATTTCAGCAAAGTATAAAAATGTTTCCTTACCAATTTCCACTTACCAAAGGCGCTTCACTCCCCGGCAACGGCGCTAGAAAAGAGTCTTGATGACCCACAAGTATAGGGGATCAATCGTAGTCCTTTCAATAAGTAAGAGTGTCGAACCCAACAAGGAGCAGAAGGCTCTGATAAACGGATTTCAGCAAGGTAGTAACTGCAAGCACTGAAAGTAGCGGTAACAAGTGATTGTGTAGCGAGGTGAAACGTAGCAAGCAAAGAGTAACAAGTAACAAGTAGTAGCAACGGTGCAGCAAGTGGCCCAATCCCTTTTGTAGCAAGGGACAAGCCTGAACAAAGTCTTATAGGAGGAAAAACGCTCCCGAGGACACACGGGAATTTCTGTCATGCTAGTTTCATCATGTTCATATGATTCACGTTCGTTACTTTGATAGTTTGATATATGGGTGGACCGGCGCTTGGGTACTGCCCTTACTTGGACAAGCATCCCACTTATGATTAACCTCTCTCGCAAGCATCCACAACTACAAAATAAGAATTAAGACAAAGTCTAACCATAGCATTAAACTAGTGGATCCAAATCAGCCCCTCACGAAGCAACGCATAGACTGGGGTTTAAGCTTCTATCACTCGAGCAACCCATCATCTACTTATTACTTCACAATGCCTTCCTCTAGGCCCAAATATGGTGAAGTGTTATGTAGTCAACGTTCACATAACACCACTAGAGAAAAAACAACATACAACATATCAAAATACCGAACGAATATCAAATTCACATGACTATTATTAACATGACTTATCCCATGTCCTCAGGAACAAAAGTAACTACTCACAAAACATAATCATGATCAGAGGTGTAATGAATAGCACCAAGGATCTGAACATAAACTCTTCCACCAAGTAATCCAACTAGCATCAACTACAAAGAGTAATCAACACTACTAGCAACCTTACAAGTACCAATCGGAGTTGCGAGACGAAGATTGGTTACAAGAGATGAACTAGGGATTGGAGAGGAGATGGTGCTGATGAAGATGTTGATGAAGATGCCTCCCCTCTCACGGGAGGAGTGTTGGTGATGACGATGGCGACGATTCCCCCCTTGGGGAGGGAAGTTTCCCCGGCAGGATCGTCCCGCCGGAGCTCTAGATTGGATCTGCCTAAGTACCGCCTCGTGGCGGCGGCGAAACCACGAAAAACCTCCCGATTGATTTTTTCTGGACCAGGACGCTTCATATAGCAAAAGAGGGGTGCTAGTGGGCCATCAGGGAGCCCACAAGTCCCCACTCCGCCACCAGGGGGGTAGTGGTGGTGGCAGGGCTTGTGGAGCCCTGGTGGCCCCCCTCCGGTAGTTCTTTCGCCCAGTATTTTTTATATAATCCAAAAAAAATCCACGTAACTTTTCAGGGCATTTGGAGATGTGCAGAATAGTGGACTAGGATTTGCTCCTTTTCAAGTCCAGAATTCCAGCTGCCTGAATTCTCCCTCTTCAAATAAACCTTGCAAAATAAGAGAGAAGGCATAAATATGGTACCACAAGTAATATAACAGCCCAAAAAGCAATAAATATCAACACGAAGGCATGATGCAAAATGGACGTATCAGCCTCCAAGCGCGGAGTTTTGTAGGACAATAGCAAGTTTCCCTCAAGTGAGTGAACTAAGGTTTATCTATCCGTGGGTGGCGTAGGATGAAGATGGTGTCGGTCCACTAGAGACTGGGGTCCCTTGTGCCCCAGACTTGTGCACGGGCATCGGCGACGCCCCTGACGGCAGTGCACGGGGAAGAATAGTAGAAAGGCAATCCAAGACCCACCAAGTCCACGTCGTTCCCTCTTTCCAGGGGCGTGGAGTACAAGGGCTCCAGAAGCAAGGCCGCGACAAGCCCTCATTGCCGGGAAGATTCCCAAGGCCCCGGCAAGCCCACTTCGCCGGGAAGACTCCTGAAGATTAGCAAGACCCTGGCAAGCCTCCCTTGCCGGGAAGGCTTGCACATACTGGCGAGGCCCCCGGCAAGCCCTCCTTGTCGGGAAAGTGTTCAAGCCCCCGGCAAGCCCTCCTTGCAGGAAGGTGACCAAGTCATCCGACAGAGACTCCAGGCCAGCAAGCCCCTTTCGCTCGCCAGGTGTCCTCCCCCCGTTTCTACCATAATCTGACCGCTACAACACATCCTTCGTGTGCCAACGCAAGACCGAGGTGTCGATTCACCTGGGTACATGTCACAACCAGCTTGCGGTAGGTCAGGGGTCAGACAAGGCATTTACTGCACCTGACACCACCGAAGAAGAAGAGCGGTGAACACTGTTCACTATTCACCCCGTGAGCACACTGTTGGTGACCCCTTTGCCTATAAAAGGAGGCCCAAGGCTCATTCTTAAAGGTTGGACTTTTTGGGATCGGAGACTCCCTAATCACCTACTAAGTACTGTAGCAAATGACCCTATAGTAAGCACATAATACAAACTAAGCAGGAGTAGGGTTTTACGCGCCAAGCGGCCCGGACCTGGGTAAAAGACCTTGCCGGTGTTGATCGCTAGCTCCGCTCTCGACGCCGTACCTCTCTCTCCCTGCCGAACTATCAAGGGACTCCTCTCTTTCAAGCAACCCTGCAATCAAATAACAAAGAGTTTCTTGTGTCCCCAACACCCCCAATACAATGGTAAATTGTATAGGTGCACTAGTTCGGTGAAGAGATGGTGATACAAGTGTAATATGGATGATAGATATATGTTTTTGTAATCTGAAAATGTAAAAACAGCAATGCAACAAATATTAAACATTGAGCGAAACGTTGTACAAATGCTTGGAAACAAGGCCTAGGGTCCATACTTTCACTAGTGCAAGTTCTCCCAACAATACTAACATAGTTGAATCATATATAAATCCCCCATGTGCGACAAAGAGTTCACTCCAAAGTCACAAATAGTGGAGAACAAACGAAGAAATTATTGTAGGGTACGAAACCACCTCAAAGCTATCTTTTTTGGTCAATCTTATGAGCTATCCATATAAGTATCACGAATAGCCCTAGAGTTCATACTAAAATAACACCTTAAGATACACATCAACCAAAACCCTAATGTGACCTAGATACTCCAATTTCACCACCAGCACCCATGGTCTTGATTATATGATATACATCACACAATTTCAGATTCATTATGTTCAATCCAACACAAAGAACTTCAAAGAGTGCCCCAAAGTTTCTACCGGAGAGTCAAGACAACAACATGTGCCAACCCCTATGCATAGATTCCCAAGGTCACGGAACCCGCAAGTTGACCACCAAAACATACATCAAGTGGATCAATAGAACATACCATTGTCACCACGGATATCCCATCACAAGACATACATCAAGTGTTCTCAAATCCTTAAAGACTCAGTCCGATAAGAAAACTTCAAAGGGAAAACTAAATTCATCACAAGAAGATAGAGAGGGGAAAACTCCGTATGATTCATCTTATTAATAAAGCTCGCGACACATCAAGATCGTGCCATCTCAAGAACACGAGAGAGAGAGAGAGATCAAACACATAGCTACTGGTACATACCCTCCGCCCCGAGGGTGAACTACCCCCTCCTCGTCATGGAGACCGCCGGGATGATGAAGATGGCCTCCGCTGATGGTTTCCCCCTCCGAAAGGGTGCCGGTACGGGCTCCCGATTGGTTTTTCGTTGCTCTGGAGGCTTGTGGCGGTGGAACTCCCGATCTAGGTTTCTTTCTGGTTTTTTTTGGGATTTATAGGAATTTTTGGCATCGGTCTCACGTCAAGGGGACTCCCGAGGAACGCACAAGCCAGGGGGCGCGCCCCTAGGCTTGTGACTGCCTCGAGACTCCTCTTCGGTATCTTTTTGCTCCAGTATTTTTTATATTTTTCAAAAATATTTTCCGTAAATTTTCAGCCCATTCCGAGAACTTTTATTTCTGCACAAAAACAACACCACTGTAGTTCTACTAAAAACAGCGTCAGTCCGGGTTAGTTCTAATAAAATCATACCAAAATCGTATAGAATTATTGTAAATTATAGATACATTGGAGACGTATCACTTAAATATTGGACATTAAGATCTATAGAGATAGATCAAGGTGCATGATAGGACTTTCACAAAGCACATACCTTGATAAGATTTTGAAGAAGTTTAAAATGGAACAATCCAAAAAGGGTTCTTGCCTGTGTTACAAGGTATAAAGTTGAGTAAGACTCAATGCCTAGTAAGTGCAGAAGATAGAGAAATGATGAGTGTCGTCCCCTATGCTTCAGCCATAGGGTCTATCATGTATGCAATGTTGTGCACAATACGAGACGTCAGCCTTGCAATAAGTATGGCTGACAGGTTTCAAAGTAATCCAGGAGTGGAGCACTCGACATCGGTCAAGAATATTCTGACGTACCTGAAAAGGACTAAGGAAATGTTTCTCGTTTATGGAGGTGACGAAGAGCTCGTAATAAAGGGTTACGTCGATGCAAGCTTCGACACTAATCTGGATGACTCTAAGTCACAAACCGGATACGTATTTATTCTTAATGGGGCTGTGATACGTCGAAAACGTATTTATAATTTTTGATGGTTTCTTGCTCCTTTTATGCTTTTGATAATTGTTTTTATATTAAGTTTATGATTTATTTGGACTAACCTACTAATAGTTGCAAAATTGCACAATGTTCTTGTTTTACACTTTGATGTGTAGGAACTATCAAAAATAGAAGAGGAAACCTTGTTGGAGTGGGACTGTGACTTTCCTGAAATCTGCCCCCCTACATATTTTATAGATCGTCTTTTTCCGTCTTGGAAATGACCACCAATGGAAAAATAATAGATGCCAAAGTTGTGGGGAATTTTATGCTGATAATTCTAGAGATAAAATCGTCCCATTTGGAGTTTGGCGCTCCAGGAAAGCCCGTTTTACTGAAGGACAAATATCTGATTACAGGATTACAGGAATCGGTGACGTGATTGAATCCAACTCTTACCATATTTGATGGATTCGGCCAAGCCACGACTTTGGGACCTTATTAGGACTGAGAGGGGTCCTATGAAGGTTCTAGAGGTGTCCAAGATCCCTTGGATCAAAGGGCATCCATCGGGGGGCCAAGGATGATCGTCCCGACTCATATAAGGAGAGGAAAAACCTGATTTCTGGAGGGCCACCAAGGGCCACGAAGTTTCCTCCACCGAGGCAGACGCCTTGGGATGGAGAACCACCTCCATACCAGCACCATATCCAAGGAAGAAGGGGGGCCAAGGGCCGCCGCCCCCAGGGCCGTGGCCGCCATCTCCTCTCAGGGCTGCACCTCTCCATCAACCTCTTGCTCACCATGGCCTTGTGTGAGTAGTCTTCCTCAGGGCTGAGGTATTCTACGTGTAGCTATGTGGTCATCTATCTCTCCCATGATGTGCTCTTGATTGTGATCATAGGCTATCTTAATCTAGGGTGATCCCATGATGTTTCCCCTTCTTCTATGTATTGGATTGATGTACTTACTTGATCTTATCTAGTATAATCCCCGAGACCATGGTGACAACGGTCTATTGGACATGGATTAGAAGACTATTTTCATGAGTGATTTCCTCTTTTGTGAATTGATTGAAGATTGAGAGTATCTTGGTGCTTGTCTTTGACTATCGTTGATATATGTTGTGGTGATTGTGGTACTCTTTTTGGATGGCGGCGGTGACATTGGGAAATCCATAGATGAGAACTATAAACTCTGAGATGTGCTTTTGTAGCCCTACATAATTCTCGTCCTCTCTTGATCACAAAGGAATGACCTCCAAGTACGTCTCCATTGCATGTTTTAGTGGAAATATCATGTGATTAGATTATGTTAATGTTGTTGGGAGTTGCCACTAGTGAAAGTATGAAGCCTAGGCCTTGTTTTCCACCATTGAACACCGTTTACGATCACTTTTGTTTCATGTTTGCCTGCTGTCATTTTTATTTCAGATTTACAGTACCTTGTTTTACCATCCATATCACTTGCCTTTTAACATCTCTTGGCCAAACTAGTGCACTAATGACCCACAAGTGTAGGGGATCTATCGTAGTCCTTTTGATAAGTAAGAGTGTCGAACCCAACGAGGAGCAGAAGGATCTGACAAGTGGTTTTCAGCAAGGTATTCTCTGCAAGCACTGAAATTATCGGTAACATATAGTTGTGTGATAAGATGATACGTAGCAAGTAGCAAGTAACAATAGTAACAACGGTGCCGCAAAGTGGCCCAATCCATTTTGTAGCAAGGGACAAGCCTGGACAAACTCTTATAGGAGGTAAAGCGCTCCCGAGGACACATGGGAATTTCTGTCAAGCTAGTTTTCATCATGTTCATATGATTCGCGTTCGCTACTTTGATAGTTTGATATGTGGGTGGACCGGTGCTTGGGTGCTTCCCTAAATTGGACAACCATCCCACTTATGATTAACCCCTCTCGCAAGCATCCGCAACTATGAAAGAGGAATTAAGACAAAGTCTAACCATAGCATTAAACTAGTGGATCCAAATCAGCCCCTTACGAAGCAACACATAAACTAGGGTTTAAGCTTCTGTCACTCTAGCAACCCATCATCTACTTAATACCTCCCAATGCCTTCCTCTAGGCCCAAATAATGGTGAAGTGTTATGCAGTCGACGTTCACATAACACCACTAGAGGAAAAACAACATACAACGCATCAAAATATTGAACGAATACCAAATTCACATGACTACTTATAGCAAGACTTATCCCATGTCCTCAGGAACAAAAGTGACTACTCACAAAGCATAATTATGTTCATGACCAGAGAGGTATTGAGTAGCATCAAGGATCTGAACATATAATCTTCCACCGAGTAATCCAACTAGCATCAATTACAAAGAGTAATTAACACTACTAGCAACCTTACAAGTACCAATCGGAGTCGTGAGACGGAGATTGGTTACAAGAGATGAACTAGGTTTGGAGATGAGATGGTGCTGATGAAGATGTTGATGGAGATGAGTCCCCTCCGATGAGAGGAGTGTTGGTGATGACGATGGCGACGATTTCCCCCTCCGGGAGGGAAGTTTCCCCGGCAGGACGACCCTGCTGGAGCTCTAGATTGGTTCTGCTCAAGTTCCGCCTCGTGGCGGCGGCGATTCCTCCCGAAAGCCTCCTCTTGATTTTTTGTGGAACGAAAACCTCCTTATAGCAAAAGATGGGAGCCAGAGGGCCAACAGGGAGCCCACAAGCCCCCTAGGCGCGGCCAGGGGGGTAGGCCAAGCCTAGCAGGCTTGTGGCCTCCTAGTGGCTCCCCTCTAGTACTTCTTCCTCCCAGTATTTTTTATAAATTCCAAAATAATTCCTCGTTGATTTTCACGGCTTTTGGAGTTGCGCAGAATATGTATTTCAAACTTGCTCCTTTTTCAAGCCAGAATTCCAGCTGCAGGCATTCTCCCTCTTCATGTAAACCTTGTAAAATAAGAGAGAAAAGGCATAAGTATTGTACCGTGAAGTGTAATAATAGCCCAAAAAGCGATAAATATCTACATGAAAGCATGATGCAAAATGGACGTATCATGCACCTATACAACTGTCAATTGTATTAGGTGTGTTGGGGACACAAGAGACTTCTTGTATCTTAATTGTAGGGTTGCTTCAGTGAGAACATGTTCAACCTCTACTTACCTGAGTTCAACAAACCTTAGGTCATCCACTTGAGGGAAATTGTTGCTGCCCTACAAACCTCTGCGCTTGGAGGCCCAACATAGTCTACAAGAATAGAAGCATGCGTAGACATCAGGGTGCGGTAAGCTCGTGTAGTTCCAAGCAAAGCATCATAGTTGATTCTACATGTGAAGCAGAGTCTGTTATGTGACAACACTGGTGCCTGCATGAAGTAGTTCATGTCAGATCTTGGAGTAGTGCCAAGTGCGCTGGACCCAATAAATCTGTTATGTGACAACACTGGTGCCATTTCTCTAGCCAAGGAACCAAGGTTTCACAAAAGGGCCAGACACATAAAGCGACGCTTCAATGCCATACGCGAGTACATCAAGGAGGAGGACATAAATATTTGCAAAGTGCACACGGATCTGAATGTTGTAGATCCGTTGACAAAGCCTCTTCCACGAGCAAAACATGATCAACAACAGAACTATATGGGTGTTAGATTCATTACATTGTAAATCACATAGAGATATGAAGCTAGATTATTGACTCTAGTGCAGGTGGGAGACTATTGGAAATATGCTCTAGAGGCAATAATAAAACAGTTATTATTATATTTCCTATTTCAAGATAATTGTTTATTATCCATGCTATAATTGTATTGAATGGAAACAAAAATGCATGTGTGGATATATAGACAAAACAATGTCCCTAGTGAGCCTCTAGTTGACTAGCTCGTTAATCAAAGATGGTTAAGGTTTCTTGGTGATAATCCACAAGTATAGGGGATCACAACAGTTTTCGAGGGCAGAGTATTCAACCCAAATTTATTGATTCGACACAAGGGGAGCCAAACAATATTCTCTAGTATTAGCAACTGAGTTTTCAATTCAACCACACCTAAAAAACTTAATATCTGCAGCAAAGTATTCAGTAACAAAGTAGTATGGAAGTAACGGTATCGGTGGCAAACGTAACAGTAGCAGTTTTGAAGTAATTGTAACAGTAGCAGTTTTGAAGTAATTGTAACGGAAAAGTAACTTAGCAAAGACCAATATGTGGAAAGCTCATAGGCAATGGATCAGTGATGGATAATTATGTCGGATGACATTCATCATGCAGAAGTCATAACATAGGGTGATACAGAACTAGCTCCAATTCATCAATGTAATGTAGGCATGTATTCCATATATAGTCATATATGCTTATAGAAAAAAACTTGCATGGCATCTTTTGTCCTACCCTCCCGTGGCAGCGAGGTCCTAATGGAAACTAAGGGATATTAAGGGTGTGGGGACCCTGACTTACGAGTCGAGATCGCCGTGCTCAGTGATCCCAAAGATCAATGTTAACCGAACACAGATACCGAATAAGAGAGTCTTACATCCAAATACCGATTATTACAACACAAGACCGAATGGTCAGGTTCACAAAGCAGGGCCTAAGGTCAAATCACTCAATACAACTAAAAGCGAAATTCATAGGGGCTAAGCGGGTGCCCATGCCATCAAGCCTACACCGACATGCATTTTGACTTGGAAGCGTCCTAGTTCGCAGGGGCGTCTCCGAAGATATATTCATCTCCAAACGCTGGTCCTTCCATGTATGGTCAATAACATAACCAGTGGCAAGCCAATGAGTACTTCGAATGTACTCGCAAACAGCCCATGATATGAACAATGAAAGTGAAGGATAACAATAACATGCATCTTTGGTGGAACTTCTCTTGGTGGGTTGATCATGAATATGCATTAAATTAAAGAATTACTTTTGAAGAACAGGTTACAGATATCAATATATCTGTCGAGGGATGAACCATCCGGGCTCACCCTATATGCCAAGTCACCAAACTTGGTCATATCATTACTTTCATGAAAACACCTTTTCCGACACCACTCACACACACTTGGTTTATGTGGAAATAACTGGATGTAGTTTAAGCAGGATTACCCAACTGTCCTTGACCGTGGACACGGCTATTCGAATAGTTTTACACTGTGTAGAGGTAGTACGCTGGACCCACGAGATCCGGGAAACTTCTGTGTCATCCACGACTCGCGGTATATAACATACCTGAGGTAAGTACCCGATCAATGCTTTTCCCCTGACGATACTAGACAAAGAGGTCCACTCGATTGGTACCCAACCCACATGTTGTATGTCTTACGAGCACCGACTCTGGACAGTATCAACCATGCGGGGACCAACAGTGTGCCTCGAACTCATAAAAATGGCATAGTCGTCCTACCTGGCACGACCCCATCACGAGAGTGACCACACATCACTCCCGCCACTAGTAATGTGGCTCTTTGCTAGCACTGACCAGAGTAATTAACATAGCCCTGTCCCATGAGGGTTAACGTGGTCTTACTCGTAAGGTTGGGACGGTCAACACATCATAAATCAAATCCCATTTCCGAAACCATACTTACTCAAAATACCAGGTGCACCACTTCACCGAAAGTGGCCACCTAACTCATCATCACCCTCGGGCATTAGTGGCACCCGACGGGGTTTTCGTAAATCCTTGTTTAATACCAACAACATGCTCATGCTTGTTTACTCTATCATTACTTGTCAACATCATACTAGCATGACCCTCAAGAAAGGGTAGGATCAAGCTCAATGCATGTGCTCCGGAGGAGCCATCGGTAACATCATATCAAATGATTTACCGGCACTTATGATCATATGCAACAAAAATACTTGCTAACTTAACATTGCAATATAACATATGCTCAATCATGGTCAATGGGCTGCTTGCCTTGCTCAGCTAGGTATCCGGGGTCTTCGAGGTCTTCCGCTCCGATTCCCTCGTCACACGGATTTTCTATCGTCAATAAAACAATAAATAAGAAATAGCCCACACAGAAACAGATCACAAAGTCATTTTCAAAACGTTCTTTATTTCTGATAAATCTAAGTTATCATTTTGAAAAATATTTGCCTCAGTTTCTCTTGAAGGAACATTTTTAAAATTAACCAAACAGAAGCAAAACTATTCCAATTTAGTCCTTTTTATTATTGTAAAACAGAATAGTTGTAGAGAAATTCACCCAATCATATATTAAATACTACATATTTTTAGAAGAATAAGAGTGGACAAATTATATTTTTACACTGGTTAAATGTTTTTATAAAAATCTTAGAAATCAGGTTTTTAAAATAAAAGAAAAACGGGCTAAGTCCCCGGCCTGGCTCGGCCTGGAACTGGGCTGGCCCATGGCCAGCCGACAGCCTACCCACGCGCGCGCGTCGTCAGGTTCGAACCTGACGTGCGGGCCCTGCAGTCAGTGCCCGTGGACAGCGTGGGGGAGGAGGCTGGGCCACCGACAGGTGGGGCACACCTATCGGGGTCGTCTCCTACCTTTGGCCAGAGAGGAGGAGGAGGAGCACGACGGCGAGTCTGCCGACGTTCTCAAGCCCCAACAAAGACTGGAATGGGTTTGCCATGTCGCCGCCTACGTGCTGGTGGTCGGAACAACGTCGGAGAGGTAGGGGTTCGCCGGTGACGAGGAGGCCGTGGCGGAGGAGTTTCAGGAGGTGGTCGAGGAGGTGGCTAGAGGCACAGAAATGCTCGGGCGAGTTGGGGGAAAGCTTCGTGGGGTTGTGGGGATCAGTTTGGTGGGTCGAGGGGCGCAGGAGCCGTCGTGTAGCGGAGATCGGCCGGAGCTCCGAGGTAGAGGGGCCTCGGTCGATATCGAGCACCGGGGCTCTGCTGGTTTGCTCGGGTGGCTAGGGAGGTGGTTGTGGTCGTGGTGAAGCTATCTGAGGGGTGCTGGAGCGAGGGGAGGGCTATTTATAGGCCCGCGGCGGTGAGCCGATTCGAGAGCGCCGGTGACTCACCGTGGCGTGCATGGGAGTGCAGGGAGGAGCTGGGGTTGAAACCACGGCCTTAGGACATGGTTTTGGACTGCGAGAACCATCTGCTGCAGAGGGAGAGAGGGAGGAGTCGAGCATCCGTGGCTGCGCAACCTTGGCCGGTTCTCGTGCGCGCGGGCACGCGTCGCACGAGCTCTAGCACGGGGAAGGAGGGGCTCTAAGGGTTGCTCCACGCAGAGGGGTTGTCGGGGAAGAGGTTGGACACCTCGGGGGAGGCTGGAACTGGCCGAGAGCATCGCCCCACCTTGGTGGCTGATACGTCTCCAACGTATCTATAATTTTTTATGGTTCCATGCTATTATGTTATCAACTTTGGATGTTTTATATGCATGAATATGCTATTTTATATCATTTTTGGGACTAACCTATTAACTCAGTGCCTCGTGCCAGTTTTTGTTTTTTTCGTGTTTTTGACCTTTTTCAGAAAATAATATTAAACAGAGTCCAAACGGAATAAAACCCGCGGGATGATTTTTTCCATTACAGAAGATACGCAGGGGACTTGAGAACCAAGGCAGGAGACCTTGTGGGAGGTCACAAGCCCCCTAGGCGCGCCCTAGGGGGGGGCGCCTGGCAGGCTTATGGGCCTCACATGGCTGCTTTGGCCTACCTCTTTCGCCTATAAATTCTCTAAAATCCCGAAACCAAAGGAGAGAGCCACGAAAATACGTTTCCGCCGCCGCAAGCTTCTGTCTCCGCAAGATCCCATCTAAGACCATTCTGGTGCCCTGTCGGAGGGGGATTCGGACACGGAGGGCTTCTTCATCAACACCATTGCCTCTCCGATGATGGGTGAGTAGTTCACCACAGACCTTCGGGTCCATAGCTAGTAGCTATATGACTTCTTCTCTCTCTTGGATCTTCAATACAAAGTTCTCCTTGATCTTCATGGAGATCTATCCGATGTAACTTTCTTTTTTGGTGTGTTTGTCGAGATCCGATGAATTGTGGATTTATGATCAGATTATCTATGAATATTATTTGAGTCTCCTCTGATCTCTTATATGAATGATTTCGTATCCTTGTAATTCTCTTCGAGTTATGGGTTTCGTTTGGCCAACTTGATCTATAATTCTTGTAATGGGAGAAGTGCTTGGTTTTGGGTTCATACCGTGCGGTGTCCTCACCCAGTGATAGAAAGGGTAGCGAGGCACGCATCATGTTGTTGCCATCAAGGTAAAAAGATGGGGTTTATATCATATTACATTAATTTATCCCTCTACATCGTGTCATCTTGCTTAAGGCGTTACTCTGTTTGTTATGAACTCAATACACTAGATGCATGCTGGATAGCGGTCGATGTGTGGAGTAATAGTAGTAGATGCAGAAAGTATCGGTCTACTTGTCTCGGACGTGATGCCTATATGTATGATCATTGCCTTAGATATCGTCATGACTTTGCGTGATTCTATCAATTGCTCGACAGTAATTCGTTCACCCATCGTAATACTTGCTATCATGAGAAAAGCCTCTAGTGAACACTATGGTCCCCAGGTGTACTTCACATCCTATATTCAGATCTACAAAATTACTTTGTTGCACTTTTCACCTTCAGATCTCACCTTGCAAATAATCGTGAAGGGATTGACAACCCCTTTATCGTGTTGGGTGCAAGTTTGTTTGCTTTTGCACAGATTCATTGGTGCCTCATCTTGATACTCCTACTCGACTGATGCCTTGGTTCTCAAACTGAGGGAAATACTTATCGCTTCTTTGCTGCATCACCCTTTCCTCTTCAAGGGAAAACCAACGCAAGCTCAAGAGGTAGAAGTGGCTTCCTGTAGCACGCCCAAAGCGCAGTTTTGGCATGCCACGGCATCCTGGTGCGCTCTGAGTCACTTTGGACGTGTCTAGCATGTCCTGACACTGGCTGGGAGTGTGGCTAGCCGGTTTGGGTCTCATGGGAGCTTCTACTAGTCAAGGGAGACATGAAATACTGGTGTTGTCAGCCTTGAACTGAAGCCTAAATTAAAGTTTTTTGCCTTTCCACTTTGAACCAGTGAGGGGCCAGTTGATTGGGGTTACATATGGACACTGGCCACCTAATCTATGAGTTTGGAGCAAAGGGGTTGGGTTTAGCTATGGCTAAGGTGTCCTTTTCTAACTGTCAGAAGGTGCTCGACACTGGTTTGAGGGGGTTGCACCCCACCATTGGTGCTTCAACTTAACAGGCTTGGGTTTGGTGCTAAAACATGGGGTTTCACCAAGTTTGAGCTCCATTGGGCAAGTTTAGCATTGTAAACTTGAAAACACTTCAATTTGACCAGATCTGTCCCTTCCAAAGAGAGTATGGGCAAACTAAGTCCCACAAATCCCATTTTTAGTGTGGAACCATCATTTGAGGTATTAGGCACTTCTGCAAGGTTTCAGCATCATTGGATAAACTTTGCTATGTAGACTTGCTCTAACTCCAATCTAGACAGAAGGGGTTTTAGGGTTATTTGGGGTCCTTAATCACCTTGGATCAAGGTGAAACTTTATGTGGACACCAAATATAGCTTAGGGATACCACTGGAATTTTGTAGGGTTCTATTGAGAATATTTCCTTTGGAAATATTTCAAAAGGTCAAAACAGACAGAAATGGCTTTCAGGGTTTTACTCAAATAATTATAATATAAATAGGGGTTCAAAATCTTATGTATGGAAAATATATGTCCTTGTGATCATCTCCAAATTTAATCAGATTTTCTTAAGGCAGAAAAATATTTTCCCAAGTGGGAATACCAATTCTGGCCTCAGAAATGGACATGCAATTTAATTAGGAAAATAATTATTTTTGTGGTTTTGGAATATAAAGATAAGTTAAAATCAGATCACCAACTTTGAGTAGAAGCACTTCTTGCCATCAAGGGCATGTAGTGCAACTCAAGGTAGGGTTTTACCTTGATTAGAAACAAGTAAAGGCTTTTGGAAATCAATCAATATTGTGAAATAGGGTTTTTACCATCACATGATCAAACACACAAGCATACAATGACAATCATGGCACTCACAACATTATTCTTGAAAAAGTTTTAACAAGCTCAGATTTTCACAATACAGAGAAGTGGTAGTAAAAACAAGGTGTGACAGACCTATCCCCCTTACAAGAATCTCGTCCCCGACATTCCTAAGCTAGGTGCTAAAAAGGTCCGGAAACTCAGATTTGAGATAGTCTTTATGCTCCCATGTTGCTTCTGCTTCGGTATGGTTGCTTCATTGAACCTTGAAATACTTGATGGTGCGGCTTCTGGTGCAACGCTCAACTTCATTGAAAATACGGATCGGCTTCTCGCGGTAGGTGAGATCAGTCTGAAGGTAAATGGCGTGATGGTCAATGTCCTTGTAAAAATCGGGACGATTTGGCGCTTGAAGACACTTCCGAAGTTGTGACACGTGGAAGACGTTGCGCACACCCGAAAGTTCCGGAGGTAGCTCCAACTGATAAGCAACTTCTCCATGCCTTGTCGTGATCTTAAAAGGTCCAATGAACCTTGGAGCGAGTTTCCCTTTAACGTGGAAACACTTGGTTCCCTTGAGAGGTGTGACATGAAGGTACACCAGGTCTCCGGGAATGAACTCCACATAGCTCTTTTGCTGTGACTTGGCTGCCTTTAGATTCTCTCGGACCAGTTGCACCTTCTCTTCTGCTTTGTGCAAAACTTCTGGCCCGAAAATCAGTCCTTCTCTGGTTTCGGACCAGTTGAGCGGGGTGCGGCACTTTCGTCCGTACAACACTTCAAACGGGGCCATCTAGAGACATGACTGGTAGCTGTTGTTGTATGAAAACTCAGCGAATGGCAGACAGTCTTCCCATTTGGTTCCATGCGCCAAGACGCATGCGGGGAGCATATCTTCGAGTATCTGATTCACTCTTTCCGTTTGTCCGCCCGTTTGCGGGTGGAAGGCGGTACTGAAAGAGAGCTTGGTTCCGAGGGCTTCTTGGAACTTTTTCCAAAATCTTGAGGTGAACTGCGTGCCTCGGTCAGATACAATCTCCTTGGGAACTCCATGGAGGCTTACAATACGGTTAATATGGAGACTAGCCAACTTGTTCCCATCATAAGTGGTGTTGACAGGAATGAAATGAGCCACTTAGTTCAAATGGTCGACAATAATCCATATAGAGTCATGGCCTGTGCTAGACCTTGGTAAGCCGGTAACAAAGTCCATGGCTATCTTGTCCCACTTCCATTCTGGCACTTTGAGAGCTTATAGCAGTCCTGCAGGTCTCTGATGCTCTGCCTTGACTTGTTGGCACTTGTCGCACTTGGCAACATTAGACGCTATTTCCCTCTTCATGCCATGCCACTAGAATCTTTCTCGAAGGTCTTGATACATCTTGGTACCACCGGGGTGAATAGAGTAGGGTGTATCATGTGCTTCCTGTAGGATCAAGTCCTTGAGTTCAGCCTCGTTGGGTACACATAATTGTTGCCCAAACAACACCACTCCTTGTTCATCTACCGAGAATCTTGGGGCCTTTCCTTCTTGAAGCTTCTTCCTGATGCCTTCAATGCTCTTATGACCCTTCTGGGCCTCTTTGATGTCATCCTCCAGTGTTGGCTTTACTTCGAGGTTATCTAGGAATCCTGATTCCACTAGCTCCAACCCGAAGTTCTCCAATTCTTCATACAAGGCGGGTTGCCTTTCCTTGAGCATGACGTTCAAGGTGCTGGTCTTCCGACTTAAGGCATCAACCACTATATTGGCATTATCGGGGTGATACCGAATGCCGAGGTCGTAGTCTTTGATTAACTCCAACCATCTTCGTTGCCTCATATTCAATTCCCTTTGGGTGAATATATACTTCAGACTCTTGTGGTCAGTGTATATTTCACATCGCTTTCCCAGAAGGTAATGTCGCCATGTCTTCAGGGCATGCACTACTGCTGTCAGTTCGAGATCATGGGTGGCATAGTTCTCTTCATGCGGGCGCAGTTGCCATGACAGATACGCCACGACTCTGTCATCCTGCATTAGAACCCCACCGAGTCCGGTCCTGGAGGCATCACAATATATCACAAACTCCTTGTTGATATTTCGAGTGGCCAATACCGGGGCAGTGGTTAATCTCTTCTTCAATTCTTGGAAGCTCGCTTCACACTACGGCGTCCATTCGAACTTCTTGCCTTTCTTCAAGAGCTGAGTCATGGGTCGAGCGATGCGGGAAAATCCCTCTACGAACTTGCGGTAATATCCCAGGAGTCTGAGGAAGCTCCTGACTTCCTTCACATCAATTGGCGATTCCCAGTTGGTTACCGTAGTAATCTTGGAGGGATCAACTGCGAATCCACTTGCTGTCATGGTATGACCCAAGAATCCAACTTTGTTAAACCAGAATTGGCACTTGCTGAACTTGGCATAAAGCTGGTTCTCTCGAAGCTTCTCCAATACTAACCTCAAGTGTTGCTCATTCTCTTCTTCGTACTTGGAAAATATTAATATGTCATCAATGAATACGACGACAAACTTATCCAGGTATTCCATGAAGACCTTGTTCATGAGGTACATGAAGTAAGCTGGGGCATTAGTCAACCCAAAAGACATGACCATGCATTCATACAGACCGTATCCGGTCACGAACGCAGTCATGGGTATGTCCTCGGGTCGGGTCTTGAGTTGGTAATATCCAGATCGGAGGTCGATCTTGGAGAATACCTTAGCTCCACTTAGCTGATCGAACAAGTCTTCAATCTTGGGGAGTGGGTACTTGTTCTTAATCGTGACTTCATTGAGAGAACGGTAATCGACGCAGAGTCTGATAGTCCCATCCTTCTTGGACACGAAAAGAACAGGTGATCCACAAGGTGACGCACTCGGACAAATAAACCCTTTCCTGAGTTGCTCGTCCAGCTGCTTCTTCAACTCCGCTAGCTCTTCGGATCCCATCCTGTAAGGCTTCTTATAGATAGGCCTTGATCCGGGCATGAGCTCAATGATGAACTTGATGTCTCGGTGAGGAGGCATCCCTCATAGCTCATCAGGAAAAACGTTCGGGTACTCGCAGACTATTGGCACTCGATCGAGTTCTTCCTCTTACAGGTTGTTAAACCGTGGTACTCGAGCGGTTACTGGCTCAGAGACATACTTGACTCTGACCCCTTGGTCGCTTGTCATGGTAATGGCCCTGTTGGCACAATCCAAGATGCTTTGATGCTTGGCAAACCAATCCATGCCGAGAATTACTTCTAGGCCTTGCGACTTAAGCACAATGAGATCCGCTGAGAAGCTCGTCCCATTGATAACTATCTCGACCTTCCTACACCCTAGGTTGGTCCTCAATACTGCTCCCGGGGTTTGAATTGGCATCTGCCTGCGAAGCAAGGTAGGTTCTAAACCACATTTTTTGGCAAATCTTTGTGTAACAAAAGAATGCGAAGCACCGCAATCAAACAATACTGTTGCTGGGGTAGAGTTGACGAGGAATGTACCCAGAATGCAGTCTGGGTCCTCCTGTGCCTCTTCTACGGAAATATGATTAATTCTCCCCTTGTTGTGATACTGCTGATTGCGGGGAGCCTGATTCCTGCCTGCTGCTCCTTGGCCTCGATTTGGCGCATTGGGGCGGGGAGCGTTGGGTTTCTTGTTGGGACACTGCCTAGAATAGCGCCATGTTTGTCTACATCCGAAACAGGTAACTTGCGCTGGAAGATTGGTCTTGATTCCACCGTTGTTTGGAGGATTGCTTGCTGGCTTGGTGTTGACTTGCTGCTGAGGCTGGTAGTTCTGGAAAAATGTTGGATACTTGTACTGCTGCTGCTGATAGTTGGGTCTTGCTGGAGCTGACTGCCATGGTCATGGCTTCGTGTTACTCGGTCTTCCATTACCCATTAACTTGCGCTTACGGGTGTCGTCCATAGCACGATGCTTGTCTTCCAACATAAGGGCCTTATTAACCAGATCGCTGAAGGTTCGGCATTCACAAACAACCAGCTGATACTGGAGTGACTGCTGCAGTCCTTCCATAAAGCGTTCCACTTTGGCAGCCTCGGTGTTGACGTCTTCAAGCGCGTACCTTGACATGAGGTTGAACTTCTGCAAATATTCCTTGACGGATCCACTGCCTCGCCTTAAGGCTCGGAATTCCCGCTTCTTAATGGCCATCATTCTGGGAGGAATGTGAGCAGTGCAGAATCCATCTTTGAACACAGCCCAAGTGATGACTGCTACGGCAACAGACAACAACGCCAGAAAGTGACACGTTGACGCAGGCTGGGCTTGCGTTGGTTTTACCCTTGAAGAGGAAAGGGTGATGCAGCACAGGAGCAGTAAGTATTTCCCACAGTTTCAGAACCAAGGTATCGATCTAGAAGGAGGATCTCGTCAAGTCCAGAGTACCTGCGCAAACACAAACAAGCTTGTGCCCAACGCTTCAAAGGGGTTGTCAATCCCTTCAAGATTGTTTGCAAAAGTGAGATCTGAAGGCGGAAAGTGCAACGAAGTAAAAAGTGTAAGGCTGAAAATATGGTATGGAGTAGACCCTAGGGGCCATATTGTTCACTAGAGGCTTCTCTCAAAATAGAAAATATCACGGTGGGTGAACAAATTACTGTCGAGCAATTGATAGAACTGCACAAAGTCATGACGATATCTAAGGCAATGATCATACATATAGGCATAAAGTCCGAGACAAGTAGACCGACACTTTCTGCATCTACTACTATTACTCCACACATCGACCGCTATCCAGCAAGCATCTAGTGTATTGAGTTCATGACGAACAGAGTAACGCCTTAAGCAAGATGACAAGATGTAGAGGGATAATCTCAAACCAATGATGAAAACGCCATCTTTTTACCCTTGATGGCAACAACACGATGCGTGCCTTGCTACCCCTTCTGTCACTGGGTGAGGTCACTGCACGGTATGAACCCAAAACCAAGCACTTCTCCCATTGCAAGAATCATAGATCTAGTTGGCCAAACAAAACCCACAACTCTAAGAGAATTACAAGGATATGAAATCATGCATAAGAGAGATCAGAAGAAACTCAAATAAGATTCATAGATAATCTGATCATAAATCCAGAATTCATCGAATCTCGACAAACACACCGGAAAAGAAGATTACATCGGATAGATCTCCATGAAGATCATGGAGAACTTTGTATTGAAGATCCAAGAGAGAGAAGAAGTCATCTAGTTACTAGCTATGGACCCGTAGGTCTATGGTGAACTACTCACGCATCATCAGAGAGGTCATGGTATTGATGAGGAAGCCCTCCGTATCCTAATCCCCCCTCCGGCAGGGCACCAGAACGTGCCCCAGATGGGATCTTGCGGAGACAGAAGCTTGTGGCGGCGGAAAAGTACTTTCGATGATCTCCTAATTTTCTAGGGATTTTTAGGGAATATATAGGCGCAACCCCTAGGGCAGAGGGCGTCCACGGGGCCCACAAGCCTGTGGGCCGCGACCTCCCCCCTGGCCGTGGGGTGAGGGCTTGTGGGGCCCCTGGGCCCCCCTGCCTTGGCTCTCAAGTCTCCTGATCTTCTTCTATTACGGAAAAAAATCTTTTCGGGGATTTTATTCCGTTTGGACTCCGTTTCAAAATCTCCTCTGAAAGGGGTAAAAACATGAAAAAAACAGGAGCTGGCACTTGGCACTGAGTTCATAAGTTAGTCCCAAAAAATATATAAAAGGCATGCAAAACATCCAAAGGCTGACAAGATAATAGCATGAAACCATCAAAAATTATCGATACGTTGGAGACGTATCAATGACTTGCCCTGGTCCCATGATCTGAAATCCATCCCACCAAGCTCTGGTCATGGCTCCGAGATAGTGAGAAGCATAGAGAACTTTCTCACGATCATCAGTGCACTTGACTAGCGTGAGGAGGTCTTCGATAGTACGGATCCAGTCATCGGCATCCAGTGGTTCAGTCGTCTCCATGAATATGGGTGGCGTAGTTCGCATGAACTCGGAGAGAGTAGAGCGACCATTGCATTCCCGTTCTGCGGCAGGTTGTTCACTAGGGTTTGAGCCAGCTGCTGAATAGCGGCATTATTGGCTTGACGCTCTTCTCGAAAAGCTTGAAGGAACTGAGCCATAGTCAAGCTTTCAGGAGGAGGCGGTGGCGGTGGAACATCGTCTTGCTGCTCGTGGTGATCTCCAGCTTGAGATTCCCTTCCGGTTCCCTGCTGCTGACCCGAAGAGACAGAGTCGGGGTTGCCGAAGCTGTTGTTGTGAGTTGCATTCACCATCCTGTCAAGGGAGTACACAGGTCAATTTGCTGAACTAGCTGAAATCATAAGGAATGATGCTCAAGTAAAGAGGGGGTCTGGTGTGTGCTAGTGTGAAATTTTTACGCCAATGGTTTTGAAAGAGCTACCGCATTGGATTAAAAACAAGCGATGTAGTCGCTCACAGTCTACCTAGGGCAGGATGCGACTTGCATCCGACATGCTTACACAATACTCGTGGTTCATACAAACCGATACAAGAACTCCTACACTTGGGGTACATCTTAATTGCCTACGCTGCTAAGGCTAAGTGGCCGACTGCGCGGTCTCATAAGCGGGTTCTGCGGGATCTTCGTCTTCGTCTTCATCTTCATCTTCATCTTCATCTTCATTACTGCTTCCCTTCTTGGAAGGAGTAGGTTAAGGAAGCGGACCATCACGGCGTCTCTTGGTTGGCGAGGTAGCGAAGAGTTTGGTGTACTCTTCCGCGGTCAGGCGACGACTCTGAAGAGGAGTGGCCTGAAGCGGTGGTATTCCTCCTCGGAAAGCAAAACCAGGTGGTCCTACGGGTGCTCCCTCCTTCTTCACCTTGCGGTTCTTCATCTTCTCCGTGCGAAGCAGGTCCTTGACTTGGTGCAGCTCTTGGCGAATCCTAGTTGACTCCTTGATGAAATGGTGCGTCAAAGTGTCAGAGGAGAGACTGAAGTAGGTCTGAAACCTCAGTGGTGTCCAGTCCTTAGAAGATGGGTTCAGTGTCCAAATCCGGTCTACCCCATCCTTAACAGAGGGTAGGTGACGAGTAGCTGACTCGTCAGTTATCTCGAGAAGGATGTCGCGGAGTCGCACGAGCGCCTCTCGTGTTGCAGTCTCCACGGCCAACATCAGATCCTCCATATGTGGTCCTTCAAAGAACCAGCTAGTCGGGGAATCGTTAGCCTCCACTATCACATCCACGTGATATTCCTTGGTGTCGGCATTGACCCAGTGCTCGTGGTAGAGGAAGATGGGCATGCGGTGTACTTGACACTTCTCGAGGCTATCGCTCAAAAGTAGAGGAAAGCCCGTCTCCAGAAGCATCTCAGGTACAACGGCCATCTACAAAATGTAGAGGAGAGGGTTAGAAAGTTTCTAGTGGGTGCATAATCTCAGGTTAAGGTCTATGTGCACTAGTCGTCTCAGCTATCGTCCATGCTACCTAAGGCTTCCTATAGTTAGGATGGCTCTGATACCGGGTCTGTGGGGACCCCGACTTACGAGTTGAGATCGCCGTGCTCAGTGATCCCAGAGATCAATGCTCACCGAACACAGATACCGAATAAGAGAGTCTTACATCCATATACCGATTATTACAACACAATACCGAATGGTTAGGTTCACATAGCAAGGCCTAAGGACAAATCACTTAATACAACTAAAAGCGGAATTCATAGGGGCTAAGCGGGTGCCCATGCCATCAAGCCTACACCGACATGCATTCTGGCTTGGAAGCGTCCTAGTTCGCAGGGGCGTCTCCGAAGATATATTAATCTCCAAACTCCGGTACTTCCATGTCTGGTCAATAACATAACCAGTGGCAAGCCAATGAGTACTTCGAATGTACTCGCAGACAGCCCATGATATGAACAATGAAAGTGAAGGATAACAATAACATGCATCTTTGCTGGAACTTATCTTGGTGGGATGATTATGAATATTCATTAAATTAAAGAATTACTTTTGAAGAACATAATACACATATCAATATATCTGTCGAGGGCTGAACCATCCGGGCTCACCCTATATGACAAGTCACCAAACTTGGTCATATCATTACTTTCATAACAACACCTTTTTCGACACCACTCACACACACTTGGTTTATGCGGAAATAACTGGACGTAGTTTAAGCAGGATTACCCAACTGTCCTTGACCGTGGACACGGCTATTCAAATAGTTTTACACTGTGTAGAGGTAGTACGCTGGACCCACGAGATCCGGGAAACACCCATGTCATCCACGACTTGCGGTATATAACATACCCGAGGTAAGTACCCGATCAATGCTTTTCCCCTGATGATACTAGACAAAGAGGTCCACTCAATTGGTACCCAGCCCACATGTTGTACGTCTTACGAGCACCGACTCTGGACAGTACCAACCATGCGGGGACCAACGGTGTGCGTGGAACTCATAAATGGCATATTCGTCCTATCTGGCAGGACCCCATCACGAGAGTGACCACACATCACTCCCGCCACTAGTAATGTGGCTCTTTGCTAGCATCGACCAGAGTAATTAACATAGCCCCGTCCCATGAGGGGTAACGTGGTCATACTGGTAAGGTTGGGACGGTTGACACATCATAAATCTAATCCAATTTCTGAAACCATACTTACTCAAAATACCCAGTGCACCACTTCACCAAAAGTGGCCACCTAACTCATCATCACCCTCGGGCATTAGTGGCACCCGACGGGGTTTTCATAAATCCTTGTTTAATACCAACAACATGCTCATGCTTGTTTACTCTATCATTACTTGTCAACATGATACTAGCATGACCCTCAAGAAGGGGTAGGATCAAGCTTAATGCATGTGCTCCGGAGGAGCCATCAGTAACATCATATCAAATGATTTACCGGCACTTATGATCGTATGCAACGAAAATACTTGCTATCTCAACATGCAATATAACATATGCTCAATCATGGTCAAAGGGCTGCTTGCCTTGGTAAGCTAGGTATCCGGGGTCTTCGAGGTCTTCCGCTCCGATTCCCTCGCCACACGGATTTTCTATCATCGATAAAACAATAAATAAGAAATAGCTCACACAGAAACAGATCACAAAGTCATTTTAAAAACGTTCTTTATTTCTGATAAATCTAAGTTGTAATTTTGAAAAATATTTGCCTCAGTTTCTCTTGAAGGAACATTTTTAAAATTAACCAAACAGAAGCAAAACTATTCCAATTTAGTCCTTTTTATTATTGTAAAACAGAATAGTTGTAGAAAAATTCACCCAATCATATTATTAAATACTGCATATTTTTAGAAGAATAACAGTGGAAAAATTATATTTTTACACTGGTTAAATGTTTTTATAAAAATCTTAGAAATTAGGTTTTTAAAATAAATAAAAAACGGGCTAAGTCCCCGGCCTGGCTCGGGTGGAACTAGGCTGGCCCATGGCCAGCCGATAGCCTGCCCAGGCGCGCGCGCCGTCAGGTTTGAACCTGACGTGCGGGCCCTGCGGTCAGTGGCTGTGGGCAGCGCGGGGGAGGAGGTTCGGCCACTGACAGGTGGGGCACACCTGTCGGGGTCGTCTCCTACCTCTGGCCAGAGAGGAGGAGGAGCACGCCGGCGAGGCTGCCGACGCTCTCAATTCCCAACAAGGACTGGAATGGGTTTGCCATGTCGTCTCCTACCTGCTGGTGGTCGGAATAACGTCGGAGAGGCAGGGGTTCGCCGGCGACGAGGAGGCCGTGGCAGAGGAGTTTCGGGAGGTGGTCGAGGAGGTGGCTAGAGGCACGGAAATGCTCGGGCGAGTTGGGGGAAAGCTTCCTGGGGTTGTGGGGATCATTTGGTGGGTCGAGAGGCGTAGGAGCCGTCGTGTAGCCGGAGATTGACCGGAGCTCCGAGGCGGAGGGGCCTCGGTCGATCTCGAGCACCGGGGCTCTGCTGGTTTGCTGGGGTGGCTAGGGAGGTGGTTGTGGTCGTGGTGAAGCTATCTGAGGGGTGCTGGAACGAGGGGGAGGGCTATTTATTGGCCCGCGATGGTGAGCCAATTTGGGAGCACCGGTGACTCACCGTGGCGCACATGGGAGTGCAGGGAGGAGCTGGGGTCGAAACCACGGCCTTAGGACATGGTTTTGGACTGCCAGAACCATCTGCTGCAGAGGGAGAGAGGGAGGAGTCGAGTATCCGTGGCTGCGCAACCTTGGCCGGTTCTGGTGCGCGCGGGCACGCGTCGCACGAGCTCTAGCGTGGGGAAGGAGGGGCCCTGAGGGTTGCTCGATGCAGAGGGGTTGTCGGGGAAGAGGTTGGACACCTCGGGGGAGGCTGGAACTGGCCGAGAGTGTCGCCCCCACCTTGGTGGCTTCCTGTAGCGCGCCCAGATCGCAGTTTTGGCATGCCACGGCATGCTGGTGCGCTCTGACTCACTTTGGACGTGTCTAGCATGTCCTGGCACTGGCTGGGAGTTTGGCTAGCCGTTTGGGTCTCATGGGAGCTTCTACTGGTCAAGGGAGACATGAAATACTGGTGTTGTCAGCCTTGAACTGAAGCCTAAATTAAAGTTTTTTGCCTTTCCACTTTGAACCAGTGAGGGGCCAGTTGATTGGGGTTACATATGGACACTGGCCACCTAATCTATGAGTTTGGAGCAAAGGGGTTGGGTTTAGTTGTGGCTAAGGTGGCTTTTACTTAACTGTCAGAAGGTGCTCGACACTGGTTTGAGGGGGTTGCACCCCACCATTGGTGCTTCAACTTAACAGGCTTGGGTTTGGTGCTAAAACATGGGGTTTCACCAAGTTTGAGCTCCATTGGGCAAGTTTAGCATTGTAAACTTGAAAACACTTCAAATTGACCAGATATGTCCCTTCCAAAGAGAATGTGGGCAAACTAAGTCCCACAAATCCCATTTTTGGTGTGGAACCCTCGTTTGAGGTATTAGGCACTCCTGCAAAGTTTCAGCATCATTGGATAAACTTTGCTATGTAGAGTTGCTCTAACTCCAATCTGGACAGAAGGGGTTTTAGGGTTATTTGGGGTCCTTAATCACCTTGGATCAAGGTGAAACTTTATGTGAACACCAAATATAGCTTAGGGATACCACTGGAATTTTCTAGGGTTTTATTGAGAATATTTCCTTTGGAAATATTTCCAAATTTCAAAATAGACAGAAATGGCTTTCAGGGTTTTACTCAAATAAGTATAATATAAATAGGGGTTTAAAATCTTATGTATGGAAACTATATGTCCTTCTGATCATCTCCAAATTTAATCAAATTTTCTTAAGGCAGAAAAATATTTTCCCAAGTGGGAATACCAATTCTGGCCTCAGAAATGGACATGCAATTTAATTAGGAAAATAATTACAAAAATAATTATTTTTGTGGTTTTGGAATATAAAGATAAGTTAAAATCAGATCACCAACTTTGAGTAGAAGCACTTCTTGCCATCAAGGGCATGTAGTGCAACTCAAGGTAGGGTTTTACCTTGATCAGAAACAAGTAAAGGTTTTTGGAAATAAATAAATATTGTGAAATAGGGTTTTTATCATCACATGATCAAACACACAAGCATACAATGACAATCATGGCACTCACAACATTAGTCTTGAAAAAGTTTTAACAAGCTTAGATTTTCACAGTACAGAGAAGTGGTAGTAAAAACAGGGTGTGATAAAGGCCACCTTTTAATAGGGAACCGAACCAAAGTATTAACACTTAGTGAATATTTGAACTCCTCAAACTATGGTAATCACCGGAAATAACCCCAGTTATTGTCACCCTGGGGGATGCGGATCATAACTCGTAATAGTCGTCCATAACTTGCAAGATAGGATCAAGAACACATATATATTCATGAAAACATAATAGGTTCAGATCTGAAATCATGGCACTCGGGCCCTAGTGACAAGCATCAAGCATAGCAAAGTGAGAGCAACATCAATCTCAGAACATAATGTATACTAGGGATCAAACCCTAACAAAACTAACTGGATTACATGATAGATCTCATCCAACCCATCATTGTCCAGCAAGCCTACGATGGAATTACTCACGAACGACGGAGAGCATCATGAAATTGGTGATGAAGGATGGTTGGTGATGACGACGACATCGATTTCCCCTCTCCGGAGCCCTAACGAGACTCCAGATCTGCCCTGCCGAGGTAGAACAGAAGGTGGCGGCGGCTCCGTATCGTAAAATGCGATGAACTCTTGTCTCTGATTTTTTTTCTCCACAGATGGGAATATATAGGAGTGGAAACTAGGTCGGTGGAGCTCCAGGGGCCCCACAAGCCAGGGGGCGCGGCCTAGGGGGGCGCCGTGTAAGCTTGTGGCCTGGGGGTGGCCCCTCTCCGGTAGATTATTTTGCTAGTATTATTTAGTAAATCCAGAAATATTCTCCGTAAATATTTAGGTCAATCCGAGAAATTCTATTTCTACACAAAAATAATACCAAGGCAATTATGCTGAAAACAACGTCAGTCCGGGTTAGTTCCATTCAAATAATGCAAATTAGAGTCCAAAACAAGGGCAAAAAAGTTTGGAAAAGTAGATACGTTGGAGACATATCAACTCCCCCAAGCTTAAACCTTTGCTTGTCCTCAAGCAGTTCAGTTGATAAACTGAAAGTCATAAATAAATCTTTTACAAACTTTGTTTAATCTTGTTGCTGTAAATATGTCTAACTTATGTTCAGATTTTCAGCTCAGATTATAGACTAACCATAATCATAATAATATTTAGGTCTCATGTTTACTTATATCAGTGGCATAATCAACTAGCTAGAAATAATAATAAGTCTCATATGACAAAAATTTAATCAAAACAATCGTAATACAATATGATAAACTAGTATCTCGCTAGCCCTTTCTGAGACCGCAAAACATAAATGCGGAGCACCTCCGAAGAACAAGGACTGACTAGACACTGTAATTCATGGTAAAAGAGATCCAGTCATACTCATACTCAACATAAATTAATAGCAAAGCATACAAATGATGGGGGTGCTCGCTAACTAGTGCCTTTTTATAGGAGGAGGATGACTCAACAATAAAGTAAAATAGATAGGCCCTTCACAGAGGGAAACATTGATTTGCAGAGGTGCCAAAGCTCGAGTTTTCAAAACATGGATGAATCCAAATTTTGGGTGGTATGCTTTCATTGTCAATGTAACAACTAAGAGTTCTCAATATCTTCCATGCTAAATACATTATAGGCGGTTCCCAAACAGAATAGAAAAGTTTTTACTCCACCTCCACCAATCAATCACATTCCATGACGGACCGCATCCACGGGTACCGTCCATACAAACATCAATCCTGGGGGAGTTTTGTTTCATTTTTTTTGACTTTTGAGCATGGCACTCGGCATCCCGATTACGAGCCACTTTCTCGTGAACGATAGTGAATCAACACATATCTTGAGAATAACCCACCTAGCATGGAAGATACTGATAGCCCCTAGTCACCACATGAGCGATCCGGACATACAAAATAGAATATTTATTTGAAGGTTTAGAGTATGGCACATGCAAATTTACTTGGAATGGCAGGTGAATACCGCATATAGGTAGGTATGGTGGACTCATATGGAACAACTTTGGGTTTATGGGGATGGATGCACAATCAGTATTCCCGCTTAGTACAAGTGGAGGCTAGCAAGAGATTGGAAGGAGACCAACTAGAGAGAGACAACAATCATAAACATGCTTTGTGACTAACCAACATTGAGTGCAAGCATGAGTAGGATATAAATCACTGTGAACATAAACATCGTAGAGGCTATGTTGATTTTGTTTCAACTACATGCGTGAACATGTGCCAAGTCAAGCCACTCGAATCATTCGGAGGAGGATACCATCCTATCATATTACATCACAACCATTTTAATATGTATGTTGGCACTCAAGACAAACCATTATTCACTCCTAGCTAATAAGTGTGGCATAAGTAACTATAATCTCTAATTGTCATTGCAAACATGTTCAGTTTATAACGAATTGAATCCAGAACGACGAGCTAATCATATTTATAAAAACAAAATAGGTTGATTTCATACCAGCTTTTCTCCATCTCCGTCACTTCATCATATATCGTCATTATTTCCTTTCACTTGCACGACCGAAAGGTGTGAATAATAATAAAAATAGTGTACGTGCATTGGACTAAGCTGGAATCTGCAAGCGATAACTCAAGGAGAAGACAAGGTAGTTGAAAGTGCGTTATATCGACCAGAGGGGGGTGAATAGGAGATTTTTAGAATTTCATCAATGAGGAAATTCCTTTTGAGGAAATTCCTCACTGATGACTAACTTGTAGCAGAAACAACAAAGGATTAGGAGTGCAAAGTATTACTACAGTAGTTTTTCAGGGTGAAGAATATGAAAAACAGTTTGCACAGTATGCAGGCACGAAGAAAACAGATGAGGATTAACTTGCGTGAAGAATTTGGGGTTGAGGAATTTCAGAGAAAAGTCTTCAGCAAATTCTTCAAACAGTGACAGTGAAAAACATCAACATACAATCTGAGGAATGTAAAGAGTTGAAGGAACAGAACCCGTTTCAGAGTGAAGACAGTGGTTGATGACCCAGTTCCAACTGTTGTGACAGTTGTACATCTGGTTTGGAGCGGCTTGGTATTGAAACCAAAAGACACATAGTCCCGGGACACACAGTCCCTACCGTATTCTCCTTGGGCTAAGAACACACAGTCCTCGCCCAACACTCGTGGTAAGTCTTTAGGGAAGACTTCCAAACCCTCACAAACTTGGTCACCTGGCGATCCACAATTGACTGCTGGATTGATCTAGACCATGACGCCTAACCGTCTCGAGGATGCACGGTCCTCAAAGGTAAAAGACTTCAGTCCCACACAGGAACAACTTCTTCAGTGATGCTCAATCACTTGGTTTTTGGTTTGTGGTTTGGTGTTTGGGGTATTTCGTCACTGATGAATTACTCTCGAAGACTCCGAGGAATTTGGGTTGCTCTTATGACAAGTGTCAGTTTCTAACGGAGCAGCCAACCAGCTAATGGTTGCGGGGGGCGGCTATTTATAGCATGGGAGCATCCCGACATGATTTGACATTAATGCCCTTAAATAATATGACCGTTGGTGTGGATAAGATCAATGATGCGGCGCGACTTGCGGTAACGGTCGGGACCCTCAACTGTGAGAGTCCTCATGTCTCTCATATTCCTCACTTGAGGCTTTTGGTAGGATTAGGCTTGGGTTGAGCATCATGAGGAAATTCATTCCGACGTGTTACTTTGACCCCCTTTAACAGTACGATGTTCCTATAACTCAAAAGTGAAGAAAATTAAACAGACAGAATAAATCTTCATGCTTCAAAATCTTCAGATTGTTTTTCTTCAGGACACACCGAATTCCTCATCTTCAATTTCTTCATGAGGAATATCAATTTCATCGCAATTTCTTCGCGATTCAGTTCTTCAGCTTCAAACCAATTTCTTCAGCCGAAGATATACATTTTTAGGGGTCGATATTCATCGAATATTTCAAACTCCTTAGCGACTTATAGATCCTATGTACACTCATGAACACATTAGATACTTAACCTATAAGTCTTCAAACCACCAAAATCACTAAGGGGCACTAGATGCACTTGCAGTAGTATGGACTCTCTAATAGATAAGGGATAATGAATATGATAGCCACTCAGCATGTCATCATGGTCTTCTCCTTACAACCCAAAGAAGAAATAAAAACTATTTACACGGGAAATCCCGCAACAAGCAAAAGAAGAACGGAAAATATTTTTGGTTTTTCTTTTAACACTACAAGTAAACAAACTAGAAGGTAAAGCTAGAACTAATTTTTTTGGATTTTCTCCAGGTTAATGAAACACACAAGAAGAAAACAAAAAGAAGGAATAAACTACTATGGATGGTACAAGGAAAAAGTATGATCACCGACAACTGGAATGAATGTGTGAACATTAATGTAATGTCGGTGAGAAATACGTACTCTCCCAAGATTAGCCTTTTGGCCTAAGTTGGTCTAAGGCCATGGCTGGCCCGGATAATACCCCAAGTCATAGTTGGGGTTGTACAGGGCTGCGGCGGCTGCCGCCTGAACGGCTTCAGTGTGGAGGCAAGCGGACTTTGCCTCTATCTCGTACTCATCTGCCTCCTCTCGAGTTAAAAAGTACCTTTGTTTTTCCTGAAAATTAAAGAAGGCAGGAGAAGGAAGGGTAATATGGACAGCATGTTGTCTATCAAAAGTTAGTCGATAGAGGAGGTGTTGATCATTTATTTTGAGGAACTGGTAGAGCACCATAGCCTCATAATCAAGAAAAGCAGGTGGTAGCTCAACATCATTCTCCTTTATAGGTGTCCTAAGATAATTGGCTACACGGGTGGCATAAATTCCACCAAAGAAATCTCCTTCCTTTGCATTTTTGTGTAGCCTCCTAGCAATAATAGTTCCTAAGTTATATTGTTACCACCCATGACCACACTCTTAAGAATACTAAGGTCAGGTACGCAAAGGTGGCAATGTTCATGTTTACTGTTAATACATCTACCTATGAAGAGAGCAAGATAATGTATGACAGGAAAGTGAATGCACCTCACGGTAGCCTATCTAATATTTCTAGTTTCTCCCCTAGCGATGGTAGCAAGAAAATCATTACATTCAGCTTTGTGAGGATCACTAAAGCTACCCCGTGGAATTTTGCATGCATGGTTAAAATCATCTAGGTCCATAGTATAAGATTCATCATAAAGATTAAATAGGATGGAATGTGTGTTACGCCTGGACGAAAATTCAAACCTGTGCACGGAAGAATCAGTGAGTTGATAATATTGCTTGCATTGGTCTGAAACAAATTCTTGAAGGCCAGCATTTCGTATATACGCGTAAAATTCTTCCTTGAATCCAGACTGGACCATGAATGATTCCGATGGCCAGTCACAAGGCCGCACTTGAGCTTCCCTTGGGTGTTCAAGGTCGGGCTCGCGTATCGCGAGTCTCGGGGTTTTCTTGCTCGAGTAACCACCTTGGTATATTTTCCTTAACATTTTACTTTTTTTCCTGAAAAATAAATCTGAAATTTTTAGAGACTCCACGTAAAAATGAACAAAACTCAATCAAAGCTCATAGCAACTACTCCCACAAGTGTCTAGAAGCTATATCATGCATCAAAACTACTTGGAACCCTACAATTTTGACATTCAAGCTCAAGAACAAGGTCACCACAGCACGAAGATTTTGCAAAATATAAAGTACTAGAACAAAAACTAATTGGACCATTGAAGGAGTCACATACCGATGAACAATCCCCTAAAATAGTTTTGCAAATGAAGCTTTGAGCAAGGAGATCGAAAATGGCAGCAAGATGAGCTAAAACACGGGTTTGAGCAATGGTGGGATTTTTTCTGGAGGAAGAAGGAGTGGATGGGTACTGGAATAAGTGAAGGGGCCCCATGTGGGACCCACAAGCTAGGGGGCACGCCCAGGGGGGTGGTCGCGCCCTGCAGGCTTGTGGCCCACTGGTGCAGCCCCGTGATGTGTTCTTAGTACTAGAAATTCTTAAATATTCTAGAAACAATCATACTAGATTTTGAGGGAGTTCTGAGAACTTTTATTTTTCAGGATATTTTTCTATTGTATGGATAAAACGAAAACTAGAGAAATAATATCCTTTTTCTAAATTGAAACTAAGGAACATGAAATAAAAAGTTAGGTACAGAAGGTTGTGCTTTCTAAATTCATCCATCTCATGCCCGCAAAAAAAAATCCATCAATAAGGTTGATCAAGTCTTATTGACAAACTTTTTTCGAATGACATGGAACCGGAGAACTTTCGAATAACACTAGGTTACCTCAATGGGGATATGCATGTCCCCAACAATAAGTATATCATATTTGTTCTTGACAGTGAGAAGAGGGAATTCAAAGTCTCCAATAATGAATGTTGGAATTTTTTCAATGGAGTTGATGCTATGAACTTGAGATTGTTCCTTCGGAAAGTGTATCGTATGCTCATTACCATTGACATGAAAAGTGACATTGCCTTTGTTGCAATCAATAACAACCCCTACAGTATTCAAAAAGGGTCTACCAAGGATGATAGACAAACTGCCGTCCTTGGGAATATCAAGAATAACAAAGTCTGTTAAGATAGTAACGTTTGCAACCACAACAGGCACATCCTCACAAAATACCGATAGGTAAAGCAGTTGATTTATCAGCCATTTGAAGAGAGATTTCACTAGGTGTCAACTTATTCAAATCAATTCTATGATACAAAGAGAACGACATAACACTAACACCAGCTCCAAGGTCACATAAAGCAGTTTTAACACAATTTCCTTTAATGGAGCATGGTATAGTAGGTACTCCGGGATCTCCTAGTTTCTTTGGTATTCCACCCTTAAAAGTATAATTAGCAAGCATGGTGGAAATCTCAGCTTCAGGTATCTTTCTTTTATTAGTAGCAATATCTTTCATGTACTTAGCATAAGGAGACATTTTCAGAATATCAGTTAAGCGCATACGTAAAAAGTTAGGTCTCAGCATTTCAGCAAAATGCTCAAAATACTCACCATCCTTTTTCTTGGAAGGTTTAGGAGGAAAGGGAATGGGTTTCTGAACCCATGGTTCTCTTTTTCTACCATGCTTCCTAGCAACAAAATCTCTTTTGCCATATCTCTTATTCTTAGGTTGTGGGTTATCAAGATCAACAACAGGTTCAATCTCCACATCATTGTCCTTACTAGGTTGTCACTAGGTTCATGTTCATTACCAGATTGTGTCTCGGCATCAGAAATAGAGATATCATTTGGGTTTTCATGTGACTCTATAGAAGGTTCACTAGCAGCATGCAAAGTCCTATCATCATTATTTTTGTTTTTATTAGAAGAACCAGGTACATCAATAGTAACTCTCGGAGAATCTTGCTCAACTCTCTTAGGATGGCCCTCAGGATACATAGGTTCCTGAGTCATTCTACCACCTCTAGTCACAACTCTAAAAGAATTATCATTGTTCTTGTTAGTCATCTCATTGAGCAAATCATTTTGTGCCTTAAGTACGTGTTCGACTTGAGTAGTTACCATGGAAGCATGTTTACTAATAAGCCTAAGGTCATTAACAGTTCTACTCATATATTCATCCAAGCGATCAAGCATGTAAGCATTATGTTTCAATTGTCTACTAACATAAGCATTGAAATTTCTTCATTAGGTGGTAGATTCTTAACATCTTCAGCTTTAATACCTTTTTCTTTCATAGATTATGTTGCCTCTTGCATATCTTCAGGACTGAGGAATAGAATACCTATTTTATTCAGAGTTGGTTTTGGGGGTGGTTCGGGAATAGTCCAATCATTATCATTGCTCAATATTTTATTCAATAGCAGTTCAGCTTGTTCAATAGTTCGTTCCCTGGAAACACAACCAGCACAACTATCTAGGTGGTCCCTAGAAGCATCGGTTAGTCCATTATAAAAGATATCAAGTATTTCATTTTTCTTGAGAGGGTGACCAGGCAAAGCATTAAGTAACTCAAGAAGTCTCCCCCAAGCTTGTGGGAGACTCTCTTCTTTTATTTGCACAAAGTTAAATATTTCCTGCAAGGCAGCTTGTTTCTTATGGGAAGGAAAATATTTTTTAGAGAAGTAGTAAATCATATCCCGAGGAGTACACACACAACCAGGAGCAAGAGAATTAAACCATAGCTTAGCATCACCCTTTAATGAGAACGGAAACAGCTTAAGAATATAATAATAATGATTTTTTTCCTCATGAGTAAATAGGGTGGCTATATCATTCAATTTAGTAAGGTGTGCCACAATAGTTTAAGATTCATAACCTTTAAAAGGATAAAATTCTACCAAAGTAATTAACTGGGGATTGACAGAGAATTCATAATCCTTATCAGTAATACAGATAGGTGAAGTAGAAATTTTTGGATCATATGGCATTCTAGCGTTCAAAGATTTTTCCTTCCACTTGCATATCAATTTCTTAAGATCATCGCTATCCTTACAAGCAAGAAAGTCCCTAGCTATTTATCCTTCCATAACATAACCCTCAGGTATAATAGGCAATTCATATCTAGGAGAGCTAGGCTAGTAGGTGAATCATAGTGTTCAGTTTCATCAGATTCAGCAATATTATCAGTCTCAGCATTCACTCTAGCAATTTGTTCATCAAGAAATTCACCAAGTGGTACAGTAGTATCAAGAAAAATATCATCATAAGCATCATGCATAGTAGAAGTAGCATCATCAATTACTTGCGACATATAAGATTCAATGGCAGGTGGTAGTGTCGCAAATTTACTCATAACAGACGGTGAATCAAGTGTAGAGCTAGATGGCACTTCCTTACCTGCCCTCATAGTTGAGGGGTAGATCTTGGTTTTAGCGTCTTTAAGATTCTTCATTATGATCAATAGATATAAATTCCAAGTGACTCAGAGAATAGAGCTATGCTCCCGGGTAACGGCGCCAGAAAAAGGTCTTGATAACCCACAAGTATAGGGGATCGCAACAGTTTTCGAGGGTAGAGTATTCAACCAAAATTTATTGATTCGACACAAGGGGGGCCAAATAATATTCTTGAGTATTAGCAGCTGAGTTGTCAATTCAACCACACGTGAAAAACTCAATATCTGCAGCAAAGTATTCAGTAGCAAGGTAGTATGGAAGTAACGGTAACAGTGGCAAACGAGACCGTAGCAGTTTTGTAGTAATTGTAACAGTAGCAACGGAAAAGTAAATTAGCAAGGACCAATATGTGGAAAGCTCGTAGGCAATGGATCAGTGATGGATAACTATGTCGGATGGCATTCATCATGCAACAGTCATAACATAGGGTGAGACAGAACTAGCTCCAATTCATCAATGTAATGTAGGCATGTATTCCATATATAGTCATGCGTCCTTATGGAAAAGAACTTGCATGAAATCTTTTGTCCTACCTCCCGTGGCAGCGGGGTCCTAATGGAAACTAAGGTATATTAAGGCCTCCTTCTAATACAGAAACGGACCAAAGCATTAGCACTTAGTGAATACATGAACTCCTCAAACTACGGTAATCACGGGAAAGAATCCCAGTTATTGTCACCCTGGGGGATGCGGATCGTAACTCATAATAGGTGTCTATAACTTGCAAGATAGGATCAAGAACACATATATATTCATGAAAACATAATAGGTTCATATATGAAATCATGGTACTCGGGCCCTAGTGACAAGTATTAAGCATAGCAAAGTCATAGGAACATCAATCTCAGAACATAATGGATACTAGGGATCAAACCCTAACAAAA
Source organism: Hordeum vulgare subsp. vulgare (assembly GCF_904849725.1). Classification (NCBI taxonomy): domain Eukaryota; kingdom Viridiplantae; phylum Streptophyta; class Magnoliopsida; order Poales; family Poaceae; genus Hordeum; species Hordeum vulgare. Next base: position 493,854,006 of record NC_058524.1, on the reverse strand, counting down.
CTAACTCGATTACATGATAGATCTCATCCAACCCGTCAATGTCCAGCAAGCCTACGATGGAATTACTCATGAACGGCGGAGAGCATCATGAATCTGGTGATGAAGGACGGTTGGTGATGACGACGGTGTCGATTTCCCCTCTCCGGAGCCCAAATCAGACTCCAGATATGCCCTCCCGAGGAAGAACAGGAGGTGGCGGCGGCTCCGCATCGTAAAACATGATGAACTCTTGTCTTTGTTTTTTTCTCCGCAGATGGAAATATATAGGAGTGGAAACGAGGTCGGTGGAGCTCCAGGGGCCCCACAAGCCAGGGGCGTGGCCTAGGGAGCTTGTGGCCTAGGGGTGGCCCCTGTGTGGTAGATTATTTCACCATATTTTTTATTAAATCCAGAAATATTCTCCGTAAATTTCCAGGTCAATCCGAGAACTTTTATTTCTACACAAAAATAACACCAAGGCAATTCTGCTCAAAACAACGTTAGTCCGAGTTTGTTCCATTCAAATCATACAAATTAGAGTCCAAAATAAGGGCAAAAGAGTTTGGAAAAGTAGATACATTGGAGACGTATCACCTCGACATAGACAAGTGTTGTTAGTTGATAACAGGATCACATCATAAGGGGAATGATGTGATGGACAATACCCAAACTATAAACATAGCATGTGATCGTGTCATTTTGTTGCTACTGTTTTCTACGTGTCAAGTATACATTCCTATGACCATGAGATCATGTAGCTCACTCACACCGGAGGAATGCCTCGCATATATCAAATGTCGCAATGTTACTATGTGATTATAAAGGTGCACTACAGGTATCTCCGAAGGTGTCCTTTGAGTTAGCATGGATCAAGACTGGAATTTGTCACTCCGTATGACGGAGAGGTATCTCGGGGCCCACTCGGTAATACAACATCACAAAGAAGCCTTGTAAGCAATGTGACTAAAGAGTTAGCCACATGATCTTGTATTACGGAACGAGTAAAGAGACTTCCCGGTAACGCGATTGAAATAGGTATAGAGAGACCGACGATCGAGTCTTGGCCAAGTAACATACCGAAGGATAAAGGGAATATAATACATGATTAACTAAATCCTAGACAAAGAGGTTCAATCGATAAGATCTTCGCAGAATATGTGGATCCAGTATGGGCATCCAGGTCCCGCTATTGGATATTGATTGGAGAGTGTCTCAGTCATGTCTACATAGTTCTCGAACCCGCAAGGTCTACACACTTAAGGTTCGGTGACGTTTCGATATAGTTGAATTATTGATGTTGGTAACCGAATGTTGTTCGAAGTCCTGGATGAGATCCCAGATGCCATGAGGGTTTCCGGAATGGTCCGAAAACGAAGATTGATATATAGGATTGTTGCATTTGGCTTCCGAAAATATTTCGGGCATTACTAGTAAAGTAGCGGGAGTGATGAATGGGTTCCGGGGTTTTACCAGGAGGGGCCACTCACCCGGGAGAGGACCTAATAGGCCTATGGGTGGCGCACCAACCCTTAGTGGGTTGGTGAGGCCAACCTTATAACCTATTTTGGCCAAAGAAAAAAAAAGAAAAAAGAAAAAAAAGGAAGGAGGTGGACAAGTGGGGTAGGAGTCCTCCACCAAACCGAATTGGAGGAGGACTCCTCCCTCTTGGTTCGGCCGAACCCTCCTACTTTGAGTAGGAGGCAAGGCAAGCCTCCCTCTTGTTCCACCTATATATAGTGGAGGTTTGAGAGGTTTTTTGCACTCCAAGCCATTTTGTAGCCCTCTCTCCCTCCACCACTTCGTGACACCCCGTAGCTAGTTCGGTGCTGCATGAAGAAGCCCTGCCGAAGTAGCTCCACCACCATCACCGCCACGCCGTCGTGCTGTCGGAGAATTCAACTACCACTTCTTCTATCTTGCTGGATCAAGAAGGCAGAGATCGTCATCAAGCTGTACCTGTGCTGAACGCGGAGATGTCGTCCGTTCGACGCTAGATCGGGACGGAGTTCGTGGGACGCTTGCGATTCAGATCGCGAAGACGTTCGACTACATCAACCGTGTTTCTTGACGCTTCCCGCTTAGTGATCTACAAGGGTATGTGTATCTGATCTCCCCTCTCGTAGATGATCATCACCATGATAGGTTTTCCGTGTGCGTAGGAATTTTTTTGTTTCCCATGCAACGTTCCCCAACAGCGGCAGCGCTGCGCCATGGAGGAGACCTTTGCCCGTCGTCGTGGCCGCGAGGAGGGCGGTGTCGTCATCCTGGATGAGAGCGATGAGGAGGCGCCGACACCTTCGAACCTAGTTCTCCTCGGCGACCCAGGGCAGGGGTGCAGCAAGGACGGCGGCGGAGCAGGCGACGACGGCGACTGCACCAACTTCTACAAGCTCCTCGGCATGTAGAAGGCGGCGATGGGCGACGGGCGGTAGTGGCGGAATAATCTAGTTTTAGCTTAGTTTAATGTTTAGTTCTTTTTTTATTTCACTTTTTGTACAAAATTTATTGGAACTATGAATTTTGTTTGAATTTGATTGGGTTTTGGCCGAATTTGGGATGATTTTAAATTTTTTTAAAACCTTTCGGGCAACCTTTGGGGGGGGGCTACTGCGAACCCGAGCCCCCCCAGGGCGATTTTTTTGCCGGCGCGCCCCCAGGTGGTGCTATTTCACGCCCGTGGGGGGGTGAACAGCTGGAAATGCTCTAAAGAAGTAGAAAACTTAGCTAAGTTGTGAGCATCCCAATTCGAAGTTCACCCTCAAAGACAAAGACACAACTATTAAACTATCTTGCCCTTGCAATGATCTCTTTGATGATTACAGAATATCTACCTTCAGTGCCCCTTTGAATCTCCGACATCACTGACATGGAGTCACATGCAATAACGAGTTTGTCTACTGCTATATCTAGAGCAAGAGATAGAGCCTCCCGACACAAGGGCTTCTAGAGTAGCAGGATCAGCGATGCTCGAGAAAGCCACCGCAGAGGAGTCCAAGAACAACCCATTTTCATCCCTACAAACTGCCGAAGAGGCGCCATTCTGCCTAATTTTGGATAGGGAGCTGTCAACACGAATCTTAACATGACCCTCTCGTGGAGGTTTCCACGTCTTCTTGCTACTAGAGGCCCCTATGGTGCTACTTCCTATTGCCCATGTTGGATTTGTTGCAGTGTTCTGTAGCACTTCCAGCTCATCTATAAAGCTGTTGATGAAGGAATGAGTAGCGTGTGGACTTTGAAGAATTCCATCGTGTACCGCCTTTCGCCTAACAGTCCAGATCACCCAAAGTGTGGCTACCAACTCAATCAGTTTCTTTTGTGGCAATCTATCAATAATCTCAAAAATCCAGTTCTTTGCGTTCGGATCAGTCATGGCCTGGATATGATCGACAATATCCAAATCAGCTAATGCACATACACATCTCGCAATAGAGCATTCAAGGAGGGAGTGTCGCCAAGAATCTTGAGAACCACATAACTGACGCTTATCGTCATCCGCCATGTTTCGGTTGTGTCGGACATACTCACTTGGGATCGAGAATTTTGCTAACCTCCATAAGAAGTTTCTTATCTTTCTGGGGACCTCAATAGACCACAACGAAGACCATGCTTTGCCTCATCCTCATAATTTGATATCCTAGGATTGTTTTGAAGCCAATCATCTCTCCTTATCTTGGTGTCAACAAGCATTCGATATGCCGATCTTACCGTGAAGATGACATTTTTCTCTGCATTCCAGTCCCAAAAGTCCTCCATGTTCCTTGTGCATAAAGGAATACTCATAATAGTATTTGCATCAGGAGCAAGAAAGGCTTGTCTTATCAAATCATGCCTCCATGTAGCACTACTAGCATCAATAAGCTCACTCACCCTCGTTGTAGGATTATTCATAAGACATGCTATTAGTCTCATCGACACATTATTCGGCAACCAATTTTGCTCCCATATCAGCGTTGCAGCTCCATCCATTATCCTCCAAATGAGTCCCTGGCAGAGCACATCTCTCCCCTCCAGTATGGCGTGCCAAACCTGTAAAGGCCTGCTTCCCAACTTGGCTGAAAGAATATCCCTATTAGGGAAATAAATATCTTTGAGCAACCGCGCACACAAGGACTCTGCATTATGAAGTAGGCACCAAGATTGTTTTGCTAGCAGTGCCAAATTGAAAAGCTCAAAATCTCAAAAACCAGGACCAACCATAAACTTTGGTTGTGTCATAAATTTCCATGAAACCCAGATTGGTTTACATTTTCCTTCTTTACTCCCCAACCAAAACTACGTGATAAGTTTGTTCAATGTTCGCAAAGTCCCCTTGGTAACTTGAAGCAAGACATCGAAAAAACGGGCACTGTCTGAGCAATTGTTTTCACTAAAACTTCCTTCCCTGTCAAAGAAATGGTTCTCCCTATCCATCCCTTCACTTTACTCCACAATCTATCTTTTAAGTACTTGAAAGCACCAAATTTTGAGTTCCCCACATCAAAAGTTTTACCAAGGTACTTTTCATGCAAAGTTTCATTAGGAACATTCAGTAATCTCTTGATCTCCTCTTTAACATTTGTCGGGCATCCCTTGCTAAAAAATAGATGATTTCATAGGGTTTACTCTGTGGCCAGAAGCTTGACAATATTTTTCCAATGGGGTTTAAACCTCTCTTGCTCGAGCACCATTAGCTTTGATAAACAGCAGGCTATCATCCGCAAACAATAGGTGGTTAACAGGTGGTGCCGTGGGCGCCACTTGTACCCCCACCCAGCTGAGATGACCGTTCTAAGTTTTTTTAGGAGGCATGAAAGGCCCTATGCTTCCAACAAAAACAGGTTCATGTTTTTTCAATGTTTTTCAAACTCAATTGTACTATACCCGAGAGTAGCCACTACTTAGGGCCGCTCACCACAAACCGTCCGTTTTCTGGTAGTGAACACATCAGATCTCGATCGCTCGCCAGAACCAAGACAAAATTGTGTGCACACACTAGGGCACCTTGAATCATAGACCAAAGGATAAGGAAACCCCCGGTAAGATCGAAAATGACTGGATGGCCCCTGCTGTTCGGCGCACGGTAGCTCATGGAGAGAGATGTCAAATCCCCTGAGCGTCCCGACACATATATCAACATAGGAAGAAAAAGTTTGTTCTTGAATTTGAAATGCAACATTCAAATGTTTAACATAGTATAAGTATAACTAATATAAATAGATGATTCCATTAAAGAAAATTCTAAGATCTAAATTTTCTATAGCTCTTATAACATTTTGCACTTTGCTAAACATTGTATGATTGCTACATCGTCAAATGAACTTTTAGTTCCCTGATGCTATAGAACTTCTACCAATACTCACTACACAAATGTTTGTCTTAGTCCAGTTCCAACAAAACTAATAATGAACAACATAATGTTTCAGGAGAATAACTAACCTGTTAGTGCCTTCTTTGAACACTACAGTCTCGACTATGCAGTGATGCCATCTTGCCATGCTTGTCACAGAGCAACTGAACCTCTGGATGTCGGCTTGACAAAGAAAGAACAGAAAGGCAAGACTTTGAATAAATGAACTATAATAGTACATAATAAGCATTTGTCGAATACCGAACATGAGTAACACAAAGATACAACAGAAAATAATTGTTGGGGAACGTCGCATGGGAAACAATTTTTTTTCCTACGCGCACACAAGATCTATCGATAGTGATGATCATCTACGAGAGGGGAGAGTGCATCTACATACCCTTGTAGATCACTAAGCGGAAGCATATATAACGTGGTTGATGTAGTCAAACATCTTTGCAATCTCATCACAATCCGTCCCGTTCTAGCGCCGAACAAATGTCACCTCTATGTGCAGCACACGTACGGCTCGATGACGTCTCCTCCTTCTTGATCCAGCAAGAGAGGAAGGAGAAGTAGATCGTATATCAACCAACACGATGGCATGGTGGAGATGATGGTAGAGCAGTGCCAGCAGGGCTTCGCCAAGCGCTGTTGTAATCGATCTCAGGAGAAAATAGAGTTATGGGAGAGGTAGGGCTGTTTCCGGGGCATGGGAATTGGTGTGTTCAGCCCCTAACTCTCCCCCACTATATATAGGAGGAAAGAGGGATGGCTGGGTCGCAGCCCTAGCCCCTCCTCCAAGGAGGGGCGTGGGCCTAGTGAGGTTTCCTCCCTCCCCAAGGTACCTAGGAGGTGCCTTCCCCTTTAGGGACTCTTCCCTCGAAACCACATGGGCCCTTGGGGGCTGGCCCAACAAGGATTGGACGCCACCTTACAGCCCAGTCATGTCCTAGGGGATACAGGAACTCTTCCGGAACCCTTTGGAACCTTCCGGAACCTTCCAAAAGCTTCTCGGTACAATACCGATAAAACCCGAAACTTTTCTGGTAGCCAAAATAGGACTTCCCATATATAAATCTTTACCTCCAGACCATTTCGGATCTCCCCTTGACGTCCTAGATCTCATCCGGGACTCCGGACAACATTCGGTCACCAATGTACAAATCCCAATACTACTCTAGTGTCATCGAACTTTAAGTGTGCAGACCCTACGAGTTCGAGAACTATGCAGACATGACCGAGACACCTCTACGGTCAATAACCAATGGCGGCACCTGGATGCCCACATTGGTTCCTACATATTCTACAAAGATCTTTATCATTCAAACCAGGATGTCAAGGATTCAATCAATCCCGTATACTGTTCCCTTTGTCCATCGTGTGTTACTTGCGAGAGATTCTATCGTCGATATCCCCATACCTAGTTCAATCTCATTACCGACAAGTCTCTTTACTCGTTCCGTAATACAAGATCCCGTGACTAACTCCTTAGTCACATTTCTTGCAAGCTCATTGTGATGTTGTATTATCGAGTGGGCCCAGAGATACCTCTCCGTCACACGGAGTGACAAATCCTAGTCTTGATCCATGCCAACCCAACAGACACCTTCGGAGATACCTGTAGAGCACCTTTATAGTCACCTAGTTACGTTGTGACGTTTGATACACACAAGGTATTCATTCGGTGTCTGGGAGTTGCATGATCTCATGGTCATAGGAACATATACATTGACATGCAGAAAACAGTAGCAATAAACTGACAAGATCATATGCTACGTTCGTAGTTTTGGTCCTGCCCATCACATCATTCTCCTAATGATGTGATTCCATTATCAAACGACATCTCATGTCTAGAGCCAGGAAACCTTGACCATCTTTGATCAACGAGCTAGTCCTTGAGAGGCTCACTAGGGACAGTGTGTTGTGTATGTATCCACACATGTATTTGAGTTTCCAATCAATACAATTCTAGCATGGATAATAAACGATTATCATGAACAAGGAAATATTATAATAACCAATTTATTATTGCCTCTAGGGCATATTTCCAACAGTCTCCCACTTGCACTAGAGTCAATAATCTAGTTCACATCACTATGTGATTGTAATGAATCTAACACCTATGCAGTTGTGGGGTTTGATCATGTCTTGATCGTGAGAGGTTTTCAGTCAACGGGTCTGAAACATTCAGAATAGTGTGCTCTTTTACAAATATCGTTGTCATACTGTAGATGCTTCTACCACTCTTCACTTGGAACAATTCCAAACGACTGCTCCACTATACGAATCAGGTTTACTACTTAGAGTCATCCAGATTAGTGTCAAAGCTTGCATCGACGTAACCCTTTACGTTGAACTCTTTTATCACCTCCGTAATCGAGAAAAATTCCTTAGTCCGCTAGTTACTAAGAATAACTTTTGACCGCTATCCAGTAATCCATTCCAGGAGCACTTTTGTACCCCTTGACAGATTGATGGCCAGGCACGCATAAGGTGCGGTACACAACATAGCATACTGTAGAGCCTATGGCCAATGCACAGGGGACGACCTTCGTCCTTTCTCTTTCTTCTGCCGTGGTCGGGCTTTGAGTCTTACTCAAATTTCACACCTTTACAAGACGGACAAGAACTCCTTCTTTGACTGATTTATTTGAACTCCTTCAAAAATCTTGTCAAGGTATGTATTCATTGAAATTTTTATCAAGCATCTTGATCTATCTTCATAGATCTTGGTGCTCAATATTCAAGTAGCTCAATCTAGGTTTTCCTTTGAAAAACTCCTTTCAAACAACCCTCTATGCTTTCCAGAAATCCTACATTATTTCCGATCAACAATGTGTCAACCACATATACTCATCAGAAATAGTATAGTGCCCCACTCACTTTCTTGGAAATACAAGTTTCTCATACACTTTGTATAAACCCAAAAACTTTGATCATCTCATCAAAGTGTATATTCCAACTCCGAGATGCTTGCTCCAGTCCATAGAAGGAACGCTGGAGCTTGCATACTTGTTAGCATCCTTAGATCGACAAAACCTTCTGGTTGTATCACATACAATCTTTCCTCAAGGAAACCGTCGAGGAAACGATGTTTTAACATCCATCTGCAAGATTTCATAAATATAGTGCAGCAACTGCTAAGATAATTCCAACAGACTTTTAGCTTCGCTACGAGTGAGAAAGTCTCATCGCAGTCAACTCCTTGAACTTGTCCTAATTTTTTTGCAACAAGTCGAGCTTTCTAAATGGTGACTTTCACCATCATCGTCTGTCTTGCTTTTAAAAATCCATCCGTACTTAACAGTCTTACGACCATCGAGTAGTTCTTCCAAAGTACACACTTTGTTTTCATTCATGGATCCTATCTCGGATTTCATGTCCTCCAGCCATTCGTCGGAATCCAGGCCCACCATCGCTCCCCCATAGCTCGTATGTTCATTTTTGTCCAGCAACATGACCTCCAAGACAGGATTACTGTACCACTCTGGAGCAATACGTTTCCTGTCGACCTACAAGGTTTTGTAGTAACTTGATCCGAAGCTTCATGATCACCATCATCAGCTTTCCACTTCAACTAGTGTAGGTGCCACAGGAACATCTTCCCGTGCCCTGTTACGCATTGGTTGAAGTGATGGTTTAACAACTTCATCAAGTTTCCCCCATCCTCCCACTAAATTCTTTCGAGAGAAACTTTTCTTGAGAAAGGACCCGTTTCTACAAACAAACACTTTGCTTTCGGATCTGAGATAGGAGGTATTCCCAACTGTTTTGGGTATCCTATGAAGATGCATTTATCTGCTTTGGGTTCGAGCTTCTCAGAATGAAACTTTTTCACATAAGCGTCGCAGCCCCAAACTTTTAAGAAACGATAGCTTAGGTTTCTCCAAACCATAGTTCATACAGTGTCATCTCAAGGGAATTATGTGGTGCCCTATTTAAAGTGAATGTGGTTGTCTCTAATGCTTAACCCAAAAACGATAGTGGTAATTCGATAAGAGACGTCATAGTATGCACCATATCCAATAGGGCGTGGCTATGACGTTCGGACACACCATCACACTATGGTGTTCCAGGTGGCATGAGTTGTGAAACAATTTTCACATTGTCTTAAATGTTTACCAAACTCACAACTCAGATATATATTTACCTCCACGATCACATCGTAGACATTTTATCCTCTTGTCACGACGATCTTCAACTTCACTCTGAAATTGCTTAAACTTTTCAATATTTCAGACTTGTAGTTCATCAAGCAAATACACTGGTATCTACTCAAATCATTAGTGAAGTAATAAAATAATGATATCCACTCCGTGCCTCACCCCTCATTGGACTGCAGACATCAAAATGTATTATTTCCAACAAGTCACTTGCTCGTTCCATCTCACTGAAAACGAGGCCTTAAGTTGTCTTGCCCATGTGGCATGATTTGCATGTCTCAAGTGATTCAAAATCAAGTGAGTCTAAACAATCCATCTGCATGGAGTTTCTTCTTGTGTTTACACCAATAGGCATGGTTCGCATGTCTCAAATGATTCAAAAATGAGTGAGTCCAAAGATCCATCAGCATGCAGCTTCTTCATGCGTTTTATACCAATATGACTCAAGCGGCAGTGCCACAAGTAAGTGGTACTATCATTACTACTTTGTATCTTTTGGCATCAATATTATGAACATATGTATCACTACGATCGAGATTCAATAAATCATTCATTTTAGGTGCAAGACCATTGAAGGTATTATTCAAGTAAACAGAGTAACCATTATTTTCTTTAAATGAATAACCGTATTGCGATAAACACAATCTAGTCATGTCTATGCTCAACGCAAACACCAAATAACAATTATTTAAGTTCAACACTAATCCCGATGGTAGAGGGAGCGTGCAATGTTTGATCACATCAACCTTGGAATTACTTCCAACACACATCGTCACCTCACCCTTGCTAGTATCCGTTTTATCTGTAGCTATAATTTCGAGTCACTAACACTTAGCAACTGAACCGGTATCTAATACCCCGGTGCTACTTGGAGTACTAGTAAGGTACACATAAATATCATGTATATCCAATATACTTTTGTCGACTTTGCCAGCCTTCTCATCTACCAAGTATCTAGGGTAGTTCCGCTTCAGTGATTGCTCCCCTCATAACATAAGCACTTAGTCTCGGGTTTGGGTTCAACCTTGGGTTTCTTTACCGGAGCAGCAACTAGTTTGCCATTCATGAAGTATCCCTTCTTGCCCTTGCCCTTCTTGAAACTAGTGGTTTCACTAACCATCAACAAGTGATGCTCCTACTTGATTTCTTCTTTCGCGGTGTCAAACATCACAAATAACTCAGGGATCATCATCTCTATCCCTAACATGTTATAGTTCATTACGAAGCTCAGTAGCTTGATGGCAGTGACTTTGGAGAACTATGTCAATCACTATCTTATCTGGAAGATCAACTCCACTCGATTCAACCGATTGTAGTACTCACACAATCTGAGCACATGCTCAACAATTAAGATTTTCTCCCTTACTTCGCAGGCCAATAATCTTGTCGGATGTCTCATACCTCTCAACGCGGCCACGAGCCTGAAATCCCAATTTCAGCTCTTGGAACATCTCATATGTTTTGTGGCGTTCAAAACGTCATCGACGCCTCAATTCTAAGCCATTAAGTATTATGCACTGAACTATCTCGTAGTCATAAAAAATGTGTATGCCAGATGTTCGCAACATCCACAGATGACGCTCGGAGTTCACCTGACCGAGCAGTGCATTAAGGACATAAGCCTTGTGTGTATCAATGAGGACAATCCTTAGTTTACGGACCCAGTCCGCATAATTGCTACTATCATCTTTCAACTAAGTTTTCTCTAGGAACATATCAGAAAGAGTAGAGGTGCAACGCAAGCTACAACATAATTTGCAAAATCATTTTTATCTATGTTCATGATAATAAGTTCAATTAATCATATTACTTGTGCTTCTTAATCTCCATCACCAAAGCACCGACATGATCTCCATTGTCACGGGCACCACACCATGATCTCCATCATTGTGGTGCCATCGAGGTTAGCACGCCACCTATGCCGTTACTACTAAATCCACTAAACTAGCGATAAAGTAAAGCATCCCCGGGCGCAAAAATAATTAAAGACAATCCTATGGCTCCTGTCGGTTGCCGTAGCATCGACGTGCAAGTCGATATTTAACTACTACGACATGATCATCTCATACATCAAATATATCATATCATTTCTTTGGCCATATCACATCACAACATACCCTCAAAAACAAGTTAGACGTCCTCTAATTTGTTGTTGCATGTTTTACGTGGCTGCTATGGGTATCTAGTATGATCGCATCTTACTTACGCAAAACCACAATAGTGATATGCAAGTTGCTATTTAACCTTCTCCAAGAACTGCCTCGGTCAAATATGATTCAATTAAAGTTGGAGAAACAGACAATTACCAGTCATCTTCATGCAACAAGTTGCATGTTAGTCGATGAAACCGGTCTCTCGTAAGCGTACGAATAATTTTGGTTCGGGCCGCTTCATCCAACAATACTGCTGAATCAAGAAAAGAATAAGGAGGGAAGCAATCTGAACATCAACGCCCACAAACTCCTTTGTGTTCTACTCGAGATGTCATCTATGCATAGACCTCGCTCATGATGCCACTGTTGGGGAAAGTCGCATGGAAAACAAAAAATTTCCTACGCGCACACAAGATCTATGCATGGTGATGACCATCTACAAGAGGGGAGAGTGCATCTACATACCCTTGTAGATTGCTAAGTGGTAGCGTATATAACGTGGTTCATGTAGTCGAACGTCTTTGCGATCCAATCACGATCCGTACCGATCTAGCGCCGGACAGACAACACCTCCGCGTTCGTCACACATACGGCTCGATGATGTCTCCTACTTCTTGATATAGAAAGAGAGGAAGGAGAAGTAGATGTGATCTCAACCAGAACGATGGCATGGTGAAGATGATGGTAGAGGAGTGCGAGCAGGGCTTCGCCAAGCGCTGTCGGAACCGATCTGAGGAGAAAACGGAGTTATGGGAGAGGTAGGGCTGCCTCCGGGGCGTGGGAATTGGTGTCTTCAGCCCCTCCCTCTACCCCACTATATATAGGAGGCAATAGGGAGAGCTGGGTCGCAGCCCTATCCCCTCCTCCAAGGAGGGGGCGTGGGCCTAGGGAAGTTTCCTCCCTCCCCAAGGCACCTAGGAGGTGCCTTCCCCTTTAGGGACTCTTCCCTCCAAACCGCATGGGCCCTTTGTTGGGGAACGTCGCATGGGAAACAAAAAATTTCCTACGCGCACGAAGACCTATCATGGTGATGTCCATCTACGAGAGGGGATGAGTGATCTACGTACCCTTGTAGATCGTACAGCAGAAGCGTTAGAGAACGCGGTTGATGTAGCGGAACGTCCTCACGTCCCTCGATCCGCCCCACGAACAATCCCGCGATCAGTCCCACGATCTAGTACCGAACGGACGGCACCTCCGCGTTCAGCACACGTACAGCTCGACGATGATCTCGGCCTTCTTGATCCAGCAAGAGATACGGAGAGGTAGAAGAGTTCTCCGGCAGCGTGATGGCGCTCCGGAGGTTGGTGATGATCTTGTCTCAGCAGGGCTCCGCCCGAGCTCCGCGGGAACGCGATCTAGAGGAAAAACTATGGAGGTATGTGGTCGGGCAGCCGTGAGAAAGTCGTCTTAAATCTGCCCTAAAAGCTCCATATATATAGGAGGAGGGAGGGGGACCTTGCCTTGGGGTCCAAGGGACCCTCAAGGGGTCGGCCGAGCCAAGGGGGGAGGACTCCCCCCCCCCCAAACCGAGTTGGACTTGGTTTGGTGGGAGGAGTCCCCCTCCCTTCCCACTTCCTCCCTCTTTTTTTTCTTTTCCTTTGATTTCTTTTTCTTGGCGCATAGGCCCCCTTGGGGCTGTCCCACCAGCCCACTAAGGGCTGGTGTGTCTCCCCATAGCCTATGGGCTTCCCCGGGGTGGGTTGCCCCCCCGGTGAACTCCCGGAACCCATTCGTCATTCCCGGTACATTCCCGGTAACTCCGAAAACCTTCCGGTAATCAAATGAGGTCATCCTATATATCAATCTTCATTTCCGGACCATTCCGGAAACCCTCGTGACGTCCGTGATCTCATCCGGGACTCTGAACAACATTCGGTAACCAACCATATAACTCAAATACGCATAAAACAACGTCGAACCTTAAGTGTGCAGACCCTGCGGGTTCGAGAACTATGTAGACATGACCCGAGAGACTCCTCGGTCAATATCCAATAGCGGGACCTGGATGTCCATATTGGATCCTACATATTCTACGAAGATCTTATCGTTTGAACCTCAGTGCCAAGGATTCGTATAATCCCGTATGTCATTCCCTTTGTCCTTCGGTATGTTACTTGCCCGAGATTCGATCGTCAGTATCCGCATACCTATTTCAATCTCGTTCACTGGCAAGTCTCTTTACTCGTTCCGTAATACAAGATCCCGCAACTTACACTAAGTTACATTGCTTGCAAGGCTTGTGTGTGATGTTGTATTACCGAGTGGGCCTCGAGATACCTCTCCGTCACACGGAGTGACAAATCCCAGTCTTGATCCATACTAACTCAACTAACACCTTCGGAGATACCTGTAGAGCATCTTTATAGTCACCCAGTTACGTTGCGACGTTTGATACACACAAAGCATTCCTCCGGTGTCAGTGAGTTATATGATCTCATGGTCATAGGAATAAATACTTGACACGCAGAAAACAGTAGCAACAAAATGACACGATCAGCATGCTACGTCTATTAGTTTGGGTCTAGTCCATCACGTGATTCTCCCAATGACGTGATCCAGTTATCAAGCAACAACACCTTGTTCATAATCAGAAGACACTGACTATCATCGATCAACTGGCTAGCCAACTAGAGGCATGCTAGGGACGGTGTTTTGTCTATGTATCCACACATGTAAATGAGTCTTCATTCAATACAATTATAGCATGGATAATAAACTATTATCTTGATACAGGAATTATAATAACAACTATACATTTATTATTGCCTCTAGGGCATAATTCCAACAGTCTCCCACTTGCACTAGAGTCAATAATCTAGCCTTCACATCACGATGTGAATTTACATTGTAATAAATCTAATACCCATACAGTTCTGGTGTCGATCATGTTTTGGCCGTGGAAGAGGTTTAGTCAGCGGGTCTGCTACATTCAGATCCGTGTGCACCTTGCATATATTTACGTCCTCCTCCTCGACGTAGTCGCGGATGAGGTTGAAGCGTCGTTTGATGTGTCTGGTCTTCTTGTGAAACCTTGGTTCCTTTGCCAGGGCAATGGCACCAGTGTTGTCACAGAACAAGGTTATTGGATCCAGTGCACTTGGCACCACTCCAAGATCCGTCATGAACTGCTTCATCCAGACACCTTCCTTAGCCGCCTCCGAGGCAGCCATGTACTCTGCTTCACATGTAGAATCTGCTATGACGCTTTGCTTGGAACTGCACCAGCTTACTGCACCCCCATTAAGAATAAATACGTATCCGGTTTGCGACTTAGAGTCGCCCGGATCTGTGTCAAAGCTTGCATCGACGTAACCTTTTACGGCGAGCTCTTCGTCACCTCCATACACTAGAAACATCTCCTTAGTCCTTTTCAGGTACTTCAGGATATTCTTGACCGCTGTCCAGTGATCCACTCCTGGATTACTCTGGAACCTACCTGCCATACTTATGGCAAGGCTAACATCCGGTCTAGTGCACAGCATCGCATACATGATAGAACCTATGGCTGAAGCATAGGGGACGGAGCGCATATGCTCTCTATCTTCATCAGTTGCTGGGCACTGAGTCTTACTCAATCTCGTACCTTGTAAAACTGGCAAGAACCCTTTCTTGGACTGTTCCATTTTGAACCTCGTCAAAACTTTATCAAGGTATGTGCTTTGTGAAAGTCCTATCAGGCGTTTTGATCTATCCCTATGGATCTTAATGCCTAGAATGTAAGCAGCTTCTCCTAGGTCCTTCATAGAGAAACTTTTATTCAAGTAACCTTTTATGCTCTCCAAAAGCTCTACGTTGTTTCCAATCAGTAATATGTCATCCACATATAATATTAGAAATGCCACAGAGCTCCCACTCACTTTCTTGTAAATACAAGATTCTCCAACCACTTGTATAAACCCAAATGCTTTGATCACCTCATCAAAGCGTTTGTTCCAACTCCGAGATGCTTGCACCAGTCCATAAATGGATCGCTGGAGCTTGCACACCTTGTCAGCATTTTTTAGGATCGACAAAACCTTCGGGTTGCATCATATACAACTCTTCCTTAAGGAAACCGTTAAGGAACGCCGTTTTGACATCCATCTGCCAGATTTCATAATCGAAAAATGCAGCTATTGCCAACATGATTCTGACGGACTTAAGCATCGCTACGGGTGAGAAGGTCTCATCGTAGTCAACTCCTGGAACTTGTGAAAAACCCTTTGCCAAAAGTCGAGCTTTATAAACGGTCACATTACCGTCAGCGTCCGTCTTCTTCTTAAAGATCCATTTGTTCTGAATAGCCTTGCGGCCCTCAGGTAGTATCTCCAAGGTCCACACTTTGTTCTCATACATGGATCCTATCTCGGATTTCATGGCTTCTAGCCATTTGTTGGAATCTGGGCCCACCATTGCTTCTTCATAATTTGCAGGTTCATTGTTGTCTAATAACATGATTGATAAGACGGGATTACCGTACCACTCTGGAGCAGCGCGTGATCTCGTCGACCTGCATGGTTCAACAGAAACTTGAACTGGAGTTCCATGATCATCATCATTAACTTCCTCCTCAACTGGCGTCGCAACGACAGAGGTTTCCCCTTGCCCTGCGCCACCATCCAGAGGGATGAGAGGTTCGACAACCTCGTCAAGTTCTATCTTCCTCCCACTCAATTCTCTCGAGAGAAACTCCTTCTCGAGAAAAGTTCCGTTCTTAGCAACAAACACTTTGCCCTCGGATTTGAGATAGAAGGTGTACCCAACTGTCTCTTTTGGGTAACCTATGAAGACGCACTTTTCCGCTTTGGGTTCTAGCTTTTCAGGCTGAAGCTTTTTGACATAAGCATCACATCCCCAAACTTTAAGAAACGACAACTTTGGCCTTTTGCCATACCACAGTTCGTATGGTGTCGTCTCAACGGATTTCGATGGTGCCCTATTTAAAGTGAATGCAGCTGTTTCTAATGCATAACCCCAAAATGATAACGGCAAATCAGTAAGAGACATCATAGATCGCACCATCTCTAACAAAGTACGATTTCGACGTTCGGACACACCATTACGCTGTGGTGTTCCAGGCGGTGTTAACTGCGAAACAATTCCACATTGTCTTAAGTGAGTACCAAACTAGAAACTCAGATATTCACCCCCACGATCAGACCGTAGGAACTTGATCTTCTTGTTATGATGATTTTCCACTTCACTCTGAAATTGCTTGAACTTTTCAAAAGTCTCAGACTTGTGCTTCATCAAGTAGACATAACCATATCTACTTAAATCGTCAGTGAAGGTGAGGAAATAACGATATATGTCGCGTGCCTCCACGCTCATTGGACCACACACATCGGTATGTATGATTTCCAACAAGTCACTTGCACGCTCCATTGTTCCGGAGAACGGAGTTTTAGTCATCTTGCCCATGAGGCATGGTTCGCACGTGTCAAGTGTATCAAAGTCAAGTGACTCCAAAAGTCCATCAGCATGGAGTTTCTTCATGCGCTTTACACCAATATGACCCAGGCGGCAGTGCCACAAAAATATGGCGCTATCATTGTTCACTCTAACTCTTTTGGTCTCAATGTTATGTATATGCGTATCGCTATCAAGATTCAATATGAACAATCCTCTCACATTGGGTGCATGACCATAAAAGATGTTACTCATAGAAATAGAACAACCATTATTCTCTGACTTAAAAGAGTAACCGTCTCGCAATAAACAAGATCCAGATATAATGTTCATGCTCAACGCAGGCACTAAATAACAATGATTTAAGTTCATCACTAATCCCGATGGTAGCTGAAGTGACACTGTGCCGACGGCGATTGCATCAACCTTGGAACCGTTTCCTACGCGCATCGTCACTTCGTCTTTCGCCAGCCTTCGTCTATTCCGCAGTTCCTGCTTCGAGTTGCAAATGTGAGCAACAGCACCGGTATCGAATACCCAGGCGCTACTACGAGAGCCGGTTAAGTACACATCAATAACATGTATATCAAATATACCTGATTTTTCTTTGCCCGCCTTCTTATCTACCAGATACTTGGGGCAATTGCGCTTCTAGTGACCCATACCCTTGCAATAGAAGCACTCTGTTTGAGGCTTAGGTCCAGCCTTGGGTTTCTTCGGCGGATTGGCTACAGGCTTACCGCTCTTCTTCGAATTGCCCTTCTTGCCTTTGCCGTTTCTCTTGAAACTAGTGGTCTTGCTCACCATCAACACTTGATGCTCTTTACGGAGTTCAGACTCTGCGACTTTCAGCATCGCAAACAACTCGCCGGGAGACTTGTTCATCCCTTGCATGTTGTAGTTCAAGACAAAGCCTTTATAGCTTGGCGGCAGTGATTGAAGGATTCTGTCAGTGATAGCTTCTTGCGGGAGTTCAATCCCCAGTTCAGCTAGACGGTTTGAGTACCCAGACATTTTGAGCACATGTTCACTGACAGACGAGTTTTCCTCCATCTTGCAAGCATAGAATTTATCGGAGGTCTCATACCTCTCGATCCGGGCGTTCTTCTGAAAGATAAACTTCAACTCCTGGAACATCTCAAATGCTCCATGACGCTCAAAGCGACGTTGAAGTCCCGGTTCTAAGCCATACAAGACTGCACATTGAACTATTGAGTAGTCCTCCTTACGCGCTAACCAAGCGTTCTTAACATCCTGATCAGCCGTAGCGGGTGGTTCATCTCCTAGCGCAGCATTAAGGACATAATCCTTCTTCCGAGCTTGTAAGATTAGCTTAAGATTACGAGCCCAGTCTACAAAGTTGCTTCCATCATGTTTCAACTTAGCTTTCTCTAGGAACGTATTAAAATTCAGGATGACACTCGCGTGAGCCATGATCTACAACACAAATATATTCAAAGTGGACTTAGACTATGTTCAAGATAATTAGAGTTTAACTTAATCAAATTATATGCTAAACTCCCACTCAAAAAGTACATCTCTCTAGTCATTTGAGTGGTTCATGATCCACTTACACTATCCCAAGTCCGATCATCACGTGAGTTGAGTATAGTTTCAGTGGTAAGCATCCCTATGCTAATCATATCAACAATATGATTCATGATCGACCTTTCGGTCTCATGTGTTCCGAGGCCATGTCTGCACATGCTAGGCTCGAAAGCTTAACCCGAGTGTTCCGCGTGCGCAACTGTTTTGCACCCGTTGTATGTGAACGTTGAGTCTATCACACCCGATCATCACGTGGTGTCTCGAAACGACGAACTGTAGCAACGGTGCACAGTCGGGGAGAACACAATTTCGTCTTGAAATTTTAGTGAGAGATCACCTCATAATGCTACCGTCGTTCTAAGCAAAATAAGGTGCATAAAAGGATTAACATCACATGCAATTCATAAGTGACATGATATGGCCATCATCTCGTGCTTCTTGATCTCCATCACCAAAGCACCGGCACGATCTTCTTGTCACCGGCGCCACACCATGATCATCCATCAACGTGTTGCCATCGGGGTTGTCGTGCTACTTATGCTATTACTACTAAAGCTACATCCTAGCAAAATAGTAAACGCATCTGCAAGCACATATGTTAGTATAAAGACAACCCTATGGCTCCTGCCGGTTGCCGTACCATCAACGTGCAAGTCGATATTTCTATTACAACATGATCATCTCATACATCCAATATATCACATCACATCGTTGGCCATATCACATCACAATCATACCCTGCAAAAACAAGTTAGACGTCCTCTAATTTTGTTGTTGCATGTTTTACGTGGTGACCAAGGGTATCTAGTAGGATCGCATCTTACTTACGCAAACACCACAACGGAGATATATGAGTTGCTATTTAACCTCATCCAAGGACCTCCTCAGTCAAATCCAATTCAACTAAAGTTGGAGAAACCGTCACTTGCCAGTCATCTTTGAGCAAAAGGGGGTTACTCGTAACGATGAAACCAGTCTCTCGTAAGCGTACGAGTAATGTCGGTCCAAGCCACTTCAATCCAACAATACCGCGGAATCAAGAAAAGACTAAGGAGGGCAGCAAAACGCACATCTCCGCCCACAAAAACTTTTGTGTTCTACTCGAGAAGACATCTACGCATGAACCTAGCTCATGATGCCACTGTTGGGGAACGTCGCATGGGAAACAAAAAATTTCCTACGCGCACGAAGACCTATCATGGTGATGTCCATCTACGAGAGGGGATGAGTGATCTACGTACCCTTGTAGATCGTACAGCAGAAGCGTTAGAGAACGCGGTTGATGTAGTGGAACGTCCTCACGTCCCTCGATCCGCCCCGCGAACAATCCCGCGATCAGTCCCACGATCTAGTACCGAACGGACGGCACCTCCGCGTTCAGCACACGTACATCTCGACGATGATCTCGGCCTTCTTGATCCAGCAAGAGAGACGGAGAGGTAGAAGAGTTCTTCGGCAGCGTGACGGTGCTCCGGAGGTTGGTGATGATCTTCTCTCAGCAGGGCTCCGCCCGAGCTCCGCGGAAACGCGATCTAGAGGAAAAACTATGGAGGTATGTGGTCGGGCAGCCGTGAGAAAGTCGTCTTAAATCTGCCCTAAAAGCTCCATATATATAGGAGGAGGGAGGGGGACCTTGCCTTGGGGTCCAAGGGACCCTCAAGGGGTCGGCCGAGCCAAGGGGGGGAGGACTCCCCCCCCAAACCGAGTTGGACTTGGTTTGGTGGGAGGAGTCCCCCTCCCTTCCCACTTCCTCCCTCTTTTTTTTCTTTTCCTTTGATTTCTTTTTCTTGGCGCATAGGCCCCCTTGGGGCTGTCCCACCAGACCACTAAGGGCTGGTGTGTCTCCCCAAAGCCTATGGGCTTCCCCGGGGTGGGTTGCCCCCCCCCCCCCGGTGAACTCCCGAAACCCATTCCTCATTCCCGGTACATTCCCGGTAACTCCGAAAACCTTCCGGTAATCAAATGAGGTCATCCTATATATCAATCTTCGTTTCCGGACCATTCCGGAAACCCTCGTGACGTCCGTGATCTCATCCGGGACTCCGAACAACATTCGGTAACCAACCATATAACTCAAGTACGCATAAAACAACGTCGAACCTTAAGTGTGCAGACCCTGCGGGTTCGAGAACTATGTAGACATGACCCGAGAGACTCCTCGGTCAATATCCAATAGCGGGACCTGGATGTCCATATTGGATCCTACATATTCTACGAAGATCTTATTGTTTGAACCTTAGTGCCAAGGATTCGTATAATCCCGTATGTCATTTCCTTTGTCCTTCGGTATGTTACTTGCCCGAGATTCGATCGTCAGTATCCGCATACCTATTTCAATCTCGTTCACTGGCAAGTCTCTTTACTCGTTCCGTAATACAAGATCCCGCAACTTACACTAAGTTACATTGCTTGCAAGGCTTGTGTGTGATGTTGTATTACCGAGTGGGCCCCGAGATACCTCTCCGTCACACGGAGTGACAAATCCCAGTCTTGATCCATACTAACTCAACTAACACCTTCGGAGATACCTGTAGAGCATCTTTATAGTCACCCAGTTACGTTGAGACGTTTGATACACACAAAGCATTCCTCCGGTGTCAGTGAGTTATATGATCTCATGGTCATAGGAATAAATACTTGACACGCAGAAAACAGTAGCAACAAAATGACACGATCAGCATGCTACGTCTATTAGTTTGGGTCTAGTCCATCACGTGATTCTCCCAATGACGTGATCCAGTTATCAAGCAACAACACCTTGTTCATAATCAGAAGACACTGACTATCATCGATCAACTGGCTAGCCAACTAGAGGCATGCTAGGGACGGTGTTTTGTCTATGTATCCACACATGTAAATGAGTCATCATTCAATACAATTATAGCATGGATAATAAACTATTATCTTGATACAGGAATTATAATAACAACTATACATTTATTATTGCCTCTAGGGCATAATTCCAACACCCTTGGGGGCTATCCCAACAAGGCTTGGACGACACCTTACAACCCATTCACGTCCTAGGGGTTGGAGGGACCCTTCCGGACTCCTCCGGAACCCTCTGGAACCTTCCGGAACCTTCCCGGTACAATACCGATAAAACCCAAAACTTTTCCGGTAGCCAAAATAGGACTTCTCATATATAAATCTTTACCTACGGACCATTCCGAAGCTCCTCATGACGTCTGGGATCTCATCCATGGCTCCGAACAACATTCGGTCACCAATGTACAAACCCCAATACTACTCTAGCGTCACCGAACGTTATGTGTGCAGACCCTACGGGTTCGAGAACTATGCAGACATGACCGAGACACCTCTACAGTCAATAACCAGTAGCGGGACCTAGATGCACATATTGGTTCCTACATATTCTACAAATATCTTTATCGGTCGAACCACGGTGTCAAGGATTCAATCAATCCCGTATACTATTCCCTTTGTCCATCGGTCTGTTACTTGCCGGGGATTCAATCATCGATATCCCCATACCTAGTTCAATCTCGTTACCGGCAAGTATCTTTACTCGTTCCGTAATACAAGATCCCGTGACTAACTCCTTAGTCACATTGCTTGCAAGCTCATTGTGATGTTGTATTACCGAGTGGGCCTAGAGATACCTCTCCGTCACACGGATTGACAAATCCCAGTCTTGATCCATGGCAACCCAACAAACACCTTCGAAGATACTTGTAGAGCACATTTATAGTCACCCTGTTACGTTATGACATTTTATACACACAAGGTATTCCTCCAGTGTCCGGGAGTTGCATGATCTCATGGTCATAGGAACAAATACATTGACATGCAGAGAAGAGTAGAAATAAACTGACACGATCATATGCTACGTTCATAGTTTGGGTCTTGTCCATCGCATCATTCTCCTAATGATGTGATCCTGTTATCAAACGACATCTCATGTCTATGGTCAGGAAATCTTGACCATCTTTGATCAACGAGCTAGTCCTTCAAAGGATCACTAGGGAGAGTGTGTTGTCTATGTATCCACACATGTATTTGACTTTCCAATCAGTACAATTCTAGCATGAATAATAATATCATGAACAAGGAAATATAATAATAACCAATTTATTATTGCCTCTAGGGCATATTTCCAACAATAATGACGGTTAACAATGTATATGATAGAACAATTGCTCCCTAAGGTGGTTTTGGTTATTAATAACAACGTATATATCATTGGACTAATCATTCTATCCATGTATATTTTAGAAAAGTTCAAAGATGCATTGGCTAAAGGATTGCAAGGAGAAACCCCTTGATGCAAGGAAAGGAATAGGATTGACAAAGCTTCAAGCAAGAGGACTCTACATTTTATATTTGTGAGAAATCGGTTTTGGCCAATACTATTAAAGGGGGTGAGGTATTCATGATGAATTGGTTGTTGAAGTGCTTGGAGATAGCCACCAAAAATATTCAGTCATTCTCCCACAAAATCTTTGTCCAAAGCCTAAACATCAAAATCAGTGCCACCAAGAATTCCATTTCGGCCCTACCGATTTTCCAGTGAGAGAACCTTTGCCAAACCCTAATCTCTCGGTACCACCAACTTTCACATTGGTGCCACCAAAATACAATGACCAACTTTCTCGTATCTATATTTCAAGAATCATAATTTCTGAGTTTGAAATCGGTACCACCGAGAACTGGAAATTGCCATAGGTCATCGAATCGTTACCACCGATATTAATATATCGGTCTCACCGAGAATTCAAAAGTTGCCACATTTAGTTCAACTCGGTACCACCGAGATTCATTTCGGTGTCACCGAGTTGGGCAATAATGTTGTAATGGTTGGATTTTGGGGGATGCCTATATATACCCCTCCACCCCTCTCATTCGCAAAGGAAGCACTCATGACAACCTTATACTTGCGAGATTCATTTTTCTCAGAAAGAGCCACATACTCATGTGTTGAGATCAAGAGATTCCAATCCATCCATTTGAAACTTGATCTCTAGCCTCCCCAAGTTGCTTTCCACCAAATCAATCTCTCCTACCCATACCAAATATGTGAGAGAGTGATTGAGTGTTGAGGAGACTATCTTTGAAGCACAAGAGCAAGGAGTTCATCGTTCTACCATATCTATTACCTTTTGGAGGATGATTCCTCCTAGATTGGTTAGGTGTCGCTTGGGAGCCTCCTACTTCGTGTTGTGGAGTTGAACCAAGAAGTTTCTTAGGGCAAGGAGATCGCCTACTTCGTGAAGATATACCCGAGTGAGGTTAGTCCTGTGTGTATGTAAGCCATGGTGGAATAGACAAGGCCACTTCTACGTGGACCCCTTGTGGGTGGAGCCCTCCGTGGACTCTCGCAGCCACTACCCTCCGTGGGTTGAAGTCTCCACTAACGTGGACGTACGATAGCACCACCTATGGGAACCACGCCAAAAATCGTCGTGTCAACGTTTGCGTTTGGTCTTCCTTCCCTACCCTATACTTACATTTGCATGTCTTTACTTTCCGCTGCCACACTCTTAGATATGCATGTGTAGGGTGAACTTGAGTATTTATAATTGCTAAAACTGGCCCACAACTAAAATTGAAAAAATGCTAAGTTTTTAATTGGTCAAGTAGTCTAATCACCCCCTCTGAACATATTTAGGATCATATAGTATCACGTATCACTTGAGATGCCCCCATCATAATAAATATAGGCGATCCAAGGACTTCTCCTTGCACTTGCATAAACAAGGCTCTGACCTCGTAATTGTTGTGTAACTATAAAACCATTTGGATGAAATAGAAAACATCTTTGGTTAATATACAATATTTGCAGAAAAGTTGGATTTCATTTTGTATGGATAATGGACATTTCCATGTAAATGTTTAGAAGTAGGGCATTCTATATAACTGTGCTAGAGTTGAATTAAAAAGATTAAAAGAATATCAACCTTCCTTATTCCTTTACCACCCACACCCCATGATAAATTTATGCCCAAGAACAAACATGTCATCGTTCTGTTGTTAGTCTCAACTATGTACAGATTATTATACAAGATTTCCACTAACTTGAACATTAGTACAAGAGCCAGAAATACAAATAAAAGGACCTACATGTCCCTACAATTAAAACAAAATTACAAACCTGCACCTAGAAGCCATATATCCTACTTATCTATACACAATCTATAACTTATCCAGTACAACCGCAAGGGCAAAAGCTGCGTATTGAACTAAAATTAAGATAAAAATGATCCGAAGGTCCAACAGAAATCATATTTGCTCAAATTAGTATGTAAGAAATGTAAAGCATGTTGGCTTTTGAATGTGCGTATGCAGCAATACAGGCGTGCCTACACGATTCTTGCTTCGGCCGGCTACTTGACGGAACTTGCTTAACTAGTGACACGAATAAAACTGACCGATGGATTTGATGGCTAAAGGCCCGTGTCGAGCCTTTGCTTTGTATTTATTTTTGTTTTTCTGGTGTTACAAGCACCACCTCTAGTGTGCCTTTTATACACATCCACAAGGGACTATGGAAATAGACTAGGATTAGGTATCCTAATACTACTAGGACTCAGTTTGGTTTTTTTCCTAATCCTATGTGTACAGGGCAACGTGATTAACTCACATTTACCCCCTAATCACGATCTCCTTACTTACGACCTGGGTCCCAAACACGATTGCTGCTTCTTATAACTGTTATCATCGGCTTGGCCTTTGCCATCCCTTGCAGCATTTTATGGTCCGTCTTTACTGTCGCCGGCTCCTCCGTAGCTCGATGACAACACTCCTTTTTGGTCGCGTCTTCAATCTTCACCTCTTTTTCGGTGCTTTGTAGACTGTCCTTCAAATCATCAAGGGCACATCTTTTGAACCCGTTCGTGATCATACTTTGGTCTAACTTTAAATCCCAAGCTCTTGGCGCTTGCATCAGCCCGTAAAGTACCTTCTTTAGCTTGTCAACTTCCGCTTGTTTGTCTTTCTTCTCGTAGCTGAGGGGTTGTTCTACGTACACTTCGTCTATGAGATCGCCTTTGAGGAAAGCGGATTTAACATCCATATGATGAACCTTCCAATCCTCTTGTGCTGCCAAAGCTAGGAGCACTCTCATCGTCTCGAGTCGAGCAACCGGTGCAAACACCTCATCATAGTCAACTCCTTGACGTTGTACGTAGCCCTTTGCAACGAGTCTTGCTTTGTACTTCACAGTGGTACCCTCCGTGTCCTTCTTTAACTTGTAAACCCACTTCAAACCTATTGCCTTTTGGTTTGAAGGTCGGGTTACCAAAGTCGACGTGCCATTGCTCTCAATCGCCTTCATCTCCTCATCCATGGCGTGCGTCCAACTACGGCTTTTGCTCGCCTCTATGAAGTACGCCGGCTCCTCAACTCCGAACAGACATAGTCCGGAGTACTCAAGCGTAACTGGCTTGGTGTACTTGTAGATTTTCTTGAGCATCTTGTAGCGACGAGGCCCTGAGGAGTCCGTTGTGGCTTGCGAAGGAGGTGACACAAATTGTGTTGATATTGATGCACTTTGAGGGAGATGGCTGAGTCCCGGGCGTGTCATCGACATCCGCATCGTCGGTGTAGTCGTCGTGATCATGACCATCATCTTGATTGTCATCGTCACTATGCGCCTCGTTGTCGATGTTGTCGTAGAGATCTCCACCCGTGCCGTGTGCTTCGTTGTCGCTATCTCCTTGCGACCTATGCACGTCGTCGTCGGTGTTGGCACCATGATGATCACTACCATTGTGCTCACCTTGGTTGGGCGTCTTGCCAACCACCCGGAATCCTCCCCTGCATCATCATCAGTTGGAAATTCAACCGTGAATATGTTACCGTTTGGAGCATCGTCGGCTGCGGCGCTCTAATTCCACGCTTGGTTTTCTTCAAACACGACGTCGCGTAAAATCCGTAGACGCTTGGTTTGTGGATCATAGAAGCGGTATGCCTTGGTGCCGGAACTCCTCTCGTATCCGATGAAGACCATCTTGGTGCTACGATCGGCAAACTTTGAGAGATGCGGCTCTGTCGTCTTCACATGTGCCACACACCCGAACGTCCGTAGATGAGACACATTTGGCTTATGTCCGTAAATTGCTTCATACGGAGTCTCGCTGATCACCACCTTCGTTGGAGCCCGGTTGAGAAGATAGACCGCCGTCGAGACAGCTTCTCCGCAAAAAGTCCCCGGGAGGTTCTTGCTCTTGAGTAAACTCCTTGCCATGTCAACGACGGTTCGATTGCGCCTTTCAACGACCCCGTTCTGCTGTGGCGTGTAAGGTGTCGTGAGGAACCTTTTTATGCCAATCTTCTCGCAGTATTCGTTGAACTTGTTCGACGTAAACTCTCCGGCGCGATCTGTCCGTAGAGCGCGAGCCTTCAGCATGTGTTCCATCTCTGTTGCAGCCTTCAGCTTCTTGAACTCTTCAAACGCCTCATCTTTAGATCGTAGGAGAACGACCCACATATATCTCGAGTAGTCATCGACCACAAGGAAGAAGTACTTCTTTCCTCCATGAGTTACCGGGGTGATAGGGCCACATAGATCACCATGGAGCAGCTCGAGTGCATCACTTGCACGATAGGTAGACTTAGCAGGGAACGGCCTGCGGTGCTGCTTTCCAACCAAGCACCCATCACATACTCGATCAACATGGTCGATAAATGGCATCCCAGATACCATCTCCATCTTTGACATCTTCTTCAAGGCGTAGAAGTTAATGTGTCCAAATCTAGCATGCCGTAACCACGAATCATCATCGCTCTTGGCGAGCCAACACTCCGGTTGAGATTGATCAAGGTTGAGGATATAGAGCTTGTTCCGTGTGTGACTAACACGAGTTAGCACGTTCCGAAGGTTGTCAAAGATCGTCATCACTCTATTCTCGATATCCACCTTGCATCCATTCTCGTCAAGCTTCTCGATAGAGATGATGTTGTTGCGAAGCCGTGGGATGTAGTACACTCCGGTGAGTATGCGATGTTCGCCTGTGAGACCCTCGAAGAGGACAGATCCTTGCCCACAAATCTCCACATTTGAACCATCACCAAACTTGACTGGGCATTCAACATCATATTCTAGCTCGAGAAATTTCTCCTTGCATCCCGTCATGTGGTTACTGGCACCCGTGTCGAGATACCACGACACATTGTGATCCCCGGATAACTTAGGTGTCACATTCTTCTCATGAAGTAGCACCTTCCGGCTTGGTTTCACAACCATCGTTTCAGCGAGATCACAAACTTCGGCCATCAGAAGACCTAGACCTTCATCTTCCTGCTTTGCCAAATTTGCCTTGATCTCCGGCTTGTCAGGCTCCAGACAATCCTTTGCAAAGTGACCCATCTCGTTGCAGTTATAGCAGTTGACCTCGGACATATCCAAGTTTCGTTGCTTCCGCCCTTTAGATCGGTCTGCCTTACCACGACCTTGTGGCTTGCTTTTTTTCCTTTGCCTTCTCCAGATTGTCCGCCGCGCATTGCGTTGCTTGAGCCTTCGTTGCCATCACACCTTCCTTTGCTACTTGGGGACTCCCAATCTGCGCGCGAGTACATGAGTTGGTCACTACCTCCCCCATTGCCTTTCCGACAGCCACGAGCATTCTCTTCCCACGTCTGTAGGCGTCCGATCGCCTATGTTATGGTCATGTCGTTGATGTCGTAAAGCTTCTCAAGTGTGTCGATGATGTACGTGAATTTAACAATCACCGAACTGAAAAATTTCTCCACAATATCGGTCTCCTTGAGCTTTGCACCAAGCGCACGGATCTCTCCCACCAAAGTAGTAAGACGCATGGCATAGTCGTTCACCGGTTCAGTTTCCTCCATCTGCAACTTGTGAAATTGGTGCTTCAGCACTTGTGCCCGAGCCTTGGTGAACCGATATTCTCCGATCCTCATCTCCTTGAGTGTGTTCCACGCCTCTCTTGTCGTCTCGAAGTCCTTTTATGCACAAAGCATGCCTGGTCGAGCTGGATCAACGCAAACTTAAAAAGCTTCAATCAAATGTATGTGTGTGAAACATCAGAATTGTCTCCTAATCATGCATAAATTGAACTATTTCATGCAAAATTCCTAAAAAATCTCATTACCCTGCAATTAGTGTTGCACTTGAGTTCATTCTCGAGTCATGAAGGTATGATAGCGAGGGAGCGAACAGGGACAATAGGACCCCCCCCCCCACAAGCATAGCATAACATAGGCTATCCGACTGGTAACTACGAATGGAGAGTCCCCCTCCCCACTCCGCTTCCCTCATGGCGGCCGGAGCCCAGATCCACCCACCTAGCCCCCTGTCCTCGGCGGTAGGAGACCAGATCCACCCATCTAGCCCCCGCTCCTGCTCCCCTGGCGCCTCCCTTCTCGAGCTGATACCTGGGTCGCCGGCTTCTGCCGCTTCTCAGGCGGAGCGCGGGGTGCCCAAGGTGGTGGCGGCCAGCAGATCTGTGGAGTTCAATGCCCCCAATCCTTCTTTGGGGGGCATTCATGGAGCCATCCTGCTGGGGGCAGGCTCGTGTTGCCCGGAGCGGGCGGGCCTCTGTCCCGGAGGGCCGGATGTGGATTCTTCGGCGCCCTCCCTACCCAATCCTGGGGCGGCTTCGGTCCGTCCTTGCCTCCGCTCCATTATCGTCGCCCCTAACGCGCTGCAGCTCGATGCCTCGGGGCGTCGGCCTTCGGCTGCCGCGCCTCCCTCTCCGGCTGTGGCCACCTCTGCCGCACCTGCTACCGCTGCGGTCTCTTCCCACCCGTGGCAAGAGGTGTGCCCGAAGCATTGGTGGCGGACTCTGCCCATGCCGCTTGGGGCGCCTCGCGCACGCGCTCCAATTCCGCTGCTCTGCGGCAATCTTCGGCCTTCGAGGCTAGATTCGTTGGTAAATGCTACCGCTGCCTCTCGAACCAGCACCTTCTCAAGAATTGCTCTGAGCGAGTCTGTTGCATCCGTTGCAAGGAGCCAGGCCATATTGCTCGTTTCTGTCATTTGCATGCGCATGCTGCTCCTAAGTCCCTACCTCAAGATCGCCCACCACCCTGCCCTGTCCAGCCCCTGCCGCCCTCTGCTCCTTCCTCCTGCTAGCCTCTGCTTCGTCCAAGCTCTTTGACCGCCGAGTTGCCCATGCCTTCCATGGAGTACGTTCCTGGCGCTGCTTCGCGCCGCCCTGAGCGCTCCTCCTGTGTTATCATCAGCACTCCGGAGATGGAGAGTGACGCCTCTCATCTGCGTCGCACGGCTCTGTTGGCAGTCGCACGCGACAGGCGCATCGACATCAACTCTACGCTTCTGGTGAAGGCGGTGGAGCAGGAGTGTGGGCTGGCCATCGACGTCTTCCAGGTTGCCCCGGCCTTCCCGGAGGACTTCCTCATCCGCTTCAACGAGCCCTTCCAGCGCGACACCGCCCTTGAGCGCGGCTTCCTCACCATTCGGGGGGTCATCTATGATCTCCGTCAATGGGAGCTGGCCACGGAAGTCTGTGTGAGGGACTGGTGGTTCTACTGCCGGTTAGCGATTGTTGGGCTGGACTTCCACACCTGGCGGCTCGATGTGGTTCGCAAACTGCTGCGAGGTTCCTTCCATGTGGATCGTTTGGAACGCAAACGGAGAGGCTGCACAATGCGGCGGCCATGTATGTCTGGGTGTGGACTTGGAACCCCGAGGGGTTCCCAAGGTCGGTTGATCTAACTGTGTTGGAGAGAACCGGGGACGGTGGCCTGCGCCATCAGATGCCGGAAGGTTCCCCGGCAGAGGAAGGACGGCGAGGACCGGAAGGCAGAGCACTCATCCACCTCTTGCAAACCAAGGACTACACGCCTCCGTCGCCGGACTTGGCCTCTCCGGTAGAGTGGCCATGCATCTTTCGCTACGAGGTCGATCTCGGAGCCATTGATGGACGCCCTGTTGTGGCTGCTCGATCCTGCTGTGGTTCAGCTCGCCACACCCGTCGTCGCGAAGATGATGCTGACGACGAAGGTCATGACAGGCACCAGCGCAGGCGTCGAAGACCCCGACACCGGTCGCTTTGGCAGAATGTTCTGTCGCTGACGCAATGCAGAGATACTTCAAGCTTTCATCCAGCGCCACGCTGTGATCGCCACCGTGGGGATGGGCGGAGGCATGGGGCGAGGGAAGGCAGGCATCGTGCACCAAGCCGTTCACCTTCGGAGGCGCGACATTGGCATACTTCGCCCAGTCCGACACCTGCTGGTCGCCGGGTTGACTCGGAGAGTTCTTTCACGGCTGTCCCTGCGGGCTCCATCAGGAGACGCGCCTCTCGCCCCGCCGGTGTGGATGGCCATGCAGACAGATCGCCACCAGCGACGCTGGAAATCCCGTCGGGTAGGGAGGAGAACCCTGCAGGCTCGATGGGAGAGCTGGTTGCTGCGGCACTAGCGGCGTGCGTTGCACAACGACCGCGCCGTTCCCAGCCCACTGGTCGGCGCTCGCTGGGTGGACCTACCACTGCGGATCTTCAGGCTGCGCCGGAGGTTTCCATCTCCCCTATGGATGAGGTACTCGCCGCGGCTGGCGCTGGGAACCTCGGACAGCATGAGGCTTCGCAGCATGGACTCCCGTCGCACCCGTGTGCTTTTCCTGGATCTGAAGAGGCGTTTTTGCAATTTCCTGAGGACGCGCAGGCTATGCGTCAACTTGGTGGCGTCAGCATGCCTGGTCTGCTGGGAGAACACCCCCAACTTCAGGGAATGTCTCAGCTCGGACAACCCGATTCCTGGAGTCACGCACTTGGCATACAGCAATGCCAGGAGGGGAACCGTGCCGACTTGGGACGCCGGGTACATGAGTTGTTATCTGCGCCGGTCACTCACTCAATCTGGGCGCCAGCACCTTCCGAGGGGCTCATGCAGGCGAACGTTGTTGCTGCCGCGCAATCTCTGCAAGTTGCGCGTGAAAAGGAAGTTCTTTTTGGGCCTGGAGTGCAACAACAACCAGACCTAATTGCACACGATGCAAGTGCCAGATCGGCGTTGCTGGAAGCAAATCTCTCTCGAATGGGCTTGTTATCTGCAGTTACCAACAGTGTTTCAGATCTCCACCTCGATGAGCAACGGCAGTTCCTCTCGCAGCTAATCACAGCCATGCCACCGTCTGTGTTGGGAGCCCCTCCTACCACTGCTGCAAAGGTCACGATAGCCACCGCTATTAAGAAGAAAGTCTTGGCTCCCTTCAGTCGTAGGACTTCAACAACCACATCGCTGCGGCCATCCATGACGTCCACGCGTCGCACACAGGCGCGTGTGTGCAAGGCGTTGGGGCTGATTTCTAGTGAGGAGCAATTCACAGATGCCACACTTCAGAACTACCTCTCCTTCTTTAAGGACCCGATGTCGTCAGCCCAGGTGGAGAGACTGGGTCAGCTTGCGGGTCTAGCAGCCCCAGCATCAATCCAGCTTCCGGATTCCGACTTGCAGGCGATTTTGGAGGAAGAATTGGCCAGGGCGGCCTAGTAAGTTCAGAGCCTTTCGTTCCGGGTTGCTGCACTAGGTTTCCCCAATGATTAAAACCTCCATGCTTTAGTCGCTTTCTAGGCTACGGGGTAGTCCACAATTCCTAGTTGTATCTGTCTTTCCGTCTAGTGAGTTTCCGACATGCGCGGGTTGCGCCTGTCGGTGGGCTCTTCTTTGTGGTGAGCTGGCTTGCGCAGGTTGCGCCGCCATGCGCAGCGTCATGGATGCTTTCTTAGTGGTTTCAGAGTTGGCACGCGCCTGTTGTGCCTGCCTTGTAACCGCAGCATATCTTAATGCTGAGTTCTTATGGAGTCCTGTACGCACCGGTGGCGCCTACAATGTATTAGTGTGCTACCCTGTGGGTGTTGTTTACCTGTCTTCTTATGAGTGAGAACCTTCTGTTGCTTAACTGGAACGTGCGCGGTCTAAATGATCCCGCAAGAAGACTGGTAGTCAGGGAGCTCTTGGGCAGATGCCGCTGCTCTGTTATGTGCTTGCAGGAAACGAAGTTGAGCTCTTTTACTAATACACACAGGGAGGAGTTAGGCGGCCCGACACTTCGAGGGTCAGCCGTGCTGCCTGCCAATGGCACAAGGGGGGAATTGTGATTCTCTGGGATGAGAACAAGGTCGCTGCTGCCCCGGTTAGCTCGGGATGTTTCTCCATCACGGCTAGGATGACGCCTCGACAAGCGCAGGTGCAGCCGTGGTTCCTCACAACCGTGTACGGCCCGCCCGACGATGAGCACAAACAAGGGTTCTTAGATGAGATCGCCAGCATTCAGGCCAATATTAACGGTGCGTGGCTCATCCTGGGAGACTTCAACCTGACCAGAGACCCAGAAGACAAAAACAACAACCGTGTCAATAGGAGATTGATGTCAAAATTCAGAACAACCTTGAACTCCTCCGGCCTGCGAGAAATTCCGCTTGTTGGACGCAGTTTTACTTGGTCAAATGAGCAGTCGCCGCCAACGTTGGTTCGACTGGACAGGGCTTTCTGTAATGTCGACTGGGAGCTTCGCTTCCAGGCCGCCAAGCTGCTCCCGCAAGCCTCTGCCATGTCTGATCATTGCCCGTTGCTCCTTGTCAACGATTCCCTTCCCATTAAGCCAAGGCGGTTTCGGTTTGAGGAGTACTCGCGATTTCTCGTTGGTTTTAAGGAAGTAGTGATGGCGGCTTGGAACTTGCCGGTGGGTAGCGCCGATTCAATCACTGCCTTCAATATCAAATTGCGCCGAGCAGGCAGGGCTTTGACCACCTGGAGCAAGTGTACAGTGGGCTGTATCCGCTCCCAGTTTGACCTTGTCCATGAGCTAACTATACGACTGGACACTGCGCAAGAGGAACGTTGCTTGGCTGTCGAGGAGACTGCGCTACGATCAGCGCTCAAATCTAGGCATCTTGGGCTGGCAGTTCTCATTCATATCAAGCAAAAACAGAGGGCACGCGTTCGCTGGCTACGCGCCACGGATGCCAGTTCAAAGTTCTTCAACATCAAGGCAAACGGCAGATCAAAGAAGAATCACATTCATTCGCTTAGGGCTGCAGATGGGTCGCTGGTGGCGCAACAAAGCCAGATTGTCGAGCTGGTGCAGGAGCACTTGGAGGGCATCATGGGCTGCACGGCCAAAACTACTGCTAAGATCAATTGGGAGAGACTGGGCTTGACACGTCACAATTTTCATGATCTCGAGACCCCCTTCTCGATTGCAGAGATCAAGGAGGCCATCTGGGATCTGCCCATGGACAAGGCGCCGGGGCCTGATGGTTTTTCATGCTGCTTTTACCGCTCCTGTTGGGAAATCATCAGAGATGATATTATGTTGGCTTTTCAACGGCTCTTTGACTTGAATGCTAGAACTTTGCATCGCTGCAATGACTCTCTGGTGGTACTGATTCCAAAGAAGTCGAACCCGGTGAGCGTCGGGGACTTCAGACCTATCAGCCTAACACACAACCTCATCAAAATCTTCATGAAGTTGCTTGCGCGTCGTCTCGCACCGCAGCTTGGGACTCTAGTCGGCATGTGTCAGAGCGCTTTCATCAAGGGCAGGTGCATCCAGGATAATTTTGTATATGTGCAAGGTTTAGCACGTCACTTCCACAAGACCCGTACACTGGCTATTCTCCTCAAGCTTGACATTGCTAAGGCATTTGACTCCGTTTCATGGTCCTACCTGTTGGACATGTTGGAAGCACGAGGATTCGGTACATGTTGGCGGGATTGGATGGCAATGGTGTGGGCTACCTCCTCATCCAGAATTCTGGTCAACGGCGTACCATCTAACAGAACTTGGCACAAACAAGGACTCCGGCAGGGCGACTCGCTGTCACCGTATTTGTTCATTCTAGCCATGGAGCCGCTCATCAGATTGCTAGATTTGGCCACGGACAGTGGTCACCTGTCCAAGTTACGTGGAAGGAAGGCGATACCACTGTCCAAGTTACGTGGAAGGAAGGCGATCTTTCGAACATCTCTCTATGCTGATGACGTGGCTCTCTTTGTTAATCCTTGCAAGGAGGATCTGAGGATGATTGGTCGTATTCTTGAATCATTCGGGGCGGCCACAGGACTGCGGACAAACTTCTCCAAGAGTGCGGCAATGCTGATTAGATGCGTGGGTCTGGATCTCAGCGAGGTGTTGCGGTCAGTATCTATTCCAGTGGTGCAGTTCACAGCAACCTACTTGGGGATGCCACTTTCCCTTCGGTCCCTCAAAAGGTCAGACTTCGACAAATTCACTGCATCTTTTGATGGGAAGTTGGCGGGTTGGATGGGAAGTCTTCTGTCTAAAGATGGTCGGCTTGCGTTGGCCCGCTGTGTTCTGGCTGCCCTCCCGGTGTACATGATCTCAATTCACCCCTTCCCAAAATGGCTGTTACATTGGATTGATAAGCGCATAAGGGCTTGGGTCTGGCAGGGTGCGGAATCGTGCAACGGTGGCCACTGCAGGGTGAATTGGACACATGTCTGCAAGCCGTTGCGTCTGGGAGGACTGGGTATTCCAAACATGCAGCTGTTCGGGCATGCACTCCGTCTACGTTGGCTTTGGTCTCGTTGGGACAGCCCTGCTAAACCGTGGTCCGGGATGATTGTGCCTTGCTCGGACAAGGAGATCTCAATTTTCGCCTCGGCAACGCAGGTTACGGTCGGTGATGGCAAAACAGCGCTCTTCTGGTATGATGCCTGGTTGGATGGCCTGGCACCCAGAGATCTGGCTCCAAGTTTGTTCGCTGCTTCGGTCAAAAAGAGGAGGACAGTCCACGGAGCTATGGCGAGTTCGGCATGGCTATCGGATCTCACAGCCAATTTTAAGGATGAGATGCTAGATGAGTTGATCGAGCTGTCCGGGCGGATGCAGCATGTCCACCTTAGGGAAGGCGTCAGGGATGAGATCATCTGGAAGCTATCAACGGACGGGAAATACTTGGCGATATCGGCATACAATTTGTTTTTCTCGGCGCAGGTGGACACGCAGTATGTAGATCTTATTTGGCGAGTACGCGCACCTCTGAAGTGTAAATTTTTTGTCTGGACGGCAATGCTCAAGAGAGTGCTTACTTCGGATGTGCTGATGCTGAGAGGATGGGAGAACGACTATTTTTGCCCCTTGTGTAGAAGGAACTTGGAGACCATCAGTCATTTGTTCAAGGAATGTCCGTGGTGAAGAAACATTTGGGAGCAAGTGTCATCCTGGACGACCTTTCTCCCTTTTCGGCCACAGGTCTGGAAGGAAAATGCATCGTTGTTGGTCTGGTTCGAGGAACTATCCGGTAGGACGCTGAAGCGCGAAAGGAAATTCATGAAGTCAGCGGCAATGCTCACTTGCTGGACTACATGGAGAGAACGGAACGGGAGGATTTTCGAGAAGAAGGATAGGTCGGTGGCGGCCGTGATGGTGATGCTCAGAGATGACGCATCCATTTGGAAGTTGGCAGGGTGCCCGATCACCTTTGATCCGGGCTGAGAAATGGTTGTACTGCTTCACTGGTGGAGCAAAGCTCCATCTGGTTAGTTGTTTGATCACACCCCACGTTTTGCCGTTTTGAGGGCGGAGTTTCGGGGTGATCATTGTCCCTCTTTTCTCTTTTTTTTTCCTCATCTTCTCCATCTTCACCTATCCATGTACTCTCATTGTTGCTCATGGCATCCCTACTGCAATAGAATCTTAGCAGCTCTCCTGCTAACTTTCAAAAAAAAAAAAAATCTCGAGTCATACAGATTCCTAGTTTCCTACCACTACAAGGCTATGAAAATAACTGGATGAGTGCAAGGAACAAAAGTTTAACAATGTGAAGTGGATTCGAGAAGTGGGAGGGAGGTGCAGGGGGTAGTACCTTTTTGCAGGTCAACAGGGAGGCGAGGTAGTAGATGTAGTCAGTGCTCCAGCGGCGCTGCAGTTCCCCCCTGGTCAACCGATGCATGCAGCTGCGGAATCTATCACTGCGGTAGAGCTAGCGAGGCCAAATAGTTGAATCAAGGGAAGCAACAAAGGAATGGGGTGTATTACAAGTTATAGGATCCGGTGTGCTGAAATGATACTTTGCATATATATAGTACATCTTTCTATGTAGTTTACAGAAGTACCTCTTGGGCTCCTATTACCAAGACCGGCCAGAAAATTGGGCAGCTATGAGATGGATAATCTTTTGGAACTTATTGACGACGGGAGGTCCATTTCAAGCCCCACAAGCTCAAGAAGCTTAAAGCCATCCATGTCTGTCATGTGTACATCACTGATAACAAGATCAAACATGTGCCTGTTTTCCTGCAGCATCCTCCGCGCGATAACATCTTGATTCTTCGCCATCATTGGACATACAACAACATGTTAGGAAATGGTCCTATGCATTTTTCATGAAAAAAGAACAGATGCCTCGTGTGTCCTTTGTACTATGAAAAGGGGATCATAAATTTAGGAAACACAATCAAATGAATCTATCCATCTAGAGGTACTCAATCTTTGGCTACAGGCAGCACTTATATATGATGTGCGGTACACCAATCTACTTGTGAGGTGTGACCTACTTCCTTTTCATAGGGGTATGCGAAATGACAAAAATGCCCTCCGTGGGGCACAATAATTACATACGATGGCACGACAATAGGTAACTATTCATTGCTACAGCACCGCTTTTTAATCTGGCGGTCCAGATCATCGAGAAGTGAGATTCAACGGCCGGAAACACATCAAGCAAACCCAACGGACGGCCGGATGTTGCTAAACTCTGAGGGCGTCCGGAGGCTGCCCGAGTTCTTATTTATGGATTGTTTGGAGTCTAAGGGCATGTCCAATGCAAGCCATTTGTGTAGACGCTTGAGAAATAGTATAAAAATGAATTTAATGCATAGTACTTGTGTGGAGTCCTGACATCCAACGCTTTTAAGTGCATGCCCTTCTGTCAATTAAGAGCAAGTACAATAGGACGACGTAGAGAGGCTCTAAGACTTAAAATAATATATTTATGATAAGTTGGAAGAGGAAAAGGAGTAGAGAGAGGAGAAGGGGTTGCAACACGTGCTTCTAGACACTTCGTGAGAGAGGATGGTGAGCCTTGTATCAATAAAGTAGTACTTATTTAC
The DNA here is from genome assembly GCF_904849725.1 of Hordeum vulgare subsp. vulgare. NCBI lineage: Eukaryota > Viridiplantae > Streptophyta > Magnoliopsida > Poales > Poaceae > Hordeum > Hordeum vulgare. The sequence goes on along the minus strand of NC_058524.1, from coordinate 493,816,414 downwards.
ATCTAATTATTGTCCTTGCTGGCTAAAAGCTTGACTATAGATGACGTGTCAGTATTATATAGCCAGTAGCTGGATGTACTATTAATCGTGCTCTAAGTGTAGAGAAAACATCAAACGCTCATGACTCGCTTGGCATCGATGCGACGTATATATACTATAACACTAATCTTACTAGAATTGAAGAGCCCACATTCAATTGAGGTCTTCAATTAGGCTCTTTCATTTAAATAATTTATTTATACCTCTATAAAATTATACTCCTTAGTTTTAAAGAGTCACATCCAATTGAGGTCTTCAAGACTCCAATTAAAATTGGGTCATTCGATTTTGATCGGGTCAACAATTTTTCAAAACTCCCTCATTCAATTCTTTAAACAGATACATTAGACTTTCTAATGGGTTTGATTTACGATTTTGATCGAACTAACAGTTTTTCAAATCAATCAACAACAACATGCATATAAGAACATATCAATCATGCCCATGGAGTCGTCGACCTAGAATTTTTTTTACAAATATAAGGTTGGTTAGCATATAATATAGAACCACACCACGAAATGCCCATCAAATTATTGAATTATAAATAAAAATAAAACACACTAGGTCATCTCCCCCACACATCAAACAAAATATTCCATTAGTTTAAAAATATAAGGGGTATTAGTTTTTTAGAAAGTATAATTCTTCAATTTCGATCAAGTTAAGAGAAAAAATAACGACGTCTACAATATTAAATAAAAAATGTGATTATTCATTTATTGATGAATCTAATCACAACAATTTGACATTATGAATTTTGATTTATTTATCTACAAATTTAATCAAATTTGAAAGGTTTGATATTTTTAAAAAGCAATACACATTGTATTTTAAAACAGAATGATTAGATTTTTTAATCTAATGATGTAGCAAAGCGCATCTAGTCCTTCTAGTATTTTACTATGAACGACCGGGAATGTTGAATGGTTGCTAGGAAATCAATCTCGACGCCTTATTCTAGCGCCTGCTTTGAAGTGCCCTGAGGTCCATTGAGGAGAGATTGGTGTGGCGTCTTTTCGCAGCGGGGTATGGGCTCTTTGTCACATCCTAAAACAAGTTGACTACTAAACACATTATTCCGACAAATCTAGTATATATAAATATGGATGAGGCTTTTTGACTTTTGGGCTTATCTGCATCCATGCCGAATAAAAAAATCCAAACAAATACTAGGATAATTCAAAAAAAAATTGTAATTTGATGCGTGATGTCCGCTTCAAGTTTCAAATTATTTAGACATACGAGTAGTTCTTGACGAAAAAAAGATAAATTTAGGGTCTTTATAAAGTGTATTATTCATGTACTGCTCAGACTCCAATTTGTTTGTAGTTTTGTTGAGAGCTACTCACATGTACAAATGGTCTAAATTTGAAACACACCCACGCATCAAATTAATTACCTTGCATAAAAACTTTGGAACTTTTTGAATTGTTTTTAATATTTTATGATTTTTTTCTAACCATGTGCACATGAAGCCGAGCACGGAATTGGATATTTGATATATATATATCTTCTTTTCTAGCTCTAGCTTCCATTGAGGAAGGAGATGGACAAGGCAACTTGGAGTGAGGGGTTGAGGAGGCCCAAGTCCGTATAAGCTAGGATTAGATCAACTAGGCCCTTGGTCTTTGAATTTGGTAGCTTGTGACCCTACGTGCTAAGTTATATTTATTGTGTTGCTTTATGGATCACTGATGTTCCTAGTCTTCTTAGGCTCGTTGTAATGGGTAGTATCATATACTAGTATCATGCATATGATACTAGTCTATGATACCACATCCATAATGCATAGTATCATAGAGTAGTTCATTTATTGTCATGTGCTACTGCGACAACACACCTTCCCTGGTACGGCGCCAGGAATCCTGCTGCTGCGGCTACGCCTTTAGGGACTTCCTAGGCAAATATGCAAAGGATTTCCCCGTGGCCTTGGAGCCTTGCGTTGGTGTTCCCTCAAAGCGGAAAGGGTGATGTAGCACAGCGGCAGTAAGTATTTCCCTCAGTTTTGAGAACCAAGGTATCGATCCAGTGAAGGAGTATCACAAGTGCTTGCACAAACACAAAGAGCTTTCTCCCAACGCTATGAAGGGGTTGTAAATCCCTTATAGATTGTTTGCCAAGTGAGAACTGAAAGCAACAAAGTAACAAAGCAAAGTAAAAGCGGAGGTGTAAACGATAGGTGTGAATAGACCCGGGGGCCATAGTATTCACTAGTGGCTTCTCTCATGAAAGCAAGTTGACGGTGGGTGAACAAATTACTGTCGAGCAATTGATAGAACCGCGCAAAGTCGTGACGATATATATGGCAATGATTATATCTATAGGCATCACGTCCAAAACAAGTAGACCGATACTTTCTGCATCTACTACTATTACTCCACACGTCGACCGCTATCCAACATGCATCTAGTGTATTAAGTCCAAAAGAACAGAGTAACGCCTTAAGCAAGATGACATGATGTAGATGGACAATCTCATATCTACGACAGAGCCCACCTTGTTACCCTTGATGACAACTACACGATGGGTGCCTTGCTGCCCCTACTGTCACTGGGAAAGGTCACCACACGGTAAGAACCCAAAACGAAGCACTTCTCCCATTGCAAGAATCATAGATCTAGGTGGCCAAACAAAACCCAAGACTCGGAGAGACTTACAAGGATATCAAATCATGCAAATAAGAAATCAACAAGGAGTCAAATATATATAATAGATAATGTGATCACAAATCCACAATTCATCGGATCTCGACAAACACACCGCCAAAGAGGATTACATCGGATAGATCTCCATGAAGATCATGGAGAACTTTGTATTGAAGATCCAAGAGAGAGAAGAAGCCTGTCACGCCCAAGATGCGACCCTATCCTCAATTTGGCACGAAGACCTCGTGAGGGATAGAAGCGCATCTCGTTGTGTCACAAGAATGGATATCGTTACAAGTACATGTACTGAAAAGAAGAGATATATAATAGAATTGGCTTACACTCGCCACAAGCTACATCAGAGTCACATCAGTACATCACATAATCATCAAGAGTAAGAGCAGGGTCTGACTACACACGAAAACAAACGAGAAAAGAAGAACGATGTTGGGGCATAGTTTATGCCTAAGTAATTTTGGCGATTGATGACAGTACCGTAAAGGACTTACCGTGTGTGTTAAGGTTTCAGATAACACATGTCAACGGCACAAGACGACTCGCCTCCTCATTCATGGAACAGAAGCAAGACGTTCTCTACGATTCTCTTTATTTGAGTCATAGGAAAGCCGTACTATTAAGAGGGGAACCGTAGTTGAAAGGTTTGGGTGGAATCAATATTTGCACGCGCACTCTTCACATATTTTCCCCTTGCCGGCAACTTTGGAGTGGCTCCCGCCTTTGTGTTTCCTTCATCTTTGCAAATGGTCCCCCAGCGGTAGTACCGTTGTCCCCAACGGTAATACCGCTAGCCCTAGCGGTAGTACCGCTGGAGTGCTAGCGGTGGTACCGCTGGAGCCAGCGGTAGTACCGCTAGCTGGCGGTAGTACCGCCCCTGGTCAGTGGTAGTACCGCTCCAGGAGCTTTGTACCGCCTGCCTAGCGGTTGTGCATGGACGAACCTTTTTGCGAAGACTTTCTTGGCGGTGGTAGGGCTTGCACTACCAGGGGCCCAACGGTAGTACCGCTGGAGTGCCAGCGGTAGTACCGCTGCAGCTAGCGGTAGTACCGCTGGTATATAAAGGGTTCTTCTAGCTGTGGAACCTTACCTCTTAACCTCCCAAGCTCCATTGTTGCTTCGTAAGCTCAAAAGTGCCCGATCTCTCTCCCTAGCCAATCAAACTTGTTGATTCTTTAGGGATTGGTTGAGAAGGCCTAGATCCACACTTCCACCAAGAGAAAAGTTGATTCCCCCCACCAATCCCTTGCGGATCTTGTTACTCTTGGGTGTTTGAGCATCCTAGACGGTTGAGGTCACCTCGAAGCCATATTCCATTGTGGTGAAGCTTCGTGGTCATGTTGGGAGCCTCCAAGCTTTGTGTGGAGTTTGCCCCAACCTTGTTTGTAAAGGTTCGGTCGCTGCCTTCAAGGGCACCTATAGTGGAATCACGGTACCTTGCATCATGCGAGGGCGTGAGGAGAATACGATGGCCTTAGTGGCTTATTGGGGAGCATTGTGCCTCCACACCGCTCCAACGGAGACGTACTTCCTGTCAAAGGGAAGGAACTTCGGTAACACATCCTCGTCTCCATCGGTTCCACTTGTGGTTATCTCTAACCTTTACTTTGTGTATGCTTATGTTGTTGTCTATATCTTACTTGTCTTAATAGCTCTCGTTGTTAGCTTCATTAGGGTTCACCTCATTGTCGTAATATTTGTGAACCCATATGTTGTTTACCTTAACTTGCTAAGTTTAATTAAAAAGTGGTCGCTGTCTATTCACCCCCCCCTCTAGTCAACCATATCGATCCTTTCAATTGGTATCAGAGCCACGTCTCTTTATTAAGGGTTTAACCACCCGAAGAGTATGGAAGACGAAGAGGGAATTAACCATGGGCAACCCGAGGCCATGGACTTAACTTCGGTCACAAGGGACGAGTTGAATACGGCTATGGCCGCCCTCAAGACGTCCTTGACGAGCGAAGTCAAGACCATGCTTAAAGAGTTAATTGAGGGATTTAAAAGTTCACCCGAACCGTCTATAGTGGTTAAACCCACCGTCACCGATTCGGAGGCCAACTCCTCTAAGGAAGCGGATAAAGGTATGCGACCTTCCTCATCTCACGAAAAGGATGGAACTAGAACATATGCCTCAGTTCCACCCCCATGGTCTATGGAGGATCCGTTCCCGCACCACGTCTTAATCCTGTTGGTCCTCCTCCTAAGCTTGTAAAAGGTGACTTTGCTAACTGGGTATTTTCTATTAAGTCTCATTTGAATCACAGCTCAACAAACTTGTGGAGAATCATCGAGCAAGGATATTATCCCCATGATCCAAGCAACCTCACTCCAAGAGAAGATGCAGACAATCAATACAATCACTCCGCTTTGTTTATTCTCCAGTCTGCAGTGCCACCTGAAGATCTTCCTCACTTGCGTCCCTTCACTTTGGCCAAGGATTGTTGGGAACATATTATGGTGTTGTACAAGGGAAGCTCAAGCATTCAACGATCCAACTATGAAGTGATACTTGATAAGGCCGATGAGTTTGTGATGAAGGAAGAAGAGGACCCTCGTGATCTCTATCAGAGGGTGACTGCTATTGCTGTGGCACTCAAGGATCATGGGAGCAAGGATGTGGATGATACATGGGTCCAGCGCAAGTTTCTTAAAGCCATCATGCCTTTCAACAAAGCCATGTCATCTGTCATTCGTCAGCGGCCAGACTTCCACTCCTTGTCTTCCAGTGAGGTGTTGGATGAATTCATTGCAATGTCAATCATGAACGAAACAGCCGACAATGCTCTTTCTCGTGTTCGATCAAAGACAACTTCACCCAACCTTGCGTTGAAAGCAAAAGCAATGCTTGAAGAAGAAGAAGAGGATGAGGAAGAGGAGGGCTGCCCTGAAGACACAAAGTATGCCTATCATGAGCACATGGCTCTTGCATCAAGGCAATTCTGGGGCAACAAGAGGAACTCAAGACCCACCTTCACCAAGAACAACTCGAGTGGATTCAAACCCAAACAACGAGTAAGGACATGTTATAACTGTGGTAACGTGAGTCACTTCGTGGCCGAATGTCCCTATTAGAAAAGGGAAGACAACGGGGGCAAGCTCATTCGCAAAGACAAAACCAAATCATTTCCCATCAAGAACAACTTTGTGAAGAAACCTCACCCAAAAGGGACGGTGGCCCTTGAAGAGTACCCTTCCGATGATGATGATGATGATACAGTGGCAACGGCAACTGTTGTTATTTCCACTACCTCTCCCCAGAAGGTGTCTCTCTTCAACGCCCCAACGAGAACCACATCACCAAGTGCCTCATGGCAAAAGGTATCAATCAGGTAACTCCCATCATTAAGACCAACATCGCTACTGCTCCTTCATTGTTAAACTGTGTTGATGATAGTGATGTTGTGGAACTTAATGAGCATGATCTTGACAAGTTTTTGTGCACTGTTAAGGCAGAATCCAAGAAGCACTTTGTTGCTCTCTTGGAACAACTGGGTGAGGCCACTGACTTCATTGAATCTCATGAGGAGACCATCTCCGAGCTTCAGGGACACAGTCGTGACTATGCCGATGAAATTGCTGAATTATCTCTTGCGCTAGAAAAGGAGCGCACTCTTCATTTGGCTCTTGAGGAGTCATACAACGATGACTGCGCTAAAATGCAAAAGAAACTAGATCATGATGTTGTTCTTACTCGTATGCTTAAGTCTAAAAAGTATGCTCTTGGGGTTGGCCAGGACAGACTCAAGGAGGAGTTTGACACACTCGACAAGGCCCACAAGGTCTTGAAAGGTGCTCATTTCTCTGTGAAAGAGTCTCATGATCAACTCCAAGCAAAGCTTACCAAGGAGATCTCTACTTGTCCTCCCTTTGTGTTAATTGATAATGCTTGTGCAACTAATCCCTGCTGTGAGCATGTACATCTTGTGGAGGAAAATGCCAAGTTAAAGGAGAAACTTGAGAAGGGCCTTGTGGCATGCATACAAGGTGAGAAGAGCCTGAACGACCTCTTGAGCACTCAAAAAGGTGTTGTAGGAAAGGAGGGACTTGGACTTACCTCCAAGTCAAAAGGTAAAAGGAGGAACAGGAACAAACGATCTCCTACCCTCATGGACATCTTTGTCAAGGAGGGTGAGGGGACTCAGAAGGTGAACAGGAACAAGGTGTACTATGGAAACCTCAAGAAGGGCAAAACCATTTCTACTAACACAGCCGACAAACTTAATTCTTCTTATGTCTTATGTCGTGCTAGTGATGGGCATGTTTATGCCAGATTTGTTGGTTCCTACGATGAGCATATTGAATGGGCTATCTGGGTTCCTAAGACCCTTGTCTCTAACATGAAAGGACCCATTAAAAAATGGGTACCTAAAACCAAGCCTTGATCTATTGCAGGAGTTTGCTTCCGGTGGGGTGTCATGGTTGCTCGATAGTGGAGCAACAAATCATATGACCGGAAGAAAGGACTTAGTGGTGGATGTGCATCCTTCTCCATCTATGCCCACCCATGTCCAATTCGCCGATGCATCCTCGTCAAAGGTATTGGGATTTGGTAAGGTGGTCGTCTCTCAAGATTTATCTATTGAGAAGGTCATGCTTGTTGAGTCACTTGCCTACAATTTACTTTCGGTTTGTCAACTCACAATTATGGGTTTTTCCACATTCTTTAATCTTGATACTGTGGTCCTCCTGAGGAGCAAGACTCTTAAAGTAGCCTATGTTGGATATGTCGAAAATGGTCTTTATGTGGTGAACTTCTCAAAGCGACCCACTAAGACCGCGACATGTTTAATGGCTAAAGTTGATGTGGGCTGGCTTTGGCATCGCCGTTTAGCTCATGTCAATATGAGATATTTGCAAAGCCTTCTGACAGGGACCATATTTGTAGACTAACAAATGTGAGTTTTGCTAAAGATCGTGTTTGCAGTGCCTGCACTGAAGGAAAGATTCATGAAACTGCTCATCGTCCAACGACTCTTATCTACACTAAGAGGCCATTGGAGCTTCCCCATATGGATCTGTTTGGTCCGCCATCATTTGATAGCCTTGGAGGCAGAAAGTATTGCGTGGTGATTGTTGACGACTACTCAAGATATACCTGGGTATATTTCTTTAAAAAGAAGAGTGAGACTCAAACAACGGTCATCAACTTTGCTAATGAAGCGCAACGTCAACATGAAGCAAAGATCTTGATGATTAGAAGTGACAACGGCACCGAGTTCAAGAACTACACCTTGGATGAGTTTCTAGGTGATGAGGGAATAAAACACCAATATTCTGCACCATATACCCCTCAACAAAACGGCGTGGCAGAAAGGAAGAACCGAACCTTGATAGACGCTGCAAGGACAATGATGGCAGAATTCAAATCTCCATATAACTTCTGGGCAGAGGCCATCAACACAGCATGTCATGCATCCAATCGGCTCTATATTCGCAAAGGCTTGAACAAGACTCCGTATGAGATTCTAACTGGAAACAAACCCAATCTCAAGTACTTCCGGGTATTCGGTTGTAAGTGTTTCATTCTCAAGAAAGGTGCACGGTTAGCTAAATTTGATTCTAGAGCACATGAGGGCATCTTTGTTGGTTATGCTACAAACTCTCATGCTTACCGTGTCCTCAACAAGTCCACCGGACTCATTGAGGAGACGTGTAACGTGGAGTTTGATGAAAATAATGGCTCCCAAGTGGAGCAAAGTGGTCTTTGTGATGTAGGTGATGAAATTCCTCCCCAAGCCATAAGAAGAATGGGGATTGGTCAAATACTCCCCATTGAGGAACCCCTTGTGGCCGAAGGAGAAGGACAATGCTCTACTCAAGTGGAGCCATCACCTCCACAAGTCCCACACGCTTCCGATGAACAGAGAGAAGACTCTCAACAAAATGAACAAGCTCAAGGTCAAGATAAATTGCCCAACAATGATGATGTGTCTCAGGATATTCAAGCACTCTCCCAAGACTCCGAAGCTGCTCATGATCAAGATCAAGTGCAACCGCGAGATCCAGACCAAGTAGAAGCACAAGATCAAGATCAAGAGCAACCACAAATACAAGAACAAACTAGTGAACCTGCTCAAGTCGAAGGACAAGATGATCAGGAGACTGTCTCACAATTCCCTTATGCAGCACCAACAACCGGCTCAAGACGCAAGGGCAAGCAAAGTAAACAAGTCGATGCTCCCCCGTTCTCTAATGAAGAACTCTTGGAGCGTCGAGCAGCCAAGATTGCGAACAAGCTGAGAGTCAAGTCACATCTTATGAAGAATGTACTTGGCAGTTTGAAAAGGGGAGTATCCACCCGTCAACACATTTGGAATTATTGTGAGCATCACGTGTTTGTTTCGTATTGTGAACCTCAACAGGTACAGGAAGCGCTCGATGATGAGGATTGGCTTATGGTCATGCATGAAGAACTTAACAACTTCGAGCGCAACCAAGTCTGGGATTTAGTGCCTAGACCAACGGAGGAACATAATGTCATCGGGACGAAATGGATATTCAAGAACAAGCAAGATGCCAATGGGATTGTGATTCGAAACAAGGCAAGATTGGTGGCTCAAGGCTACCCCCAAGTCGAGGGTATCGACTACGGTGAAACCTTTGCCCCTGTTGCTCGTCTAGAATCTATTCGCATATTGCTTGCATTTGCTTCTCATCATAACTTAAAATTACAACAAATGGATGTAAAAAGTGCCTTTATTAATGATCCTTTAAATGAGTTGGTCTATGTCAAACAACCCCCGGGATTCGAACATCCCAAGCTCCCCAATCATGTGTACAAACTTAATAAGGCACTCTATGGCCTTAAACAAGCCCCACGTGCGTGGTATGAGTATCTTACTGAGTTGTTACAAGATCGTGGGTTTGAAATTGGGAAGATAGATCCCACTCTTTTTACTAAGAGGGTTAAAGGGGATTTGTTCATATGCCAACTATATGTTGATGATATTATCTTTGGCTCTCCTAACATTTCCTTCAATGAAGAATTTGCTGCACTAATGACTGAGAAGTTTGAGATGTCCATGATGGGAGAGTTGAAGTTCTTCCTCGGGTTCGAGATTAAACAAGGTCTAGAAGGGACATTCATCAAACAATCCAAGTACACTCAAGACATGCTCAAACGGTTCGAGCTCGAAGATGTCAAACCGGTCAAGTTCCCCATGCCAACAAGATGCAAGCTTGACAGTGATCCCAATGGTAAAGCAGTGGATCAAAAGGTATATCGCTCCATGATTGGATCCCTCCTTTACCTTTGTGCATCTAGACCGGATATTATGTTGAGTGTAGGGATATGTTCACGGTTTCAATCCGCACCAAAAGAAAGCCATTACATGGTTGTTAAGCGAATCTTTCGATATTTGGCTCATACCCCAAACTTTGGCCTTTGGTATCCCAAAGGAGCAAACTTCAATCTAGTTGGCTATTCTGACTCAGATTGGGCAGGAGATTGTGTGGAGAGGAAGTCAACGTCTAGAGGATGCCAATTCCTTGGTCGCTCATTGGTAAGTTGGTCGACAAAGAAGCAGAATTGCGTCTCTTTATCATCCACCGAAGCTGAGTATGTGGCAGCTGCAAGTTGTTGTGCACAATTGCTATGGATGAGGCAAACTTTAAAGGATTATGGTGTCACTTGTGACAAAGTGCCTCTTCTATGTGACAATCAAAGTGATATCAAGATTTCCCTCAACCCAGTGCAACATAGCAAAACCAAACATATTGATATTCGGCATCACTTCATTCGTGAACATATCAAGCTAGGTGATATTGAGGTTCACTTCATCCACACTGAAGAGCAACTTGCAAATATTTTCACTAAGCCTCTAGATGAAGCAAGGTTCCGGGAGTTAAGGCATGAGCTAAATATCATTGATTCAAGTAATGTGGATTGAAACTAGGCATGTTGCACCTCACTATGCATTCTATCTTGGTCTAGATGTAGGCATGGACATAGGGGGAGTGTTGTTCTCTCAATGAACTTTTCCTCCCCCCATTATGCATAAATCGATCTAGTCTTTCACTTTAGCCATTGTCAAATGGCACGTCTGCTTCAAAGACGAGCATTGGTCATGAACCCAAGGATAATTCTTCGCGATGTCATACCTTTGTCTCAAACATAGGTGGCCTCGGCCACCGCCCCCTACCTTTCTCTCATATAGAAGAAAGGATATAAAATGACAAGTCAGTATATATTTCTGGTGCTATCTTCCTTTTCCACTTACTTGTCATTTGCCCACGTTCTTCTCTTTTCCTAGGTCCCGTTGTGACATTTGCAGCGGTACTACCGCCAGGGGTAGCGGTACTATCGCCAGGACCCCAGCGGTACTACCGCTAGGTATAGCGGTACTACCGCCAAGATCCCAATCTAACTCGACCTAACTAGGAAATTTTTAGGGATGTCTCAAGGGGGAGCGGTACTACTGCCAGGACCCCAGCGGTACTACCGCTGCATCCAGCGGTACTACCGCCAGGTAGCGGTACTACCGCCAGGTCCACAGCGGTACTACCGCTGGCCCGTACCCCTTGGGCTATATAAAGGAGGGGGAGACCGTTTTTCCCTGGCTCTTTCTTCTTCCTCGCGGCTCCTCCCTCCCCAACCCCGAAATCCCCCTATTTTGATCTCTATTCGTGGAGCTCCTTCTCTCCATTGGATTGGAGGGTTTGCTCCACTTCTCCTTCCTCCTCCAAGGTCCATGAATCCCGGTAAAGCTCCTCCCCTTCTTCTCTTGGTTGATGTTCTTGTTCTAGGGTTAGGAGCATTGGTGGTTTGGATCCATGTCTTTGATCTTGTTCCTTGTTCTTGGATGGCATGAAGGAGATATTTGAGGGGAGTGTCGATCGTATGAATCTTTGCTGTTTATTTTGCCATGCCCTAGGATTTACATGTTTTGGATCAAGCACTTGAACTATGTTTGGATTAGATCTAAAACTTGCTCTCTCTTGCCTAGGCATGTACTTATTTCGGTGGTACTTGTGATCCTCATGTGAGTAGGGCTGTGGTGGAGTTCTTAGTGTTCATACACAGCCCATGCCCCTCGTAAAATTCGTGTAGCCATATCTATGGGGTCTATTTTATCTGTCAGATCTGAAAATCAAACCCCAGCGGTACTACCGCTAGGACCCCCAGCGGTACTACCGCCAGGGGTAGCGGTATTACCGCTAGGACCCCCAGCGGTACTACCGCCAGGGGTAGCGGTACTACCGCTAGGACCCCAGCGGTACTACCGCCAGGGGTAGCGGTACTACCGCCAGGAGGATTCACTGTGTATTCTTTTCATGTGCTTGGCAATGAGTGTTTACTTTTCTGCCTTTTCTAGTTCATTGCCTTGACTCTTTTTGTCGCTCCTTTTCGGTGTGTGTTTTTTGTCACAGGTGGTGCTCGCCGCTCGAACCCCTCACGGGACATGCAGTCAAAGCATTATCACAACCCAGAGGCTCCAGAGGGCTCCGCCACTTCAGGTCTGCAACCCGAAAAGCAGGCCTTCAAGAAGACCGCTCACAAGGACAAGGGGATCAATGTCCGCACAATGCCCCCTAAGGACTTTCTGCGGTTCCGCACTCAAAACCATTATCTCCAAGAGCGGGCTGTGATCAAGAATGTTGAGCATGTTTGGGCAAGGGATCACTGTAGGATCTACCGTGATATTGTCATGAATTTCAAGAAGAACTTTGTCCCCGTTCAGTGGATTGACCTGGCTCACCTTCAGCGGAACCTGGACTACTTTGGTGATGCTCTTTCTCTGATTGACAAACTGGGCATCAAGGACATCATCACTTTCAAGACAGATTTTGACCCCAATGTTGTTGCCCAGTTCTATGTCACGGTTCACTTCTCTCCTGATGACGAGCGCTCCATGGTGTGGATGACTGGGACTCAGAAGATGACCGGTACCTGGCGTGAATTCATGGCATTCCTCAAGGTTGAGTTCCAGGGAGCTGACACTCCACTTGGGTCGCGTCCTCATGCTGCAGCTCCCACTGATAGGGCCCCCGCCAAGGACAGATTGCAGCAACTCTATGTGAAGAAATGTGTGCTCCCCAAGCATCTGGACATCATGCATCGGATCTTCCGCAACACCCTCTTTCCTCGCATTGGCAACTTCGACGAGGTTCATGGCTCTCTGGCTGAGATGTTGCTGCTCTGTGAGGAGTCTATGACTAAGGAGTCTGCCCCTCTTGATATTTCTGATGTGATGTTCACTGAGCTCTGGAACTACATCATGATGCGCAAGGTTCCCATCTACGGGCCCTATCTGTTTGCTTATATCCGTCAGAAGTGGCAAGACACCTATCCGCAGGAGGAGTTATACATTCAGGCTGACTACATTGTGCACGATCCTGTCAAGCTTCGCGTCAAGGATAAATGGGACAACCCATCAACTTCCTCTCAGCACATGGATACTGACACAGAGACTGCTCCTGACAGAGGAACCGCCTCTCAGTCCCACTCTTCTGCCATGCCATCTTGGGCCATCAAACTACAGGATAAGATGAAGACTCTATTCTGTATGCAGGCAAAGGGCCAGTACCAGACGCACGTGGCTCAGAAGGAGAGCCGCCAGAGGCACAAGCGTGTCCTAAGGACTCTTGCTGTTGACATCTCCAGCGGATCAGAGGACGACATCACTCCAGAGGCTACATGGATGCAGGCTCAAGGTTACCAGTGGTCTGGCGCTGAGGAGGAAGAGGAGGAGCAGGATGATCCGGAGGGTACCGACGAGTCTGGCGATGCTGAGGATGAGGAGTAACCACCTGTGGCATTAGGTGTGCCCCTTTTTGGTGTCTTGTGCCAAAGGGGGAGAGAGTCTAGGAGCTGGATTTTCTTTCAGAGTCGAACTTTGCTTTGCTTTGCTTTCTTTCGTGTTTTGCTTCGAACTTGGTTTGCTTCTAGTTTGCTATCGTTTGTGAGACATGAACTTATGTGAGATTTATTTCCATCATATGCTGTGAGTCATATGCCCCGTATTGTCATATATCTCTATCTTTTTGTTCTCATATTATTCTCTGTGCAAATCCGGTATTGTCATCAATCCACCAAAAAGGGGGAGATTGTTGGGGCATAGTTTATGCCTAAGTAATTTTGGTGATTGATGACAGTACCGTAAAGGACTAACCGTGTGTGTTAAGGTTTCAGATAACACACGTCAACGGCACAAGACGACTCGGCTCCTCATTCATGGAACAGAAGCACGGCGTTCTCTACGGTTCTCTTTATTTGAGTCATAGGAAAGCCATACTATTAAGAGGGGAACCGTAGTGGAAAGGTTTGGGTGGAATCAATCTTTGCACGCGCAGTCTTCACATATTTTCCCCTTGCCGGCAACTTTAGAGTGGCTCCCGCCTTTGTGTTTCCTTCATCTTTGCAAATGGTCCCCCAGCGGTAGTACCGTTGGGCCTAGCGGTAGTACCGCTGTCCCCAGCGGTAGTGCCGCTAGCCCTAGCGGTAATACCGCTGGAGTGCTAGCGGTGGTACCGCTGCAGCCAGCGGTAGTACCGCTAGCTGGCGGTAGTACCACCCCTGGTCAGCGGTAGTACCGCTCCAAGAGCTTTGTACCGCCTGCCTAGCGGTTGTGCATGGACGGACCTTTTTGCGAAGACTTTCTTGGCGGTGGTAGGTCTTGCACTACCAGGGGCCCAGCGGTAGTACCACTCGAGTGCCAGCGGTAGTACCGCTACACCCAGCGGCAGTACCGGTAGCCACTGGCTGTGAGTGGGAAAACGGTTGGATTTTCCCCCACTATATAAAGGGTTCTTCTAGCTGTGGAACCTTACCTCTTATCCTCCCAAGCTCCATTGTTGCTTCCTAAGCTCAAAAGTGCCCGATCTCTCTCCCTAGCCAATCAAACTTGTTGATTCTTTAGGGATTGGTTGAGAAGGCCTAGATCCACACTTCCACCAAGAGAAAAGTTGATTCCCCCCACCAATCCCTTGCGGATCTTGTTACTCTTGGGTGTTTGAGCATCCTAGACGGTTGAGGTCACCTCGAAGCCATATTCCATTGTGGTGAAGCTTCGTGGTCGTGTTGGGAGCCTCCAAGCTTTGTGTGGAGTTTGCCCCAACCTTGTGTTGTAAAGGTTCGGTCGCCGCCTTCAAGGGCACCTATAGTGGAATCACGGTACCTTGCATCGTGCGAGGGCGTGAGGAGAATACAGTGGCCTTAGTGGCTTATTGGGGAGCATTGTGCCTCCACACCGCTCCAACGGAGACGTACTTCCTGTCAAAGGGAAGGAACTTCGGTAACACATCCTCGTCTCCATCGGTTCCACTTGTGGTTATCTCTAACCTTTACTTTGTGTATGCTTATGTTGTTGTCTATATGTTACTTGTCTTAATAGCTCTTGTTGTTAGCTTCATTAGGGTTCACCTCATTGTCGTAATATTTGTGAACCCATATGTTGTTTACCTTAACTTGCTAAGTTTAATTAAAAAGTGGTCGTTGTCTATTCACCCCCCCTCTAGTCAACCATATCGATCCTTTCAAACGACGTCCATCCTTGCTATCCCAGGCTGCCGGCCTGGAACCCATCCTAGATCGAAGACGAAGAAGAAGAAGAAGCAACTCCAAATGAACAATCAACGCGCTCGCGTCAAGTAACCTTTACCTGAACCTGCAACTGGTGTTGTAGTAATCTGTGAGCCACAGGGGACTCAGCAATCTCATTTCCAAAGGTATCAAGACTAGCAAAGCTTAATGGGTGAGGTATGGTTAAGTGGTGAGGTTGCAGCAGCGGCTAAGCATATATTTGGTGGCTAAGCTTACGAGTACAAGAAATAAAGAGGGGAAGATCTACGCATAACGGACGTGAACTACTGTTGATCAAATGAATGATCCTGAACACCTACCTACGTCAGACATAACCCCACCATGTCCTCGATCGGAGAAGGAACTCACGAAAGAGACAATCACGGTTATGCACACAGTTGGCAAGTTTTATTTAAGTTAACTTCAAGTTATCTAGAATCAGTGTTAAACAAAGTTTCCACGTTGCCACATAACCGCGGGCACGGCTTTCCGAAAATATTTAACCCTCCAGGGGTGCTCCAACTAGTCCATCACAAATTACCACAAGCCGCATAGAAATCCTCAATCACGAAGCTCGCGATCTCGTCGGATTCCCTAGAGGAAAACCTCAACTCTGAGATTACCCAAAGCATCACCGGAATCCCGATGCACAAGGTATCTCGACAAAGGTAAAACTAATCCAGCAAGGCCGCCCGACGTGTCGACGATCCCGATAGGAGTCGCGTACCTCGTTCTCAGGACACGACGGATGAGCGATGGTTACCATGCCAAACGCCGAGTTGCCCCGGGTAGCGTTAATAAGCTGCTCTGTTTTGGACCAACACTCATGAGGAGCACTGGCCCGGGGGTTGATTAAATTATCCTCGGGTTAATTACTCCCTATGCAGTTCATTAGTTATTAGGCAAATGTAGTACCAAAGTTGGGCCTTGCCAGACCAGCTTTAATCTAAAACGAATTATCAAGGGGGTCCCCATAACAACCCCGATCGTGTTAGGAGCGCTCATTTATGGAACATAACACCGGTAGCCGAAAACTAAGGGGGCAAAGGTGGAACAAAACACCAGGCTAGAAAGGCCGAGCCTTCCACCTTTTACCAAGTATATAGGTGCATTAAATTAAATTGCACTTAATATGGTGATAAGACAAGGAACCCATGTTATCACATGGAAGCAACTGCACCTGCAACTAGCAACGCTAACAACAACGTTAAGCAAGCAGTAACATAGCCAAACAGTCGGTGAAGGGGAACAACGATCGTCGTGGTCGTCGTGGAAGTAGTCGTACACGGTCTCGTCGACGGTAGTCGTTCGCTCGGCGTCTTGGTTCACGGTCTTCGGCGACGGTAGTCGATCGCGTTTCGGGGGTCGTCGAGGACGTCGTGGTGCTCGCCGATCTTGTCAATGAACCATGGCAGTGGGGAGGGTGCTTGCGAACTTCGGCGACAGAAAGCAACGACACCACAGCAACACCGGCGGCAGCAACTATCATCGGCACACTACGGCAAGCAGGCAACGGTGACACAACGGCAACATGCCACCATCTAATGCAGCAACTTGCAACGGCAAGCTAGCAAGTTAGCAGCACCTAGCCTAACTAGCAAGGCAAGCAGCAACTACAACTAGCAA
Organism: Hordeum vulgare subsp. vulgare; assembly: GCF_904849725.1. Taxonomy (NCBI): domain Eukaryota; kingdom Viridiplantae; phylum Streptophyta; class Magnoliopsida; order Poales; family Poaceae; genus Hordeum; species Hordeum vulgare. Next base: position 493,799,566 of record NC_058524.1, on the reverse strand, counting down.
GCAGCAGCATAAACTACATCAACAGCTAGCAGCAAAGCGCAACAAAGCAATCTAGCAAAGCGGCATGCATGCAGCAGCTACAGGCAGCAGCAAAGCACCCAAGCAGCAGCCAACAACTAGGCAAGCACAGGCAACGGCGACAGCAAACCCTCGGCAAGCCAGCATCACTAAACAGCAACAGCAGCAAGGAGCATAGCATACAGCAAGGCACATCAGCGGCAACACCACCAGCAGTAGTCGGCAGCAGCAACAGCAGGCTACATCAGCAAGCTTCGGCGACAGCAACTGTAAGCAGCACCAGCGACTGCAGGCACAACAACAGCAAGCACGTGCATCGCGGCAGGCAGCGGCGGCAGCAGCAAGCAGTAGGCAGCAACGGCAGGCAAGCGGCATAGTGGCAAGCGGCGGACAGCGAGGCACCAGCGACAACATAACGGCGACGGCGAGCTCGGAATGGGGCCACGGGAGGCGAGGTCGGGCACCGTCGCGGGACGACGGACGCTTGGGGCGGCGGGATCTGGCCGGAACGGGCACGGGCGGCTGTGCGAAAGGATCTCCGGCGGCAAAACGGCAGGTGGGCGGCGACCCGAGGCGAGGCTGAGAGGGCGCAGCGCGGCGAGGGGCCTGGACGAGGCGGGCACTGACGAGGGAAACGGGGGCGACGGGCGCACGGGAGGGGGAGACGGCACGAGGTCGAGGGATGAGGGGAGCGGGGCTCGGGACGACGAGGGACGCTAGGGCACGGGAGGGGAGGCCTTGGGCCTTGGCCGACTGGGCCTTGGCCTCGGGTCCTCCTCTCTCTATTTTGTTTTTTTGGTTTTCTTCCCTTTTAAATAAAACAGAAAACTCAAACAAAATGAAAAGGCTTTTAAAACGGGAAACTTAGCAAACCGCCAAAACAGATAAAAGAGGAGAGGAAGGGAGTGAAGGTTTTAGGTCCTCGGTGCAACAAGGTTACGAGCTTGAACTTGTCGCACCCAATCACATTGCAAGGCCCTAAGGCACATACACACATGCGCTCACACACAAACAACGAGGTGCAACTAGCCACACAAGACAAGCACACAGATGACAAGATGCCATGCATGATGCGATGATGCAAACTACATGACGATGCAACGAATAAAAATACTCACACGACGGAAACAGAAAGGAAAGGGGATCTTCTGGAACGTCGGCACCGGGCTGTCACAAAGCCATCTAGCTACTAACTATGGACCCGTAAATCTGAAGTGAACTACTCACGAGTCATTGGAGGGGCGATGATGATGATGAAGAAGCCCTCCAACTCCAAAGTCCCCTCCGGCAGGGCACCGGGAAGGGTCTCCAGATGAGATCTCGCGGAAACGGAAGCTTGCGGCGGCGGAAAAGTGTTTTCGTGGACGCCCTGATTTTTTCTGGATTTTTAGGGAATATATAGGCCAAAGACCTAGGACAGGGGGGCGCTAGGGAGGCCACAAGCTTGCTTGTCGCGGCCTCCCCCTAGCCGCGACAACAGGGCTTGTGGGCTCCCTGTGGGTCCACTTGCTTGGCCCTCAAGCCTCCAGATCTTCTTCTGTTCTGGAAAAAAATCATTTTGGGGATTTTATTCCATTTGGACTCTGTTCCAAAATCAGATCTGAAAAGAGTCAAAAACACAGAAAAAACAGGAACTGACACTTGGCACTGAGTTAATAAGTTAGTCCCAAAAAAGATATAAAAGGTAAACAAAACATCCAAAGTTGACAAGATAACAGCGTGAAACCATCAAAAAATATAGATACGTTTGAGACATATCAAGCATCCCCAAGCTTAACTCCTGCTCGTCCTCGAGTAGGGAAGTGATAAAGAATGAATTTTTAATGCTTTCATGCTACCTAGCATAGATGTCCTTTGTAACTCCTCTTATATGACGTGAATGTTTAGATCCATTAGATTCAAAACAATAGTTTGCTATTGACGTGGAAACAATAATACTTCAAGCAAACTAGCAAGGTAATCATGAACTTTCAAAACAACAAGGCCAAAATAAAGTTATCCCTACAAAATCATATAGTCTGGCTATGCTCTATCATCATTGCACAACGAATTTAAATCATGCACAAGCCCGGTATTGGCCAAGTAATTGTTTTCACACCTTTACTTTCTCAAACTTTTTTCAACTCTGACGCAATACATGAGCGTGAGCCATGGTTTTAGCACTATAAGTGGTGTGGAGTGTGGTGGAGGTTGCAAGACAAACAAGGAGAAGATGATCACATTAGCTATGCATATCAATGAGATGTGGAGATGCTCATCAATAGATATCAATGTGAATGAGTAGGGATTACCATACAAATGATGCACTAGAGCTAAGAGTATGTGAAAGCTCTTAAAGAAAACTAGTGGGTGTGCATCGAACTTGCTTGCTCACAAAGACCTAAGGCAATTTTGAGGAAGCCTATCATTGGAATATACAAGCCAAGTTATATAATGAAAATTTCCCACTAGCTATATGGTGGTGACAAAACGAGAGACTCTCGATCATGAAGATCATGGTGCTTAATATGCACAAGTGTAGAAAAGTGGTAGCATTGTCCCTTCTCCGTTTTTCTCTTTTTTGGATGGGCTCTTTGGCCTCTTTTTTTTGGTGGGCATCTTTGGCCTCTTTTATTTACTCACATGGGACAATGCTCCATCAATGATGATCATCACAGTTTCAACTCAAAACTTAGAGCAACGATGACTCTATATGGAATGCCTTCGGTAGTGTACCGTGACAATGATCTAGCATGGCATAGACATAAATGGAAACATCATGCTAGCTATCTTACGATCATGCAATGGCAATGTAGACGTGGTGTCACATGTCATGGTGGTAGTTGCATGGCAATATATCTCGGAATGACTTTGAAAAAAGCCATAGTAGGTAGGTATGGTGGCTGTTTTGAGGGAGGCTAATAGTGGGTTTTGTGCACCGGCAAAAGTTGCACGACACTAAACAAGATAGTGATGGTGGAAGGTGAAAGTGCATCTAAACCATGGACTCAACATTAGTCATGAAGAACTCATATACTTGTTGCAAAAGTTCTATTAGTAATCGAAACAAAGCATTCAACGCATACTCCTAGGGGAAGGGTTGGTAGGTATAAACCATCGCGCGATCCCGACCGCCACACAAAGGATGACAATCAAAAGACTAATCATGCTCAGACTTCATCACATAGCGGTTCACCATACGTGCATGGTATGGGAATCACTAACTTCAACAAAAGTATTTCTAGATCCACAACACCTTACTAGCATAACTTCAATATTACCATAACCACAACTCAAAACTAGTTGAGATGAATCAAACTTCTCTAACTATTCAATGCACATGAAGGTGGAAGTTTTCGTATCCCTTTGGATAACTACCCCTTTGAGACTACTTTCATAGCATAGATCAACTACCAAGACACGCACCGCCGTGCTCTAAAAGATATAAGTGAATCACATAGAGCAAAAAGCAACTAGCTCAAAAGATATAAGTGAAGCACATGTGAGCTGAATTGTCTAACCAAAGGATATAAGTGAAGCTCGACAAAATCACGGTGAGTGCATGTCTATCTCTCTAGGTGTGCAGCAAGGATGATTATGACACAACAAAAATAAAAGACTCCTACGATACAAGACGCTCCAAGCAAAACACATAACATGTGGTGAATAAAAATATAGCCCCAAGTAACGTTACCGATGGATTGAAGACGAAAGAGGGGATGCCTTCCCGGGGCATCCCCAAGCTTAGGCTTTTACGGCATCCTTGAATCTCTTGGGGTGCCTTGGGAATCCCCGAGCTTGAGCTCTTGCCACTCTTTATCTTTTTGTCCATAAGAACTTCACCCAAAACTTGAAAACTTCACAACACGAAACTTAAACAGAAACTCGTGATAACATTAGTATAAGAAAGCAAACCACCCCTTCCTTAGGTACTGTAGCAAACTTAAATTCTACTTATGTTGATGTTGGGTTACTGTATTTTCGATCTTCCATGGCTAATACCCCCCGATACTATCCATAGTTTCATCAAAATAAGCAACCAACTCAACAAAAACAAAATATGTTAACATCAAACCAGTCTGTAGCAATCTGTATACTTCGTATACTTCTGGTACTTCACAAATTCTGAAAAATTACGACAGTCTGAAGAATTTGCATAGAAATCATCAAAAATAAGAATCAACTCAAAAGCTCTTACAAAAAAAATGAAAATTCTTTTCGTGAGCACAAAGTTTCTGTCTTTTCGAGCATGACCAAACGATCATCCCCAAGACTATTCATAACGGTTTTGCTTGGCACAAACGCAAAAAGAAACACAAAAAACACAATCATAACAGAATTATGAAAGTGTGGAAAACACAAAACATAAAGAAAAAGGGTAGATTCGTTGGGTTGCCTCCCAACAAGCGCTATTATTTAACGCCCTTAGCTAGGCATAAAAGCGATAGAATCTAAGTCTAACATACTTCCTATGCATAGGCATTTTATAGGGAAACAAATTGGCAAGACAACCAATAGTTACCAAATGCAAGGAAGAAGAAAGAGACAATACCAATCTCAACATAACGAGAGGTAATTTGGTAACAAGAAAGTTTCTACCAAAATATTTTCCTCTCGCATAGCAATTACATGTGGGATCATAATCAAATTCAACAATATAGCTATCCCATAGGATATTCTTTTCATGATCCACATGCATGCAAAGTTGACGCTCTTCAAAAATAGTGGGATTATCATCAACTAAAGTCATGACTTCTCCAAACCCACTTTCAATATTATTGCAAATATCATATTCATCATGAGGTTTAAACAAATTTTCAAGATCATAAGAAAGATCATCACCCCAATCATGATTATTGCAATAAGTAGGGGACATAGCAAAACTAGCATCCCCAAGCTTAGGGGTTTGCATATTTTTAGCATGATTGTCACTAATAGGATTTATAGTGAAACGATTGCAATCATGCTTTTCATTGAAGGAGCTCTCGTGAATCACTTCATAAATTTCTTCATCACGATTTTTAGATTCACGCATCTCAAGCAAAACTCCATAAAGATAGTCAAGTGCACTCAACTCACTAGCAATTGGTTCCGCATAAGTGGATCTCTTAAAGAGATTAGCAAGTGGGTGAGGATCCATATCACGAGATTTTCAGCAAGCGAAGATGCAAGCATACTGAGGGCACATAGCACACAAGCAAAGGAAAGCGAAGCGAAAGAAAAGGGCGAACGAAAGAGGCAAACGAGAAAAGGCAAATGAAAACGGCAAATGTGAAGTGGGGGAGAGGAAAACGAGAGGCAACTGGCAAAAAAGGTAAATGCAAGAGATGAGTTCGTGACACCTACTTGGACAGATCTCCTCCTTGCGCCAGAAATCAGCACGTTGAAGAGAGACTATTCTTGACTTGATCTCCCCGGCAACGGCGCCAGAAATCCTTCTTGCTACTGCGACAACAGACCTTCCCTGGTACGGCGCCAAGAATCCTGCTGTTGCGGCTACGCCTTTAGGGACTTCCTAGGAAAATATGCAAAGGATTTCCCCATGGCCTTGAAGACTTGCGTTGGTGTTCCCTCGAAGCGGAAAGGGTGATGTAGCACATCGGTGGTAAGTATTTCCTTCAGTTTTGAGAACAAAGGTATCGATCCAGTGAAGGAGTATCACAAGTGCCTACACAAACACAAAGAGCTTTCTCCCAATGCTATGAAGGGGTTGTCAATCCCTTATAGATTGTTTGCCAAGTGAGAACTGAAAGCAACAAAGTAACAAAGCAAACTAAAAGCGGAGGTGTAAACGATAGGTGTGAATAGACCCGGGGCCGTAGTATTCACTAGTGGCTTCTCTCATGAAAGCAAGTCATGACGATATCTATGGCAATGATTATATCTATAGGCATCACGTAAAAAAAGTAGACCGATACTTCCTACATCTACTACTATTACTCCACACGTCGACCGCTATCTAGCATGCATCTAGTGTATTAAGTCCAAAAGAATAGAGTAACGCCTTAAGCAAGATGACATGATGTAGATGGACAATCTCATATCTACGACAGAGCCCACCTTCTTACCTTGATGGCAACTACACGATGGGTGCCTTGCTGACCCTACTGTCACTGGGAAAGGTCACCACATGGTAAGAACCCAAAACCAAGCACTTCTCCCATTGCAAGAATCATAGATCTAGTTGGCCAAACAAAACCCAAGACTCGGAGAGACTTACAAGGATATCAAATCATGCAAATAAGAAATCAGCAAAGACTCAAATATATATCATAAATAATCTGATCACAAATCCACAATTCATCGGATCTCGACAAACACACCGCCAAAGAGGATTACATCGGATAGATCTCCATGAAGATCATGGAGAACTTTGTATTGAAGATCCAAGAGAGAGAAGAAGCCATCTAGCTACTAACTACGGACCCGTAGGTCTGAAGTGAACTACTCACGAGTCATTGGAGGGGCGATGATGATGATGAAGAAGCCCTCCAACTCCAAAGTCCCCTCCGGCAGGGCATCGGGAAGGGTCTCCAGATGAGATCTCGCGGAAACGGAAGCTTGCGGCGGCGGAAAAGTGTTTTCGTGGACACCCTGATTTTTTCTGGATTTTTAGGGAATATATAGGCCAAAGACCTAGGGCATGGGGGCGCCAGGGAGGCCACAAGCTTGGTTGCCGCGGCCTCCCCCCTGGCCGCGACAACAAGGCTTGTGGGCTCCCTATGAGCCCACTTGCTTGGCCCTCAAGCCTCCTGATCTTCTTCCGTTCTGGAAAAAATCATTTTGGGGATTTTATTTCATTTGGACTCCGTTCCAAAATCAGATCTTAAAAGAGTCAAAAACACAGAAAACAGGAACTGGCACTTGGCACTGAGTTAATAAGTTAGTCCCAAAAAAGATATAAAAGGTAAACAAAACATCCAAAGTTGACAAGATAACAACGTGAAACCATCAAAAATTATAGATATGTTCGAGACGTATCATCATGCAAGACACATAGTAGCACATCATTTAATATGATATGGTATCATGATTCGATACTCAGCCCTCTCTTTCTTCATTTAATTCTATGTCACTTCATTAAGATTGCCTAGTTGGCATCTATGATACTACCTTTTTTTTATAACACACAAACTTTATAGATCATGGCATAATGTCCATACATATAGTTTCCCGGATGCATTCCGGGGATACACCACGCCAAACATGACATTCTAGCTGATTACATGATCTAGCTAATAAATGTGCAGCAACATTTTGTTCTCTACGCACATGAAATATAGAACAACTCATGAAGGAACCTCTAAGTTGCTTGATATCCTGAATCACAGGACCACACAAAGATCGATCCTGGCTCAGTGAATTGATGCGCTGGATAACCGTCAAACAATCTGAACCAAGGATAACCTTCTGAAACCCTTCACCCAAAGAAAATAGCAAACCTCTCTGAATTGCAATGGCCTCTGCTAGCTCTGGAAGTATCACATTAGGAACACCAGTACCATAACAAGTAATGCAAGAACCAGAATGATCTCGCATCACCACACCTGCTCCCATGCTCCTGTCATGTGAGAAAAGGGCAGCATCAACATTTATCATCACCCTACCTACCGGCGGCGGAACCCAAGATGTTGTTGGAGAGGGTTCACGCCTATGGTTGGTTGAGGAAATGAACAAATGCTCCACAATCATATTAACACAAGCTTTAATTTTCAGAGCAACACTAGAAGGATGCTGAGTAATATTTTCTTCATGGAGTTTGTTTCTAGCATCCCAAATATGCCAACACGTGACTGCACGGACTGTCGCAGCAAGATCATCACAACGAGCCAAAAAATCAAAAATCCATCTTTTGCAGCTTGTGAAACCTTGCCGACCAAGATGCAGATTGAAGTAATGTTTGACATCATTCCAAACAGCTTGTGCATAAGGGCAAAAAAGCAATGCATGCTCTACGTGCTCATCAATAGAACTGCGGAGACAAACCTTAGAAGCAGGAATATGTCGCTGTTGTAATTGCATTCCGGTTGGCAAACAATCATGAGCAAACCTCCAAATAGTTATCAACATCTTCCCTGGTGCCTTGATCGCCCATAATCTGTTCCATGAAATAGCATCACCACGAAGATTAGAAGACATACCTCGGCCCAAAACACTGCGGGATGCAACCATCTTAGTCATCCTGGCGAGATGATAAGAAGATTGAACCGAATATGTAGCAGAACGGGTGTGCGACCATGATACAAAATCAGGAACTTTAAATCGGCTGATAGGAACTTGAAGAATTTGATCCGCAATTGTTTCCTCAAAAAATGATCGGACAAGGGGAATGTTCCAAGAACAACTATCAACAGCGAATAATGAATTCACCCTATGGCCAACCTAAATAGGAGCTAACAACCGCCAAAACTGAGGTTTAACACCAGGTATCCAATGATCCTCTTGGATCTTAATGGTAGCACCGTTACCTACACCCTGGCGGACACCTTTCTTAACTAGTTCCATGCCATGAAGAATACTCTGCCAAGTATAGGAAGCAGACCGTGGGCATTTAGCATCCCAAAAATCTGAATTTGGAAAATATCGGCCCTTAAGAACACGAGCACATAGGGAATTTGGGTCTGTGAGTAGCCGCCAACACTGTTTTCCTAACATAGCTTGATTAAACAAAATCATATCCCTAAACCCAAGACCACCCATAGATTTCGGACAGGTCTACCAATCCCATGATCGCCAATGCATCTTCCTTTTACCATCAGCAAAACCCCACCACTGATCAGCAATGATTCTCCTCATTTGCTCGCAAGTACCGACAGGAAGATGGAAACAACTCATAACGTATGTAGGAATCGCCTGAATCACTGATTTTAAAAGAATTTACACACCTTTTCTAGACAAAGGCCGATCAGACATACCATTGATACGCTTCCACATCCGATCATACAAATATTTGAAGGTCAGAGAAGTTGATCTCACCACCTCGGTAGGCATGCCAAGATATGATTCTTGTAATGATTCATTGAAAACGCCAAGAATGTGTTCACCTCATCCTTGATCACCTCCGGGCAGCCATTACCAAAGAAAATAGATGATTTTTCTAAATTAATCTTTTGTCCAGAACCCTGACAATAAAGAGAAAGTGTATTCTTCAAAGCTTCCACACTCCTCCTATCACTTCTCGCAAAGAAAATGCTATCATCTGCAAACAGTAAATGGGAAATAGCAGGACCAAGTCGACCGTTTTTAATGCCATGTAGTACACCTTGTTCCTCCTGTCGTTTGAGCAAACATGACAGTCCCTCAGTACAAAGAAGAAAGAGGTAGGGGCTGATTGGATCACCTTGACGAATACCCCGAGTTGGTACCACGGGTTCTGTGAGATGTCCATTAATCCGAACAACATAACGAGTAGAAGTAACACACCTCATCACCGAGCTTATCCAGGAATCAGCAAAACCCAAACGAGAGAGACATCCACGAAGAAAATTCCACTCCACACGGTCATATGCCTTCATCATATCAATCTTGAGAGCAAAGTAAGACTTCTTCACTCTCTGAGATCGTATCGTATGTAAATTTTCAAAAGCAATCAGAGCATTGTCCGTGATAAGACCACCAGGAATGAAAACACTTTGATTCTCAGAAATCACCTCTGGCAAAAAAACTTTAAGTCGGTTTGAGAGTACCTTTGAGGCGAGTTTATAAAGAACATTACACAAACTGATTGATTGAAAGTTCTTGAGATGTTCTGGATCATACGTATCTCATCAGAATTATTCTGTGTTGACCCCCACAACACCTTCAGCTTACTTTGTAATCTAAGAATACCTTTGCGAACCGAACCAAAAGAATCATGACTCCATTTCTTAAGTGAAACGGCAAGACGCCGTAGATTATCACATGTGGATTGCATAGATATATGACTGTCCTGCCCTTGTACCCAAACTTTTTCCATTGTTTCACGATAATCTGGTGCTCTAAGCCAAGCTGCTTCAAACCGAAACTGTTGTTGAACCGGCGTTGCCCTCATCTCCTCAGCCAATGAAGAAAGTTTGACTACAATATAAAAATGATCAGACGTAGTAGTGATAATATTTTCCACCCTGTGATTATTAAACAAATCCATAAATTGTCCATTTGCTACAGCTTTGTCTGGCCTGACTCTCACCAAATCATCTCCAATCTGCCTATTATTCCATGTGAATTTCGGGCCAGCATAACCAAGATCCACCAAGTTGCATTCATCCAAACAATCACGAAACAAAGACATTTGAGCATTTGATCGTTCAGTGACCCCAAAATGTTCATCACTGCAAAGAACCTCGTTAAAATCTCCGCAACAAATCCACGGACCCTTACATTCTGATCATAGCCTAGATAACAACTTCTAAAAGTCATGGCGCAATTCACGGCGAGGCTCACCATACACAAAAGTTCCCCGCCAGGGAATGCACTCTTCCGAAGATATAATCACATCAATGCAATGTGAGTTAAAACCCTTTAGGGAAACAGTATATGATTTTTTCCAAAACAAAGCTAATCCACCACTAAGACCAACACTGCTTACAGCAAAACTTCCAGAATAACCAAGAGACCACATGAAATTTTGAATCCTGTAATCCTTCATCTTCGTTTCGGAAAGGAAGAGGAAGGAAGGTCAAAAATACCTCACTAACCAGCGAAGCTCACCAACTGTCGAGTCCGACCCAAGTCCTCGACAGTTCCAGCATAAAAGATTCATTGCGTGTGGCAGGGCTGCACCGCAGCCTCTGCTTGATCCGCCAATCGGTTTGTTGTTGTAAGTCGTTGTTTCTTATTTTTCTCAATCCCTGAAATATGGTCATCCGCTGATGTGTCAGACTGAAACGCATCTAGATTTCCTTTTTACTTACCAGAACCATGGGTAGCGGGGAAGTATCAATATTTTGCTGCACGTGCGCCTTCGGCAAATACACCTTACGTTCTGCCGAGTGATATTAGTCAGCTTCCCAGACCCCACAACAGTTATCGAGACATCAACCAGATCATTCTTGTCCGAAGATGAAATGATATTTGCACGATTGGCCCTTGCTTTTCTTTGTTTCGGAGTTGAAAAATCCTGGCCCACAACCTCCTTCCCATGCGCCTTAGACGACGCATTATTTGGTGCAGGAACACTAGCATCTGATCATGTTTTAGACTTATTAGCAAAGGAAGAGTGACCCACATTAGTACCTGAATATTTCTTCTTGTCATCTTGGACACATAGTCTGGAACTATGATACGGAAGGAGGCCCTCAGTATCACGCTCCCCTGGCGTTGGGCACACAACAGAAGAGTGCCCCACACAGCCACACGAGTAGCAAAATAATGGCAGACGTTCATACCTCACCTGATAAACATCAGTTACTCTCCTTTTCTAAGAAAAAACTGACACACATCGCATCAATGGTTGATAGACATCAATAGAGATCCTTGCACGCAGGTAGTCACCCCATGCACGCCCTTTGTTATCGACATCCATCTTCTCCACTTTGCCCAACTTGGAAGCCAGAGCTTTACCACGATCATCATTCATTAGATTAAAAGGGAGATTCAGGATACGAACCCACATCAAGAGAGAATCAACGCAGACATCACCGGGTTTAAGAGAAGGATCAAAATCCATCAACAAAATACAGTGCTTACTAATAGTCCATGGTGATCCCTCTTTCACACGATCCTTATCAGCCTTGCATCCAAATTCAGCCTGAAACCTATTTGCTCCCAACGACTGAAACTCCAGGCCTTTAGGATTACCCCACGCAGGCCTAAGAGCAGCTTTGATCGTTGAAATATGAAGAATGTTAGGAGCAAGAACCTTTCCAAAAATGGCCATATCGGACAGCCAGGATAATCTTCATCATCATCCTCGAGAACAAATGTCGTAGATTCCTGAGTTGTGAGTTTAAGACGATCGAACATCACTGCCGCTCTGTCCCCTACAGAAGATGATGCAGGATCCATCGTAGCAGTCGCTTTACCCTTGCCAGCCTGATCCAAACCGCGAATCAACAAATCTCCTCTAGACGCCGAAGCACCACCAGGAACAGGAACTCCATGAACCGCCTCCTCCTCCGCCATCGTAGGGCCGACCACGCACGACTGCGCATAGACACCGGAGAGAGCAGAGGGCTGGAGCGGCGGAGAAGAAGGAGAGACGAGATCATGGGGATCGCCGTCCTCAAAGTTTGCCGATGGAATCTAGGGCTGCGACACCATCGCCGGCAGAGTCGCGGGAGCCGAGAGAAACCGCGAGCAATTGGTTGCGAACCGTACGTAAGATGTATTAGACTTGTTTATGCATGATACTACCTATGATACTTTCATTACAAACAACCTTATTCTGTTTCATGCAAACTTTAAGACAATGTTACCTTTCACGGTGGTTGGAGCATTGGGAAAAGTGGGGGGCGCCTTGTACCTACATTATCTATCTATCTATATATATATATATATATTAATAAAGTAAAGATAACTTGCTTGTACGTCATTAAATTTGCTTCTCAAGTTGGCAAAAAATATTCACCAATGCCACCCCCGTAAGTAACAAAAAACGATTTGTTTTGTGTAAAGGCATCGGCGCGACATATAGCTCATTGATATAATTATCCAATCACAATTCACATGAGCACTAGGAGCCAACTAGCTAAAAGGATCCACTCCCCCTAACAGACCTGAGTTTGATCCCTCCTTCTACCCGTGTTTTTTTTGTTTTTCTCGGTTATTTCAGTTGAGCGCAAGCTAAAGTAGCCTCGCCCAAGTGACATCTTATCTGATGGGTTGGACAGTGTTTCAATTTTGGTCCAACTTTTTTCTTTTGCAGATTCAAGTTTTTTTAAAATATTCATATATTTCAAATCCTAACTCAAATTTAAAAAGTCATATACAAAAATCACTCAAAAAATGTGTACATTCCAAATATGTTATGATCTTGCGTGTTAGTCATTTCAAAAATTACGTTTATGTTGCACCTAAAATTTTAATTAATACCTTTCTTCCGTTGTTTCTCGTAGTCGCCGCGTTTTTGTCGAAAAGTTTCTGTCTTTTCAAGTAATTAACCCGCAGTCTTTCTCTAAGTCAGGCCGAACTTTTTTTTTATATTTTGCACAAAACCTCCTATATTTTATCTGAACTAACCCGCAGTCCCTCTTTCAAGTGACAATGAACCCTTTTTTTCCAGTTTTACATAAAACTCCCTAATATATGTTAATCATCCCGCATCTATTAAGAATTAATATATACTTTCAAATAAACATGTCTTTTAAACCATAACTCCAATTTTAACATGTTATATATGAAATTTGATTAGAAAAATGTGTAGAATTTGAATATGGCGTTATTTATATGTTCATTATTTTTAAAATGCAATTTAGGGTGCAACTTAATAGATGATACACGATTCGTCTTTATTTCGTACCGGCGTTGATTGGCAAGCAGCGAGCGAAGGAAAAAATAGTCCCTGACCATGTTATATTTGCATGTGATTCTTTCTTTATACATGTTTCGTGATCTAGGACCGTATGTATATACCTTATTTTTGTGAAATTCATGTGCGTACTTACCATCGGACTATACTATCTTTTGTAGTGAATATATATGCAATTTTGTGAATGTACATACACTTATAAATTCATGAACATTATAAGTACATGATGGTTTATTTTAAAAATGTCTGAACTATTTGTGTGATAGTCATGAGCGTTAATATGGAACTCATAAGTACGATCTTAATTTGTGTTTCATCCGATCTATGTGAAAGTGATACATATAAGTTTTCTTAAATAAAATTAATTTAGAGGTCAGCCTCGTTAGTGTCGAACTGCCCACCCAGATGCGTGCGTGAGTGTGATCGTAAGTGCACAATATCAATATGACGACTCAGAATTAAAATTGAATCAAAATTAAAATAATAGCTTAAATAAAATAAAATGTTTACTCCCCGTTGCAACGCACGGACATTTTTGTTACTCTATACCTAATAATAGAAAGAAAATGCTATTCTTGGTCTACCATGTTTTTTTCTTTAGAAAATCCTTTAATATTTAGGTTAATTAACCCGCAGTCCATCTAGAAAATAACGTTTCGACATCACTTGCACGGATCAACGCCATCGCTTTTGGTTCATTTTTGGTTGAGCACACAAAGATGACAAACACACAAGCACCGCGCTGGCTAGCACCTCACTTTGCTACATGTGAGACATTGTTGTTTTGAATTTTGTTACACATCAGTTCGATCCATTTTTCTCCCTCTTCTCTTTGAATTTCGGTTAGCGTAGGATAGTGCTGCTCCGCCTAGACGCCGTTTAGTAGATGGGTTGCTTGGTGTTGCAATTTCGGCCCAACTACTTTCTATTTATTTTTTCTCTTTTTTTGGCAGATTGAAATGTTAGAAGAAAATATTCAGATATTTGAAATCCCAATTCTAATTTGAATATGTTACTTATGAAACTTGAATAAAAGGTCTATTGAATATGAATATGTTATTAATATTTTTCTTAACAAATTTTAAAACAGTTTTATGCAACTTTAATCAGTAACGCATGATCTAACTTTTTATCATACCAGTACCGATCAAGACGGGAAATGAATACCTTAGCAAAATCAGATTGGAGAAGAAATAAATTATCTATAACCATGCAATTATGCCCCGGCAAAACCAAATCATAATGGAAGAAAGAAAGAAACTTTCTCATCTTAGAGCATCTCCAACAGACACGCGGTTGTACGATGCGCTAACTTTTTTTGCAGCGTCGAACTAGCATATTTGCGCTGAGCGACGAAGAGGTTTTCCATATGCATAACAATACGACACCCAATCAGCTGGCGGCCCCACCTGCAACAGCCGGCGTGCATAATCCGGCGCCCTAAATCTACAGCCCGGGAGCCGGCGCGTCCAAGATTTACAACGCCGAAGCAAAGATTTTTTTACGCACGTTCTATTTTACAACAATTGTTGAAGTGCTGTTTTTTTTGTCTCCAACGTAAAAAAAACACTGATTTTAGCGCGTGAGTCTTTTTTTAACGCCCGATGGAGATGCTGTTATGCCGAGAGGGGAAGAGACGTTATAGGATGTGGAACTATGGGGGACTTTAAATCATGATTATTGAATTAGAGGCATGCGATATTATTTTTCTGTTGTACTTCCTCCGTTTTTAAATATAAGTTTTTTTAAAGGTTTCATTAATAAACTATGTATAGATATATATAGACATACTTTAGAGTATACATTCAATCATTTTGTTTCGTATGTAAACCTTTAATGAAATTGTTTAAAAGATTTATATTTAGAAACGGAAGGTGTATAACGTATCGATCGCTTTTTGAGGTATATAATCCATTTGGTAAGTACACGTAAAATCAAACTGGCCTAAATTCGACGGCCTCAATAATAAGGCCGCGCTTGGGGTACCACTCCAACACCTCGAAGCTCACCATCACCTCCTCCTCCTTCTCCAGGGCCATGGCTTCATCGATACGTAGCCGTCCCATCTCCATTTCCGCCCACCGGTCTTCGCGTCGTGCCGGCCGCCTCACCCCGTCATGGCCGTCTGCACGGGCCACGCCTCTGAACTTGCACGCCTCATCGTCGTCGGGGCGAAGGCACACGGCGTGGCGCGACGCCGCACGACCTCCGACTGCCACTGTGGTCTCCTGGTCCGGAAAGCTCAAGCCGCGGTGGCCTTCGTCCGCCACGTCAAATACCAAGTACGCGGCGTAGTCCGTCCTTGGTGTCAGCGCAGCGGCCGGCAGCCGGCCGTAGATCTCCAGGCCGGTGCAGTGCACCAGTTGGGCCACCTCCGCGAACCTGAGAAATCAACACGACCAGCAAGAGATCAGACAGAGTAATAAATATTACTTCCTTCGTACCTAAATAATTACCTAAATAATTGTAGTTAAAAAGAACTGCAATGCGAGAATTACTTAGGAGATTGTTTATTGATTTGTGTAGTCCATGCAGATCTCAAAGACTCAAAGATGCATATAGCACTGCATGCTGAATTGTTTAATTATACGTTTTGCATAGCCTGGCTTGAGCAGACGTTGACAGCACCGGGTGAGGTCGGCATCTTGCCGTGGAACTGTTCTCCGACGTTGACACGGTTGAATCTACGCGGCGCCTGTGATGTCTACCGAGCGGTCAAGAAGAGGGTGTGCCTGCTGTGTGGCCGGCGAATCGAAAAGTCCTCTCCTTTGGTTTGTTTTTTGTTTTAGAAAAGTCACCATGGTTGCTTGGATGCAATCAAAGGGAGAAGAGTCAGATGATGCTCACTTCTTGTTTTTTTGGCTGGCACACGACACTAGCAAGACTGAAAGCCATGTGCTCAAGTGACCGCCTGACCGGCACTCAGATAGGATCGGGCTTGTTATTTATTTTTAAAAGCTCATAATCTCTCGAAATCGGGATTACGTATGCCAACCATGAGTGTGATGGAGGACAGTCGTGGAAATGTTGTTTAAAGAAACACGATCGGCAAGGATCCTTAATCAACAAGATAAGATATATAAGAAGAGAGATGACATGGAGCATGATCGATCCGTAGCCGGCAGGGAATTAATCAGGAGAGACCGCTGAAAAACTAGTACTAGTAATCACTAATAATCAGGAAAAGAAAAGAAGAGCTAGGATCGAAAATGATCGACATACCTGGAGCGAGGGTGAGGCGTCCATCTCCAGCTGAACTCGCCGTCGTCCCACGGCAGGCTCAGCTTCCTCGCCGACAGCGCCACGCACTTGGCGCCGCTTTCCTTCGCCAACCACACCGCCGTGTCGCCCTCGTCGACCCGAACGGCGCCGTTAGAAAGCCAGAGGTAGGCATCCTTCTTGGACGACAGCGGCGGCGTTCGGCCGGAGCAGCAGCGCAGGAGGATGGCACGGTAGTCGGGCGGGAGGAAGCGATCCCAGACGGCGTCGGACTCGGCGGCCTCGCGGAAGGACGGGGACACGGTGGCGCAGCGACAAGCATCGCGCGGGGAGGTGAGCGCCAGCACGTGTGCCAGGCAGCTCTCCGGGAGGTCTTCTAAACGGGTGACCTCCTCCTCCGCCGTCGCCGTGCTAGCGGTGTCCATGATATAGCTTCTTGGTTTCTGCAGCAGATGTGGGTTTCGCTGCTTATCCGGAGACGAAAATTGAGAACAAAGTCTATTTATAGTTAGCCTTGCCTCTAGCTCTAGCCAACCTGATTTAGTCGTGGCGGTTTACTGTTACTCGTCTTAGCATGGAATGCCTAATATATTTAGGCCTCGTTTCGTTAAGGATGATTGGGGATGTTTTGAGAGGAAAATCTCCGGCAGGGTCAAAAACCCCACAGATCCTCCGACGCCCATTTGGTAGGAGGGGTTTGCTTAGCCCAATCCACTCCGTTCCCCTTCAATCCCTTCCTATCCATGTGTTTCAAAACCCTCCTGGGGGGACTAATGGAAGCAAAACGTCGGGGATTTGAGAGGATTGGGTGAAACAAAGGGATTCACCCAATCCCCTAAAATCCCTCCCTCTCAAAACCTCCCCAATCCCCCTTAACCAAACGAGGCCTTAAGGTGAGCGCTATGCGTCAGCTAGGAAAAGTCAATCTACTCGTAGGACATGTCCCGCAACCATTGCCCCCCTCAAAACACTGACGAGATATGGTGCATCACCCATCGCCCGCTTCGCAACATAGCATGGGAACCCCTCCTTTCTCGCAACATCATGCGCAGTTCGCGTTGGATCGCAACACCGCAACTCCACGCTTCATGTTGCGGCAATCCGTCCTTGCAACCTCGACTTGCAGCATCAATGGAGTGGATTGTAGTATTGATGAGTCCATTTGCATCACATCATACCTTTTACTTTGCATTGTAGTTATAAGATTTTGGGGATTTTATTGTGCTTGCTTGTCTTTTTTGGCTGATTTGACCGGTATTCTAAAACAGAATTGTATTTGAAGCATTAATTGGAAAACACCATTTTAATGATGAAAATTACAATAACCGGTGTGGTAATAACCTACCTTACGAAGCGACGATCACGTGGAAAGAAAACCGACCTCGAAAGGTTGTCGAGAAGAGAAGAGAACATCTGATATGAGTGTGTCCGCTTGTACCAATGGTCGTACCAATTGGCTCTGGTCAACAATTTCAACCTCGTATCTTCGGATCTTGAAGAGGAAGAACAGATAGTCACTAATGCAAAAAAGCCTATTGTCGGCGTTCTAAAAAGGGCCTTACTGACGTAGGCATCCGACGCCATCAATATGACGTCATTGTCAACAAAGTACTGCTGGCGTTCGTGTCGAAGTTACGCCTGAAACCAATGTCCCATTGCCCTAAGCGGGCACCCGAAGAAACGCGAAGGGAAGGGTTGGAACAGATGGAGAACAATGCGGGGAACCCCGCCCCGAGTGGGTTCTCCCCAATCCAGGGGTCCATCCAAAACCGGTCTCGTCCCCATTATCTATAGAAAAGGAAATTCCTAGACGAATTTCCTCCTTGATCTTTTGAATCGTGCGCGAGAACTAGGAGCCGCCGACACAAGAGCAGGCTAGCAGTGGTTCACCCCTCAGGTATTTTGCCTGAATGAGTTTTAACCACAATCCGCCATCACTACGAAGGATCCGCCAAACCCACCGAAGCATGAGGGTCGTATTCATAGTACGGGAGGCAGTCATCCCCAACCCTCTCGGTCCTTGGGCACGCAGATATCCGCCCACTTTACCATGTGGTATTTTTGACGGTCATTTGAGGCCTACGAGAAGAACCTGATGAGTTCCTTGTCGAACGAGCTACGGAAGCTCTCCGAGAGGATGTATAACCCCATTATATATATATAGGGAGGCTCGTCGTCAGGTAACATTTATACACATTAGTACTATTAACTACTAATAGTGACGTGAGCAAAACCAACCAACACCATCACTATGTATTTATGGATTTAAAAAATAGTTATACAATAGTTATATATATATATATATATAGACACTCTATTAGGGACCCAGGATGAAGAATAACTTATTCCTCACCCTAGTTATTTCACCGAGCCACATTTATTCTCACATGCACAGCGTAAATTTTTAACATGCATGATGTAAAATTACCTCACTACTAATATAAAATTACCAAACAACTTTTAGTGTTATATCACCGCACCATATTTTTCCACAAATGCAGAACCTAACTTTACATCATGCATGTTGTAAAATTACCTCACATCTTTTGATACGGTGAAAGAGAAACTTCCTTCCTCAAGAGTGCAATATTACCTCAAGTCTAATTTTTTCTTACGTTTTCAAGTCACAGTTGTAGAATTGGACAGGGGTGAGGAATAAGAATTCTTCATCCTGGATCCCTAATAGAGTGTGTGTGTATATATATATATATATATATATATATATATATAAAATTCGTACACTCATACATATGATGTACACACCCTGCAAGAGAACGAAGGAAGATGATTTTATTTTGAGATGGTGTACGCACATCTACAGCTATATGAACATCAACATGACAATGAGAAAAA
This sequence comes from Hordeum vulgare subsp. vulgare, assembly GCF_904849725.1. Taxonomy (NCBI): domain Eukaryota; kingdom Viridiplantae; phylum Streptophyta; class Magnoliopsida; order Poales; family Poaceae; genus Hordeum; species Hordeum vulgare. The sequence continues at coordinate 493,780,050 of NC_058524.1, read as the reverse complement.
CTATATGGTGTACATACACTGCCGGAGAACGAAGGAAGGACAGGAGCTCACCATGGCAATTGTAGCAGATGTCGTGCAGAGCCGCTACCGGAGAGGAGCTGCGAGGGACACTGGAGCCACGTTGACGACAAAGGCGAAGCCGCGCCCAAAACCCAACTGCAGGGAGGGCTTGGGCATGAGAGCCGGAGGCCGTGTGCGATGGATCTGGCTAGGCAAGGACACATCGAAGCATGCGAGGTCCACGACGAGCTGCGTACCGGCCATTGCCGTCGAGGCTCACCGGAATCGACGACATTGGTGGCTGTAGCGAGGGGTTGCAAGAAAGATAGAGAAGGTTGTCAAGGAGATGGCTAAGTGAGGAGCTTGGTTTAGATGAATTGTGCGGCTCGCAGAGGGGCAGGGGAGGAGAGAAGGATGCTATGTGGGTAGCGATTGAGCTGGCGTCAGTGATTTTAGGAGTTGGGATACACAATTTGATTTAGAGAAAAAGATGAGAGCGAACAAGAGAGAGAAAACAAAGATGTGCTTTACCCGCTGGGTTAGGCCTCGTGGCAATTTCGGCCTTTTTCGGCTACAATTTCATTATTACTACTAAAAATATTATAATTTTATTGGTGGCGTGGACAGAAATTGCACGGATTTTATTATTAGTGGCGTCGCACTATTCACCCACACCACGAGTAACTGGTTAAATTTTTTCCAAATTTAAACACACCAGATTACTACTAGCGTGGCACTATTTACTCATGCCACCACTATTTAAAATATTAATGGCGTGGCATATTTTCACACACCACCAATAACTTGCGCCGGACCATACGATTGGATCCCAAATACTCGTGGCGTGGATTTTAGGCGGCACGCCAGCATTACTATTACTGGTGACGTACCAAATATGCCAACGCCACCACTATTTAAAAAAGATAGTGGTGACGTGGATTAAAAATGAGGCGTCGCTAACTAAAGTTATGGCTAGCCATTTATCTATTAGTGAGATTAGAACCACACTCCAAAATCAAGAAATCTGACCTCCACGAGGGATCCAAAGTGGCATTGGTAGAAGGGCACTACCACACCCACTAGTAGAAAACATGCCTTTGGATCGAAGCATTAGTACCGGTTGGCTTTTGGACCGGAACTAATGCTACCACTAGTCCCGGTTCATGAGGCTAGACTTTAGTCTCGGTTCATTTGTGACCTCTAGTCCCGGTTGGTGTTACCAACCGAGACTAAAGGGGTGGTGGCAAGCTGGTGTCAGGCGGGTCCCCTACAAGCCCCTTTAGTCCCGGTTTGTAACACCAACCGGGACTAGAGGGGGACATTTAGTCCCGGTTGGTTATACAAACTGGGACTAAAGATCTCCCTATATAAGCCCTTCGTCCAGACCGAGCCCATTTCTCTGTTTTCTTCATTCCCCTCTCTATTATTCCCCTTAGCTTGAGCTCATCCTCCATTTTTTGCTAAGATTTGTCAAGATTTGAGGCACCCCATCTGTGCAAGTGTTCACAAAGGTTAGTAACTTTGTCCTTTCATCTCTCATTGGTAGATTAGCTCGTGCAATGCTCTATAAGTATAGTGATTTATGGGTTTTAGTTTAGGGAGTAATTTTGTGGGAGTTCATTTGATTTATATGCAATTTGAGCTCAAATTAACTTCTTATTTGCATATGTGTAGGTGTGGTTTACTTAGGGCCTTCCCGTCCCTGTCCTAACCACCATCGATCGCCCGCACCATCCCGTCACCGGCACCACCTTGGTGATCCTCTTGTTCTTATCCTTTTTATACAAGAAAAATCTTAATTGTATGATTTAGTTAGTTTTCTTACCCGTATGATTGTTTGTTATACATAGTGCCATGGTCTTGATATCCGTCCCTATCGGCCCTCGTCCGATTTATGATTCGGATGTGGTATATTCTCTTTTATAAGTATTTGTTGCATTTCTCGTTTATGACAATTATGCCCATTAAGTTGACATAGATATTTTTATCTAGGAGGTATGTGAATCGGAGATTGCAACCGACCCTCTTGTCGAGAAGTCAAATTTAGTTGAAAAAGAAAATGAGTATTTGAAAGAAAAATTGATAAGAATTGAAAAAGAGAAGATGAAGTTGGAGTCGTATGTTGCCGATGTCGTCGATGATCACAAGATCAAGATTGATGCAATGCGCTTGAAGATTAGAAAGATTAGAAAATATGCCATTAATAAAGAGGCTTGATATCACTATGTTGTTGGATCAATTGTTATCTAAGTTGCGATCTTGATCACATTTGTTGTTGCATTTAAATGCTTTAGCTAGATACTCTTGTATGTTGTTAATGAGAATAAGTGTGTATGAACTTGTATTAATTTGGTCTTTTCGGTCTTGTGTAATGAAGATGAACCAACAATGGATGCATGATGACCGACGCTCTCCCTAGTTCATTGATGGCTTGCAGAGTTTTCTGCGTGCGGGTGAGGCAAACCAGCGGGACGGTTTTATGTCTTGTCCATGTGTTGTCTGTAAGAATGATAAAACTTACTCTAAGTCTAGAGTCATTCACGTCTGCTTGTTTACGTACGGCTTCATGTCCGGCTATAACTGTTGGACCAAGCACGGAGAAAGAGGGGTTCTAATGGAAGAGAATGAAGAAGAAGAGGATGATGACAGCTATCCTCTGCTTATGGAGAAAGGACGACATAGTATTTCCAAGGCCATCGACTCCTCCTTGAAGTTCGCCACGTTAGCCGGCTCCACCCCACCACCCCGACACAGAGTGCAGCGCTAGGTCGCCACCGCATCAGCCGACTCCATCCCACCCCGACATAGAGCCCACCACGAGTCCGCCAATGCGTCAACCGACTCCACCCCGCCACCCCGAGACAGAGCCCAGCGCGAGTACGCGGTCATTTCATTTTCTAATGAGGAACCAAAGTCCAAAGCGGAAGAGATCACCAAGGAAGAAAACCTCCCCTCCTACCAAAAATAAGTTGGCTTACGAGAAGAGCACGGAGGAAAGAGACGCCCAAGTGGCTTCCGAATTGAAGGCCCATTTTGGACCGAAACCGTCCACGGCGCCAAAGGATATAGTACCTCTGGAAACCGTTCAAGGGTTCTGGACAATCTTGCTAATCCGCCTCCTGAGAGAAGTCGATCAGATTATCAACGCTCTATTAGCAAGTCATATCATAAACAACGAAAGAAGGACTCGAGCAGTAGTAAGAAAAGCAGGAAAACCGTTCCCCAGCTGGGAGAACAGGCAGTCGAATCGATCCCGCTGCTCAAGGTGAGTACCGAGAGAATCGACGTTGCTGCTATTAAAGTGATGGCTAGAGAGGCAGTGTCACTGTTGAACAACTCGTGGGCATGATGGGCGACGAGGAAATGCCCAGGGTGAAAGAGGATCAACTAGCATGGAAATTTGTCCCCGGGCAACCTCTGGTGAGGCCTAAGGAGGTCCAACAGCTACCAATGCAAATGTACAAATTGCATACCTAGTACACGAGGGAAGTAAAACTCAGGCGAGAGAGACTCATGGTGAAAGTAAAGCCAGAGCATTACTTCAATGCAAAAGATTTGTGGATTAAAAATGAAGAATTTTTTCAGTTATACAATCAAGACGCACTCGACAAATCTCTCGTCAGTTGCTATTGTTTGTAATTGATTTCTTTCTGTAATTTAAGTCTCTAGCTCATCAGCTCGTTCATTTGCCTCTTATTATCCTTACTATATTCTTTTGTGTGGTGTTATGCACAATGAAGATGTTGGAAATGAAAAGAGATGGAGTCTTTGGCAGTGGCTTTATTGACCCAAATACCATTTATGATCAGACATTAATAAAACACAAAGATGAAACAAAGGAGAACATGTATAAGTTTTTGGAGGTACTAAATACCCAACCAAAAATAATATTTCCTTACAACTTCACGTGAGTGTTATTGTCTTGTACTATAAATTCTATTTTGCTTACTCGATGTTAAGTGTATGTAGTTACTTGATGAGTTGTGCATGTCCTCTTATACAACACAGTTTCCATTGGATCCTGCTAATCATTAGTGTTGACGAGGGAAAAGTTGAAATACTGGACTCACTAAAAAAAGACACCAAAGAGTACACGGGCCTTAAGTTGATGCTCGACAGGTAATTTCAATCATTATCGCACTATGTCGGCCTCTTTAGTTCATTTCCTGATATCAAGTAATCAATGACTCATTTATTCTTTTCTTTCTCGGGCATGGTTTGAAAAAGGTTCGTCGAGGAGATTCAGGGTGAATGGAAACCAAAGCTCACATGGACACGACCCAAGGTAATTAAGTAGTACTAGTTATACGTCCGCGCATCTCTTTAGTTCTAGTTTCAATATCATTATCATGCTTGATTATTATCTAACTGAACTCTATTCTCGTAAAGTGGTGCATGCGGCAGCCACACGGGACTAATCTATGTGCGTACTATGTTTGCGAGAACATTCGTTTTATGACCGAACAACGCAAAGATGCAACACATATTTAGGTACGTAAACATTATTCACGTTTTTTTATCATGATCTAATATATACACACAACTAATATATTCATATTGGTCTCTTTCTTTAAAGATGTTGGAGATGCGGGAACAGCTCCTACCAAAGGACCGCATACGAGCACTTCAAGAGGAAATGGCGGGATTTTTGCTTGATCAGGTCATAGATCCCCACGGAGAATACCACTTCAACAATTAATGCAGGCATGTAATAATCTGCAAGTTGTAGGAGAAATTATATATACCAAATTGTATATGTGTGTGTGTGCATATATATATATATATATATGATCGTACGAGAAATTTTATGATATACGTCCTACGAGAAATTTTATGATATATGCAAAATATGTACAGTATGTAGTAGCGTAAGATATGTTTGAAATGAAAAAGAATTAAATGAAAAACTGAAAATGAAAAGCAAAAATAAACAATAAACCCCAAAATCCCAAAACCCTGAGTCCTCAAATCATTTAGTCTCGGTCGGTGTTATCAACCGGGACTAAAGGTCCCCCCTGACACGCTCTGCCAGCCATGTGGAAGGGAATTAGTCCCAGGTCGTGGCAAACTGAGACTAAAGGGGGGGGGCTTTAGTCTCAAGTTATTAGTACCGGTTAGTGAACTGGGACTAAAGCCCTTACCATCTTGGATTAAAGCCCCGTTTTCTACTAGTGGCCATCGACCCGGTCAAGGAAACTTTGGCGTTGACCCTCGTCACCATCATCCACATCCTTATCATTAACACGTTGTTCATCTGTTTGTAATACTAAACCCTAGCATGAATTCGTATGTGTATTACATTAATCATTCATGTACTACTGCCATGATTCATGCAGTGATATTTGCCATCTCCATATGTGAGTAACCTGGCTAGTTCTCGAGAATATGTAGGGACCCTAGTATGTCTAGGAGTTGAATGTCAATAAGATACACGATCCTCTTTTGAATGTTTACATTAACATTATTTACGATGTTTTGTGAAAGTCTACCACACAATATTTGCCTTTATGGATGCTAAGGGTATTACCATCATCTCTCACGATGGGTTGAGGAGGTATAGAGGTGAAAGTAACTAGCCCCTTCCTTCCCTAACCTCTTGATATGTTGGGAAGGCCCTAGATCATTATTGTAGTAACCTGAATGTGGAAAGGAACGGTGGTGTCGTATGTGATCTGGAGCTATTTGCATGTATGCTCGTATGTGTGCCTCGTCCACTTATAGAAACATATGAGGTGAATTTTTAATTAAACCTAGAGTTATGCATTAGCATAGTTACATAGAATGCATATTAGCGACGAATCATGATTCCCTCATAATGCCTTCACCCTATTGTTATTTTCATCATTTCCATTACTCTTGCACACTTTAAATTCCTGTCACAACACACTTGCAATATTTCCAAATTCGCAGCGCTTTTGCTTTGGATCTCAATTAAGTTGTAGGCACGTTTCAATAAATCTCTATAAGAGACAAAGACCATTTCTTGTGCTCATGTGGGATCAATACTCTTAACTTCAAAAAAGGTTACAGCTAAACTATGTGCTCCAGAACATCAAGAAATAACTTGCATCTTGACGTGCAACACTAACGACCAGGCATGCAACAACATGCAACGTCGGCTCGCGTCAACAGTTGAGAGCTTGCAATCTGCAACACCGACTTTTATGTGAGAAGCAACATCATCTTCCGTGACCCTGCTGAACCTTGTAGTACTCTCAGATCAGTGGCGGACCCAGGAGTTGAAGTTTGACGGGGCGAACATTTAATGTTTAATTTTTTAAATATAAATGCAGCTCTATTCAATCAAAACTCATAGCATTCAACAACAAAAGAATTAAAAATCTCTTAAAAACTAGTAAATGGCTAACATGGTCTCTTGCCACTTGAAATGCTTACTTATGCCAAAATATGATCCCATAATTCAAATTTCCAAACGAGACCTGCATTAGCACAAGTGCGATGAGATTTGTATATTTTGGTATGATCATATGATGGTAACTGGGTGGTAGTATTACATTTAAGATGTAATTGCATAATGAACACGGGCTTGTGGAGGTAGATGACCTCAATGGCTCTCCAAGGCATGAAAATGGATCATAATCTGTTTATCACTAACTTTAGCAAATATCTTGCGCTCAACAAAGCAAACCATCAAATCATTAAGCCAATCATCACCCATCTTGTTTCTAAGATCTGTCTTTATAATATTCATGGCTGATAAAACCCTCTCAACTGATGCAGTTGCCATCGATAATGTCAATGCACGTCTGATGAGCCAATAAACCAAAAGAAATACTAGATGTTGTCTACTTTGAACCAACTTGAGAGCAAGAGAACTCAAACTATCGCAAGCCAAGAATTCAATACTTATTTTCATCACATCAATATATATGTTAGTCTCATCATGCACACGAAAAGCTAGACCTTGAGATACAAGAAACCTTACCACACCTACAACAACCCTCAAACGCTCTTCATATTCGATATGTGATTTCTCAACATTACAAGTGATTGCACATGACACACTTTGTTTTTGGTTTTTGAAATCTTCACACCGTCTTCTAGCATTGTTGTGAGTGTTGTTTGGTCCACCTATATGAGCATTGAATATTTGCACTGCCTTCTTCCAATTTTGAACCCTTTCTTAGTGAAGACATCATGGCTGAATTTGTCAGCAATGCTTGGAGGCTTGAAAAGAAAACAATGGAAACAATAGGCAGATTTTGTCTCTTTACTATACTCTAGCCAGTCATAATCTTTATACCATGCTTCTTTGAAGTTCCGCCAATCTTTCCCAAAACGACTAGGAGGAAAATCATGACCATACAAGCGACAAACACCTTTCAACAAATACGCCCTTCTCATTTCATGTCTAATTTCTGGAGTTACATACTCTTCTATTTGCTTCCATGTGCCAGGATCAGAATCAACATCAGCTAAATCAAATGATGGAGGAATGACCTACAACTTCAAATGGCACCAAAAATGAGTGTCATGTTACCGCTGACATATCAAATGGCACCAAAAATAACAGAGGATACCTGCTGGTCGTCGGAGTCATGTGGTCTCTTCTATTTGGTTGATCTGGCCTCTTTGAGAGCAGCAGCCTCGACCTCGGCTTCTTCGGGTTTGACAGCAGCAGCTATACATATGGCCACCTGCTGCCTCTTGAGCTTGCGTTGGTTTTTCCCTTGAAGAGGAAAGGGTGATGCAGCACAGGAGCAGTAAGTATTTGCCTCAGTTTGAGAACCAAGGTATCAATCCAGTAGGAGAATCGCGTCAAGTCTAGAGTACCTGCGCAAACACAAAAGAGCATGCACCCAACGCTGTAAAGGGGTTGTCAATCCCTTCAAGATTGATTGCAAAGTGAGATCTGAAGGCGGAAAGTGCAACAAAGTAAAAGTGTAAGGCTGAAAATATGGTGTGAAGTAGACCCGGGGGCCATAGTGTTCACTAGAGGCTTCTCTCAAAATAGCAAATAATACGGTGGGTGAACAAATTACTGTCGATGAAACCCCCATCTTTTTACCCTTGATGACAACAATACGATGCGTGCCTCGCTGCCCCTTCTGTCACTGGGAGAGGTCATCGCACAGTATGAACCCAAAACCAAGCACTTCTCCCACTGCAAGAATCATAGATCAAGTTGGCCAAACAAAACCCACAACTCGAGGAGAATTACAAGGATATGAAATCATGCATATAAGAGATCAGAAGAAACTCAAATAAGATTCATAGATAATCTAATCATAAATCCACAATTCATCGGATCTCGACAAACACACCGCAAAGAAGATTACATCGGATAGATCTCCATGAAGATCATGGAGAACTTTGTATTGAAGATCCAAGAGAGAGAAGAAGCCATCTAGCTACTAGCTACGGACCCGAAGGTCTATGGTGAACTACTCACGCATCGTCGGAGAGGTCATGGTGTTGATGAAGAAGCCCTCCATATCCGAATCCCCCCTCCGGCAGGGCACCAGAACGTGCCCCAGATGGGATCTTGCGGAGACAGAAGCTTGCGGCGATAGAAAAGTATTTTCGTGGATCTCTCTCGCAGTTTTGAATTTTTTCTGAATTTATAGGCGGAAGAGGTAGGGCAGGCGAGCCACAGGGGGCCCAAAAGCTTGCTAGGCGCGGGCCCCCCTGACCACGCCTAGGGGGCTTGTGGGGTCCCCTGGTGGCCCCTGCCTTGGTTCTCAAGTCTCGTGCGTATCTTCTGTTTCGGAAAAAATCTTTTCGGAAGTTTTATTCCGTTTGGACACCATTTAAAATCCTCCTCTGAAAAGGGTCAAAAACACAGAAAAAACAGGAACTCGCACTTGGCACTGAGTTAATAAGTTAGTCCCAAAAAAGATATAAAAGGCATACAAAACATCCAAAGTTTGACAAGATAATAGCATGGAACCATAAAAAATTATAGATACGTTGGAGACGTATGAAGCATCCCCAAGCTTAACTCCTGCTCGTCCTCAAGTAGGGAAGTGATAAAGACTGAATTTTTGATGTGGAATGCTACCTAGCATAGTTGTCATTTGTAACTTCTTTCATGTGACATGAATGTTAAGATCCATAAGATTCAAAACAATAGTTTGCTATTGACATGAAAACAATAATACTTCAAACAAACTAGCAAGATAATCATGAACTTTTGAAATAAAAAGGCCAAAGAAAGTTATCCCTACAAAATCATATAGTCTGGCTATGCTCCATTATCCCCACACAACTAATTTAAATCATGCACAACCCCGGTATTGGCCAAGTAATTGTTTTCGCACTCTTACTTTCTCAAACCTTTTTCAACTATCACGCAATACATGAGCGTGAGCCATGGATATAGCATTATAGGTGGAATAGAGTGTGGTGGTGGTTGTGAGACAAAAAGGAAGAGATGGTTACATTGACTCGGTGTATCAAAGGGAGATGGAGATGCCCATTAATAGATATCAATATGAATGAGTAGGGATTACCATACAAAGGATGCACTAGAGCTATAAGTATGTGAAAGCTCAAAAGGAGAACTAGTGGGTGTGCATCCCAACTTGCTTGCTCACGAAGACCTAGGGCAATTTGAGGAAGCCCATCATTGGAATATACAAGCCAAGTTATAAAATAAAGATTCCCACTAGTATATGGTGGTGACAAAACAAGAGGCTCTCAATCATGAAGAACATGGTGCTATTATGAAGCACAAGTGTGGAAAAAGATAGTAGCATTGTCCCTTCTCTCTTTTCTCTCTTTTTTTATTTTTTATTTGAGTCTTTGGCCTCTTTTTCTCTTTTTTTATTGTGGGAAGCTTTGGCCTCTCTTTTTTATTTCCTCACATGGGACAATGCTCTAATAATGATGATCATCACACTTTTATTTACTCACAGCTCAAAGCTTAAAACGATGATGACTCTATAGGAAATGCCTTAGGCAGTGTACCGGGATGTGCAACGATCTAGCTTGGCGTATGACGTTGAAACATCTCGCTAGCTATCTTACGATCATGCAATGGCAATATGAGAGTGACGACACAAGTCATGAGATGGAACGGTGGGAGTTACATGGCAATATATCTCGGAATGGCTATGAAAATGCCATAGTAGGTAGGCATGGTGGCTGTTTTGATCAAGGCATATGGCGGGTTTGTGCACCGGCGAAAATTGCGCGGTACTAGAGAGGCTACTAATGGTGGAAGGTGAAAGTGCATCTATACCATGGACTCACATTAGTCATGAAGAACTCACATACTTGTTGCAAATTTTTTTTATTAGTAATCGAAACAAAAGTGCTAAATGCATACTCCTAGGGGAAGGGTTGGTAGGTGTTAACCATCGCGCGATCCTGACCACAACACAAAGGATGACAATCAATAGATCAATTATGCTCCGACTTCCTAATATAGCGGTTCACCATATGTGCATGTTACGGGAATTACTAACTTCAACACAAGTATTTCTAGATTCACAACACCTTACTAACATAACTCTTAATATTACCAAATCCACGTCTTAAAACTAATTGAGAGGAATCAAACTTTTCTTTCTACTCAATGCACATGAAGATGGAAGTTTTTGTATCCTCTTTGGGTACCTATCACCTTTGGGACTATTTTCATAGCACAAACCAACTACCAAGTCACGCACCGCCGTGCTCTAAAAGATCTAAGTGAAGCACATAGAGCAAAATGGTCTAGCTCAAAAGATATAAGTGAAGCACGATGAGCATTCTAGCAAATTCACGATGAGTGCATGTCTCTCTAAAAAGGTGTGCACCAAGGATGATTGTGACACAACAAAAATAAAAGACTCCTACGATACAAGACGCTCCAAGCAAAACACATATCATGTGATGAATAAAAATATAGCTCCAAGTAATGTTACCGATGGATTGAAGACGAAACACGGGATGCCTTCCCGGGGCATCCCCAAGCTTAGGCTTTTTGGTGTCCTCGAATTTGGCTTGGGATGCCTTGGGAATCCCCAAGCTTGAGCTCTTTTCACTCTTTATGCATTTGTCCATGAGAACATCACCCAAAACTTGAAAACTTCACAGCACAAAACTTAAACAGAAACTCGTGATATCATTAGCACAGGAAAACAAACTACCACCTCTTTAGGTAGTGTAGCAATCTTGATTTCTATTTATATTGGTGTTAGATTACTGTATTCTCACTTTTTCATGGTTAGTACCCCCGATACTATCCATAGTTTCATCAAAACAAGCAACCAACTCAACAAAAACAGAATCTGTCAAAAACAGACCAGTCTGTAACAATCTATATACTTTGTATATTTCTGGTACCTAAACAATTCTTAAAAATTACGACTTCCTGGGAAAAAGGCATACAAACCAGCAGCAAGAAGAATCAACTCCAAAGCTCTTTCTGAATAAAAATGAAAAATAATATCGTTAGCGAAAAGTTTCTGTCTTTTTCCAGCAGGATCAAACAACCATCACCAAGACTAGTCATAAAGGTTTTGCTTGGCTCAAACACAAAAAGAAACACAAAAGACACAATCATAACAGAATTATAATGGTGTGGATGCAACAAAATAGAAATTAAAAGATAAATTCATTGGGTTGCCTCCCAACAAGCGTTATTGTTTAACGCCCTTAGCTAGGCATAAGGCAATAGAGTCACGTAACGTCGTCTTTGGTGTTCAAACCATAAGTAGCGTGATCACTCATCATCATAAGGTCTTCATCTTTCTTACTATATGATTCACCACTATTTTTAGGAACAAAAACAGACTTGGTGGCCTTATTGTGGGCAAAATTTGGAGTATTCTGCACAGCGGCAAAAGCGGAACCCAAGTTGGTTATAACATCCTCTAGTTTGCCAATCCTAGCGGAATCATGACCTAGTTTTTCGTTAACTGTGGGTTCCTTCTCCTTTAAAATTTTCAAAACCATTCCCACCTTGGATCCGTATTGAGTGATTTGATTGTGGATCTTTTTATCCAAATTCTCAATGAATTCGATCGTAGCAACTTTATTTTCAATGACGTCCAACATATGCATCACATGTTCCAGAGTTAAGGTAGTTTCATTAACCATGAGTGGGGGTGAGCCTACCAAATTTATTACTGCTCCGTAAGAATCAACGGTATGGCTACCCAATAAATTTCCGCCTACGATGGTGTCAAGAATATACCTATTCCAAGGAGAAATACCCACATAAAAACTGCGAAGCAGGACGGTAGTAGATTGCTTACGAGTAGATCTACTCTGAGCATTGCAAATCCTGTACCAAGCGTCGTTTAAGTTTTCTTCCTCATTTTATTTGAAATTGAGAACTTCGTTCTCGGGAGTATCGTTCGAAGCGGTGGGTCTAGCCATGAGGACATGTAGACTATCCCACACAAACGAACAGAAAGCAAGCGAGAAAAAAGGCGAACGAAAAAAGCAAGCAAAAGAAGGAAATATTTTTGTTTTTCAGAAGTGGGGGAGAGGAAAACGAGAGGCGAAAAGAGTAAATGCAAGAGATGAGTTTGCGACAATTACTTGGAAGAGTTATTGACTTGATCCTCCCCGGCAACGGCGCCAGAAATCCTTTTGCTGCCTCTTGAGCTTGTGTTGGTTTTTCCCTTGAAGAGGAAAGGGTGATGCATCACAGGAGCAGTAAGTATTTCCCTCAGTTTGAGAACCAAGGTATCAATCCAGTAGGAGAATCGCGCCAACTCCAGAGTACGTGCGCAAACACAAAAGAGCTTGCACCCGACGCTGTAAAGGGGTTGTCAATCCCTTCAAGATTGATTGCAAAGTGAGATCTGAACGCGGAAAGTGCAACGAAGTAAAAGTGTAAGGCTGAAAATATGGTGTGAAGTAGACCCGGGGGCCATAGTGTTCACTAGAGGCTTCTCTCAAAATAGCAAATAATACGGTGGGTGAACAAATTACTGTCGAGCAATTCATAGAACCGTGCAAAGTCATGACGATATCTAAGGCAATGATCATACATATAGGTATCACGTTCGAGACAAGTAGACCGATACTTTCTGCATCTACTACTATTACTCCACACATCGACCGCTATCCAGCATGCATCTAGTGTATTGAGTTCATGACGAACAGAGTAACGTCTTAAGCACGATGATATGATGTAGAGGGATAAACTCAAACCAATGATGAAAACCTCATCTTTTTACCCTTGATGGCAACAACATGATGCGTGCCTCGCTGCCCCTTCTGTCACTGGGAGAGGTCACCGCACGGTATGAACACAAAACCAAGCACTTCTCCCATTGCAAGAATCATAGATCAAGTTGGCCAAACAAAACCTACAACTCGAAAAGAATTACAAGGATATGAAATCATGCATATAAGAGATACGAAGAAACTCAAATAAGATTCATAGATAATCTGATTATAAATCTACAATTCATCGGATCTCGACAAACACACCGCAAAGAAGATTACATCGGATAGATCTCCATGAAGATCATGGAGAACTTTGTATTGAAGATCCAAGAGAGAGAAGAAGCCATCTAGCTACTAGCTATGGACCCGAAGGTCTATGGTGAACTACTCACGCATTATCGGAGAGGTCATGGTGTTGATGAAGAAGCCCTTCGTATCCGAATCCCCCCTCCGGTAGGGCACCAGAACGTGCCCCAGATGGGATCTTGCGGAGACAGAAGCTTACGACGGCGGAAAAGTATATTCGGGCCGTAAAACCCCGGTCTGGCCGCTATATTTATAGAATTCGACACATTTTAGGGTTCCTATCCGTTAAATCCTCCACCGCAATCACTCTCCGACACCAAATCCAATCATGTGGTTTTTTTTTGCCCGCACAACCCCTCTTCGATCGCCTTTGTTAGAAGGGAAAGAGGGATATTGGTGTTGAATACGATGGATGTTGTATTGAGCCTCATGAATGAGTATATAAAGAAGTGCAGACTTGGAGGGCACAGAGCCTCCCCTAGAGATAAGGTAGGAGACGGATTACAAATCCTAGACTATTAAATACATCTACACCAAACATATCTCAAACCCCCGCGCCCCCGCAGTCGTAGCGGTAGCGTTGCGAACAACAGGAGCACCGCAGACGGTCAGACTTGAGGGAATAACAACCGACGGTCTAGCATCCCCCCGCAGTCGCAACGAGAGTGTCGAGGAGAGTGTTGCATCGCGGACACGTGGACTGTAGATGAAGCCGATGATTTTCTCAAGCGAGGTGATAGCCCTTTGTGCCGTTGTCGAGGTAGCCGAGAGAGTAGGATGGTGTAGCCATGGTCGAGGTAGCCGTGCGAAGAACGCCGTGGTCGATGTCGAGTCGGGATAGCCGGTGTCGAGGAAGTCCCCGTGGAGCCACAGGCACCGAGTTAGTCATGGGCGCAGTGGCATCGAAGTAGTGGTGCACCACGAAGGAGACGTTGTGGATGACGTGGCTCGCCGGGTTTGCCAAGTCCGGGGACACATCATGGACGAAGGCGCGCATCGGTGTTGCCACCATCGGGCATGCGGAGACGGACAAATTCGATGTTGGCGGTGTACCGCCCCAGGCTTGCCAGGCTGGGAGCACATCGGGGATGAAGGCACATGTCGGTGTTGCCAGCACCGAGCATGCGTAGACACGAACCTGCACACAACTTGTACGCAATGTCGAGGAGGCTGGTGGAGAAGGACTCAATGACGGTTGTGGCGCAAATCGGCGGGGGGCAATGTTGCTCGCAGTGGCCGGAGTAGACGAAGTGGTCGGCAAAGATGATGATTGCCCTGCTGATGAGATGGTACTGGACGAAGATGAAGGGGCTGGAATGGCGGCGCGACTCGGGTGAATGACCTGCAGTGACGCTGAAGAAGAACGGCGAAGTTGGTGTGACGGCGGCTAGTTAGGAGCGTCGCGATGATGCTCGAAGTAGGCGACGAAGAACCCGATAGCGTGACGAAGACCGACACGGAGGGTGGCATTCCCGTGCTGAGGGAGGCGGCACGATGCATACCATGTAGAGTTAACGTGCGAAGACGACGGAGTGGACCGCGAGCCGCGACTCTACGGCCCGAAGGGGTGACACAGCGGCAGAAGGCAAGTCGGGGCGACATCAGGAAGACCTCGAGGCGGTGGCGTGGACCACGTGCCACGGGCGTACGACCCAAAGGGATGACGCCACGGGGACAACCTTAGGTGATGGTGGGGACCGCATGCCGTGGCGCCACAGCCTGAAGGAGCGGTGTAGCGACGGCTCACGGGTCGGGGCAACTGCGGGGAGAACCACTGGCCATAAGCGACTGTCCGACGGGCGAAGGCTTAGAGTGCATGCCGTGGCGCGACAGCCTTGAAGGGGTGATGTGAAGGCGGCGCCGGCTATGGGGGTAGCCGGCGGGAGGATCTCGGGGCGACGACGTGACCGCGTGCCTCAACACGAAGGCCCGAAGGGGCGTCATTGGGAGCGGCGCATGGGCCGGCGCAACTAGCAGGAGGAGCTCGCGGTGGCGACGCAACGGTGTGAAGGGACGACACGACGGGATCGTGTGGCTTGATCGGCGGTAAGCACGTGCTTGGGGACGTGCTTGGCGAAGATAGGTGCGTGAAAGGTGGATCATACTGACATCGGCGCTGTATATGACACACGCGGACAACGCGAAGATCGGAGTCAGTGATGTCCCAGGTGATGACGACGAAGAAGAGCCGACAATGAAGACCACGCGGGCAAGCGGCCGACAGCGAGCACGAAGGCGTCCCTTGGGCGGCACATCCAGCCTTGCCAGGCAATTGATGACGAAGTGGCCGGTGTAGAGTCGACGCCGGTGTCGGAGTTGAGGCGCGTGGGTCGACGGCGGCGGCGGGTGACGCAAACCGATCGTAGATAAAAAAATCAAAAAGAAGACGCCAATCAATACGAAAGGTGCGAGAGAGAAAATCTGGATCAAGAGATCGGAGAAAAGACTCTTTAGGATAGCCGGTCAATATGGCCGATAGACAAACCCTAGGTGCGGATGGTGCGGCCCCCGACGGCGGTCATGGAGACCGACCGCCCCGGGGGCGACGCGGAGCGGAAGCGACGACGGCGGCTAGGATTGGATCGGTTAGGCGGACACCATATTAGAAAGGAGAGAGGGATATTGGTGCAAAATATGATGGTATTGAGCTTCATGAGCGAGTATATATAGAAATACATACTTAAAGAGTAAGAAAACCTTTTCTAAAAATAAGGTAGAAAACATATTACAAATCCGAAACTAACAAATACTCCTACGTGTATACCAAATCTATCTCTACCCCCTCGATCCCCACCTCCCCCCGGACGCGCGTATTGGAATGATGCAGCGTACAAGCGAGGAAGCGCGACACCTTCTCCTGCAATGACGGTCGGAGGACATGGATGAAGTTCGACTGCCTTCGCGACCTCCTTTGCCCTACTACCAAGCGCATCCGCGAGGCAGAGCGCAGCTTGCTGAGGGGCAAGACCGCAAGAGGCGGTCGCGGCCGAAGAAGAAGGCGCTGCCACACGGCTCGAGGCGGCCTACGAGGAGTTTGACCTCGCCTTCGTTCTGTCCAACTCCCCTACCATGTATTATCTTCATGTCAAGAAGGACTAGAGTATGTGCAAGTTTGTGTGATGAGCTTACGGAGCTTTCGGCGAACTATGGTGACACGAAGTATGTTTAAATTATGTAGCATGGTGTAAATGATCTGTTCTGCCGTTTTACAGCATCCCTCAAACGAAATTTCTTGTACCGTGCTTTATATGATCTTCTAGGGATAGATGATTTCACTAGGACTAGTATGGCGGCATTAGTGAGACTGAGCCATACACAAGTGACGGTAGCGTTGAAAAGGAGTCGCCGTTCCACGGCGTGCACCGCAGACGCGTTTTTCTTTTTCTTTTTGCGGGGGCGTGCGCCGCAGACCTGGCTGGCCATGCGCCGGGCGCGCCACGTAACGTGAGCACCGCGCCACGAAGATGAGCACGGCCTCGAGACGCTACGCCGATAGACCTTCTAGAAGGTAAATCTTACGAGCGGAAGATTCTGCCATGCATCGATCTTTTTATACCAAAAACATATAATTAAGGTGTATTATTCTTTTAAAAATTTAAATTTTTTAACTTTAGCCAAATTTACAGACAAAAATATTAATGTCTAGAATACCATATCATTTCATTGGATTCACCATGAGATGTATTTTTATATTTGATATACTGAGTATTGTAAATTTTAGTATATTTTACTACAAAATTGTCAAACATAGACAATGTTTGACTTTTTGAAAAAAGAACACAGCTTATATTGGGAGTGCTAGACGCGCCGCCAAAAACTTTTGATCGGTCACGCACGAGCCACAAGATCGAACCATGTTATACGGTCAGATCCAACCATGTAGCAAAAAACGTTGATGGTAGCAAAAACAAGCTGCGGTTGTAGCAAAAGTCGGCCACAGAATGCAACAAAAATATGGTTGTACCAAAATATTAACGTGGTTATAGCAAAATAAAGATGTTGATCGTGCGTGCAAGCAAAAAAAATTGATTGTAGCAAAAAGAGGACGTCGTTGTAGTAAGAAATCGACACCGGCGATGCGTTGTAACAAAAACCCGACATGATTTTAGCAAAATGAGATGCGGATTGTAGCAAAAATCAACACCGGTTGTAGCAAAAAAATCCGATGAACTCGGATTGCAACTCTAACGACCGTGGATGCAGCTTTTTTAGTGGACGGTTGTAGCAACAATCGACACCGGTTGCAGCAAAAGTCGACACCGGTTGTAGCAAAAAAAAAATCCGACGAACTTGGTTTGCAACTCTGACAAACGTGGATGCAACTTTTTTAGTGGACGGATGTAGCAAAAACCGACAACAGTTGTAGCAAAAAAATCACTCATAGGGCAAGCCACATGATAGAATTAGTCTTAATCCTATGACGCACGCTCGGTCAGTCAAAGCGTTCGGCCGACACACCGGTCCCAAATGTTTTCCTTATATTTAAGAACGGAGGGAGTAATAAATAAAAGTTAGCAGCTTTATCAATGTGCTCGCTAGTTTTTTCGTGGATATTCACCTGTACCGTGGATCGTGTAGGGTTGATTGTAGATAAGATAAGTCCGTGAAATTTCATTGACGAGTTAATCCATGTGTTTTATTTTCTTTTGGAATCTATAAGGGCATATTCAACGTCAACTCGTAAACTTTCTTCCGCATCCGTCGGCAAACAGGAGGACCAGTCCTTGAACATAAATGCGAAAGGACGTCATCCAACCGTAGCCATATACATCCTGTCTTCCTTATTTTCTTCAAGTCCGCGCGATCAAATAGCCGCATGCAAAGGATACAAACGTTCAAATAGCCGCATGCAACACTAGTTGAAATTTTTAAAAGTTCAAATATTACATCTCAATATTGTTTCCCATTACACCACCCTCTGATACTGAGATATTCTTTTAGTTGCTCGTGAGTTGATCTGTGTCGAATTTGTTGATGCATTTAAATAAACTCTTCAAATGTGGCCTGATTTTGTTACCGTAATTGGATAGGATCATCCATGTTTTCAAATGTCAGAGTTGCGGCAACATCGTCATCCTCATCCTCGACGATCATGTTGTGCATGATCACACAACATATTATCAACTCCCACAATGTCTATAGATTCCATTGTGTTGCATGTCCATAAATAACTGCAAACAGGAATGAAACTAGAAAAAAATGTGCACCGGTGTCAACCGCTGCCCACAGTAGGCCTCTAGCAGAAATTATAGTGGTGCAACAACATATATACTGGCCGCAAGCAATATAAATAGCAAAAATATGCAATGAACCGGTGATATTATTATTACATAAAAATTTCATACCTAGTATTGGCTGAGCGAAGTCATGAAACAACATTGTTTACATATTCTGGAAATAAAAAGCAAAAATATGACTTTGAAACGTTTCACTTGTAACTTCCTGAAAAGGATGAACAGAAGAATATACTATATTGACAACAATAGTAAGAAACAAATAATGCAAAAAATAAGTATCATTAAGCAAAAAAATAAAGTGATATGAGACTCACATGTCATAAATTTTCTTCTTGATCTTGCATTTTCTTAAACACATCAATCACATCATCATTTGTTATCGTAGAAAATATGTCTTTCTCCACATAGCAAATCAGGGAATCGCTCATGAACTCGTCACCCATTTTGTTTCGCAAGACACTCTTGATGATATTCATTGCTGAAAAGCATCTCTCCATTGACGTCGTGGCAACTAGCAAAATAAGCACCAACTTGAGAAGTTGATACACCAAAAGAAAAGCAAGGTGCCTTTTAGTTTCCACCAACACTTTAGCAAGATCAACAATACCATCCAAATTGGAAAGTCTTTGGTCCGCCCAGACATTGTCAATGAAAATTCGAAGTTCATGATCAAGATCCATCAATTGTGTGTTGAATTGAAATCATCAGGATAGAACTCAGCTAGCTTCAATAAACTCTGCATGTTAAAACAAGCAAATGCGTTTTTTGGGTTGAAAGAAGCCATGTGGATAAGCAGTGCAGAATTAACTTCATTGAATCTATCATTGAACTCTCGAAGTTGCCAATCAATAATATAATTAAGGCACTCTATTTTGTAATGATGAAGGTTGGTAATATTGGTTCTTTTTATTGGTTTATGCCGATCAATATATTTATCATGCATGTTTCACTTTGGAATGTCATGTTCTTCACATAATGAACATACCTTCTCTAGAAGTGATTCTCATCCATCATCTCTTAGTTGTTGTAGATCATTCCATGTTGACTTCACACATGACATGGCATTCAAGATATCTTGATCCTTTTGTTGCAATGCTTGTGACAAAGTATTGACACTCCCTAGTATATGGAACATCATGTGCAAATAAAACACAAAATCAAAGGTTCCAAAATATGATAGAAGGCCCCGTGCTTCACTTTTCTTGGAATCCTTCTTGCCTTATTTTCCTGCATAATTCTGGACACTAACAATTGATGTGAACAACTTGATTAACCTTGAAAGGGTTATATAGTGAGAACCCCAATGGGTGTCTCCTTCCCTTTGAAGTGACTGGTCTTGGTTTAGCCCTGTGTCGGTACTATTTCTTCCACTACTTATGGCCTTTTTACATTTTCTCGATTACTCTCTCTGATCATATCTTTTCTTTTGCAAGAAGCTCCGACCACATTAAATAGAAGAGAGATCATATAAAAGAAACCTGCAATATCTTCATTCTTCTTTGAAATCGCCACTATAACCAATTGAAGTTGGTGAGAAAAACAATGCACACAATATGTTGACCTATTCTATTCCAGAATTTTGGCTTTCAAGACATTAAACTCACCGTGCATATTTCTTGCATCATCATAGCATTGCCCTGTGACTTGTTTGAAGCTTAATCCAATATCGGCAAGCAATTTTTCAAGGGCTCACTTGAGACACGTTGCAAATGTTTCATTCACATGTACAACTCCAACTAAACATTCCAGGATCAGTCCAAGCTTGCCAATATATCTCAAGACAATAGCCATCTGTTCTTTATCTGACATTGTTGGAAATATGCCCTAGAGGCAATGATAAAATAGTTATTATTATATTTCCTATTTCAAGACAATCATTTATTATCCATGCTATAATTGTATTGAATGAAAACATAGATATATGTGTGAATACATAGACAAAACAATGTCCCTAGCAAGCCTCTAGTTGGCTAGCCAGTTGATCAAGGATGGTCAAGGTTTTCTGACTATGTGCAAGTGTTGTCACTTGATAACTGGATCACCTCATTAGGAGAATCATGTGATGGACTAGACCCAAACTATAAACATAGCATGTGATCGTGTCATTTTGTTGCTACTGTTTTCTGTGTGTCAAGTATTTATTCCTATGACCATGAGATCATGTAACTCACTGACACCAGAGGAATACCTTGTGTGCATCAAACGTTGCAACGTAACTGGGTGACTATAAAGGTGCTCTACAGGTATCTCCGAAGGTGTCCGTTGAGTTAGTATGGATCAAGACTGGGATTTGTCACTCCGTGTGACGGAGTGGTATCTCGGGGCCCACTCGGTAATACAACATCACAAACAAGCCTTGCAAGCAATGTGACTAAGTGTAAGTCATGAGATCTTGTATTATGGAATGAGTAAAGAGACTTGCCGGTAACGAGATTGAAATAGGTATATAGATACCGACGATCGAATCTAGGGCAAGTAACATACCGAAGGACTAAGGGAATGACATACGGGATTATATGAATCCTTGGCACGGAGGTTCAACCGATAAGATCTTCAGAGAATATGTAGGATCCAATATGGGCATCCAGGTCCCGCTATTGGATATTGATCGAGGAGTGTCTCGTGTCATGTCTACATAGTTCTCGAACCCGCAAGGTCTGCACACTTAGTCAACCAATGACAATGCCCGCAGTTGGAAAGGAAATCAACAGAGTGTTGGGGAACGTCGCATGGGAAACAAAAATTTTCCTACGCGCACGAAGACCTATCATGGTGATGTCCATCTACGAGAGGGGATGTTCGATCTACGTACCCTTGTAGACCGCATAGCAGAAGCGTTAGTGAACGCGGTTGATGTAGTGGAACGTCCTCACGTCCCTCGATCCGCCCCGCGAACCGTCCCGCGATCAGTCCCACGATCTAGTGCCGAACGGACGGCACCTCCGCGTTCAGCACACGTGCAGCTCGACGATGATCTCGGCCTTCTTGATCCAGCAAGAGAGACGGAGAGGTAGATGAGTTCTCCGGCAGCGTGACGGCGCTCCAGAGGTTGGTGTTGATCTTATCTCAGCAGGGCTCCGCCCGAGCTCCGCAGAAACGCGATCTAGAGGTGAAACCGTGGAGATATGTGGTCGGGCTGCCTTGGCAAAGTCGTCTCAAATCAGCCCTAAAACCTCCGTATATATAGGGGGAGAGGGGGGGCCTTGCCTTGGGGTCCAAGGACTCCCAAGGGGGTCGGCCGAGCCAAGGGGGGCAACCCTCCCCTTCCAAACCGAGTCCAACTAGGTTTGGAAGGAGGAGTCCTTCCCCCTTTTCCCACCTCCTCTTTTTTTTCCTTTTCACTTTGATTTTCTTCCTATGGTGCATAGGGCCTTCTTGGGCTTTCCCACCAGCCCACTAAGGGCTGGTGCGCCACCCCCAAGGCCTATGGGCTTCCCCGGGGTGGGTTGCCCCCCCGGTGAACACCCGGAACCCATTCGTCATTCTCGGTACATTCCCGGTAACTCCGAAAACCTTCCGGTAATCAAATGAGGTCATCCTATATATCAATCTTTGTTTCCGGACCATTCCAGAAACCCTCGTGACGTCCGTGATATCATCCGGGACTCCGAACAACATTCGGTAACCAACCATATAACTCAAATACGCATAAAACAGCGTCGAACCTTAAGTGTGCAGACCCTGCGGGTTCGAGAACTATGTAGACATGACCCGAGAGACTCCTCGGTCAATATCCAATAGCGGGACCTGGATGCCCATATTGGATCCTACATATTCTACGAAGATCTTATCGTTTGAACCTCAGTGCCAAGGATTCATATAATCCCATATGTCATTCCCTTTGTCCTTTCGGTATGTTACTTGCGTGAGATTCGATCGTCAGTATCCGCATACCTATTTCAATCTCGTTTACTGGCAAGTCTCTTTACTCGTTCCATAATACAAGATCCCGCAACTTACACTAAGTCACATTGCTTGCAAGGCTTGTGTGTGATGTTGTATTACCGAGTGGGCCCCGAGATATCTCTCCGTCACACGGAGTGACAAATCCCAGTCTTGATCCATACTAACTCAACGAACACCTTCGGAGATACCTGTAGAGCATCTTTATAGTCACCCAGTTACGTTGCGACGTTTGATACACACAAAGTATTCCTCCGGTGTCAGTGAGTTATATGATCTCATGGTCATAGGAACAAATACTTGACACGCAGAAAACAGTAGCAACAAAATGACACGATCAACATGCTACGTCTATTAGTTTGGGTCTAGTCCATCACATGATTCTCCTAATGATGTGATCCCGTTATCAAGTAACAACACTTGCCTATGGCCAGGAAACCTTGGCCATCTTTGATCAACGAGCTAGTCAACTAGAGGCTTACTAGGGACAGTGTTTTGTCTATGTATCCACACAAGTATTGTGGTTCCAATCAATACAATTATAGCATGGATACTAAACGATTACCATGAAAAAAGAAATATAATAATAACTAATTTATTATTGCCTCTAGGGCATATTTCCAACAGTCTCCCACTTGCACTAGAGTCAATAATCTAGTTCACATCACCATGTGATTCCAACGAATCCAACACCCATATAGTTATGAGGTCTGATCACGTCTTGCTCACGAGAGAGGTTTTAGTCAACGGTTCTGAAATTTGCAGATCCGTGTGTTCTTTACAAATCTTTATGTCATCTTATAGATGCTGCTACTATGTGCTATTTGGAAATACTCCAAATATCTACTCTACTATACGAATCCGTTTCACTACTCATAATTATTCGGATTAGTGTCAAAGCTTACATCGACGTAACCCTTTACGACGAACTCTTTAACCACCTCCATAATCGAGAAAAATTCCTTAGTCCATCAGTTACTAAGGATAAATTTTGACCGCTGCTAGTGATTCAATCATGGATCACTCTCTGTACCTCTCAACAGACTTGCTGCAAGGCACACATCAAGTGCGGTACTCAGCATGGCATACTTTAGAGTCTATGGCTAAGGCATAGAAGACGACCTTCGTCTATTCTCTTTATTCTGCCGTGGTCGGGTTTTGAGTCTTACTCAAATTCACACCTTACAACGCAACCAAGAACTCCTTCTTTCCTGATTTATTTTGAACTCCTTCAAAACTTGTCAAGGCATGCATCTTGTTGAAACTTCCATTAAGCGCTTTCGATCTATCTCCATAGATCTTTGATGCTCAACGTTCAAGTAGCTCAATCCAGGTATTCCTTTGAAAACTCCTTTCAAACAACCTTGTATGCTTTACATAAATTCTACATTACTTCTGATCCACAATATGTCAACCACATATACTTATCATAAATTCTATAGTGCTCCCACTCACTTATTTGGAAATACAAGTTTCTCATAAACCTTGTACAAACCCAAAATCCTTGATCATCTCATCAAAGTGTATATTCCAACTCCGAGATGCTTGCACCAGTCCATTTAAGGATCGCTCGAGCTTGCATACTTGCTAGTATCTTTAGGATCGACAAAACCTCATGGTTGTATCTCATACAATGTTTGCTCAAGGAAACCGTCGAGGAAACAATGTTTTGACATCCTACATGCAATATTTCATAAATAATGCAGCAACTACTAACATAATTCTAACAGACTTTTAGCATCGCTACGAGTGAGAAAGTCTCATCATAGTCAACTGTTTGATCTTGTCGGAAACATCTTTGCGACAAGTCGAGATTTTCTTAATAGTGACTTATCATCGTCTGTCTTCCTTTTAAAGATCCATCTTTACTCAATAGTCCTATGACCATCAAGTAGTTCTTCCAAAGTCTACACTTTGTTTTCATACATGGATCCTCTCTCGGATTTCAAGGCTTCCAGCCATTTGCCGGAATCTGGGCCCACCATTGTTTTCTCCATAACTCGTAGGTTCACTGTTGGTCAACAACATGACCTCCAAGACAGGGTTACCGTACCACTCTGTAGTAGTACGCGACCTTGTCAACCTATGAGGCTTGTAGTAACTTGATCCGATGCTCGATGATCACCATCATCAGCTTTCACTTCAATTGGTGTAGGCGCCACATGAACAACTTGCTGCGCCCTGCTACACACTGGTCGAAGTGATGGTTCAATAACCTCATCAAGTTCTACCACCCTCCCACTCAATTCTTTCGAGAGAAACCTTTCCTCGAGAGAGGATCCGTTTCTAGAAACAAACACTTTGCTTTCGGATCTGAGATAGGAGATGTACCCAACTGTTTTGGATATCCTATGAAGATGCATTTATCCGCCTTGGGTTCGAGCTTATCAGACTGAAACTTTTTCACATAAGTGTCGAAACCCCAAACTTTCAAGAAACGACAGTTTAGATTTCTCTAAACCTCAGTCTATACTGTGTCATCTCAACGGAAATACGTGGTGCCCTATTTAAAGTGAATGCGGTTGTCTCTAATGCTTAACCCATAAACGATAGTGGTAATTCGATAAGAGACATCATAGCATGCACCATACCAAATAGTGTGTGGCTATGACGTTCAGACACATCATCACACTATGATGTTCTAGGTGGCATGAACTGCGAAACAATTTCCACATTGTCTTAACTGCGTACCAAAACTCGTAACTCACACATTCATTTCTATGATCATATCGTAGACAGTTTATCCTCTTGTTACGACGAACTTCACTCCGAAACAGAATTGAACTTTTCAATATTTCAGACTTGTGATTCATTAAGCAAATACTCTAGTATCTACTCAAATCGTCATTGAAGTAAGAACATAATGATATCCACTGCGTGCCTCAACACCCATTGGATTGCATACATCAAAATGTATCACTTCCAACAAGTTACTATCTTATTTCATCTCAATGAAAACAAGGCCTTGCTCATGTGGTATGATTTGCATGTCACTAGTGATTCAAAATCAAGTGAGTATAAAGATCCATCAGCATGGAGCCTCTTCATGCAATTTATACCAACATGACTCAAGCGGCAGTGCCACAAGTAAGTGGTACTATCATCATTACCTCGTATCTTTTGGCACCAATATCATGAACATGTGTAACACTACGATCGAGATTCAATAAACCATTGAAGGTGATTATTCAAGAAAATAGAGTAACCATTATTCTCTTTAAATGAATAATCGTATTGCAATAAACACGATCCAATCATGTTCATGCTCAACGCAAGCACCAATTAACAATTATTTAGGTTTAACACCAATCCCGATGGTAGAGGGAGCGTGCGACGTTTGATCATATCAACCTTGGAAACACTTCCAACACGTATCGTCACCTCACCGTTAGCTAGTCTCCGTTTATGCCGTAGCTTTCATTTCGTGTTACTAATCACTTAGCAACCGAACCGGTATCTAATACCCTCATGCTACTAGGAGTACTAGTAAAGTATACATCAACATCATGTATATCAAATATACTTCTTTCGACTTTTGTGAGCCTTCTTATCTACCAAGTATCTAGAGTTGCTCCGCCTCAGTGACTGTTCCCCTCATTACAGAAGCACTTAGTCTCGGGTTTGGGTTTAATCTTGGGTCTCTTCATTAGTGCAGCAACTGTTTTGCCGTTTCACGAAGTATCCCTTCTAGCCCTTGCCTTTCTTGAAACTTAGTGGTTTTACAAACCATCAACTATTGATGATCCTTCTTGATTTCTACTTTCACAGTGTCAAACATCGCGAATCGCTCAAGGATCATTGTATCTATCCTTGATATGTTATAGTTCATCACGAAGCTCTCACAGCTTGGTAGCAGTGACTTTGGAGAACCATCACTATCTCATCTGGAAGATTAACTCCCACTTGATTCAAGTGATTGTCGTACTCAGACAATCTGAGCACACGCTCAACGATTGAGCTTTTCTCCTTTACTTTGTGGACAAGGAATCTTGTCGAAGGTCTCGTACCTCTCAACAAGGGCATGAGCATGAAATCACAATTTCATCTCTTTAGAACATCACTTATGTTCCGTGACGTTTCAAAACGTCTTCGGTGCCTTGCTTCTAAGCCATTAAGTATTTTCCACTGAACTATCGTGTAGTCATCAGAAACGTGTATGTTGGATGTTCACAACATCCACAGACGACGCTCGAGGTGCAGCACACCGAGTGGTGCATTAAGGACATAAGACTTCTGCGCAGCAACGAGGACAATCCTCTTCAAAGTTTGCTACTATCAACTTTCAACTAAATTTTCTCTAGGAACATATAAAAACAGTAGAGCTATAGCGCAAGCTACATCGTAATTCGCAAAGACCATTAGACTATGTTCATGACAATTAGTTCAATTAATCATATTACTTAAGAACTCCCACTCAAAAAGTACATCTCTCTAGTCATTTGAGTGGTACATGATCCAAATCCACTATCTCAAGTCCGATCATCACGTGAGTCGAGAATAGTTTCAGTGGTAAGCATCTCTATGCTAATCATATCAACTATACGATTCATGCTCGACCTTTCGGTCTCATGTGTTCCGAGGCCATGTTTGCACATGCTAGGCTCGTCAAGCTTAACCCGAGTGTTCTGCGTGTGCAACTGTTTTGCACCCGTTGTATGTGAACGTTGAGTCTATCACACCCGATCATCACGTGGTGTCTTGAAACGAAGAACTGTCGCAACGGTGCACAGTCGGGGAGAACACAATTTCGTCTTGAAATTTTAGTGAGAGATCACCTCATAATGCTACCGTCGTTCTAAGCAAGATAAGGTGCAAAAAGGATTAACATCACATGCAATTCATAAGTGACATGATATGGCCATCATCATGCGCTTCTTGATCTCCATCACCAAAGCACCGGCACGATCTTCTTGTCACCGGCGTCACACCATGATGTCCATCATCATGATCTCCATCAACGTTTCGCCATCGGGGTTGTCGTGCTACTCATGCTATTACTACTAAAGCTACATCCTAGCAATATAGTAAACGCATCTGCAAGCACAAACGTTAGTTTAAAGACAACCCTATGGCTCCTGCCGGTTGCCGTACCATCGACGTGCAAGTCGATATTAACTATTACAACATGATCATCTCATACATCCAATATATCACATCACATCGCTGGCCATATCACATCACAAGCATACCCTGCAAAAACAAGTTAGACGTCCTCTAATTTTGTTGTTGCATGTTTTACGTGGTGACCATGGGTATCTAGTAGGATAGCATCTTACTTACGTAAACACCACAACGGAGATATATGAATTGCTATTTAACCTCATCCAAGGACCTCCTCGGTCAATTACGATTCAACTAAAGTTGGAGAAACTGACACCCGCCAGTCATCTTTGAGCAACAGAGTTACTCGTAGCGATGAAACCAGTCTCTCGTAAGCGTACGAGTAATGTCGGTCCGAGCCGCTTCGATCCTACAATACCACGGAATCAAGAAAAGACTAAGGAGGGCAGCAAAACGCACATCACCCCCCACAAAAACTTTTGTGTTCTACTCGAGAAGACATCTACGCATGAACCTAGCTCATGATGCCACTAATGGGGAACGTCGCATGGGAAACAAAAAATTTCCTACGCTCACGAAGACCTATCATGGTGATGTCCATCTACGAGAGGGGATGTTCAATCTACGTACCCTTCTAGACCACACAGCAGAAACATTAGTGAATGCGGTTGATGTAGTGGAACGTCCTCACGTCCCTCGATCCGCCCCGCGAACCGTCCCGCGATCAGTCCCACGATCTAGTGCCGAACGGACGGCACCTCCGCGTTCAGCACACGTGCAGCTCGACGATGATCTCGGCCTTCTTGATCCAACAAGAGAGACGGAGAGGTAGATGAGTTCTCCGGCAGCGTGACGGCACTTCGGAGGTTGGTGGTGATCTTATCTCAGCAGGGCTCCGCCCGAGCTCCGCAGAAACGCGATCTAGAGGTGAAACCGTGGAGATATGTGGTCGGGCTGCCGTGGCAAAGTCGTCTCAAATCAGCCCTAAAACCTCCGTATATATAGGGGGAGAGGGGGGCCTTGCCTTGGGGTCCAAGGACTCCCAAGGGGGTCGGCCGAGCCAAGGGGGGCAACCCTCCCCTTCCAAACCGAGTCCAACTAGGTTTGGAAGGAGGAGTCCTTCCCCCTTTTCCCACCTCCTCTTTTTTTTTCCTTTTCTCTTTGATTTTCTTCCTATGGCGCACAGGGCCTTCTTGGGCTGTCCCACCAGCCCACTAAGGGCTGGTGTGCCACCCCCAAGGCCTATGGGCTTCCCCGGGGTGGGTTGCCCCCCCCGGTGAACACCCGGAACCCATTCGTCATTCCCGGTACATTCCCGGTAACTCCGAAAACCTTCCGGTAATCAAATGAGGTCATCCTATATATCAATCTTTGTTTCCGGACCATTCCGGAAACCCTCGTGACGTCCGTGATCTCATCCGGGACTCCGAACAACATTCGGTAACCAACCATATAACTCAAGTACGCATAAAACAACGTCGAACCTTAAGTGTGCAGGCCCTGCGGGTTCGAGAATTATGTAGACATGACCCGAGAGACTCCTCGGTCAATATCCAATAGCGGGACCTGGATGCCCATATTGGATCCTACATATTCTACGAAGATCTTATCGTTTGAACCTCAGTGCCAAGGATTCATATAATCCCGTATGTCATTCCCTTTGTCCTTTCGGTATGTTAGTTGCCCGAGATTCGATCGTCAGTATCCGCATACCTATTTCAATCTCGTTTACCGGCAAGTCTCTTTACTCGTTCCGTAATACAAGATCCCGCAACTTACACTAAGTCACATTGCTTGCAAGGCTTGTGTGTGATGTTGTATTACCGAGTGGGCCCCGAGATACCTCTCCGTCACACGGAGTGACAAATCCCAGTCTCGATCCATACTAACTCAACGAACACCTTCGGAGATACCTGTAGAGCATCTTTATAGTCACCATGTTACGTTGCGACGTTTGATACACACAAAGTATTCCTCCGGTGTCAGTGAGTTATATGATCTCATGGTCATAGGAACAAATACTTGACACGCAGAAAACAGTAGCAACAAAATGACACGATCAACATGCTACGTCTATTAGTTTGGGTCTAGTCCATCACATGATTCTCCTAATGATGTGATCCCGTTATCAAGTAACAACACTTGCCTATGGCCAGGAAACCTTGGCCATCTTTGATCAACGAGCTAGTCAACTAGAGGCTTACTAGGGACAGTGTTTTGTCTATGTATCCACACAAGTATTGTGTTTCCAATCAATACAATTATAGCATGGATAATAAACGATTATCATGAACAAAGAAATATAATAATAACTAATTTATTATTGCCTCTAGGGCATATTTCCAACACAGAGTCCACCAATGACACAAAAGGAATCAGGCGCCTATGCCTCGGGGGTAGGGACACTCGCGAGGCCAAAGCGTCCTCGCGACCTCCCATATACACCCCACCATGACACTCTCATGTAATAACGGGTCGAGGCTGTATACGCCCAGGGCCCCCCGAGGATGCAGAGGGGTCCCTCCCACGCCTAGTGGAAGCCCTATGCTATGCGCTGGGGGGAGATGAAGGTGGTGAATAGATTAGGCGCCGGACGTAGCTTTTATTTGCTTTTATCTGGCTTGGATTTGCTAATATTTTCAAAATCAAACTCGGGGTTTTTCCAAACGAAGTCTTTGCGAAAACTTGTTTTCTTGGCCGTTCTTTGTAGCGCACTCTCTTTGTCGGAGTTGAGCACTCTCCTTCCCCCCCCCCATTCGTACCCCGCGAGCGGGGGCTGGGGGCATGGTGCCGACACCTTGCCAAGGCCTTGGCGCCCGGACCCCCGCATGGCACTCACGGACGAGTCGGCAGACTCATGCCAGCTGATACTCGCTCAAGAGTCCGATTCACGACTCGACGCGCCATCCTAGAGAGGAAACAAAATTTGGACTTTTCTTACAACAATTGTTTCTCTTGGGACAGTTTGAGCGTCTAAGGGGGCTCCTGAGCATCGCGCTTGAGGAGCCTCACCGGTCACAACGCCATTTGGCCACCCTGGTGCCGTCCAAGCACATTCGGTCGGCATCTGGGGTGTCAGGGCCTTGCCCCTTGAGGAACGACCTTGGTAACGGGTCACGCCTCATGAGAGCAGGGAAATGTGCGGGACCGGGACCTGCCGATGAAGAGCTTCGTGAATGCAGACTAGGGATCTCCAAAAACCACACCCTTCAAAAGCAGAAAGCAGAATCCGCGAGGGCCTCTTGGACGTCTAAGGGGGCTCCTGAGCATCGCGCCTCGGGAGCCTTACCGGCCACAAAGCCACTTTGCCACCCTGGTGCCGTCTAGGCACATTCAGTCGGCATCTGGGGTGTCACGGCCTTGCCCCGTGATGAGCGACCTTGGTAACGGGTCGCGGCTCACGACGGCACAGAAATGTACAGGACTGGGACATGTCGATGTAGAGCCGCTTGAGTGTCTAAGGGGGCTCCTGAGCATCGCGCCTCAGGAGCCTTACCGGTCATAAAGCCACTTGGCCACCCTGGTGCCGTCCAGTCACATTCGGTCAGTATCAGGGGTGGCAAGGCCTTGCCCCGTGAGGAATGACCTTGGTAACGGGTCGCGCCTCATGACGGTAGGGAAATGTGCGGGACTCGGGCCTGCTGACATAGAACATCGACCCACTTCACCCGCAATGAGGAGAAGCCTACCGAGCAACAAGCCCCTCGAACACCATAACCACGCCTCACAACCAAAGAGGTTCACTGGAAGCACACCGAGCTAAGTATCCCAACCGACCAAATGCAACGGTACTAACGAAAGGGGCGGTCGCCCAAATCTATTACATTCCCGAAGGGCCCTTCCTTGTTTTCATGGACGCAGGGTCAGAAGTAAGGAGGAGACAGCTAGCGACGGAGGTCCCAAGGGGGTTGCCACCGCAGGTGCCTAGCACCCGCGCGCCGGCACCTAGTCCGTGCCCTCGTCCTCCTTCACGGGCACCACAGGAGCAGACGAGCTGCACCACGCGTGGGGTCCTCCCCCCCATGGTCCGGGCACGGTGGCAAGGCGGCTCGTCGAAGCTACTATCACTGTTGTAGCTCGGGCTCCCTCCGGAGGGGGTGTCGTTGCTGGCGGAGGCGGGGCGCCCATCGTCGGAGGTAGGCTCATCTGCAAGATCGCCGCGGCCGACGTCCTTCGGACAGCAACCTAGACGCTCGCCCTCGTCTCCAAAGATCTCGACGAAGAGTTTCGCCTCCCCGTCATACTTGAAGTGGAGGTAGCGGCTCCCCTTCAGGCCTCGAGCACGGGCAAACGTCTGCCACCCGTGGTTCAGGTACACGTAGCGTGGGGGTGACCTCGACCTCCACCCAGGACGCCCCACCACAGCAGCCATCGGCCTGCAACCAGAGGCCTGGGAGCCCGCCGGTCGCCAGCACTGCTGCGAAGAAGTTTGGGAGTTGGAACCATGTAGTTTCCGACCTATCCACCCACATCACGAACTCCATCGCGGTTTCAGCCGAATGAAGCCGTGGGCGTGGCTGCCGGGTGGCCACCGCTGACCTCCCACATAGGCCACTGCGGGCGCTCGCGCCAATGGACGCCGCCGATGGTGATTCCAGGGCGGGCAGAACCACGTCCGCGCCCGCCGGAGACTGCTATCGACACCGACGCGTACTTCTAAGGGCGGTCGCAGCCCCTCTTTGGTGACGGGGCGGCGAAACCTTCCCCCGAAGCATTCCCCTTCTCGGCAGCGGAATACTTCCTCACCGGCACCATGCTGAGGGGGTGGAGGGCTCGAGGTGGAAGATGAAGGAAATTTGGACCTTAATCGCCCCCACCAGGTCAAATATATGGCCGAGGTCAGACTGGCGTCCCTCCACATTCCTAGGCCCACGCGGCTCATGAGGAAGCGCGTCCGCGTGGCGTGCGTAGAGGTGACGGCCCCAAGGAGCGATGATGGCTAGCGCAGTGCCCGGGCATTGCGTCAGTTTGACCAGGCGCATGTCCGAGCGCCTCAGGAACCGGGGGTGCTACAACTTGGCTATGTGGCGCACGTGAAGCCTGGTCCGCAGACTTTTAGGGCCCATGACGCTTCAGACCGCCCTCAAGGATGATGTCGGCATTTTGGGAATGGGGGTACCCAGACCTGCCTGCCTACAGCCCAGGGTTGGCCCACTTCATCGACCGAAAACCAGCAGGCCCGACATCACTCAAGGCAAGGCCCTCGCGAGGGGCCAAGCCTCGCAAGGAGGAACAACATCAAGACCCGCAGGGGGGCCCTCAGGACCCCTCCGGAGCGGCGAATATTCCAAGGCGAGACCCGACCTCATGAGTCGAGGATGATGTAGGGGATGGACAGGCGAGCAGCAAACATCAAGATGGTGCAGTTTCCCCTTTAGTGCAAAGAGGGCGAGGACACACGCAGGTGTCCAAGGCATCTTCCAAAGGTTTCCATTCTGATGCAACAAGGCCACCACCGCCCGCCCGCACGACGAACGTCATCCCTGGACCCGTCCCTGCTGCGTTGAAAGTCACTTTGCAGGCGACGACTACTTTTGGACATGGGAAGCACGTTCCCCTGTTCCCCATCGAAATTGGCTGTTGTGGGATCCCTTCCCGTCGAAACGATAAGGGAAGAGGACCCATGCCACCTCTATAAATAGAGGATAGGTTATATCGTAGAGAGGACCCCCCGATCCATTCACTCACCCACAGGCACCACACAACGGCCACCCAGCCTCCGGAGGCCCAAGAACATTTTACTAGCTCATCGGCCAACCTTCACGAGAGGCAATCCACCAAAGCAGGAGTAGGGTATTACGCTTCTCAGCGGCCCGAACTTGGGTAAACTGCCGTGTTCTATGTCTTCCTCACCATTGAGTGAGTTCTCTCCCATCCCCAATGAGTAGCGAGTCAGGCGAACCAAGTCTATCAAGTGGCCTCCGCACGCGCCCCTATGTTCGAATCTTTAGGGTTTTGCGGAGCCCGAAATCCGACACATACGCCTATAAGCATAAGTTCCAAAGGGGCAAGTAAAGGTAGTTTTCTCTTCGCCCTCTTCTGACACAAGTATTTGATAGAATCGAGAGTATCCATGAAGAAAGCAAAAGTGTGTGTGATTAGATAATCTTTCTAACATTTGATCAATAAAAGGCAAGGGGTAATGATCTTTTCTAGTAGCCTTATTTAATTTCTTGAATTCAATTACCATCCTATAACCAGTTACTATCCTTTGTGGAATAAGTTCATTGTTATCATTAGGAACAACAGTTATACCACCTTTCTTAGGAACACAATGAACATGACTTACCCATCTACTATTGACAATAGGATAAATTATATGTGCTTCCAGAAGTTTTAGTATTTCAGTTCTTACCACCTCTTTCATCTAAGAGTTGAGACTACTTTGATGATTAAAAACTGGTGTAGCATTAGTCTCCATACTAATCTTGCGGTGGTAGAGAGTAGGGCTTAGGACTTTAAGATCATCAAGAGTATATCCAATAGCAGCCCTATGCTTCTTTAGAGTTTTGAGATATCTCTTTTCTTCATGTTCTGAAAGGTTAGCAATAATAATAACATGATATATATTCTTGTCATCAAGATAAGCATATTTCAAAGTATTAGGTAAAGGCTTAAGCTCAAATACGGGATATCCCTTGGGTGGAGGAGGATCACCTAAAATTTCAACTGGTAAATTGTGCTTAAGGATAGGTGGTTGATCAAGGAGTATCTTTCTATTTCATTCCTTTCATTCAAATGCATATCATTCTCATGGTCTAGCAAATATTGTTCCAGTGGATCGGTAGGAGATACAACAATACAAGCAAGACAAATTATTTCATCCTTACTAGGCAATTCTTTTTCATGTGGCTCTTTTATAAACTTAGAGAAGTTAAACTCATGAGAAATATCACCAAAGCTCACACTGACCTTCTGAGTAGCACAATTAATTTCCGCATTAACCGTATTCAAGAATGGTCTACCAAATATGATGGGGCAAAAGTTATCTTGTTCCGAACCAAGTACTAAGAAATTAGTGGGATATTTGACTTTTTCGGACAAGATTTCAATATCTCTAACAATCCCAAGTGGCAAAATGGTATCACGGTTTGCAAGATTAATAGTGACATCAATATCTTCAATTTCAGAGGGTGCTATATCATGCATAATATCTTGATATAATGTAAAAGGTATAGAACTAATACTAGCACCAATATCACAAGGCCGTGATAGCAATGATCTCCAATTTTACCTGAGATGACACGTGTGCCTACCACCGGTTTATTTTTATCAAGTTCATTTCATTTGTTTCTATTAGGTTTTGCAATTCTAGCAGCTTCATAACAGAGGTAAATAACCTGCCCATCAATATTATCAACTAGGAGATCTTTAACTATATCTACATTAGGCTCAACATTTATTTGTTCAGATGGTGTAGGTGTTCTAACATAACTCTTATTAACCACTGTTGTAGCCTTAGCATGTTCTATAAGCCTAATAGGGAAAGGAGGTTTCTCAATGTAAGTAGTAGGAACAATTGGATCAACATGGTTAATAATTATTTCTTCCTTGTTAATTCTAATAGGTTCCTCGTGTATTTTTTCAATGGGAGGATGATATTTGAACCACTTTTCCTTGGAAAGGTCAACATAGGTAGCAAAAGATTCTAAAAAAGTATCTATTATCTTAGAGTCAAGGCCATATTTGTTGCTAAACTCATGAAAAGGAGAAGTTTCCATGGAAGATTTGACACAATCAAAGTTAAGATTTATATTCAGCGTTGCGTTTAATATTTTCCAGAAGATCCCATCTGAATTCAATAGTCTCCTTCATATAGGAACTGATAGCACAAGCATCGAGTAATGTTTGATCATCATGAGAAAGTCGGGCATAAAAATTATCTATAATAAATTCCTTTGAGAGCTCATGGTTGGGACAAGTGTGCATCATAGATCAAAGCCTCACCCAAGCTTGAGCGATGCTGTCTCCTTCACGAGGCCAGCAATTATAAATAAAATTCCAATCACGATGAATTAGATGCATAGGATAAAGCATCTGATGAAATTCCAGCTTTAAAGGTTTCCAATCCCAACATCCAATATCATCCAATAGCATGTACCACATTAGTGATTTTCCCTCCAAAGATAAAGGGAAAACTTTCTTCTTAACTTTATCTCCGGGTAGACCTGAAAGCTTAAACAATCCACAAATCTCATCGACATAATCAGGATGACTTGAACTGTTATAAGGATTAGCCAACAATTTCTCTACCATACCCGAAGGAATCATAGTAAGTATTTTCAGTTGGTTCAACGGGTTGAGGAACAGTTTCCTCAACTTTCGTTTGAGGCGAAGATGCCCCGAACAAGCCACTCAAAGGGTGACCATTCATAGTGATAAGCAATAGTAAATTTTTGCACGTACCGAAAGTGTTTTCCTTAACAATTCTCAGTTACCAATGGCGCTTCACTTCCCGGCATCGGTGCAAAAAAGAGTCTTGATGACCCACGAGTATAGGGGGTCAATCTAGTCCTTCCAATAAGTAAGAGTGTCGAGCCCAACGGGGAGCAGAAGGAAATGATAAGTAGTTTTCAGCAAGGAATTCTCTGCAAGTGTTGTAAGTAACAGGGATAAATAGTTTTGTAGCAATATAATTCGTAACAATTAACAATAATATCAGATGTGCAGCAAGGTAGTCCAAGCGTTTTTATTGCAAAGGGCATGTCTGAAAGTTCTCTTATATAAAGCAAGTGCTCCTGAGGACACATGGGAATATTTGTCTAGTCAGCTTCATCATATTAAGTTGATTCGCGTTCTCTACTTTGATGATTTGATATGTCGGTGGACCGGTACGAAGGTGTTGTTCTTACTTGAACTAACAACCTACTTATGATACCCCCTCTCGCAAGCATCTGCAACTATGACATAAGAATTAAGAATAATATAACAATATCATGAAACATGTGGATCCAAATCAGCCCCTCATGAAGCAACGCATAAACTCGGGTTTAAGCTTCTATCACTCTTGCGACCCATTATCTATTTGTTACTCCACAATGAGTCCCCTTAGGCCCATAACATGGTGAAGTGTCATGTAGTCGACATTCCCATGACACCACTAAGAGAAGTAACAATATCCATATCATCAAAATATCGAACAAATACCAACTTGACATGATTACTTATAACAAGACTTCTCCCATGTCCTCAGGAACAATAATTACTACTCGCACATCATCAACATGTTCAAGATCAGAGGTGTAATAAGAATAATTAAGGATCTGAAAATAATATCTTCCACCAAGTAATCCAACAAGCATCAACTACAAGATGTAATCAAAACACTAGTAACCCACATGTACCAATCTGTGGTTTTGAGACAAAGATTGAATACACGTGATGAACTAGGATCGGAGATGAGATGGTGCTGGTGAAGATGCTGATGAAAATTGGTCCTTCCTTGAAGGAGGAAGCGTTGGTGATGACGATGGCTTCGATTTCCCCCTCCTTCATGGGAATTCCCCTCGCAGAATCTCTCTGTCAGAGAGCAAAAGGACCTCTGCCTAGGATTCCGCCTCGAGACGGCAGCGCCTCCTCCCGAAAGATGACTTATGATTGTTTTTCTAGGGTAAACCACACCATATGGGAGAAGCTGGTCGTCATAGGGCCAGCTGGGGCCCCACAAGCCATCAGGGCACGGCCAGGGGGCGCCCTGTTGGCTTGTGGCCAGTGATACGTCCATTTTGCATCATGCTTTCATGTTTTTATTTATCGCTTTATGGGCTGTTATTAAACTTCACGGTACAATACTTATGCCTTTTCTCTCTTATTTTGCAAGGTTTACATGAAGAGGGAGAATTCTATTCTGGCCTGAAAAAGGAGCAAGTTTGAGATACCTATTCTGCGCAACTCCAAAAGCCGTGAAAATCAACGAGGATATATTTTGGAATTTATAAAAAATACTGGGCCGAAGAAGTACCAGAGGGGAGCCAGTAGGAGGCCACAAGCTTGCTAGGCGCGGCCTACCCCCTAGTTGCGCCTTGGGGGCTTGTGGACTCCCGGCTGGCCCTCTGGCCCCCCTCTTTTGCTATAAGGAGGGTTTCGTTCCAGAAAAAAAATCAAGAGGAGGCTTTCGGGAGGAATCGTCGCCGCCACGAGGCGGAACTTGAGCAGATCCAATCTAGAGCTCCGGCAGGGTCATCCTGCAGGGGAAACTTCCCTCCCGGAGGGGGAAATCGTCGCCATCGTCATCACCAGCACTCCTCTTATCGTAGGGGACTCATCACCATCAACATCTTCATCAGCACCATCTCATCTCCAAACCCTAGTTCCTCTCTTGTAACCAATCTCCGTCTCCCGACTCCGATTGGTACTTGTATGGTTGCTAGTAGTGTTAATTACTCTTTGTAGTTGATGCTAGTTGGATTACTCGATGGAAGATTATATGTTCAGATCCTTGATGTTATTCAATACCTCTCTGGTCATGAACATAATTATGCTTCGTGAGTAGTCACTTTTGTTCCCGAGGACATGGGATAAGTCTTGTTATAAGTAGTCATGTGAATTTGGTATTCGTTCGATATTTTGATGCGTTGTATGTTGTTTTTCCTCTAGTGGTATTATGTGAACGTCGACTACATAACACTTCACCATTATTTGGGCCTAGATGAAGACATTGGGAAGTAGTAAGTAGATGATTGGTTTCTAGAGTGACAGAAGCTTAAACCCTAGTTTATGCGTTGCTTCGTAAGGGGCTGATTTGGATCCACTAGTTTAATGTTATGGTTACACTTTGTATTAATTATTCTTTCGTAGTTGCGGATGCTTGCGAGAGGGGTTAATCATAAGTGGGAGGCTTGTCCAAGCAAGGGCAGCACCCAAGCACCGGTCCACCCACATATCAAACTATCAAAGTAGCGAACGCGAATCATATGAACATGATGAAAACTAGCTTGACAGAAATTCCAATGTGTCCTCGGGAGCGCTTTACCTCCTATAAGAGTTTGTCTAGGCTTGTCTCTTGCTACAAAAGGGATTGGGCCACTTTGCTGCATGGTTACTACTTGTTACTTGCTACTTGCTACGAATCATCTTACCACCCAACTTTCTGTTACCGATAATTTCAGTGCTTGCAGAGATTACCTTGCTGAAAACCACTTGTCAGATCCTTCTGCTCCTCGTTGGGTTCGACACCCTTACTTATCGAAAGGACTACGACAGATCCCCTATACTTGTGGGTCATCAAGACTCTTTTCTGGCGCCATTGCCGGGGCGTGAAGCGCCTTTGGTAAGGAAACATTTATATAGTGTGCTGAAATTTATTGTCACTTATCACTATGGAAACTAATCCTTTGAGGAGCTTGTTCGGGGTATCTTCACCTCGAATGGAAGCACAAGGAGTTGCTCCTCAACCTGCTGCACCTACTGAAAATATTTTCTATGAATCTCCTTTGGGTATGCTTGAGAAACTGCTGGCTAATCCTTTTACAGGAGATGGAACATCACATCCAGACTTGCATCTAATCTATGTAGATGAAGTTTGTGGTTTATTTAAGCTTGCAGGTTTACCCGAGGATGAGGTCAAGAAGAAGGTCTTTTCCTTATCTTTGAGGGATAAAGCATTGACATGGTATAAACTATGTGATGATACTGGATCATGGAACTACAACCGGTTGAAATTGGAAATTCATCAAAAGTTTTATCCTATGCATCTAGTACATCGTGATCGGAATTATATTTATAATTTTTGGCCTCATGACAGAGAAAGCATCACTCAATCTTGGGGGAGGCTTAATTAAATGTTATATTCATGCCCCAACCATGAGCTCTCGAGAGAAATTATCATTCAGAACTTCTATGCTCGGCTTTCTCATGATGATCGCACCATGCTTGGCACTTCTTGTACCGGTTCTTTTATGAAGAGAGATATTGACTTCAAATGGAGTTTATTGGAAATAATTAAACACAACTCTGAAGATTGGGAGTTAGATGATGGTAAGGATTCAGGTATGAATCTCAAGTTTGATTGCGTTAAATCCTTTGTCGAAACAAATACTTTTTGTGATTTTAGCGCTAAATATGGACTTGACTCTGAGATAGTAGCTTCATTGTGTGAATCATTTGCTGCTCATATCGACCTCCCCAAAGAGAAGTGGTTTAAATATCATCCTCCTTTATAAGTCAATGTTGTTAAACCCAATCCAGTTGAAGAGAAAGTCATTGCTTATAATGATCCTATTGTTCCCAGTGCTTACATTGAGAAACCACCTTTCCCTGTTAGGGTAAAGGATCATTCTAAATCTTCAACTGTGATACGTAGGGGCTACATTAGAACAAGTACACCCCCTGAGAAAATTAGAGTTGAACCTAGCATTGATATTATCAAAGACCTCATGCCCGACAATGTTGATGGCCATGATATTCACTTCTGTGAAGATGCTGCTAGAATTGCTAAATCTCATGCTAGAGACAAACATAGGCCTCTTGTTGGCATGCCTGTTGTTTCTGTTAGATAGGAGATCATTGTTATCATGGTTTATGTGATGTGGGTGCTAGTGTTAGTGCAATACCTCGATCCTTATATGATGAAATCAAAGACGAGATTGCACCTGTCGAGATAGAACCCATTGATGTCACTATTCACCTTGCCAATAGAGATACTATCTGCCCTTTGGGAATTGTTAGAGATGTTGAAGTCTTGTGTGGTAAAACGAAGTATCCTGCTGATTTCCTCGTTCTTGCTACCACACAAGATAGCTTTTGTCCCATCATATTTGGTAGACCTTTTCTTAATACTGTCAATGCTCATATTGAGTGTGAGAAGCAAACTGTCACTATTGGCTTTGAAGGTGTGTCACATGAGTTCAATTTCTCCAAGTTTGGTAGACAACCTCATGAAAAATAGTTGTCTAGTAAGGATGAAACTATTACCCTAGCTTCTATTATTGTGCCTCCTACTGATCCTTTAGAGCAATACTTGCTTGAGCATGAAAATGATATGCATATGGATGAAAGGGATGAGATAGATAGAGTTATCTTTGAACAATATCCTATCCTTAAGAATAATTTGCCTTTTGAACTGCTTGGAGATCCACCCCCACCAAAGGGTGATCCTATGTTCGAGCTTAAACAGTTGCCTGATACTCTTAAGTATGCTTACCTTGATCAAAAAGAGATATATCCTGTTATTATTAGTGCTAGCTTCTCAGAGCATGAAGAAAAGAAGTTACTAAAAACTCTGAGAAAGCACCGTGCTGCTATTGGATATACTCTTGATGATCTTAAGGGCATTAGCCCCACTCTATGCGTGCACAAGATTAAAACTGATCCTGATTCTGAACCAGTTGCTGATCATTGATACATCTCAAACGTATCTATAATTTTTGATGGTTTCACGCTGTTATCTTGTCAACTTTGGATGTTTTGTTTACCTTTTATATCTTTTTTGGGACTAACTTATTAACTCAGTGCCAAGCGCCAGTTCCTGTTTTTTCTGTGTTTTTAACTCTTTTCAGATCTGATTTTGGAACGGAGTCCAAACGGAATAAAATCCCCAAAATGATTTTTTCCAGAACGGAAGAAGATCAGGAGACTTGAGGGCCAAGGAAGTGGGCCCACAGGGAGCCCACAAGCCCTGTTGCCGTGGCCAGGGGGGAGGCCGCGGCAACCAAGCTTGTGGCCCCCCTGGCGCTCCCCTGCCCTAGGTCTTTGGCCTATATATTCCCTAAAAATCTAGAAAAAAATTAGGGCGTCCATGAAAACACTTTTCCGCCGCCGCAAACTTTCGTTTCCACGAGATCTCATCTGGAGACCCTTCGCTATGCCCTGTCGGAAGGGAGTTGGAGGGCTTCTTCATCAACATCATCGCCCCTCCAATGACTCGTCAGTAGTTCACTTCAGACCCGCGGGTCCGTAGTTAGTAGCTAGATGGCTTCTTCTCTCTCTTGGATCTTCAATACAAAGTTCTCCATGATCTTCATGGAGATCTATCCGATGTAATCTTCTTTGGTGGTGTGTTTGTCGAGATCCGATTAATTGTGGATTTGTAATCAGATTATCTATGATATATATCTGAGTCTTTGCTGATTTCTTATTTGCATGATTTGATATCCTTGTAAGTCTCTCCGAGTCTTAGGTTTTGTTTGGCCAACTAGATCTATGATTCTTGCAATGGGAGAAGTGCTTGGTTTTGGGTTCTTACCGTGTGGTGACCTTTCCCAGTGACAGTAGGGGCAGCAAGGCACACATCGTGTAGTTGCGATCAAGGGTAACAAGGTGGGCTTTGTCGTAGATATGAGATTGTCCATCTACATCATGTCATCTTGCTTAAGGCCTTACTCTGTTCTTTTGGACCTAATACACTAGATGCATGCTGGATAGCGGTCGACGTGTGGAATAATAGTAGTAGATGCAGAAAGTATCGGTCTACTTGTTTTGGACATGATGCCTATAGATATTATCATTGCCATAGATGACGTCACGACTTTGCATGGTTCTATCAATTGCTCGACAGTAATTTGTTCACCCACCGTCTACTTGCTTTCATGAGAGAAGCCACTAGTGAACACTACGGCCGTCGGGTCTATTCACACCTATCATTTACACCTCCGCTTTTACTTTGCTTTGTTACTTTGTTGCTTTCAGTTCTCACTTGGCAAACAATCTATAAGGGATTGACAACCCCTTCATAGCGTTGGGTGCAGGTTCTTTGTGTTTGTGCAGGTACTTGTGATACTCCTTCACTGGGTCGATACCTTGGTTCTCAAAACTAAGGGAAATACTTACCACCGCTGCACTACATCACCCTTTCCGCTTCGAGGGAACACCAACGCAAGGCTCCAAGGCCACGGGGAAATCCTTTGCATATTTGCCTAGGAAGTCCCTAAAGGCGTAGCCGTTGCAGAAGGAATCCTGGTGCCGTTGCTGAGGAGAATGAAGACAAGAACAGTCTCCCGTCAGCACGTGTTTCTCGCGCCATTGGAAGGTCTTTTGTTGCATCAGCAGAAGTATTTCTGGCGCCGTTGCCGGGGAAGGAGAGATCAAGATCTATCCAAATAGGTGTCACAAACTCATCTCTTGCATTTACTTTTTTTGCTAGTTGCCTCTCGTTTTCCTCTCCCCCACTTCATGTTTGCCGTTTTCATTTGCCTTTTGCCTTTTTGCTGTTTTCCTTTGCTGGTTTTCT
Organism: Hordeum vulgare subsp. vulgare; assembly: GCF_904849725.1. Classification (NCBI taxonomy): domain Eukaryota; kingdom Viridiplantae; phylum Streptophyta; class Magnoliopsida; order Poales; family Poaceae; genus Hordeum; species Hordeum vulgare. Next base: position 493,737,246 of record NC_058524.1, on the reverse strand, counting down.
TGCTTGCTTGTGTGCTTGTTTGTTTGTTTGTTTGTTGAAGTCATCATGGCTGAAAACACCAAACTTTGCAACTTCTCGAGCACTAATAATAATGAATTTATTAGTACTCCGATTGCTCCCGCCACTAGTGCGGAATCGTATGAAATCAACGCAGCTTTGCTGAATCTTGTTATGAAAGAGCAATTCTCTGGCCTTCCTAGTGAAGATGCCGCAACCCATCTCAATACCTTCATTGAGCTTTGCGATATGAAATAGAAAAGAGATGTGGATAATGACGTGATTAAGTTGAAGCTTTTTCCTTTCTCGTTGCGAGATCACGCAAAAACTTGGTTTTCTTCTTTGCCTAAAAATAGTATCGATTCTTGGGATAAGTGCAAAGATGCTTACATATCCAAGTATTTTCCGCCGGCTAAGATCATCTCCTTACGTAACGATATCATGAATTTCAAGCAACTTGATCATGAACACGTTGCATAATCTTGGGAGAGGATGAAGCTTATGATTAGGAATTGTCCCGCTTAGGCTTGAGTTTGTGGATGATTATACAAATCTTTTACGCTGGCTTGAATTTCGCTTCTCGCAATACCTTGGACTCCGCCTCAGGTGGAACGTTCATGGAAATCACGTTAGGAGATGCTACAAAACTCTTAGACAATATCATGACCAACTACTCTCAGTGGCACACTGAAAGGTCACCTGCTAGCAAAAAGGTACGCGCTATAGAAGAAATTAACTCGCTTAGTGCTAAGATGGACGAGTTGATGAATTTGGTTGCTAGTAGAAACGCTCCTTTAGATCCTAATGACATGCCACTATCTTCCTTGATTGAGAGTAGCAACGCTAGTTTGGACGTTAATTTTGTTGGTAGGAACAATTTTGGCAACAACAATGCTTTTAGAGGAAACTATGTTCCTAGGCCTTTTCCTAGTAACTCCTCTAACAATTATGGCAATTCCTACAACAACACTTATGGAAATCACAACAAATTACCCTCTGATTTAGAGAGTAATATCAAAGAGTTCATCAACTCTCAAAATATTTTCAAAGCGTCCATAGAGGAAAAACTACTCAAAATTGACGATTTGGCTAAGAGCGTTGATAGCATGTCTTGTGATATTGATGCTTTGAAAGTTAGATGTGCTCCTCCCAAGGTCAACTTGGATGAAACTTAGAAAGCTATGCGTGTCTCCATGAATGAGAGCAAAGAAAGAACCGCCCAAATTCGTGCTAGACATGAATGGTTTAAAAGGGTGCGTTCTAGTGGTGCAAATCACGAAGATCTTAAAGTGCTTGGTGTGTCTCCCCTTGAATCTTTGTTTTCGCGTGTCAAACCTATTTATGAAGGGGCTGGATATGAATCCACTTTGGTTGAAAAACGCCCCAATGATTCGGAGTCCACCTATCTTGATGATAAAGGTGTGGAGAATGGAGTAGAAGAAATCAAAATTTTGGGTAGTAATGAAACTCCCACTTTGGATTTCAAGGAATTCACTTATGATAATTGCTCCTTGTTTGAATGCATTTCTTTGATGCAATCCATTGCAAACTCTCCACATGCCTATAGCCAAAGCAAAGCCTTTACCGCGCATATCGTAGATGCTGTGATGAAATCTCTTCAAGAGAAGCTCGAACTAGAAGTCTCTATACCTAGAAAACTTCATGATGAGTGGGAACCTACTATCAAAATCAAGATAAAAAACTATGAGTGCAATGCTTTGTGTGATTTGGGTGCTAGTGTTTCCGCGATTCCAAAATCTTTATGTGATATTCTTGGTTTTCATGAGATTGAAGAGTGTTCTCTTAATTTGCATCTTGCGGATTCTACTGTCAAGAAACCCATGGGAAGGATCGATGATGTTCTTATTGCTGCAAATAAGAACTATGTATCCGTGGATTTCATTGTACTTGACATAGAGTGCAATCCTTCATGTCCCATTATTCTTGGTAGACCTTTCCTAAGGACTATTGGTGCTATCATCGATATGAAGAAAGGGAATATCAGATTTCAATTTCCCTTAAAGAAGGGCATGGAGCACTTTCCAAGAAATAAAATAAGATTGCCTTATGAATCTATGATGAGGGCTACTGATGGTTTGAGCACCAAAGATGACTATACGTGATTCCATCATCTTTTGCCTAGCTAAGGGCGTTAAACAATAGCGCTTGTTGGGAGGCAACCCAATGAATCTATCCTTTATCTTTCTGTTTTGTGTTTTCCACACTTTCATAATTCTGTTATGATTGTGTTTTTTGTGTTTCTTTTTGCGTTTGTGCCAAGAAAAACCGTTATGATTAGTCTTGGGGATGATCGATTGGTCATGCTGGAAAAGACAGAAACTTTTTGCTCACGAAAAGATTTTTTTTTTCCTGTAAGAGCTTTTGAGTTGATTCGTTTTGCTGCTGATTGCTAAGAAAATTCTTCAGACCGTCGTAATTTTTTAGAATTTTTGAAGTAACAGAAGTATACGAAGTATACAGATTGCTACAGACTGGTCTGCTGTTAACATATTCTGTTTTTGTTGTGTTGGTTGCTTATTTTGATGAAACTATGGATAGTATCCAGGGGTATTAGCCATGGAAGATTTAAAATACAGTAACCCAACATCAGCATAAGTAGAATTCAAGTTTGCTACAGTACCTAAGGAAGTGGTGGTTTGCTTTCTTATACTAATGTTATCACGAGTTTCTGTTTAAGTTTCGTGTTGTGAAGTTTTCAAGTTTTGGGTGAAGTTCTTATGGACAAAAAGATAAAGAGTGGCAAGAACTCAAGCTTTGGGATGCCCAAGGCAGCCCAGGAGATTCAAGGATGCCGTAAAAGCCTAAGCTTGGGGATGCCCCGGGAAGGCATCCCCTCTTTCGTCTTCAATCCATCGGTAACGTTACTTGGGGCTATATTTTTATTCACCACATGTTATGTGTTTTGCTTGGAGCGTCTTGTATCGTAGGAGTCTTTTATTTTTGTTGTGTCACAATCATCCTTGCTGCACACCTAGAGAGAGAGAGACATGCACTCACCGTGATTTTGTCGAGCTTCACTTATATCCTTTGGTAGACAATTCAGCTCACATATGCTTCACTTATATCTTTTGAGCTAGTTTATTTTGCTCTATGTGCTTCACTTATATCTTTTAGAGCACGGTGGTGCGTGGCTTGGTAGTTGATCTATGCTATGAAAGTATTCTCAAAAGGGGTAGTTATCCAAAGGGATATGAAAACTTCCACCTTCATGTGCATTGAATAGTTAGAGAAGTTTGATTCATCTCAACTAGTTTTGAGTTGTGGTTATGGTAATATTGAAGTTGTATTAGTGAGGTGTTGTGGATCTAGAAATACTTGTGTTGAAGTTAGTGATTCCCGTAGCATGCACGTATGGTGAACCGCTATGTGATGAAGTTTGAGCATGATTAGTCTATTGATTGTCATCCTTTGTGTGGCGGTCGGGATCGCGCGATGGTTTATACCTACCAACCCTTCCCCTAGGAGTATGCGTTAAATGCTTTGTTTCGATTACTAATAAAACTTTTGCAACAAGTATATGAGTTCTTCATGACTAATGTTGAGTCCATGGTTTAGATGCACTTTCACCTTCCACCATCACTATCTTCTTTAGTGCCGTGCAACTTTTCCCGGTGCACAAAACCCACCATTAGCCTCCCTCAAAACAGCCACCATACCTACCTACTATGGCTTTTTCAAAGTCATTCCGAGATATATTGCCATGCAACTACCACCATGACATGTGCCACCACGTCTACATTGCCATTGCATGATTGTAAGATAGCTAGCGTGATGTTTCCAATAATGTCTATGCCATGCTAGATCATTGTCACGGTACACTACCGAAGGCATTTCATATAGAGTCATCATTGCTCTAAGTTTTGAGTTGTAAGTGTGATGATCATCATTGCTGGAGCATTGTCCCATGTGAGGAAATAAAAGAGGCCAAAGATGCCCACCAAAAGAAAAAGAGGCCATAGAGCCCACCAAAAAATGAGAGAAAAAGAGAGAAGGGACAATGCTACTATCTCCTTTCCACACTTGTGCTCCATATTAAGCACCATGATCTTCATGATTGAGAGTCTCTCGTTTTGTTACCACCATATAGCTAGTGGGAAATTTTCATTATATAACTTGGCTTGTATATTCCAAGGATAGGCTTCCTCAAAATTGCCTTAGGTGTTCGTGAGCAAGCAAGTTGGATGCACACCCACTAGTTTTCTTAAAGAGCTTTCACATACTCTTAGCTCTAGTGCATCATTTGTATGGCAATCCCTACTCATTCACATTGATATCTATTGATGAGCATCTCCAGAGCTTATTGATATGCCTAGTTAATGTGACCATCTTCTCCTTGTTTGTCTTGCAACCTCCACCGCACTCCACACCACTTATAGTGCTAAAACCATGGCTCACGCTCATGTATTGCATGAGAGTTGAAAAAGTTTGAGAAAGTAAAGGTGTGAAAACAGTTACTTGGCCAATACCGGGGTTGTGCATGATTTAAATTTGTTGTGCAATGATGATAGAGCATAGCCAGACTATATGATTTTGTAGGCATAACTTTCTTTTGGCCTTGTTATTTTGAAAGTTCATGATTACCTTGCTAGTTTGCTTGAAGTATTATTGTTTCCACGTCAATAGCAAACTATTGTTTTGAATCTAATGGATCTGAACATTCACGTCACATAAGAGGAGTTACAAAGGTCATCTATGCTAGGTAGCATGAAAGCATCAAAAATTCATTCTTTATCACTTCCCTACTCGAGGACGAGCAGGAGTTAAGCTTGGGGATGCTTGATACGTCTCAAACGTATCTATAATTTTTGATGGTTTCACGCTGTTATCTTGTCAACTTTGGATGTTTTGTTTACCTTTTATATCTTTTTTGGGACTAACTTATTAACTCAATGCCAAGCGCTAGTTCCTGTTTTTTCTGTGTTTTTAACTCTTTTCAGATCTGATTTTGGAACGGAGTCCAAACGGAATAAAATCCCCAAAATGATTTTTTTCCAGAACGGAAGAAGATCAGGAGACTTGAGGGCCCAGCAAGTGGGCCCACTGGGAGCCCACAAGCCCTGTTGTCGCAGCCAGGGGGGAGGCCGCGACAACCAAGCTTGTGGCCCCCCCTGGCGCTCCCCTGCCCTAGGTCTTTGGCCTATATATTCCCTAAAAATCCAAAAAAAATCAAGGCATCCTCGAAAACACTTTTCCGCCGCCGCAAGCTTCCATTTCCGCGAGATCTCATCTGGAGACTCTTCCCGGTGCCCTGCCGGAGGGGACTTTGGAGTTGGAGGGCTTCTTCATCAACTTCGTCGCCCCTCCAATGACTCGTGAGTAGTTCACTTTAGACCTACGGGTCCATAGTTAGTAGCTACATGGATTCTTCTCTCTCTTGGATCTTCAATACAAAGTTCTCCATGATCTTCAAGGAGATCTATCCGATGTAATCTTCTTTGGAGGTGTGTTTGTCGAGATCCGATGAATTGTGGATTTGTGATAAGATTATCTATTATATATATTTGAGTCTTTGCTGATTTCTTATTTGCATGATTTGATATCCTTGTAAGTCTCTCCGAGTCTTGGGTTTTGTTTGGCCAACTAGATCTATGATTCTTGCAATGGGAGAAGTGCTTGGTTTTGGGTTCTTACCGTGTGGTGACCTTTCCCAGTGACAGTAGGGGCAGCAAGACACACATAATGTAGTTGCCATCAAGGGTAACAAGGTGGGCTTTGTCGTAGATATGAGATTGTCCATCTACATCATGTCATCTTGCTTAAGGAGTTACTCTTTTCTTTTGGACTTAATACACTAGATGCATGCTGGATAGCGGTCGACGTGTGGAGTAATAGTAGTAGATGCAGAAAGTATCGGTCTACTTGTTTTGGACGTGATGCCTATAGATATAATCATTGCCATAGATGACGTCACAACTTTGCGCGGTTCTATGAATTGCTCGATAGTAATTTGTTCACCCACCGTCTACTTGCTTTCATGAGAGAAGCCACTAGTGAACACTACGGCCCCCGGGTCTATTCACACCTATCGTTTACATCTCCGCTTTTACTTTGCTTTGTTACTTTGTCGCTTTCAGTTCTCACTTGGCAAACAATCTATAAGGGATTGACAACCCCTTCATAGCTTTGGGTGCATGTTCTTTGTGTTTGTGCAGGTACTTGTGATACTCCTTCACTGGATCGATACCTTGGTTCTCAAAACCGAGGGAAATACTTACCACCGCTGCGCTACATCACCTTTTCCGCTTCGAGGGAACACCAACGCAAGGCTCCAAGGCCACTGGGAAATCCTTTGCATATTTGCCTAGGAAGTCCCTAAAGGCGTAGCCGTAGCAGAAGGATTTCTGGTGCCGTTGCTGAGGAGAATCAAGAGAAGAACAGTCTCCCGTTAGCACGTGTTTCTGGCGCCGTTGGAAGGTCTTTTGTTGCATCAGCAATCATCAACGGAGATTAAATCCTAAGATGAAAGAGGTAGTAAGAAACGAAATACTAAAGCTCCTGGAAGCAGGTATTATCTATCCTGTTGCTCATAGTGATTGGGTGAGTCCGGTGCATTGCGTCCCTAAGAAGGGAGGTATTACCATTGTCCCTAATGATAAGGATGAATTGATCCCACCGAGGATTATTACTCGCTATAGGATGGTGATCGATTTTAGGAAATTGAATAAAGCCACTAGGAAAGATCATTACCCTTTGCCTTTTATCGACCAAATGCTAGAATGACTGTCTAAACACACCACTTCTGCTTTCTAGATGGTTATTCTGGTTTCTTCCAAATACCTGTTGCACAACCTTATCAGGAGAAAACCACTTTCACTTGCCCTTTCGGTACCTTTGCTTACAGACGTATGCCTTTTGGCTTATGTAATGCACCTGCTACCTTTCAAAGATGTATGATGGCTATATTCTCTGACTTTTGTGAAAAGATTGTTGAGGTTTTCATGGATGACTTCTCCGTTTACGGGTCTTCTTTTGATGATTGTCTCACCAACCTTGACCGAGTCTTGTAGAGATGTAAAGACACCAACCTTGTCTTGAATTGGGAGAAGTGCCACTTTATGGTTAATGAAGGCATCGTCTTAGGACATAAAATTTCTGAAAGAGGTATTGAAGTCGATAAGGCTAAAGTTGACGCGATCGAGAAAATGCCATGCCCTACAGATATCAAAGGTATAAGAAGTTTCCTTGGTCATGCTGGTTTCTATAGAAGGTTCATTAAGGACTTTTCTAAGATTTCTAGGCCTCTTACCAATCTCTTGCAAAATGATATTCCTTTTGTTTTTGACGATGATTGTGAGGAAGCCTTCGAAATACTTAAGAAGGCCTTGATAACTGCGTCTATTGTTCAACCACTTGATTGGAACTTACATTTTGAAATCATGTGTGATGCTAGTGATTACGCTGTTGGTGCTGTTCTAGGACAAAGAGTTGATAAGAAGTTGAATGTTATTCACTATGCTAGTAAAACTCTAGACAATGCCCAAGGAAACTATGCTACTACTGAAAAGGAATTTTTAGCAGTCGTGTTTGCATGTGAAAAGTTCAGATCTTACATGGTTGATTCCAAAGTCACTATTCACACTGATCATGCTGCTATTAAGTACCTCATGGAGAAGAAATATTCTAAACCTAGACTTATCAGATGGGTTCTCTTGCTACAAGAATTTTATTTGCATGTTGTCGGTAGGAAGGGTGCTGAGAACCCCGTAGCAGATAACTTGTCTAGGTTGGAGAATGTTTTTGATGACCCACAATCTATTGATGATAGCTTTCCTGATGAACAATTGAATGCCATCAATACTTCATGTAGTGCATCGTGGTATGCTGATTATGCAAATTATATCGTTGCCAAATATATACCACCTAGTTTCACATACCAGCAAAAGAAGAAATTCTTCTTTGATTTGAGACATTACTTTTGGGATGATCCTCACCTTTATAAGGAAGGAGTAGATGGCGTTATTAGACGTTGTGTACCTGAACATGAACAGGGACAAATCCTACAGAAGTGTCACTCAGAGGCTTAATGAGGACACCATGCTGGAGATAGAACTGCACACAAGGTATTGCAATCAGGTTTCTATTGGCCCACTCTCTTCAAGGATGCCCGTAAGTTTGTCTTGTCTTGTGATGAATGTCAAAGAATAGGTAATATCAGTAAACGTCAGGAAATGCCTATGAATTATTCACTTGTCATTGAACCATTTGATGTTTGGGGCTTTGATTATATGGGACCTTTTCCAAAATCCAATGGGTATACTCATATCCTAGTTGCTGTTGATTACGCTACTAAGTGGGTAGAAGCTATCCCAACTAGTAGTGCTGATCACAACACCTCTATCAGGATGCTCAAAGAAGTTATTTTCCCTAGATTTGGAGTCCCTAGATATCTAATGACTGATGGTGGTTCACATTTCATTCAAGGTGCTTTCCGTAAAACGCTTGCTAAGTATGATGTCAATCATAGAATTGCATCTCCCTATCATCCTCAGTCCAGTGGTCAAGTAGAGCTAAGCAATAGAGAGATTAAACTAATTCTGCAAAAGACCGTCAATAGGTCTAGAAAGAATTGGTCTAAGAATCTCGATGATGCACTGTGGGCTTATAGAACTGCTTATAAGAATCCCATGGGAATGTCTCCATACAAAATGGTTTACGGTAAAGCTTGTCATCTACCTCTTGAGCTAGAGCATAAGGCTTATTGGGCAATCAAAGAGCTCAACTTTGATTTCAAACTTGCTGGTGAGAAGAGGTTATTTGATATTAGCTCACTTGATGAATGGAGAGCTCAGGCATATGAAAATGCCAAGTTGTTCAAAGAAAAGGTTAAGAGGTGGCATGATAAAAGGATGCAAAAGCGTGAGTTCAATGTAGGTGATTACGTCTTGCTATATAATTCTCGTTTAAGATTTTTTGCACGCAAGCTTCTCTCTAAATGGGAAGGTCCCTACATTGTCGTGGAAGTGTATCGTTCCGGTGCCATCAAGATCAACAACATGGAAGATAATTTTTCGAGAGTGGTAAATGGGCAAAGAATCAAGCATTATATCTCAGGTACTCCCATAAATGTTGAAAGCAATATTATCAATACCATAATTCCGGAGGAGTACATAAGGGATATTTATCAGGCTATTTCAGAGTCCGAAAACGAAGAGGTACGTGATTCGGTAAGTAAACAGACTCCAAAACTTTTCCTGTAGGAAATTTTCTCCGTTTTGGAATTTTTGAAAAAACAGAAAAAATTTAAAGTAGTCCGGAAAGCACACGAGGAGGCGACAAGCCTGCCAGGCGTGGGCCACCCCTGGCCGCGCCTGGGGGGCTTGTGACCACCTCGTGTGCCTCCCGGACTTCGTTTTCTTGCGGAGTACTCCTTCTGGTCGAAAAAAATCATTATATATTCTCCCGAAAGGTCTGACGCTCGTATCACGCAATTTTCCTTTGTTTTCGTTTCGATCCTGTTTTCTGCCGCAGATTTAGAGCAAGATGTCGTCTCAGGAATCTGTAGGGGAGAACGATATCCCTCAAGTCTATGAAGAAGTAAATGCTGATCTGAAAAGAATGGAGGTCATGGAGGCCAAGGAAAGGCTACCTAAAGAAACTAAGGGCAAACATAAGGAGAAGAATCCGGCGTTGGACGAAGGGCAATCTGTGCTCAACAAGGAATAAGCTCAGGAAGAGGATTTTCTTCAACCCTACCTCCACCTTTTACCTCCATCCTTGATCGAGCTCTTGAGGTTATGTGAAATAACTCGTGTTCGTAATAATTACCTCACTTGTGAATTTGTTTTGCTGGAGAAACATATCACAGAGCTCCAAGGTATATATCAAAGATTGATGGCCCTCTTGGAATCAAAAGACAAGACAACTCCACCTCCATCACCTCCAAAGGAAGACAACTAAGCATTGGTATGGGCAATCCCCTTGGCTTGTGCCAAGCTTGGGGGAGTTGCCCCGGTATCGTATCACCATCACATCTTTTGCCTTTACCTTTTCTTAGTTCGATCCTTTTTGTTTTTATCTTTCTCTAGTAGAATAAAGTCCTTAGTGTTTTAGGCTTGAGTTTTGCTTAGTGTCACCCCAGATGTATTCGAGTTCGTGAATCATATAATAAAGAGAGTTTTAGTTAAGGGTCGTGCCTCATGCCATGATCAAGAAAATGATAAAAGAACAAAAGCATGAAAGATCATGTAATGATCTTATGGGAAGTGATGGCTTCACATATAAAAAGAATGTTGATTGAAACTTGTTGAGGGTGGACAAACGTAGACCTTGGTCATTGTTGCAATTAATAGGAAGTAATAAAGAAGGAGAGGTTCACATATAAATATATCATCTTTGACACCATCTATGATTGTGAACACTCACTAAACTATTACATGCTTAGAAGTAGATGTTGGGCAAGGAAGACAACATAATGAATTATGTTTGCTTGGTTCCGAACAATGTTATATGATTAGAGATCCCCTGGAACGTGATGATTGCTTCCACCTCATATTAGCCAAAACTTCTGCACTAAGTAGAGATACTACTTGTGCATCCATAAGCCTTCAACCCAGTTTTGCCATGAGAGTCCACCATACCTACCTATGGATTGAAGAAGATCCCTCAAGTAAGTTGTCATCGGTGCAAGCAATAAAAATTTCTCCCTAAATATGTATGATCTATTAGTGTACGTAAAATAAGCTTTGTACGAACCTGTGATGAGGAAGTCATAAAAGCGACAGACTGCATAATAAAGTTCTTTATCACAGGAGGCAATACAAAGTGACGTTCCTTCACACTAAGAGGTTGCACATCCAAACCTCAAAAGCGCATGACAACCTCTGCTTCCCTCTGCGAAGGGCCTATCTTGTACCTTTACCTTTTGCCCTTGAAAGAGTCATGGTGATCTACACCAATTCCTTATTTCGCCTTTATCTTGGCTAACTTCATGTGCTAGGGAGAGATCTATATTCATATGTCAACTTGGAAGTGAGTATTCATGAACTATTATTGTTGACATTACCCTTGAGGTAAGTGGTTGGGAGGCGAAACTATAAGCCCCTATCTTTCTCTGTGTTCTGCTGAAACTTTGATCTCATGAGTACCACGTGAGTTTTAGCAATTGTAGGATACGAAAGGATGATTGAGTATGTGGATTTGCTTTACAAGCTCTTATTTGACTCTTTCCGATGTTGTGATAAATTACAATTGCTTCAATGACTAAAGGCTATCGGTTGTTAATTCTCATTAAGGTTCTTTATCCATACTTTACTCTATGGAGGAATTATCACTTTAGCATGAGAGATTATATGATGATATTGCTGTTCTAACTATGATCATGATGCCTGCATGTCCATATCTTGTTTTGTCGACACCTCTCTCTCTAAACATGTAACGCCCAAGATGCGATCCTATCCTCAATTTGGCACGAGGGCCTCGTCAGGGATACAAGCGCATCTCATCGTTTCGCAAGAATGGATATCGCTACAAGTACATGTACTTAAAATAAGAGATATATGGAATTGGCTTACACTCGCCACAAGCTACATCAGAGTCACATCAGTACAATACATAAACATCATGAAGAAGAGCAGGGTTCGACTACAGACGAAAACAAACGAGAAAAGAAGAACGACGTCCATCCTTGCTATCCCAGGCTGCCGGTTTGGAACCCATCCTAGATCGATGATGAGGAAGAAGAAGCAACTCCAAATGAACAATCAATGCGCTCGCGTCAAGTAACCTTTACATGTACCTGCAACTGGTATTGTAGTAATTTGTGAGCCACAGGGGACTCAACAATCTCATTTCCAAAGGTATCAAGACTAGCAAAGCTTATTAGGTGAGGTATGGTTAAGTGGTAAGGCTGCAGCAAGCGACTAAGCATTATATGAGGTGGCTAACTTACGATTACAAGAATAAGAGGGAGACGATCTACGCATAGCGGACGTGAACTAATAATGATCAATAGAATGATCCTGAACACATACCTACGTCAAACATAACCCCACCGTGTGCTCGATCAGAGAAGGAACTCACGAAAGAGACAGTCACGGTTACACACTCCATTGGCAAGTTTTAATTAAGTTAACTTCAAGTTATCTAGAACGAGTGTTAAACAAAGTTTCCACGTTTCCACATAACCGTGGGCACGGCTTTCCGAAAGATTTAATCCTGCACGGGTGCTCCAACTAATCCATCACAAATTACCACAAGCCGCATAGAAATCCTCGATCACGAAGCTCGCGATCTCGTCGGACTCCTTAGTGGAAAACCTCAACTCTGATATTACACAAAGCATCACCGGAATCCCGATGCACAAGACATTCGTCAAAGGTAAAACTAATCCAGCAAGGCCGCCCGGCGTGTCGACGATCCCGATAGGAGCCACGTATCTTGTTCTCAGGACACGATGGATGAGCGATGGTTACCACGCCAGACGCCGAGTTGCCCCGGGTAGCGTTAGTAAGCTGCTCTGTTTTGGACCAGCACCATCAGCACTGGCCCTCCCTGTATTATGTAGAATTACTCCTCGGGTTCATGACGCCCTATGCTTTCAGTATTAAGAAAATTATTATGTTGGGCAAATGTAGTACCAATGTTGGGCCTTGCCAGACCAACTTTAATCTAAAACGAATTATCAAGGGGGTCCTCATAACAACCCCGATCGTGTTAGGAGCGCTCAATTATGGAACATAAGACTGGTAGCCGAAACTAAGGGGGCAAAGGTGGAACAAAACACCAGGCTAGAAAGGCCAAGCCTTCCACCTTTTACCAAGTATATAGGTGCATTAATTTAAATAGCATTTAATATGGCGATATAACAAGGAACCCATGTCGTCACATGGAAACAACTGCACCTGCAACTAGCAACGCTAACACATGGTTAAGCAAGCAGTAACATAGCCAATCAGTGATCTGCTAGGTTATGAACAGGTTGAAGGTTTTCATGGCAATGTTGAGAGGCTGATATTTAATAGGTGGTAGGCAACGAGACATAACGATAGAAGCGGTAATACTAGCATGGCACTGATAGTAATGGTATCTGGGGAAATAGTCATCTTGCCTGAGATCCCGCTTGGAAGAAGAACGACTCCGTGAAGCAGACGAACCGACGTAGTCGAACGGCCCCTCACATTACGACACGCTTGCGGAACTCTGTCGAGATGGAGGAAACCGGAAACAAAAATCAACACACGATATTCACCACACGATGCACAACACATATGATGCATGAGCGGCTGTATACATGCAGGACATGGCATGACAATTCACAACAACCAAACACTACACATTAAGTGAAGTTCAATGTGCAACGAGTTGCATATTGATGAAACTCCACATACGGATTTATTTAGTTCTATCCTGATTAAGTACACATCAATATTAAATGTGGTTAAACATGGCAAGAGGTGAAGCGTAATTAAACTACCTACCTAGGCATTTTAAATGAGGTCGGAAATGACATATAGCACCTCCAAAACGACCTCACCTGTTAATTTACAATTCTGTCCAGATCTGAACTAACACGTTTAAATGTTTGTTAAACAGCAAAAAAATAGGTTGACGTGATTCTACGCGTCGTTACAAGCAATTTACACATAGAGAACATTTCCAACGGAGCTAAGGAACAAAAGATACGAACACCGCAAGATATGATGGCATGAATGCAAAATGTGTGCAACGGCAGTCACAAGCATTTCAAGACATACAACCAGCAAGATATGAAACTACACGAGATTCTAAGAAAGTTTCATATAGGACACGATCAAAATGGAGCTACGATCAACAACTACGAGCTAAACAAGAAATCACTACCATCTGCAAAAATCAGCCACATAGCATTTACTACACCCCACAACTACGAGCTACACAAATCCAATATACTCAACCAAGGCATGAGGTGGTAGAGGGCAAGATGAAATACAACATACAACTAACAACACCTAGCATGGAAGCATGGATCACTAGGAAAAGAAGTCACAAAATGGCATCTCACACACTATTTCAGACTTAGTGAAAACCACAGTGTATGAATGTGCAGTTTTCGATCTGAAGGCATATTGACAGCAGCAAAACCATAAGCTACATGAGTCCAACTGACATGAAAATTGACAAAATGCTAGAGAATCCTAAAGTCTACAACTAACTCCATTGCACCAACCTCAAAAGAGCTATAGATCACCAAATAAACTCAAGACATGACAACAACAAAATATAACAGATTTCAGACTTAGAAATAATTCAGCATCTCCAAATCAGCACTATTTCCTAGCATGTTGAGAGCAAGCAAACCACACCTAAACATGGATTTCTATTGCAACCAAAATTACCAGGGGCTAGTTTACACATCCAAGGGAAAATCTCTAGTTGACAACTCCTTCATATCAAGCACAGATAAAATCCCACAAAATAAACAAAAGGGCATCACGACAAAATATCACGCGCACTAACTTGCTCAAAAGCTAAAACTAAATACATAGTTAAATTCCATGGATTTTGCTACCCCGAAAACATATATAACATGTGGGGTTGCAAAATAAAAAACAACGCCACACGTATATGCGGGAATATGTCCTAAACACGGTATAACAAACTAGCTACGAAATCATACATGAAAAAATACCAACAACTACTCTAAAATACATGGCAAAGGGTCCCTAAAAACATGAGCATTTTATCCATGGAGTTTGAGCAATCCGGACATGCGCGAAAATAAATACGGGGCAAGCACCTATTAGGACAGCACGCTAAACTAGGCATATGGCAAGCCAATCTATGTCAAACGTGCATGCAAGTTATAAATTACGAATCTACACGCAAAACTACACAAGATCCATATACAACACGTCGCGATCCGACACTCAGTTAAATATCTACGCTAGTTTAAATATTCGAAAATTTCCTGGAATTAAATTAATTCTGAAAATCCTAAATAAACTAAACGGGCCAAACTGGTGGGCGCAATATAGCAACATGGTGCACGGGGCGTTGTATAGGATGGGAGAGGTGCTGCTCACCTAGCCATCGGGCCAGATCTGGAGGTGGGCTGCTGGGTCGGGGTGCTCCTGGGCCTGGGCGACAGAGCTAGCCGGTGTGGCTCGCCTGGGCCGACTCCTGGGCCGTGTGGGGGTGAGGCCCACCACGGCCAGCATGAGCGGTTGCGCTCTGCTCGTCCTCCCGAGCGGGAGTCATGGCGGCGGATGCAGCAGGGCTCGGCAACGAGGCGGGGATCTGCGGCGGGTTCGGCTGCACTTATTGAGGTAGGGTCGGACCGGCTCCTCCGGCAGGGTTGGCGCATACCTCCGGCACGGGCGGCGTGGGCGCTGCTCGGCCTTGGATCCGGCGGGGCTGTCCTCTGGTGACTCGGACAGGGAAGCCGCGGGGCGGCTGCAACGCGCGGGACCGAGGGGCAGCGCTCCGGCCGGCGGGAAGCGGCGGCTCGCCGGAGCGGCATGGGTCACAGCGCATGGGGTGGATCTGGCTAGGGCAGCCAATGCTGCTCCTGGAGCTTGGGGGAGCCAGCCTCGGGTAGCTGCCGGAGACGCTCGCGAGCGGCAGCGGCGGATGGGGTCGGCGGGCCCGATCTGGGCCTGGCGGGCCCACGGTAGGAGGGGAGGAGGGAGGCTAGAGGTGGCGGCTGCTGGGGTTAGGTGGGGCGCGGATCCCGAGGAGGATTAGGGGGTGCCCAAATAGGTAAGGAAGGGGTGTTTATATAGCGAAAGGGGGCTAGGTTTAGCAGAATTTCGCCCCGGTTTCAACGTCGCGCTCGGAATCGAACGATCTCGAAGCGGGGACGGGCTAAGTGGCCGTGTAGAGTAGGTTAGACGGATATGAGAGGGAAAACGGGCACCCGTCAACGTATTTTAAAAACACCGACAAACGTCCAATGATAGACCGAATACGGTGCCGCTACAATCGACCGTTCGGGTACCAGACGGACTCCGATTGCGGAAAATTTGGAAGGTGGCCTACCTATATTAAAATAAGACCGGACGCCAAGTTTCAACTCAATCAGAGAAAGTTTTGCGCACACTTTTAAAAACAAGAATTTTACGGTGCCGCGGGCGCGTGCATGTGTGGTCGGGCTCAGAACGGACAACGACGAACACGGAGAGAACCAGCAACTAACAACGGATGCATGTTTTGAAAACTGGCAGCAACGGAGTGCCGATGCAATGCAGATGATGCTCATGATGCGACAAATAAAAATAAACACACGATGAAAATGGATTAGAAGGGGAATCTTCTGGAACGTCGGTCTCGGGCAGTCACAACTCTCCTACATTACAAGAGGATCTTGACCCGAGATCCAAGAATGAAAGGGGAAGATGATGAGAAAGCAAGAGGTAAAACTTAGATGCTCCTTTGACAAACGAGTGAAACCAACGATCCTTGAAGATTTCAAATATAAGAAGAATGACAAGAGAATCAAGCGAGAATTCATAGAAAATTTCGGCAGCACTTCGATAGGAAAAGGGGAACAAAAATTCGATAAGATAGGAGAATTAGACAAGATTCACAACAAACAACTAAATAGAACAAGGGAACACCATGATCTTGATAGAACAACACGATTGACCCAAAAGAGCAACATCACAATGCCTCCGGAACAAGAGACTAAAACTAGATCATTGGGAAGATGAGAATGACAATTACTACCACAATTGAATTGAAGAGCATCCTCACAAGAAGAATTGAACGGAGTTGTTGGAAAACCAACAATGAAAATAACAAGCGTGTAGTGGACTTATGAAAACCATCTCAAAATAATGAGTTGACAACCAACCACTAATGGAAAACAAGGATTGATTGGGAGAACAAGATAAGCAAAACTTCTTACACCAAGAGGATACATTGAGAACTTGGATCAGTGACAAGCACCATGATAGCAACAATCCATAGGAATAGCTTTAGGTGAAATCCAAACCAAGATAACTCAGTGAAGAAATCATGGGTTGAAAAATATCTCATGATCAAAGAATGGTGGGTTTAACTATCTCATTCTCGAGACAAATTCTCTTCGAGACTCCTCCACTAACAAGAATGTTACAATACCACCTGAAAGGATAAAGGAGGGAGAATTGCACTTGAAAAGCAAGAGAAAGAATATTTGAGGTTCGCCAACAAGAATCTTGAAGAACACCTGAGAATGGATTGAAACCTTGATGAACCACCATGAAGAACCTCCGTATACAAGTGAATGATGCAAAGATATGAAGATTGAAAAGAATAAGATTATGACCTTGCCAAGATTTAGATGTAGCTTCACAAAAATATACTTGAGAGAACTTGGAACTTCGGAAAAGAAAAGATGAGCACCTGGGTTAAAGAATTGATATCATGAGCCACTCCGGAAGAAGAATTGAAATCACTTGATGAAACAAGAATAAGAATTATGTTACGCTTACCCTTCATCAAGTTAAATTGATGACAAGCAACGGATTTAGCATACCACTTATTCTTATTGAAAGAAACTTGAAGAGAGAGAGATATGCACCACTTGATGCATAATTGAAGGAAGCACCGGTAAAAATTCACAATTCAATGGGAATACCAAGAAAGCATGGAGACACATGAGAATGAAGAGATCATGATCCACGTGAGAGAAAACTAGAACAATGCACCAGAATAATTGAGAGACGAACGAAGAGACAACAATTGAGAAGAATTGAGGGTGAAAGCTGAAAGCTGAGAACGAAGAATCTTCTAAAATGATGGCCTTCAGAGGTTCGAGAATGAAAACAATTCAAAAATGCACGGGATAACAAGAAATGAATCACTCATGATTGGAACAATTCAAGATGATGCCACAAAGCTGAAATGATAGGAAAATGGACCAAGATTTGAGAGAAACACCTCTTCAATCTTCAATGGAGAGAATGACGAGAAGAACACCACCAAGAATAACTGAGACACTCCGGAATAAAGAAGAATGAAAGGTTGATCCAAAGAATGAATTAATTCGAATAGAACTTGGAGAAGGGATATGACTGATGAGATCCATACTTACGTCATAGTTGAAAGCATAGAGATCTCCGGGAAAAGATTACAAGAGCCAGAAAAGATCCTGGGAAAGAACCTATGGGTTATGGGCCCACTCAAAGAAACCACCGTTGAAAGATTTCTTAGAAGGAGAGATATTGCACCAGTACAAATGAAAACTAGATCAGGTCAGCACCTCGAAATAATTGAAAAAAAGAACTTCTGAGATACCTTCAACACTCTGGATAGAATAGAGAGAAAAGACAACAAAAAGACTTCATAAAATCTCCAACAAAGGAAGAATTTAAAGGATAAAAAGGATATGATGAACATGGATAACTTAATTGAATTCACCGGAATAAGAACAAAAAGAAGAAATGATGAACTTGAACTCCTGAGAATCTTCACACTGAATCACCGGATAGGACACGGAATAAAAGATAGCGGAAGCAACAATGAAAATTGGACTCTTGGATGAAAGTTGAATCACTGAAGAAAAGGGTGGGAGGGCGGGAAAAACAAAGACAACTTGAGACAGATGAGACAACTCTGGAAAGAAAAGAGAGATTGATCTTGCAAATATTGGAGAGGATAGAATTCACTTGGAGAGAAACACACCCGTTGGAAAGAATTGACAAGAGAACTCCGGTTGAGAAGAATTGAAAAGACGACTTGATTTGAGCAACATAATTAGTACTCTCATAAAAATATGAGAACACCACTTAGGAAAGATCTGAAATCACCACTTGACATCGAAGCAACTTGAATTACCATACTCCAACAAAACCAAAGGTTGCGACTTATGAAACAAGCCAGAACAAATTCATGAGAGAGATTTCGTCCGATATTTTCGTGGATAAGATCGCACGGGCTCGAACCTTACAGTAGCCATCGTGTGCAAGGCAGTGCACACGACATACGAAGCGTCCCCAAGTCGTAGCAAGCTACAAGGACTCTTTAAGACACAACGAGAACCGTTGTAAGTGGACCGTGAACAAACGAATCCACTAGATGTCGAACCCTAACCTAACATCATGCATTTGGTGGAAGATTGTCCTATAAGTAACTACTTGAATTCCCACCTAAGAACTACCGAAATTTCTGGTCATGCAATCTGGTCCACGGATACAAGGAGTAATATATCACTCAACTCCTATATTAACCCGTGCAGTGTATCACATCCGTCAACACATAACCAGAATCTCGAAACCTCGTCTATTTCAGACACCCGTAATCACAACGATACTAAGTATGGCGATACATCCGGAACTCTCTGCACCAGTATTGGGGAAGCCGTACTCCTCTCGCCACTACTAGTATGGAAGCAATTACGAACATCCTTCGTCCTGAGATTCTAAGAAATCTGAATGATAACGATGTGTTCGAGAATCCCCTGGAGCTCAACTCCCCGGAAGAAATCAAGTCAGACTGGAGGCACCAAGACAGAACTCCGTCACATCGACATCATATAGATTCCAAAAATATCCGCGGGATCCTAAAAAAATTTGAGTGAGAAGGGGAGTAGAATTAAACTATTACGTCAAGATTCCTCGCCAGAGTGTAGAAGAGGAGAAAAAAGAATCCTACTCTCCGATATATAACTAGACTCAAAGCAATTTTTCACTAGACTCGACTCGGCCAAGTTCGATCAATCAAGGAGGCTCCTAGGTCGGTACTGCTCTGATACCAACTTGTAACACCCAAGATGCGATCCTATCCTCAATTTGGCATGAGGGCCTCGTCAGGGATAGAAGCGCATCTCGTCGTTTCGCAAGAATGGATATCGTTACAAGTACATGTACTGAAAAGAAGAGATATATGGAATTGACTTACACTCGCCACAAGCTACATCAGAGTCACATCAGTACAATACATAAACATCATGAAGAAGAGCAGGGTCCGACTACGGACGAAAACAAACGAGAAAAGAAGAACGACGTCCATCCTTGCTATCCCAAGCTGCCGGTCTGGAACCCATCCTAGATCGATGAAGAAGAAGAAGAAGCAACTCCAAATGAACAATCAACACGCTCGCGTCAAGTAACCTTTACTTGTACCTGCAACTGGTGTTCTAGTAATCTGTGAGCCACAGGGGACTCAGCAATCTCATTTCCAAAGGTACCAAGACTAGCAAAGCTTATTAGGTGAGGTATGGTTAAGTGGTGAGGCTGCAGCAAGCGACAAAGCATTATATGAGGTGGCTACTTACGATTACAAGAATAAGAGGGAAACGATCTACGCATAGCGGACGTGAACTAATAATGATCAATAGAATGATCCTGAACACCTACCTACGTCAGACATAACCCCACCGTGTCCTCGATCGGAGAAGGAACTCACGAAAGAGAAAGTCACGGTTACGCACTAAGTTGGCAAGTTTTAATTAAGTTAACTTCAAGTTATCTAGAACCAGTGTTAAACAAAGTTTCCACGTTGCCACATTACCGCGGGCACGACTTTCCGAAAGATTTAACCCTCCACGGGTGCTCCAACTAATCCATCACAAATTACCACAAGCCGCATAGAAATCCTCGATCATGAAGCTCGCGATCTTGTCGGACTCCTTAGTGGAAAACCTCAACTGTGAGATTTCCCAAAGCATCACCGGAATCCCGATGCACAAGACATTCGTCAAAGGTAAAACTAATCCAGCAAGGCTACCCGGCGTGTCGACGATCCCGATAGGAGCCGCGTATCTCGTTCTCAGGACACGACGGATGAGCGATGGTTACCACGCCATACACCCAGTTGCCTCGGGTAGCATTAGTAAGATGCTCTCTTTTGGACCAGCACCATCAGCACTGGCCCTCCTTGTATTATGTAGAATTACTCCTCGGGTTCATGACGCCCTATGCTTTTAGTATTAACCAAATTATTATGTTGGGCAAATGTAGTACCATTGTTGGGCCTTGCTAGACCAGCTTTAATCCAAAACGAATTATCAAGGGGGGTCCCCATAACAACTCCGATCGTGTTAGGAGCGCTCAATTATGGAACATAACACCGGTAGCCGAAACTAAGGGGGCAAAGGTGGAACAAAACACCATGCTAGAATGGCCAAGCCTTCCACCTTTTACCAAGTATATAGGTGCATTAATTTAAATAGCATTTAATATGGTGATATAACAAGGAACCCATGTTTTCACATGGAAACTGCACTTGCAACTAGCAACGCTAACACATGGTTAAGCAAGCAGTAATATAGCCAATCAGTGGTTTGCTAGGTTATGAACAGGTTGAAGGTTTTCATGGCAATGTTGAGAGGCTGATATTTAACAGGTGGTAGGCAACGAGACATAACGATAGAAACGGTAATACTAGCATGGCAATGATAGTAATGGTATCTGGGGAAATGGTCATCTTGCCTGAGATCCTACTTGGAAGAAGAACGACTCCGTGAAGCAGACGAACCGACGTAGTCGAACGGGCCCTGACATTCCGACACGCTTGCGGAACTCTATAGAGAGGGAGGAAACCGGAAACAAGAATCAACACATGATATTCACCACACGATGCACAACACATATGATGCATGAGCGGCTGTAAACATGCATGACATGGCATGACAATTCACAACAACCAAACACTACATATTAAGTCAAGTTCAATATGCAACGAGTTGCATATTGACGAAACTCCACATACAGATTTATTTATTTCTATCCCGATTAATTACACGACAATATTAAATGTGGTTAAACATGGCAAGAGGTGGAGCGTAATTAAACTACCTACCTAGGCATTTTAAATGAGGTCAGCAATGACATATAGTACCTCCGAAACGACCTCACCTGTTAATTTACAATTCTGTCCAGATCTGAATTAACACGTTTAAATGTTTGTTAAACAGCAAAACAAATAGGTTCACGTGATTCTTCGTGTCGTTACAAGAAATTTACACATAGAGAACATCTCCAACGGAGCTAGGGAACAAAAGATACGAACACCGCAAGATATGATCCCATGAATGCAAAATGTGTGCAACGGCACTCACAAGCATTTCAAGACATACAACCAGCAAGATATGAAACTACACGAGATTCTAAGCAAGTTTCGTATAGGACACGATCAAAAGGGAGCAACGGTCAACAACTACGAGCTAAACAAGAAATCACTACCATCTGCCAAAATCAGCCACATAGCATTTACTACACCCCACAACTACGAGCTATACAAATCCTATATACTCAACCAAGGCATGAGGTGGTAGAGGGCAAGATGCACTAAAACATACAACTAACAACACCTAGCATGGAAGCATGGATCACTAGGAAAAGAAGTCACAAAATGGCATCTCACACACTATTTCAGACTTAGTGAAAACCATAGTTTATGAAAGTGCAGTTTTCGATCTGAAGGCATATTGATAGCAGCAAGACCATAAGCTACAGGAGTCCAAATGGCATGAAAATTGACAGCATGGTAGAGAATCCTAAAGTCTACAACTAACTCCATTGCACCAACCTCAAAAGAGCTATAGATCACCAGATAAACTCAAGACAAGACAACAACAAAATATAACAGATTTCAGACTTAGAAATGTTTCAGCATCTCCAAATTAGCACTATTTCCTAGCATGTTGAGAGCAAGCAAACCACACCTAAACATGGATTTCTATTGCAACCAAAATTACCAGGGTCTAGTCTACACATCCAAGAGCAAATCTCTAGTTGACCACTCCTTCATATCAAGCACGGATAAAATCCCACAAAATAAACAAAAGGGCATCACGACAAAATATCACACGCACTAACTTGCTCAAAAGTTAAAACTAAATACAAAGTTAAATTCCATGGATTTTGCTACCCCGAAAACATATATAACATGTGGGGTTGCCAAATAAAAAAACAATGCCACACGTATATGCGGGAATATGTCCTAAACACGGTATACCAAACTAGCTACGGAATCATAGATGAAAAAATACCAACAACTACTCTAAAATACATGGCAAAGGGTCCCTAAAAACATGAGCATTTTATGCACGGAGTTTGAGCAATCCGGACACGCGTGAAAATAAATACGGGGCAATCACCTATTAGGACAACACGCTAAACTAGGCATATGGCAAGCCAAACTACGTCAAACATGCATGCAAGTTATAAATTATGAATTTACGCGCAAAACCACACAAGATCCATATACAACACGTCGCGATCCGACACTCGGTTAAATATCTACGCTCGTTTTAATATCCGACAATTTCCTGGAATTAAATTAATTCCGAAAATCCTAAATAAACTAAACGGGCCAAACTAGTAGGCGCAATATAGCAACATGGTGCACGGGGCGCTGTATAGCATGGGAGAGGTGCTGCTCACCTAGCCATCGGGCCAGATCTAGAGGTGGGCCGCTGGGTCGGGGTGCTCCTGGGCCTGGGCGACGCAGCTAGCCGGTGTGGCTCGCCTGGGCCAACTCCTGGGCCGCGTGGGGTGAGGCCCACCACAACGAGCGCGAGCGGTTGCGCTCTTCTCGTCCTCCCGAGCGGGAGTCATGGCGGCGGATGCAGTAGGGCTTGGCGATGAGGTGGGGATCTGCGGCGGGTTCGGCAGCACCTGCTGAGGCAGGGTCGGGCCGGCTCCTCCGGCAGGGGCGGCGTGGGCGCTGCTCGGCCTTGGATCCGGCGGGGCTGTCCTCCGGTGACTCGGGCAGGCAAGGTGCGGGGCGGCTCCAACGCGCGGGACCGAGGGGCGGCGCTCCGTTCGGCTGGAAGCGGGGGCTCGCCGGAGCGGCATGGGGCGCAACGCATGGGGTGGATCTGGCTAGGGCAGCCACTGCTGCTCGTGGAGCTTGGGGGAGCCAGCCTCGGGTAGCTGCGGGAGATGCTCGCGAGCAGCGGCGGCAGATTGGCTCGGACGGGCCCGATCTGGGCCTGGCGGGCCCGCGAGAGGAGGGGAGGAGAGAGGCTGGAGGTGGCGGCTGCTGGGGTTAGGTGGGGCGCGGACCCCGAGGAGTATTAGGGGGCGCCCAAATAGGTAGGTAAGGGGTGTTTATATAGGGAATGCAGGCTAGGGTTAGCAGACTTTCGCCCGGGTTTCAACTACGCACTCGGAATCGAACGATCTCGAAGCAGGGACGGGCAATGTGGCTGTGTAGAGTAGGTTAGCTAGAGATGAGAGGGAAAAAGGGCACCCGACAACGTATTTTAAAAACACCAACAAACATCCGACGATAGACCGAATACGGAGCCGCTACGGTCGACCGTTCGGGTACCAGACGGATTCCGATTGCGACGAAATTTGGCAGGCGGCCTACCTAAGTTAAAATAAGACTGGATGCCAAGTTTCAACTCAATCAGAGAAAGTTTTATGCACACTTTTAAAAACAAGATTTTGACAGTGCCGCGGGTGCGTGCGTGTGTGGTCGGGCTCAGAACGGACAACGACAAACACGGAGAGAACCGACAACTAACAGCGGATGCAAGTTTTGAAAACCGGCGGCAACGGAGTGCCGATGCGATGTTGATGATGCTCATGATGCGATGATGATGCGAAAAATAAAAATAAACACACGACGAAAACGGTATAGGAGGGGAATCTGCTGGAACGTCGGTCTCGGGCTGTCACAAAACGTGTGGGCATATTTATTGATCTCGGCTTTCGCTTGAGGACAAGCGAGGTCTAAGCTTGGAGGAGTTGATACGTTCATTTTGCATCATGCTTTCATGTTGTTATTTCTCGCTTTATGGGCTGTTATCACACTTCACGGTACAATACTTATGCCTTTTCTCTCTTATTTTGCAAGGTTTACATGAAGAGGGAGAAGGCCGGCAGCTGGAATTCTGGCCTGAAAAAGGAGCAAGCTTGAGATACCTATTCCGCGCAACTCCAAAAGCCGTGAAAATCAACGAGGATTTATTTTGGAATTTATAAAAAATACCGGGCCGAAGAAGTACCAGAGGGGAGCCAGCAGGAAGCCACAAGCCTGCTAGGCGCGGCCTACCCACTGGTCGCGCCTAGGGGGCTTGTGGGCTCCCTGCTGGCCCTCTGCCCCCCTCTTTTGCTACCCCTTCTGTCACTGGGTGAGGTCACCGCATGGTATGAACCCAAAACCAAGCACTTCTCCCATTGCAAGAATCATAGATCAAGTTGACCAAACAAAACCCACAACTCGAAGAGAATTACAAGGATATGAAATCATGCATATAAGAGATCAGAATAAACTCAAATAAGATTCATAGATAATCTGATCATAAATCCACAATTCATCGGATCTCGACAAACACACCACAAAGGAAGATTACATCGGATAGATCTCCACGAAGATCATGGAGAACTTTGTATTGAAGATCCAAGAGAGAGAAGAAGCCATCTAGCTACTAGCTATGGACCCGAAGGTTTATTGTGAACTACTCACGCATCATCGGAGAGGTCATGGTGTTGATGAAGAAGCCCTCCGTACCCGAATCCCCCCTCCGGCAGGGCACGAGAACGTGCCCCAGATGGGATCTTGCGGAGACAGAAGCTTGCGGTGGCGGAAAAGTATTTTCGTGGATCTCTCTCAAAGTTTTGGAATTTTTAGGAATTTTTAGGCGGAAGAGGTAGGCAGACGAGCCATAGGGGTCCCACAAGCCTGCTAGGCGTGGGCCCCCTTGGCCGCGCCTAGGGGGTTTGTGGGGTCCCCTGGTGGCCCCTGGCTTGGTTCTTACGTCTCTTGAGTATCTTCTGTTCGGGAAAAAATCTTTTCGGAAGTTTTATTCCGTTTGCACACCGTTTAAAATCCTCCTCTGAAAAGTGTAAAAAACACGAAAAAAAACAGGAACTGGCACTTGGCACTGACTTAATAAGTTAGTCCAAAAAAAGATATAAAAGGCATACAAAACATCCAAAATTTGACAAGATAATAGCATGGAACCATAAAAAATTATAGATACGTTGGAGACGTATCATCTACCTACAAGATCCTCCATAGGAACCAAGCTGCTGTTTGGGAGTTCCAAACTACTCGGTCAACATCAATCTTATCATTAAACCACTAGCAGAATTGGAGTCTCCTCTGGAAAAACATAAATTAAACAACAGTGAGTACAATGGTACTGGGCAAGACATAGATCAGAACTAACTACATATGCATCAGTGTCAACAAAGGGGGGGGGTTGTGGAGTTTAATGCAGCAAACCAGCTTTGACTCACTGGCTATCTTGTACTACGACTACGTGTAGTTTAATAATGTGAGAAAGCCCACACGAGTCCACTAACTAGTCACCGCAACAATACATCACTATGGATCCACTCCCGTTTTCCTACGGGAAGGCCATCTATAGCACTCACACTTCACTTGCGCATTATATAGTATCCACTTCAAGTTGTCTATGACCATATGAGTTTCCAATTAGTCCATTTCCGCGGATGCGGCTATTTGAATAGATGATTACCCTGCCGGGGTGTACTTCTTCACACACGCTCTCACCACTTATCACCATATGCATGGCATGCATCTCGACAACCTTCAAGTGGAAGCACTGGCATGGGCGTCGAACACGACCTGACTAACCACACAAGACTCACCTATTTGAAACTGAACTCGCAAGGAAGTCCGGACAAAGTTTCCTCTACTGCCCCAAACAATGTGTGCAGGGTTCCCAAGCCCACCTCGACGGATGGTACTACGCTTGGTACACCGGACCACGATGCCTAGTCTGTCCCAAGCCTACCTGTACGGGTTGCCACTCGGTAGACTACTAGCATGAACTACAAATACCAAAAACTAGTTGCAACTCCCGAACAGAGGTCAAGGTGATTAGTAAGTCGAGAGTTTCTACTAAGGATCCCAATGTGTGGTAGTAGCTAGTCTTGGATAACATACACAGGACTCATCTCTTAAGGACGGTCTCAATAAGACAACCCACCATGTACTCCTACATGGCCTCTCATCGCTACCTTTACCAAATCGGGTTCACACACTTAGCTTTCCTCATTAGACCATGATCACATTCATTCCAAACCATCACTGAGATGGATAAGACTTGACACGACTCTAGGCATAGCAAGCATGGAAGGGAAGTAGCACAACATGGCTCAAGCATCTATCAAGTATGCTAGGTTGCTTGGTTCAGCTATTTACTGTACAATGACAGGTCATACAGAGAAATGGGTTCAACTACCGTAACAGGTAACAGTTGAGTCTTATTGTCCTAGTGCAATAAATGAGAGCAAGAGCGAGAGAGTGCGATTGTATCGGAATGTTCAAGGCGGTTTGCTTGCCTGATAGAACGTCAACATTTCACTACTCCTCAGATGGATACTCGATCGTACCCTCCGGAACAAGACCTAACAAGAAGAAACAACCATCGAAGGGGGGACAAATTAATACATATCAAATGCAACAATATGATGGATGAATATGACATGGCAATATGATGTGGTTTGGCATAATACACCTAGCACCAGATTTAAATGAAGTAGATTTGCACCCAAGATTCAAATTCAACTCCATATGTGAAGATTACATATTGCATTTTGAACAAAATGTCCAAATTCTCCTATTTCGGTTGCTCTATCATGCATGAAAATAGTACAAATGGATTCTTTGGATTTTACTGATATTTTTTCGTATATAATTTATTTCATTTGAAGTTACGGTTGAATTTCTATGAATTTTACAAATTTTAGCAATTTCTTGCATTATTTAAAACCCAGAAATGCATTAATTGCGTCAGCTATACGTAAGGCTTGTGTCAGCTGGTCAAGTCACCATTTTTGGTCAAATCTGACCGGTGGGTCAGTCGGTCAGTGATTCGGGGCTAAGTAGGGGTTAACCCACACTAACCCGGGGTTTGACACTCAGCGGGGCCCACTGTCACACCTCTAGGGGAATAATTAATAGGGGGATTAGCGCTAATGGTCGACCACGTCACATCGCTGGAGTTTTGTCAGCGGCACAATCGACACCGGTGCATGGGCTGCATCCATTCTGGCACGTGTGACGGGGTGGGGTGACCCGTAGCATCGCTGGCGATGATGGCTATAGCGGCTGGGGATTGGGCTAGGACGGGCTCAGGCTAGGAGCATCGGGAGGAGGAGTTGAAGGCGGCTACAACCTTGTGCGAGCTCGCTGAGCACGAAGGTGTGCTCGGCAACAAGACTAGGGGCCTCTAGCAATGGCGGCGCCATGGCCGGCAGCAAGAGCTTTCGGGCTCAGGTGGCTAGCGAGGCTAGAAGAGGGTAATGACGACGAGGATTGGGGGAAACAACGGGAGTTCACAGTGGATATAGAGGCGTCGACGACGCGGTCGGGGGCGCTTCATGGTCGGCGAATCGACGACGGCAAGACCCGATGACCGGTAGCGATGAGGAGGTTGGTGGCGTCGCCTCGGTGCCTCAGGGCTCAATTTCTTCGGCCGGAGGACGGGTTGCTCGACGGGAAGCTGTAGCACACAGAGGGGGGCTCAGAGCTGGTTGTGGTTGCGACGGCGCACAACGGCGCTCTTGGGCGAGAGAGAGAGCGAACGAGAGACGAAGAGAGATACAGGGGAAAGAGATGATGAGGACAGGGGAGAAGAGAAGACGGGCACGGGGCGAGGGCGTCGTGTTGCGCTCTTAGCAGCCTCTAGCGGCGAGTAGGCAGAGAGGAGGTGGTCGGGCGCGTGCCGGCGTGCCTGAGCCACACGACCCAATCCTCCTAGCGAGAGGTTGGGGTGACTAGTAGCTGGGCTGCTGGGTCGGCCCCCTCCTGGGCCTCTAGTAGGTTCTTCTTTTTTTCTTTATTCAGTTGCTCTATTTTTCTATTTCTCCAGTTTATATTGACTTATTTGAGGCACTAAATCATTTTGTAAAACCATATGAAAAAATTTCTCAACACTACAAGAAATATTCCAAAGGTCGTGGCCAAGTTTCATATTTATTGGAGCTATAAACTTACTTATAACATTTTATAACTCCAATTCAAATAATTATTGGGTTAATTCAATAAACAAAAATGGCAAGTAAAAATATGAGTTGTCCCACGTTGATGTTGCCACATTTTTTCGGAGTTGATGAACATTTTACAAGGCCACTTTGGTTCATTGAAAATCATTTTATGTGAGCATATTTGAATTCAAATAGCTATAGGGTTTTTATCTACCCCATTTCAGGTTTAAAGATGCTGCAGTCACAACGATGAACCTAAAGCATGCTAAAAGTAGGTATGTGACAAGGGGTTCTCCTCACAATCCTTAGCCAATGCATCATTGAACTTTTTCAGAAAAATACTAGATGGAATCTGATGTCTACTACACAACCTTCTCCTTGTAGACATTGTTGGGCCTCCAAGTGCACAGGTTTGTAGGACAGTGGCAATTTCCCCTCAAGTGGGTGACCTAAGGTTTATCAATCCGTGGGAGGCGTAGGATGAAGATGGTCTCTCTCAAGCAACCCTGCAACCAAATAACAAAGAGCCTCTTGTGTCCCCAACACACCCAATACAATGGTAAATTGTATAGGTGCACTAGTTCGGCGAAGAGATGGTGATACAAGTGTAATATGGATGGTAGATATAGGTTTTCGTAATCTGAAATTACAAAAACAGCAAGGTAACTAGTAACAAAAGTGAGCACGAACGGTATTGCAATGCGTGGAAACAAGGCCTAGGGTTCATACTTTCACTAGTGAAATTCTCTCAACAATGATAACATAATTGGATCATATAACTAGCCCTCAACATGCAACAAAGAGTCACTCCAAAGTCACTAATAGCGGGGAACAAACGAAGAGATTATTGTCGGGTACGAAACCACCACAAAGTTATTCTTTCTGATCGATCTATTCAAGAGTTCGTCCTAGAATAACACCTTAAGATACATATCAACCAAGACCCTAATGTCACCTAGATACTCCATTGTCACCTCAAGTATCCGTGGGTATGATTATACGATATGCATCACACAATCTCAGAATCATCTATTCAACCAACACATAGAACTTCAAAGAGTGCCCCAAAGTTTCTACCAGAGAGTCAAAACGTGTGCCAACCCCTGTGCATAGGTTCCCAATGTCACGAACCCGCAAGTTGATCACCAAAACATACATCAAGTACTCACATGAATCCACGTGTGCCAACCCATGTGCATAGGTTCCCAATGTCACAAACCAGCAAGTTGATCACAACAGATAGACACGTGCAAGACATACATCAAGTGTTCTGAAAGTCTCAACCCGATAACATAACTCCAAAGGGGAAACTCAATTCATTACAAGAAGGAGAGGGGGAAGAACATCATAAGATACAACTATAGTAGCAAAGCCCATGGTACATCGAGATCAAGACATCTCAAGAACATGAGAGAGAGAGATCAAACACATAGCTACTGGTACATACCCTCAGCCCCGAGGGAGAACTACTCCCTCCTCGTCATGGAGATCGCCGGGATGATGAAGATGGCCACCGGAGATGGATTCCCCCTCCGGCAGGGTGTCGGAACGGGCGCCAGATTGGTTTTTGGTGGCTACAGAGGCTTGCGGCGGCGGAATTCCCGATCTAGGTTTCTTTTTGGGGGTTTCTGAATTTATAGGAGTTTATGGCGGTGGAATTACGCCGGTTGGGCCCACGAGGAGGTCACAAGCCTGGTCGCCACCACCTAGGGGGTGGTGGCGGCGTCAGGGCTTGTGACTCCCTCGTGGCTCTTCTGGCCTTCTTTCAAAGCTTCGGGGGTCTCTTTTGGTCCAAAAACAATTATCGTAAAGTTTCATTCCATTTGGACCCCGTCTGAAAATGGGCCAAAAACACGGAAAAAACAGAAACTGGCACTTGGCACTGAGTTAATAGGTTAGTCCCAAAAAAGATATAAAATAGCATATTCATGCATATAAAACATCCAAAGTTGACAAGATAATAGCATGGAACCATCAAAAATTATAGATACGTTGGAGACGTATCAGAATCATTGGATAAATGACACATATGTTGTTATTAATTACCAAAACCACCTTAGGGAGAAGTTGTGCTTTCATAACTACGTACCAATAGGCCTGTGGTAGACTACTCACACATCACCACAGGAGCAGCATAGTTGATGTAGGGGCCCTTTGTGATCGATCCCCCTCTCGCAGGGCACCGAAACAGAGCTCCAGATGGGATCATGGCGAGATAGAAGCTTGCGGCGGCAGAATAAATATTTTGGGTGGCTCTTTGGTGTTTTTCCAACATATTAGGATTTATAGAGGTAGAGTTAGGTCAAGAGGCGTTGGGAGGTGGTCCCAAGCCATCAAGGTGTGCCCACCCCCTCGGTACGCCTTGTTGGCTTGGCGTCACCTCATGTTGTGTTTGGTCTCCCTCTGAAGCTTCCAGGTCTTATTTTTGTCCACAAAGAAACATCAAAATGTGTTGTTGCATTTTAACTTTGCTTGGTACTAATTTCTTGAAAAGCCAAAAACATGTAGAAAACAACAACTGGCACTAGCCACTTGGTTAATAGGTTAGTTCCCAAAAATGATATAAAACAACATATGAATGCATATAAATTATCCAAGAATGATAATATAATAGCATGGAACAATAAAAAAATTTAGATATGTGGGAAACGTATCATTATCCCCAAGCTTAATTCCTACTCGTCCTCGAGTAGGTAAATGACAAAAACAGAATTTTTTATGTGACATGCTACCTACCATTTAAACTTTTTTGGGTATGGTCATTGAGAAATGATGAGATAATAAATGTAAACATAGTAATATCCATAAAAATAAATAACAGAATCATGAACTTCCAAAATGTACGATCCCTAAAGGATGTTACTCCCCATTCATTTCATCATATTAGCATGGCATGGCTCCGTCTTCACCACATAAATACAAATGTTAAGCGCCAAGGTGTTAAGCCAGGTGATGACCCACAATTATAGGGGATCAATCATAGTCCTTTTGATAAGAATATCGAACCCAACGAGGAGCAGAAGGAAATAACAAGCGGTTTTTAGCAAGGTATTCTCTGCAAGTGTTGTAAGTAACACTTATAAATAGTTTTGTAACAAGATAATTCGTAACAAGTGACAAGTAACAATAGTAGCAAAGATGTAGTAAGGTAGCCCAATCCTTTTTGTATCAAAGGACAGGCCTAAAAGTACTCTTGTATTAAGCAAGCGCTCCCAAGGACACATGGGAATTTCTATCTGGTCATGTTCACATGTTGAGTTTATTCGCGTTCGCTACTTTGATAATTTCATATGTGGGTGGACCAGTGCAAATGTGTTGTTCTTGCTTGAACAAACAACCAACTTATGATTACCCTCTCTCACAAGCATCTGCAACTACGAAATAATAATTAAGATAAATCTAGCCATAGCTTTAAACGTGTGGATCCAAATCAGCTTCTCGTGAAGCAACGCATAAACTCGGGTTTAAGCTTCTATCACTCTCGCAACCCATCATCTACTTGTTACTCAAAAATGACTTCCCTTAGGCACATAACATGGTGAAGTGTCATGTAGTCGACGTTCAAGTGACGCCACTGAGAGAAGTAACAACATCAAAATGTTGAATGGATACCAACTTTACATAATTACTTATAGCAAGACTTCTCCCATGTCCCGAGGAATAATAGTAACTACTCATGCCTCATCAACATGTTCTAGATCATAGGTACAACGATTATTAAGGATCTGAACATAATAGCTTCCACCAAGTAGTCCAACAAGCATGAACTACAAGATGTAATCAACACAACAAGTAACCCACAAGTACCAATCTAAGGTTTTGAGACAAAGATTGAATACAAGAGATGAACTAGGGTTGGAGATGAGATGGTTCTATAGTGAAGATGTTGATGAAGATTGGTCCTCCCACAAAGGGGGGTGCGTTGGTGATGACGATGGCTTCGATTTCCCCCTCCCGGAGTGAAGTGTCCACGGTAGAATATCTCTGTTGGTGGGGAAAAGGGCCTCTGCCCAGGTTTCCGCCTCAATATGGCAGTGCTTCATCCCGAAAGGTTGCTTATGAGTTTTTCTACGGTAAAACACACCATATAGGAGAAGAGGGGCGTCAGGAGGCCTGTAGGTCCCCCATAAGCCATGAGGGCGCGCCCGACGGGGGTGGGCATGCCCTGTTATCTTGTGGCCAGCAAGTGGCCCCTCTTTGGTATATTTTTGGCCCAATAATTCTTAACATTCCATAAAAATGCTCCGTGAAGTTTTAGGTCATTTGGAGTCTTGTATTTTTTTTGCCTTTTTCTTGGTTTCCCGGTCTAGAATTCCAGTTTCGAGATATTTCCCTCTTTGTAATGTACCATGCATATTCAGAGACAAAGGGCATAAGAATTGTATGATAATACAAAATAATGGACAAGAACAACACAAATATCAATAAGGAATCATGATGCAAAATGGACATATCAACTCCCCCAAGCTTAGACCTTGCTTGTCCTCAAGTGAAAGGCGAGCTCGAAAATAATGGCCACATGATTTGAGAGGGAGAAGTCGATAAAAACAAAATACGAGAATGAGAGAATCAGGAATATTAGCATAGAAGCAAGTATTTTATCATAAATCTCCTCATAAACAAGTACCAATCCATTCACAATTATTGAAGTATGAAGCATAAACCTTATTGACAATCAACAAACTATGTTCTCAGTCAATGGGACAATCATAATTCATCATATTTCATAGGAGAGTTTATGTAAGAGCTTTTTATTGACAAGTTCACATACTAAACTATCATTTAATCATCTATGATTGCTCACACTCAAGCCATATTCTTGGATCTCATGTTCCCATGGGACACATAGGAAGATATGGGCTTAAATGATGTGCCACCTAATTCATTTACCTCTAGGATAATGTTAACAATCATAAATCATGATCATATACATCCACCTAGATATATAAGTCAGAATCTTTCATCAACACATGATGCTTTCCACTATAGAGTTGATAGGTGGGAAGAGAAATAAACTTTATTGACTCTCGCATAGGAGCGAACTCCTGAAGATAAA
Source organism: Hordeum vulgare subsp. vulgare (assembly GCF_904849725.1). Lineage (NCBI taxonomy): Eukaryota > Viridiplantae > Streptophyta > Magnoliopsida > Poales > Poaceae > Hordeum > Hordeum vulgare. The sequence goes on along the minus strand of NC_058524.1, from coordinate 493,703,358 downwards.
AGACAGGCCCTTCGCAGAGGGAAGAAGAGGTTGCCATGCACTTTTAAGTTTTTGGATGTGCATACTCTTAATGCAGAGGAACGTCACTTTACATTGCCCCTTATGATAGCAAACTTTACTATGCACTCTGTCGCTTTTATTTCTTTGCCATCACAAGATTATACAAAGCTTATTTTCCCTTGCAATAAAAGATCATACATACTTAAGAGCAAATTTTATTGCTTGATGCACCGATGAAAACTTACTTGAAGGGTCTTACTCGATCCATAGGTAGGTATGGTGGACTCTCATGGCAAGATACTGGGTTTCAGGGTTATGGATGCGCAAGTAGTATCTCTACTTAGTGCAAAAATATTGGGCTAGCAAAGGATCTAAAGCAAGCGCCACATGTTAAAGCATCCAAGACAATATAACTTCTATGTGAATATAAACTACCTTGATCATTCCATTGTCTTCCATGTCAAACATCAAAACTTGATCATTATATAATATTTGGTGAGGGCTCACAATCATAAAAGATATCCAAGATAGTGTATTTGTATGAGAATCTCCTCTCCTCTATCATAATCTTGCTTAGATTGTAACTATCACTAATATTATGCTTGTTTCTTCTCAACGAGTTTTATCACTTATACCCTTTTCTATGTGAAGTCATTACTCCCCGTGAGATAAGCATATGATATTTTCTATTTCTTTAATTGTCATGCTATGATGATGGGTGTACATAAGTAAAGCACACAAACTCAACTAATCTTTATTATATAACTCATACACGATTAAAAGGGTAGGTAGAACTCAAAGCAAAAAATTCTAAGCAAAGCAAATATGAAATTTTATTTCCCTAACTAACAAAATAGCTAAGGATCGAACTAAGATAGATGGTAGTGGTAGAAGTGATGGTGATATGATACCGGGGCACCTCCCCCAAGCTTGGAATAAGCTAAGGGTGGTTCCCATACCCATGTACTCAGGTGCCTTCTTGGGTGATGGTGTTGATGATGCAATGGCATTCTTCTTCTCCAGCCTACGTTTGAGGTTAAAATCTTCCTCACTTAAGGCATCATTCTCTTGCTCAAGCTTCAATATCTTTTTGCATAATGCCTCCTTTCTTTCCTATAGAAAATGGAATGGGATAAATTGGATCTTATATTTGTTTACTCCGTCCGGGAGACTTGACTCCTTGAATTCCACGTGCATATCTCCAGGCTGAGGTAGTGGAACTTCATCTTCATCTAAACTAGCAGCATTTGTCTCCTCCAACTCGGTATCTTCCTCCTCATCTGTGGACCGAAGGTGGGGATAAATATCCCCAAAGATCTTTGCTCTACAACATAGTGGGAAACATAGCTCTCTCCATCTGAATCTCGTGACGACATACTTTCAGATCTGTTAGAAAAATAGCACAAAACAAGTACATAGGAGAAACTCGTGATGTGATGGTCAAAACAGTCAGCAGTATGTATAATTATTTTTTCCAGGTCAGAATACGTGCTCCAAAAGAAAGCGGAGTCCGGGAGGTGCACAAGGTACCCACAAGCTATCAGGGCGCACCCTCTTGCTTTGTGCCTCCTTTGTGGGTCCCCCTGACTCCTTTTCATTTTTCGATTTTATTTCTAAATTACCAAAACCAACACAACATAATTTTTTGGAATTTTTTAAGTCGGTTTTCTTACCATAACATGTACCTACTCCTTTTTCAGGATTCTAGAGTGTTTTGGAAGGTCTCTCTTATGTGCTCCTCCGGTGTTAGCACTTGAATAATATTAGTTTCAACATTAATGGTCGTATGTGAGATGTAACACTTAATTCTTTGCCCATTTATCACTCTCGGATTTTTGCCTTCAAAGTTATTGATCTTTATAGCACCGGAGTGATAGACCTCCTTGAGAACATATGGGCCTTCCCATTTGGAGAGGAATTTAGCTGCAAAGAATTTGAAACGAGAATTGTACAAAGGCACTAGGTCTCCTACATTGAATTCTCGTTTTTGGATCCTCTTTTCATACCATATTTTAACTTATTGTTTAAATATCTTGGCATTTTCATAGGCTTGTGTACTCCATTCATCTAATGCGCTAATACCAATTAACCACTTTTCACCAACAAGTTTAAAGTCATAATTAACTTTTTAATTGCCCAATAAGCCTGATGTTCTAACTCAAGAGGTAAATGACAAGTTTTTCCATAGACAATTTTATATGCGGACATCCCATGGGATTTTTATAAGCAGTTCTATAAGCTCATAAAGCATCATTAAGTTTTTTAGACCAATTCTTTCTAGACCTATTAACAATCTTTTGTAAAATTAATTGCATCTCTATGTTGCTCAATTCAACTTGGCCACTAGCCTCGGGATGATAAGGTGATGCAATTCTATGGTCAACATCATATTGAGCTAGAAGTTTACGGAAAGCACCGTGAATAAAATGTGAACCACCATCAATGATTAAATATCTAGGGACTCCAAACCTCGGGAAAATGGTGTCTTTAAGCTAGAGAAATATATTTAGCAACAATGTAATTAACATAATCTGCATACCAAGGAGTAGTATGTGAAGTATTTATAATAGTAATTTGCTCATCAAGAAAATTATCATCAATAGGCATTGGGTCATCAAGAAAATTTTCCATCCTAGACAAGTTATCTGCTACAAGGTTTTCAGATCCTTTCCTATCAATGATATGAAAGTCAAATTCTTGGAGTAAAAGCACCCACCTAATAAGTCTAGGTTTAGCATCTTTGTTTTCCAAGAGTTATTTAATAATAGCGTGATCGATGTGAACAATTACTTTAGAATCAACGATGTAAGGTCTAAACTTATCACATGCAAAAGCAACTGTTAAAAGTTCTTTTTTAGTGGTAGCATAATTTATTTGGGCACTATCTAGGGTCTCACTAGCATAACGAATAACATTCAATTTCTGGTCTACTCTTTACAATAGTAGAGCACCAACAGCATAATCACTAGCATCACACATGATTATAAATGGTAAATTCTAATCAGGTGGTTGAACAATAGGTGCAGAAATTAAGGTTTTCATGAGCATTTCAAAGGCTTCTACACAATCATCATAAAAACAAATAAAATATCTTTTTGAAGGAGATTAGTTAATGGCCTATAAATATTTGAGAAATCTTTAATGAAACGCCTATAGAAACCAGCATGACCGAGGAAACTTCTTATACCTTTGATATCTTTTGGACATGTCATTTTATCTATTGCATCAACTTTGGCTTTATCCACCTCAATGCCTTGTTTGGTAATTTTATGCCCAAGTACTATACCTTAATTCACCATAAGGTGGCACTTCTGCTAATTCAAGATAAGATTAGTTTCTTCACATCTATGCAAAACTCGAACAAGGTTGCTCAAGCTATCGTCAAAAGAAGTCCCATAAAAAGAAAAATCATCCATGAAAACCTCAACAATATTTTGACAAAAGTCAAGGAATATAGGAGTCATACATCCTTGAAAGGTAGCATGTGCATTGCATAGACCAAAAGTCATACGCCTATAAGTAAAAGTTCTAAAAGGAAAAGTAAATGTAGTTTTATCTTGGTCCTCATTTGACACAGATATTTCAAAGAATATAGAGTAACCATAACAAAAGTAAAAGTGTGTGTGCCTGGATAATCTTTATAACATTTGATCAATAAAAGGCAAGGGGTAATGATCTTTTCTAGTAGCTTTATTCATTTTCCTGAAGTCGGTTACCATCCTATAACCAATTACTATTCTTTGCGGAGTAAGCTCATTTTGATCATTAGGAACAACATTTATACCTCCTTTCTTAGGAACACAATGAACATGACTGTCTCCAAAAGTTTTAGTATCTTAGTCCTTACCACTTCCTTGAACTTAGGACTGAGATAGTGTGGATTGTTAAGGACACGTTTAGCATCTGATTCCTTATTAATCTTGTGCTGACAAAGAGTGAGGCTTATGCCCTTAAGATCATCAAGAGTATATCCAATAGCAGCGTTGTGCTTATTTAGAGTTTTAAGTAATCTCTTTTCTTCATGCTCTTAAAGGTTAGCACTCATAATAACATGATATATATTCTTTTCATCCACATAAGCATATTTTAAAGTATTGATGTCTACTACACAAGTTTATTCTTGTAGACTATGTTGGGCCTCCAAGCGCAGAGTTTTATAGGACAGTAGCAATTTTCCCTCAAGTGGATAACCTAAGGTTTATCAATTCGTGGGAGCTGTAGGATGAATATGGTCTCTCTCAAACAACCCTGCAATCAAATACAAAAAATCTCTTGTGTCCCCAACACACCCAATACAATAGCAAATTGTATAGGTGCACTAGTTCGGCGAAGAGATAGTGATACAAGTGTAGTATGGATAGTAGAAATAGGTTTTTGTAATCTGAAAATATAAAAACAACAATGCAACAAATAGTATAAAATAGCAAACAAAACATTTTATAAATGCTTGATAATAAGGCCTAGGGTTCATACTTTAACTAGTGCAACAAAGAATCATATGATCATAGTAGAATCATATGATCATCCCTCAACTTGCAACAAAGAATCACTCCAAAGTTCCTATCTAGCGAAGAACAATAAGTTGAAATTGGTGTAGGTAGTAGAACCACCTCAAAGTTATCCTTTCTAATCAATCTTTTGAGCTATTCCTATAAGTGTCACAAACAGCCCTAGAGTTCGTACTAGAATAACACACATGATACATATCAATCAACCCTAATGTCACCTAGATACTCCAATGTCACCTCAAGTATCCGTGGGCCAATTATACGACATGCATCAAACAATTTCAGATTCGTCATATTCAGTCCAACACAAAGAACTTCAATGAGCACCCCAAGATTTCTATCAGAGAACATAGTATGAAAACGTGCAATCAACCCCTATGCATAGATCCCTAAGGTCACCAGATTCCGCAAGTTGATGCCATAACATATATCAAGTGAATCGCTTGAATACCCCAATGTCACTATGGGTATTCACATGCACGACATACATCAAGTGTTCTCAAACCAAAATATTCAATCCAACATAACGAGATCTTAAAGGGAAAGATTCAATTCATCACAACAAGGTAGCAAGGGAATAACATCATATGATCCAACTAGATTAACAAGGTCCGTGATACATCGAGATCATGGCATATCAAGAACACGAGAGAGAGAGAGAGAGAGAGAGAGAGAGAGAGAGAGAGAGAGAGAAAGAGAGAGAGATTGAACACATAGCTACTCGTACATACCCTTAGCCCCGAGGGTGAACTATTCCCTCCTCGTCATGGCCTCCGTCGGGATGATGAAGATGGCCGCGGGAGATTATTACCCCTCTCCGACAGAGTACTGGAAAGGCTCCAGATCGGTTTTATGTCAATACAGAGAGTTGCGGCAGCGGAACGGAAGTTCTCTTTTTACTTCTATGGTTTGTGTTACATATGGGATTTTTCAGTGTTGGAATCACGCCAAACGGAGCCACATGGGCACCACAAGCTATCAGGGCACGACCTAGGGGGAATCGCGCCCTATTGGCTTGTGGCCCACAGGTGGCTCCCCTCCGGTGGTTCTTCCCTCCAATATTGATTATTTACTCTAGAAAAAAATATAAAAAAGTTATGGGCGATTCTGAGAAGTTTCATTTTATTCGCAAAAATAACGTCGTGGTAATTTTGCTGAAAACAACGCCAGTTTGGGTTAGTTCTAAATAAATCATGAAAAGTGCATCAAAGCCATATAAAAGTATTGTAAACATAGGCAAACGTGGCATGAATACTTCATAAGTTATTGATACGTTGGAGACATATCAGCATCCCGAAGCTTAATTCCTACTCGTCCTCGACTAGGTAAATGATGAAACAAATAATTTATGAAGTGTGAACGCTAGCATAGTATATAAGTTTGATCAATGATAATTCCGATCACGTTTTCTAGCATCGTAACCAGAATTTATTTCAAAAAAACATCATGGTTGAGTAGAAATCAATTCCATTTCATTGTTCCAATAATGCACTCTCTCAAAACTCAACATCATATGTTCTTAGTCATCAAACAATTTCAATGCGTCATCAAGTCTAAGTAAGAGATCCTCATACTCATGTTGGGTAACGTAGCATAAATTCAAAAATTTCCTAGGCATATTCAGATCTTCCTATGGAGAGACCAGCAACGAGAGAGGGGTGAGTGCATCTTCATACCTTTGAAGATCGCTAAGCAGAAGCGTTGCTAGAACGCAGTTGATGGAGTCGTACTCGCGGCGATTCACATCGCGGTGTGATTCTGATCTAGTGCCGAAATACGGCACCTCCGCGTTCAACACACGTGCAGCCCGGTGACGTCTCCCACACCTTGATCCAGCAAGGAGGAGGGAGAGGTTGGGGAAGATCTCCGGCAACACGACGGCATGGTGTCGATGGAGAGACGAGGTCTCCCGGCAGGGCTTCGCCAAGCACCGACAAAGAGGAGGAGGAAGAACAGCAGGGCTGCGTCGAGGGAGAGGGAAAACTGTGTCTCCAAAAGTCCAAAAGTGCCCACTATATATAGGAGGAGGGGAGGGGGGTGCCACCCCTAGGGTTCCCACCCTAGGAGGTGCGGCCGCCCCCCCAGATGGGAGGTGCGGCGGCCACGGGGGGAGGAGGGGTGGCGCACCCCTCTGGTGGGCCTTAGGCTCACCTGCGCTAGGGTTTCCCCCCTCTCCCCTCTTCCTACGCCATGGGCTGAGTGGGGGGCGCACCAGCCCACCTAGGGATGGTTCCCTCCCCCACTTGGCCCATCTAGCCTCCTGGGGTCGTTGCCCCCTTTCGGTGGACCCCCGGGGCCACCTCCGATGGTCCCGGTACTCCCGGTACGTTACCGGTGATGCCCAAAACACTTTCGGTGTCCGAAACCATCTGTCCTATATATCAATCTTTACCTCCGGACCATTCCATAGCTCCTCGTGATGTCCGGGATCTCATCCGGGACTCCGAACAACTTTCGTTAACCTCGTATAACAATTCCCTATAACCCTAGCGTCATCGATCCTTAAGTGTGTAGACCCTACAGGTTCGGGAGACAGGTAGACATGACCGAGACACCTCTCTGGCCAATAACCATGAGCGGGGTCTGGATACCCATGGTGGCTCCCACTTGCTCCACGATGATCTCATCGGATGAACCACGATGTCAAGGATTCAATCAATCCCGTATACAATTCCCTTTGTTTGTCGGTATAGAACTTGCCCAAGATTCGATCGTCGGTATACCTATACCTTATTCAATCTCGTTACCGATAAGTCTCTTTACTCGTTCCGTAGCACGTCATCGTGTGACTAACTCCTTGGTCACATTGAGCTCATGATGATGTTCTACCGAGTGGGCCCAGAGATACCTCTCCGTCACACGGAGTGACAAATCCCGATCTCGATTCGTACCAACCCAACACACACTTTCGGAGATACTCGTAGTGCACCTTTATAGTCACCCAGTTACGTTGTGATGTTTCATACACCCAAAGCACTCCTACGGTATCTGGGAGTTGCACAATCTCACGGTCGAAGGAAAAGACACTTGACATTAGAAAAGCTTTAGCATACGAACAATACGATCTAGTGCTACGCTTAGGATTGGGTCTTGTCCATCACATCATTCTCCCAATGATGTGATCCCGTTATCAATGACATCTAATGCCCATGACCAGGAAACCATGATCATCTATTGACTAATGAGCTAGCCAACTAGAGGCTTGCTAGGGACACATTGTGATCTATTATTCACAAATGTATCACTGTTTCCTGTTAATACAATTATAGCATGAACAATAGACGATTATCATGAACAAGGAAATATGATAATAACCATTTTATTATTGCCTCTAGGGCATATTTCCAACAGTCTCCCACTTGCACTAGAGTCAATAAGCTAGTTACATTGTGATGTATCGAACACCCATAGCATTATGGTGTTGATCATGTTTTGCTCGTGGAAGAGGTTTAGTCCACGGGTCTGCGACATTCAGATCCGTGTGTACTTTAAAAATCTCTATTACTCCACTCTGGACATGGTCCTGGATGGAGTTGTAGCGGCGTTTGATGTGCTTCGTCTTCTGGTGAAACCTGGGCTCCTTGGCTATGGCAATGGCCCAGTGTTATCAGAGAAGAGTGTCATTGGACCCGACGCGCTTGGAACCACTCCAAGGTCGGTGATGAGCTCCTTCATCCAAATTCCTTCATGAGCCGCTTCTGAAGCAGCTATGTACTCCGCTTCACATGTAGATGCTGCCATGACTTCTTGCTTGCTGCTGCACAAGCTCACTACCCCACCATTCAAAACATATACATATCTGGTCTATGACTTAGAGTCATCCAGATCTCTGTTGAAGCTAGGGTCGACGTAACCCTTTACGACGAGCTGTTCGTCACCTCCATAAACGAGAAACATTTCCTTAGTCCTTTTCAGGTACTTAAGGATATTCTTGACCGATGTCCAGTGTTTCATACCGGGATCACTTTGGTACCTCCCTACCAAACTTATGGCAAGGTCTATATCAGGTCTGGTACACAGCATGGCATACATTAGAGAGCCTACGGCTGAAGCGTAGGGGACAGTACTCATCTTTTCTCTATCTGCTGCCGTGGTCGGCGACTGAGTCTTACTCAATCTCATACCTTGCAAAACAGGCAAGAACCCTTTCTTTGAGTTTTCCATATTAAACTTCTTCAATATCTTGTCAAGGTATGTGCTTTGTGAAAGACCTATGAGGCGTCTCGATCTATCTCTATAGATCTTGATGCCTAATATGTATGCAGCTTCTCCAAGGTCCTTCATCAAAAAACTCTTGTTCAAATAGGCATTTATGCTCTCCAACATCTCTATATCATTCCCCATCAATAATATGTCATCCACATACAGTATGAGGAAAGCTACAGAGCTCCCACTCACTTTGTTGTATAGACAGGCTTCTCTGTAAACCTGTATGAACCCAAACGCTTTAATCACCTCATTAAAGCGAATGTTCCAACTCCGAGATGCTTGCACCAGCCCATAGATGGAGCGCTTGAGCTTGCACACTTTGTTAGCACCCTTAAGGTCGACAAAACCTTCTGGTTGCATCATATACAACTCTTCCTTAAGGTTCCTGTTAAGGAACGTTGTTTTGACGTCCATTTGCCAAATTTCATAATCATAAAAGGCAGCAATCTCTAACATGATTCGGACTGATTTCAGCTTCGCTACGGGACAGAAAGCCTCTTCGTAGTCAACTCCTTGAATTTTTCGAAAACCCTTTGCGACAAGTCGAGCTTAATAAACGGTTAGATTACCGTTTGCATCAATCTTCTTCCTGAAGATCCATTTATTTTCTATGGCTCGCCGGTCATCGGGCAAGTCCACCAAAGTCCATACTTTGTTCTCATACATGGATCCTATCTCGGATTTCATAGCTTCAAGCCATTTGTTGGAATCCGGGCCCGCCATCGCTTCTTCATAGTTCGAAGGTTCACCGTTGTCTAACAACATGATTTCCATCACAGGGTTGCCGTACCACTTTGGTGCGGAGCGTGCCCTCGTGGACCTTTGCGGTTCAGTAGTAACTTGATCCAAAGCTTCATTATCATTATCATTAACTTCCTCTTCAGTTGGTGTAGGCGCCACACGAACAACTTCCCACGCTGCGCTACTATCCTGTTCGAGAGGGGGTGTAATTACCTCATCAAGTTCTACCTTCCTCCCACTTACTTCTTTCGAGAGAAACTCTTTCTCTAGAAAGGATCTGTTCTTGGCAACAAAGGTTTTACCTTCGGATCTAAGGTAGAAGGTATACCCAATAGTTTCCTTAGGGTATCCTATGAATACACATTTCTCCGCTTTGGGTTCGAGCTTTTCTGGTTGAAGTTTCTTCACATAAGCATCGCAGCCCCAAAGTTTAATAAACAACAACTTAGGTTTCTTGCCAAACCATAGTTCATACGGTGTCGTCTCAATGGATTTAGACGGTGCCCTATTTAAAGTGAATGATGCAGTTTCTAATGCGTATCCCCAAAATGATAGCGGTAAGTCGGTAAGAGACATCATAGATCGTACCATATCTAATAAAGTGCGATTATGACGTTCAGACACTCTGTTGCGTTGCGGTGTGCCAGGCGGTGTCAGTTGTGAAACGATTCCACACTTCCTTAGGTGTGTGCCAAACTCGCGACTCAAATATTCTCCTCCACGATAAGATCCTAGACACTTAATTTTTCTGTCACGTTGATTCTCGACCTCACTCTGAAATTCCTTGAACTTACCAAATGTCTCAGATTTGTGCTTCATCAAGTAGATATACCCATACCTACTCAAATCATCGGTGACAGTGAGAACATAACGATAGCCACCACGAGCTTCAACGTTCATTGGACCACACACATCAGTATGTATTATTTCCAATAAGTCGGTTACTCTCTCCATTATTCCTGAGAATGGAGTCTTAGTCATCTTGCCCATGAGGCATGGTTCGCATGCGTCAAATGATTCAAAGTCAAGAGACTCTAATAGTCCATCAGTATGGAGCTTCTTCATGCGCTTAACGCCGATATGACCCAGGCGGCAGTGCCACAAGTATGTGGGACTATCATTATCAACTTTACATCTTTTGGAACTCACACTATGAATATGCGTAACATCACGATCGAGATTCATCAAGAATAAACCATTTACCAGCGGAGCATGACCATAAAACATATCACTCATATAAATAGAACAACCATTATTCTCTGACTTAAATGAGTAGCCGTCTCGCATTAAGCAAGACCCTGATACAATGTTCATGCTTAAAGATGTTACTAAATAACAATTATTAAGGTTTAAAACTAATCCCGACGGTAGATGTAGAGGTAACGTGCCGACGACGATTACATCGACCTTGGAGCCATTCCCGACGCGCATCGTCACCTCGTCCTTTGCCAGTCTCTGCTTATTCCGCAGTTCCTGCTTTGAGTTGCAAATGTGAGCAACAACACCGGTATCAAATACCCAGGAGCTACTACGAGCGCTGGTAAGGTACACATCAATAACATGTATATCACATATACCTTTAACGTTGTCGGCCTTCTTGTCCGCTAAGTATTTGGGGCAGTTTCGCTTCCAGTGACCGTTTCCCTTGCAATAGAAGCACTCGGTCTCAGGCTTGGGTCCATTCTTTTTCTTCTTCATGGCATCTGGCTTACCGGGCGCGGCAACGGCTTTGCCGTCTTTCTTGAAGTTCTTCTTACCCTTGCTTGTCTTGAAACTAGTGGTCTTGTTGACCATCAACACTTGATGCTCTTTCTTGATTTCTACTTCTGCAGACTTGAGCATCGAGTACAACTCGGGAATGGTCTTCTCCATCCCTTGCATGTTGTAGTTAAGCACAAAGCCTTTGTAGCTTGGTGGGAGAGACTGGACGATTCTGTCAATTATAGCATCATCCGGAAGTTCGACTCCAAGTGAAGTCAGACGACCGTGTAACCCGGACATTTTGAGTATGTGCTCACTGACAGAACTGTTCTCCTCCATCTTACAGCTAAAGAACTTGTCGGAGACTTCATATCTCTCGACATGGGCATGAGCTTGAAAAACTAGCTTCAGCTCTTGGAACATCTCATATGCACTGTGTTGCTCAAAACGCCTTTGGAGCCCCGTTTCTAAACTGTATAACATGCCACACCTAACGAGAGAGTAGTCATCACTCCGCGTTTGCCAGACGTTCAGAATGTCCTGGGCTGCTGCGGGAGCGGGAGGGTCACCTAGCGGCGCATCAAGGACTTAAGCCTTTTTAGCTGCTTCAAGGATGAGCTTCAAGTTGCGAACCTAGTCCGCATAGTTGCTACCATCATCTTTCAGCTTGTTTTTCTCTAGGAATGTGTTGAAATTGAGGTTGACGTTGTCCATCTACAATATTTATAAAGACAACTTTTAGACTAAGTTCATGACAATTAAGTTCATTTAATCAAATTAAGTATGAACTCCCACTTAAATCTACATCCCTCTAGTCATCTAAGTGATACATGATCCATGTTGACTAACCCGTGTCCGATCATCACGTGAGACGGACTAGTCACCATGGTGAGCAACTTCATGCTGATCGTATTCAACCATACGACTCATGTTCGACCTTTCGGTCTCTTGTATTCGAGGTCATGTCTGTACATGCTAAGCTCGTCTAGTCAACCTAGGTGTTTCACGTGTGTAAATCTGGCTTACACCCGTTGTATGCGAACGTTAGAATCTATCACACCCGATCATCACGTGGTGCTTCGAGACAACGATCCTTCGCAAAGGTGCACACTTAGGGGAATACGTTCTCGAAATTTTAAGAGGGATCATCTTATTATGCTACCGTTGTTCTAAGCAATAAGATGAAAAACATGATAAACATCACAATGCAATCATATAGTGACATGATATGGCCATTATCATCTTTGCTCTTTCGATCTCCATCTTCAGGCATCGCATGATCATCATCGTCACCGGCGTGACACCATGATCTCCATCATCGTGTCTCCGTGAAGTCATCACGCTAACTACTACTATAGCTAACCGTTAGCAATGAAGTAAAAGTAGTAAGCACATGGTGTTGCATCTCATACAATAAATTAAGACAACTCCTATGGCTCCTGCCGGTTGGCATACTCATCGACATGCAAGTCGTGAAACCTATTACAATAACATGATCATCTCATACATCATACATGCAATATCACAACTTTGGCCATATCACATCACATGTCAAACCCTTCAAAAACAAGTTAGACGTCCTCTAATTGTTGTTCCAAGTTTTACGTGGCTGATTTGGGTTTCTAGCAAGAACGCCTTCTTACCTACGTGACAGCCACAATGATGATATGCCAAAGCTATTTACCCTTCGTAAGGACCCTTTTCATCAAATCCAATCCGACTAGAGCGGGAGAGACAGACACCCGCTAGCTACCTTTATGCACGGTGTGCATGTCTTTCGGTGGAACCAGTCTCACGTAAGCGTACGTGTAAGGTCGGTCCGGGCCGCTTCATCCCACAATACTGTCGGAAAAGAATAAGACTAGTAGCGGCAAGCAATTGACAAATCATCGCCCACAACCTTTTGTGTTCTACTCGTGCGTAGTATCTACGCATAGAAAACCTGGCTCGGATGCCACTGTTGGGTAACGTAGCATAAATTCAAAAATTTCCTACGCATATTCAGATCTTCCTATGGAGAGACTAGCAACGAGAGAGGGGTGAGTGCATCTTCATACCTTTGAAGATCGCTAAGCGGAAGCGTTGCTAGAACGCGGTTGATGGAGTCGTACTCGTGGCGATTCAGATCGCGGTGTGATTCTGATCTAGTGCCGAACTACGACACCTCCGCGTTCAACACACATGCAGCCCAGTGACGTCTCCCACACCTTGATCCAGCAAGGAGGAGGGAGAGGTTGGGTAAGATCTCCGGCAGCACGACGGCGTGGTGTCGATGGAGAGACGAGGTCTCCCGGCAGGGCTTCGCCAAGCACCGGCAGAGAGGAGGAGGAAGAACGGCAGGGCTGCGCCGAGGGAGAGGGAAAACTGTGTCTCCAAAAGCCCAAAAGTGCCCACTATATATAGGAGGAGGGGAGGGGGTTCCACCCCTAGGGTTCCCACCCTAGGTTGTGCGGCAGCCCCCAGATGGGAGGTGCGGCGGCCAGGGGGGAGGAGGGGTGGCGCACCCCTCTGGTGGGCCTTAGGCCCACCTGCGCAAGGGTTTCCCCCCTCTCCCCTCTTCCTGCGCCATGGGCTGAGTGGGGGGGCGCACCAGCCCACCTAGGGGCTGGTTCCCTCCCCCACTTGGCCCATCTAGCCTCCCGGGGTCGTTGCCCCCTTTCGGTGGACCCCCGGGGCCACCTCCGGTGGTCCCGATGGTCCCGGTACGTTACCGGTGATGCCCGAAACACTTCCGGTGTCCGAAACCATCCGTCCTATATATCAATCTTTACCTCCGGACCATTTTGGAGCTCCTCGTGATGTCCGGGATCTCATACGGGACTCCGAACAACTTTTTATAACCTCGTATAACAATTCCCTATAACCCTAGCGTCATCGAACCTTAAGTGTGTAGACCCTACGGGGTCGGGAGACAGGTAGACATGACCGAGACACCTCTCCAGCCAATAACCATCAACGGGGTCTGGATACCCATGGTGGCTCCCACTTGCTCCACGATGATCTCATCGGATGAACCACGATGTCAAGGATTCAATCAATCCCGTATAAAATTCCCTTTGTGTGTCGGTATAGAACTTGCCCGAGATTCGATCGTCCGTATACCTATACCTTGTTCAATCTCGTTACCGGTAAGTCTCTTTACTCGTTCCGTAGCACGTCATCGTGTGACTAACTCCTTGGTCACATTGAGCTCATGATGATGTTCTACCGAGTGGGCCCAGAGATACCTCTCCGTCACACGGAGTGACAAATCCCGATCTCGATTCGTACCAACCCAACAGACACTTTCGGAGATACCCGTAGTGCACCTTTATAGTCACCCAGTTACGTTGTGACGTTTGATACACCCAAAGCACTCCTACGGTATCCGGGAGTTGCACAATCTCACGGTCGAAGGAAAAGACACTTGACATTAGAAAAGCTTTAGCATACGAACAATATGATCTAGTGCTACGCTTAGGATTGGGTCTTGTCCATCACATCATTCTCCTAATGATGTGATCCCATTATCAATGATATCTAATGCCCATGACCAGGAAACCATGATCATCTACTAACTAACGAGCTAGCCAACTAGAGGCTTGCTAGGGACACATTGTGATCAATTATTCACACATGTATCACTGTTTCCTATTAATACAATTATAGCATGAACAATAGACGATTATCATGAACAAGGAAATATGATAATAACCATTTTATTATTGCCTCTAGGGCATATTTCCAACAACTCAATTATCATATAGTCTTCTATGATTGCTAATACTCAAGTCATATTTTTAGAACAAATAAAATCCATCGGACACAAAGAAAGATAGGGGCTTAAAGTTTCGCCACCCAAAATATTTATCATAAATATAATTGTTAACAATAATGAATCATGATCAAATATATTTGAGTGCATATATATGTTTGGATCTTTCCCACGACATGGTGCTTGCCAACTAAAAGATTGAGGTTGGAATAAGAAGTTGACTCAACATGAAAGTGAATAGAGTGTCCCTCCGTAGAGGGAAGCAGGGATTTGCATAGGTGCGAGAGCTCATCTTTTTAAAAAGAGATGAATATTTAATTTTGTGTGGTCTGCCTTTCATGTCAATGTCACAATAGAGTTTTCAATATCTCCCATGCTAATCACATTATTGGCGGTTCCCAAACAGAATTGAAATTTTACTCCCCTCAACCATTCAAACACATTCCATGGCTAGCCGTATCCACGGGTGCCCTCCAAACAATCAACTTTCTATGGGGAGTTCTTCTTTATTTTTTTTACATTATGCAGGACTGGGCATCCTTTTTACTAGCCTCTCTCATTAAATGACAAGTGAATAAACACTCAACTTGAGAATAACTCAATTAGCATGGAAGATAATTACCGCCCTGTCGCTCCATGAGCGGTACGGGCACACAAAATTGATGTTTAATTGAATGTTTAGAGGCGGCACTTGCAAATTTACTTGTAATGGTAGTGAAATATCATATATAGGTAGGTATGGTGGACTCTGATGGAATAAACTTGGCTCAAGTATTTGGATGAACAAGTAGTGTCTGTACTTAGTATGAAGTTTTGGTAGCAACGGATTCTGAACAAGCACCACATGTTGGAGGATCCATAAAAATATAACTTCTCTGCAAATATACCCAATCATAACCACTAAGTTGTCTTCCTTGTGCAACTTCGAATATTTGATCAAGGTTGCAAATGATGGGTATTCACAATCATAAAATATGTCCAAGATAATATATTTGTATCTGAAAGTTCTCCTTGTACAAATCATTCACGAATTGCTTGTATGACCAATTTGATGATTGTCAAACTTCAATAGATTTTACTTTATAAAACAGATGTGAAGCTACTACTAAGCATAAAGTAAAGTGATAATTTCATATTTATGATATTAAATTCATTCACAATTTACTCTTGGGGAATAAGTGAAGCACAAGAGTAAACATCAAACTACTCTCAAAAGATATAAGTGAAGATTAATGAGTAAAATAATTAAGTAGCTTTGTGAGGACTATATCTCAATAAAGTTTTTCGTATCTCCGTATTTTATTCAAACAGAAAAGAAAACAAACATGCACTCCAAGAATAGCACATATCATCTGGACAAATAAAAATGAATCCTCAACATAGGCTAACCGATAATTGTTCACGAAGAGGGGTGGGATGCTTAGCATCCCGAATCTTAGATGCTTGAGACTTCTTAAAATATTTACTTGGGGTGCCTTGGGAGTCCCCTAGCTTGAGCTTTTCTATCTTGTTCAATCCTCTCATATCCACATGACTTGAAAAGAACTCATGAGATAGGAATAAATCAACTCTTCATGTACTGCAAATACATGTTGCATAATAACTTTCAAACATTATATATTTTCTACTATAATTTCCACAATTTATATCTACCTATATAGGCTATAGAAACTATAGGATAAGTAGATAACAAAATTATGACAACAATTTGTCCAAATAGAACAGTCTCTAAAAATCTATTTAAAAAGTGTATTTATGTAACTCCCAAAAATCTGAAAATTTAGGATGTTATAAAAATTTGTATGCCAGTACTGTGTCAAATTTTTAGAAACTTTCCACGTACCAATAAAATCTAGTAATTCAAATACTACCGCAATAGTTTTTGTTTTTGTATAGCACACATGACACATGCAATTCAAGCATTCTAAAGGCAATTCTTGGAACTTTTTTTGAAAAACAATAATATAAATAACATCTAACATCTAACAACAAAATGAAATGACGCTCCATGCAAAGCACATATCATTTGACGAATAAAAATATAGCTTCGAGTAAGATATACCGATAATGTTGGAGACGAAACAGGGGATGCCTTCCGGGGCATCCCAAGCTTGGACGCTTGAGTCTTACTTAAATCTTACCATGGGGTGCCTTGGTCATCCCCAATCTTAGTTTATTACTGCTCCTTACTCACCTCATATCGGTATCTCACACAAAACTTGAAAACATCGATCACACAAAACTTAACGAAACTTCGTGAGATGGGTTAGTGTAATAAAGATAGATCATTCACTTAGGTACTGTCATGAAAAGATTCATATTTTTTCTCACATGATACCTACTATATTCTATCATTACCATAATTTATATCACCAAATATAATCTATGGAAACACTAAAATAAGAAAAATATGCATGCAAAACAGAATCTGTCAAAAAAACAGTCAATGAAGATCTGAATGGACACCATACTTCCGTGACTCTAAGAATTCTGTAAAATTAGGAAAATGCACATAATTTGCATGGAAATTGTGTGTAAAAATTTCAGAATCGTTTTAATCTCCATTGAAGTCACATAATGCATGTATAGGACGCAAAAGTTTCTGTTTTTGCACAGAATCAAACAAGCAAGTATCCACACTATCCCAAAGGCTTTACTTGGCACTTTATTGAAATAAAAGCTATAAAACAAGATTATCACAATATGTTGATCATGTGAACACATAAAAACAGAAAGTAAAAGTGTTGTTTTGTCTCCCAACAAGTGTTTTTCTTGAATGCCTTTTAGCTAGGCATGATGATTTCAGTGATGCTCACAAAGGAATAGTATTTGAAACTTGCAAGAGAGCATCATGAATCACATTGCAAGCACATTTAAGTGCAACCCACTTCCTATGCATAGGGATTTTTTAAGCAAACGGTATATTATAGTAAAAATCAACTTGCATAGGAAGGCAAAACAAGCATAACTTCAAAATCTTGAACACATAGGGAAGAAACTTGATATTATTCTAATTCCTACAAGCATATGTTCCTCCCTCATAATAATTTTCAGTAGCATCATGAAGGAATTCAAAAATATTACTATCAGATAAAGCATTATATTTGATGATGCACAAGCAAATAATTTTTATTATTACCCATGCAAGCAAACTTCTCATCGTTCATAGTAGTGGGAGCAAACTCAACAAAATAACTATCATGAGATACTTGATTGATATAATCCATGTGAAAATTAAAGTCATGATGACAAGTTTCATGGTTATCCTTATTCTTTATAGAATAAATGTCATCACAATAATAATCATAGATAGGAGGCATGATTTCATCACAATAAGTTTGCTCATCAAAACTTGGGGGACTAAAATTAGCATCTTCATCAAACATAGCATCTCCAAGCTTGTGGCTTTGCATATCATTAGCATCATGGATATTCAGAGAATTAATACCAACAATATTGCTATCATGCTCATCATTCAAGGATTTCACATTAAGCATTTTCATAAATTCATCCTCTAGCAACTGAGCACAATTTTCCGAACCATCATTTTCACAGAAGACATTATAAACATGAAACAAATGAGGCAACCTAAATTCCATTTTTGTAGTTTTCTCTTATAAAACCAAACTAGTGAAAAACATGAAACTAAAAGATTTAATTGCAAGATCTACGGATATACCTTCAAGCACTCGCCTGCCCAGCAACGGCGCCACAAAAGAGCATGATGTCTACTGCGAACTTTATTCTTGTAGACTATGTTGGGCCTCCAAGCGCACAGTTTTGTAGGATAGTAACAATTTTCCCTCAAGTGGACAACCTAAGGTTTATAAATCTGTGGGAGGTGTTGGATTAATATGGTCTCTCTCAAACAAACCTGCAATCAAATACAAAAAATCTCTTATTTCCCCAACACACCCAATACAATGGCCAATTGTATAGGTGCACTAGTTTGGCGAAGAGATTTTGATACGACTGTAGTATGGTTAGTAGATATAGGTTTTTGTAATCTGAAAATATAAAAAAATATAAAAACAGCAAGGTATCTACTGTAAAACAACGAGCAAAATGGTGTATAAATGCTTGGTAATAAGGCCTAGGGTTCATACTTTGACTAGTGCAATCTCTCAACAATGCTAATATAGTGAATCATATGATCATCCCTCAACGTGCAACAAAGAATCACTCCAAAGTTCCTATCTAGTGGAGAGCAATAAGATTGAATTGGTGTAGGTAGTAGAACCACCTCAAAGTTATTCTTTGTGAACAATCTTTTGAGCTATTCCTATAAGTGTCACAAGCAGCCCTAGAGTTCATACTAGAATAAGACACATGATACATATCAATCAATTCTAATGTCACCTAGATACTCCAATGTCACCTCAAGTATCCGTGGGCTAATTATATGACATGCATCAAACAATTTAAGACTCATCATATTCAATCCAACACAAAGAACTTCAAGGAGGACCCCAAGATTTCTATCGGAGAACATAGTATGAAAACATGCAGTCAACCCATATGCATAGATCCCCATGGTCATCGCAATCTGCAAGTTGATGCCATAACATATATCAAGTGAATCACTTGAATACCCCAATGTCACTATGGGTACCTGCATGCAAGACACACATCAAGCATTCTCAAACCAAAATATTTAGTCCAACATAATAAGATCCTAAAGGGAAAGATTCAATTCATCACAACAATGTAGTAAGGGAATAACATCATATGATCTAACTAGATTAACAAGGCTCGTGATACATCAAGATCATGCCATCTCAAGAACACGAGAGAGAGAGATTGAACACTTAGCTACTCGTACATACCCTCGGTCCCGATGGTGAACTACTCCCTCCTTGTCATGCCCCCACCGAAATGATGAAGATGGCCCCTCTCCGGAGGGTACTGGAAAAGGCTTGTCAGTGTCAAAACCGGTTGATCTCGAGTAGGGGGTCCGAACTGTGGATCTAGGGTCGATAGTTAACAAGAGACGAAGAAGACGGTGTTTTACCCAGGTTCAGGCCCTCTTGATGGAGGTAAAATCCTATGTCCCGGTCTTGTTGGTATTGATGGAGTAGTACAGAGTTGATCTACTTTGAGATCGGATCTTGTGGTATAAACCCTAACTCTAATGAGCCTAATGTGTCGTATGAGCTATGGCCCCTTGCTCATATAGATGCCAAGACCTGAAGTTAAGGCTTTGGAATTTTTGAGCTCCTCGGCCAAAGTCAAGACCTCAGAGAGGATCAGGTCGCCCTGGGTGTCGGCAATGATTTCCAGCTCGCCAAACTTAAATTTCTGACCTAGGGTGAGCCCGTCAATCAGGTACTGAACCGTCTTGACGTGCAGGGTGGTGCTGCTGATAGCAGGGGATTGGTCGGAGACGAAGATATCCCCGGCCTTGATGTTATCGATGGTGACCAAGCGAGACATTGATCCTTTCTGTGATATCACAGCGGAGCTCTCAATGAAAGCACCAATGTCCGTGTCAAAACTGGCTGATCTTAAGTAGGGGGTCCGAACTGTGGATCTAGGGTCGATGGGTAACAAGAGACGAAGAAGATGGTGTTTTACCTAGGTTCGAGCTTTCTTGATGGAGGTAAAACCCTACGTCCTGCTCTTGTTGGCATTGACGAAGTAGTAGAGAGTACATAGTTGATCTACTTTGAGATCGGATGTTGTGGTCTAAACCCTAATCATAATGCGCTTAATGTGCTCTACGAACTATGGCCCCTTAGCTTATATAGATGCCAAGGGTGTTAGGGTTACACAAGGTTGGTTACAATAGAGAAGGAATATGTCGATTACTACATCACCTTGGATTGTACGCCAAGTCTTCGGAAGATTCCATCTTGAGTCTGATACTTCTACCGACAGTCAAACATGCTCGGGAGTCCAACCCATGAGAATAGGCAGACGTCCGAAGGACCCCCTAGCACCTGACTCCCTTAGTAGCCCCCAAACTAGCCTCCAATGCCGAAACCTTCTTCCTTTGATCACTTCATTGGGACTGTGGCTTGCGAGGCGAGTTCCTCTCTTCCTTTAACCGCTGATAGCTCGGCTGGCGATGACTTCCCCTCCTTAAAATGTATAGACAAAGATGTGTATATATATATATAAGTTTTCATTCCCAGGTAGACCTTTCGACAATGAGTAGCATCTTTCCTGATTCAAAAGGTCGTTGTTGGTCAAGGCCTGTAGCCTTTTATGAAAGAGCGATTCGAGACTGTTTTGCTGACACGTTCCATCAGATAGATCGTGCCCTCTTTTCCAGGGATATGGTTTATGGTTTGGTTTTATCCCATGCGACCATAATCGCACGATTTTATTGGCAAGTGGCAGAGTTCACGACATACTGGTGGTCCCTTCGGTATTCTCGCAAGCCATAAAAGGTGAAACCTTCACCTCAGCCCCTTCACGCACCTCATATCTCGCAACACTGTTGCCATTCCCTGCACCCGCAGCTCGAGTGCCCAAGCTTACCTTCTCCTCCCATCCTTTCGAATCCCTTCATCAATCCGGCAATGGCAACCGCTGGTTACAAGGGCAAGTAGGAGGCCTCCTATATTGCTGAGAAGGACATTGCGGAGCTGAAGAGCTCCAGCTACCTTCCGAAGAACATAGCCCACCATGATCCGGAGAAGAACCAGGTCATCCCCACACCCAAAGATGGGGAAAGGGTGATTTTTATTCCTCATTTTATTCGGGGTTTAAGTTTTCCCCTCCATCCATTCGTTCGGGGAGTCATGTTCTACTGTGGGCTCGACTTCCATGACCTCCCCCGAAACTCCATCACCCACCTCTCAGCATTTATCGCCGTTTGTGAGGAATTCTTGCCGGTCCAGTTCCACTTCAGCCTCTTGCTGAAGGTTCTCAATGTCAAGGCAAAAGTAGTCAATGGTGATCAGGCAGACTGCAGGGGGGCGATGATCAGCAAGCTCAGCGGGGCCACATGGCCAGAAGGCACATTCATTGATACCATCATGTCATGCCAAAAGAAGTGGTTCTATATTACCGAGCCGCGCAACGCATGCGAGATAGCTCCTCCAGCACTTAGATCTATCCCTCACACCCGTCACGTGTCCTGGACGAAAAAGGCCCTAGATTGGGGGAGGCAGCAAAGGTGAAGGAGCTCATGAAGAAGATCTCCAATCTACTAGAGGAAATCGAGCTCACCAATGTACTCCAGGTGATGTTGCATCGCCGCCTTATCCCCTACCAGAGGCGGCCCGTCCGAGTGTGGGACTTCAATCCGGAGGATCCAGATAGTGTGGCGGGCCGTGTGCGGAGACTTTTCCGCACTACTCCCGAGAAGGTGTGGAAGGCGCTTTTTAAGCCCCAAAAGATTTGGTCCACTGATACGTCTCCATGTATCTACTTTTCCAAACTCTTTTTCCCTTGTTTTGGACTCTAATTTGCATGATTTGAATGGAACTAACCCGGACTGACGCTGTTTTCAGCAGAATTGCCATGGGGTTGTTTTTGTGCAGAAATGAAAGTTCTCGAAACGTCCTAAAAATTTACGGAGAATATTTCTTGAAAATAAGAAAAATACCTGCGCAAAGATCCACCGGAGGGGATGGGACAGTGGGCCACAAGCCCTGTTGCCGCCCCCCTGGCCGCGGCAACCAAGCTTGTGGGGCCCACGTGGGTCTGCCCCCAACCTCTATAAATTCACTTTCATCCAAAAAAAATAAGGAGAGAAGATTTCATCGCGTTTGCGATACGGAGGCGCCGCCACATCCTGTTCTTCATCTGGAGGGCAGATCTGGAGTCCGTTTTGGGCTCAGGAGAGGGGAAATCGTCGCCATCGTCATCATCAACCTTCTTCCCTCTCCAATTCCATGAAGCTATTCATCGTTCGTGAGTAATCTATTCGTAGGCTCGCTGGGCAGTGATGAGTAGGACGAGATCTATCATCTAATCGAGTTAGTTTTGTCGGGGATTGATCCCTAGTATCCACTATGTTCTGAGATTGATGTTGCTACTACTTTGCCATGCTTAATGCTTGTCACTAGGGCCCGAGTGCCATGATTTCAGATCTGAAATTATTATGTTGTCACCAATATATGTGTAAGTTGTAGTTACCTACTATGTGTTATGACCCGACAACCCCGGAGTGACAATAACCGGAACCACTCCCGGTGATGACCATAGTTTGAGGAGTTCATGTGTTCACCAAGTGCTAATGCGTTGTTCCGGTTCTTTATTAAAAGGAGAACCTTAATATCTCGTAGTATCCTTTTGGACCCCGCTGACATGGGAGGGATGGACAATAGATGTCATGCAAGTTCTTTTCCCTAAGCACGTATGACTACACACATAATGCATGCCTACATCACATTGACGAACGGGAGGTAGCCACATATCTCTCCGTGTTATAACTGTTGCATGATGAATGTCATCCAAACGAATCACCGACCCATTGCCTACGAGTTTGTCCCACTGCTGTTGTTACTTGTTTTGCTCTGCTGCTGTTACTTGTTTTCTCTACTGTTGTTACTTGTTTTTCTCTGCTACTGTTACTACTATTGCTGCTACTGTTACTTGCTGCTGCTATTACTTGCTTTGCCTTGCTGCTACTTGCTACTACTTGCTACTACTGTTAGTTGCTACTGTTGTCACCACTGCTATTCCTTGCCACTGCTATTACTCTTTACACTGCTGCTACCTGCTACAATACTTTTTCTCGCGCCCTTGACGGGAAAGAATATTTTCTGTCCACGGTCAACTTCTGGCGCCATTGATACGACAGTTAGGAATAGTCTGCCTTGTCAACAGATCGTTTCTCACACCGTTGTTATCATACTACTTTGCTGTTGATACTTTGCTTGCAGATACTAATCTTTCAGGTGCGGTTGAATCCGACACATTCACCTGCTAATACTTGAGAGTATCCTTTCACTTCCTGTAGGGCGAACCAACAAATTTGGGTGGAATACTCTACCCTCGAAAACTGCCGCGAACCCACACGCTGGTGGGCCATTGCAAGACAATTGCTAATTGTTGAGCAACTGGGAGCAGTTCTGGCTCTGTTCCCGCGGAGGCATCAAGTCAGGCACACGTCAACAACATTCTTCTAGTGTCGTTGCCGGGGACTACTAGCATCCACCGAGGAGGAAGACGAAGGCCTTTCCCTCCTCAAATCTTTGGCGCCCGTAAGGTTTTAACCATATTTATTAGATTCCATCCCTTCCTTTTTTGACAAGGTGCTTACTTCTTCCTCCCCCATGCTTGCAGATATGGCTGAAAAAGTCCAAGTGTTAAAGCATATATCTCCATATGTGGTTTTGGTAATTGATGACAATTCCTATGGACTAATGGTTGCCTTAAGTTACATTTATAGGATTTGTCCATATGCACTTCTTGAAGTCCCTCTGTTGGGTTCAAGGAGTTTATATGATGACCAAGATGGTATTCAAGGTATTATCCAAAGAATGGTCATAGAGACACATGGCTGATCAAGATCTCAGACAAAGAGTAAATCAAGATGATCAACACACAAAGCGTACAAGATGTACCGAGAGGGATCAAGTGATCCCATGGTATGGTAAGCATTGTCCATTACGTGTTTGTGTACTAACCCATGGTCTTCGTGAGAGTTCTATGTGGGGGTTAGGTGTGTTTCCATGGGCTTGCGTCAAAGGGAAGATCTCATACAACCCATTAAGTATGACGTCAAGTTGTGATCGTCATCAAGATTGCGATGTGCAAGTTCAAGTGGATCAGCACGAAGATATCATGCTTGAAGCTTGCCGTCCATTGTGGTGGCAATGGACTTGTGAAGATATGCTGAATAGTGTCTCACCCATGGTGAGTATGGGGAGCAATCAACTAGTCTTCATCAAGCCAACGCAATCAAGAAAGGTGGTCCATCTTGAGGAAGCAAAGATCATCATCATCTAGCTCAAGAGGACGAGGTGCAAGGTATAGGTTTGCCCTTGATAGGTTTTCTGTTTAGGATAGATTGTTGTACTATCAAGGGGGCTCTCAAGTGAGTAGCTTGATCGTATCGTTCGTTGAGAGCTCAAACCATTTGCATCCTTGCATCATACTTCTTGGTTCTTGTTTGGTGTTTCTCTTTGTGAGTTTTAGAGCTTATGGTCATCTTCGTAACAAGCTCGAGTTCATCGAAAACGGAGTCCATATGCATCTACTATGATGTTTTCGATGTTGGAGTTTTTGCCGGTTCTTCATTCATAGAGGACTCACATCTCTATATCATTGGCATTTTCATATCAGCATGGTCTTAAGATTTCCAACAAGCTTGGGTTTGCTCGATTCGGAGCTCGTATGCGAAAATTATGGCTGTTTGAGTGGCGAGCGGTAGTACCGCTGGACCTAGCGGTAGTACCGCTAGAGTTGGCGGTAGTACCGCTGGCACTAGCGGTAGTACCGCTAGAGCTGGCGGTAGTACCGCTGTCCCAGCGGTAGTACCGCCCCTGGCCAGCGGTAGTACCGCTCCAAGATTTTAGTACCGTCATCTTTGCGGTTGTATTGCGTCGGACATTTTTGCGAAGACTTTCTTAGCGGTGGTTGGCCCGGTAGTATCTTTGCGCTACCATGGGCTCAGATGTAGTACCGCTGCAGCCAGCGGTAGTACCGCTGGAGGGTCGGCGGTAGTACCGTTGCAGCCAGCGGTAGTACCGCTGGAGGGTCAGTGGTAGTACCGCGGCAGACAGCGGTAGTACCGCCGGAGGGTCAGCGGTAGTACCGCTGGAGCCAGCGGTAGTGCCGCTGGGCTCAGGCTGTAAGCGGGGGTAACGGTCTGATTCCTTCCCCCATTATATAAAGGGGGTCTTCTTCCCCCTTGACCTTATCTATTCGTTGAGCTCTTGTTCTACCTCCATTGTTGACATTCTTAGAGCTTGCTTACTCTCAATCCCTCCAATGATTCTTGCTTGTTCTTGAGGGAAAAGAGAGAGGAGATCTAGATCCACATCTCCACCAATCACTTTCTCCTCTATGTGAGGGGAACCCCTTGGATCTTGATCTTGGAGTTCTTGGTGAGCTCCTTGTTCTTCCTCTCATATTTCTCCATAGCTTTCGATGTTGTGGAGGGATTTGAGTGTGAGAGACTTGACCACTTCGTGTGTTCTTGCCATTGCATTGGTTGCATCGGTTTGAGTTCTCCACGGTGATACGTGGAAGTGAAGGTTGAGAAGCTTATTACCTTTGGTACTTAGTACCCTAGATATTGTTCTTCGTGGATGCTTTGGCGTCCTAGAAGCTTGGTGGTGTCTCGGAGCTCAATCATTGTGGTGTGATGCTCCGGGCAAGCGTCGGGGTCTCCAATTAGGTTGTGGAGATTGCCCCGAGCAATTTGTAAGGGTACCGGTAACCGCCCCCAAGGGTTGCCACATGTACGGGTTCGGTAACCGCCCCCAAGGTTTGCCATTTGTACGAGTTCGGTGACCACCCTCAAGGGTCCCTTAGTGGAATCACGGCATCTTGCATTGTGCGAGGGCGTGAGGAGATTACGGTGGCCTTAGTGGCATCTTGGGGAGCATTGTGCCTCCACACGCTCCAACGGAGATTAGCATCCGCAAGGGTGTGAACTTCGGGATACATCATCGTCTCCGCGTACCTCAGTTATCTCTTACCCGAACCCTTTACTTATGCACTTTACTTTGTGATAGCCATATTGTCTCTTGTCATATATCTTGCTATCACTTAGTTGTTTATCTTGCTTAGCATAAGTTGTTGGTGCACATAGGTGAGCCTAGTTGTTTGAGATTTTGTGCTTGACATATTAAACGTTAGTTTTATTCCACACTTGTTCAAGCCTAAACCTTAATTCTTTTAAAGCGCCTATTCACCCCCCCCCCTCTAGGCGACATCCACGTCCTTTCACCAAGAATATTAACTGTCTGGCACCTTTGCCCAAAAACGATATGACCCTATTGTTGGTGGTCATTTTATTCGAGAAGTCGTGCACGACTCTGAGGGAGGAGGAGCAGAAGAAGGGGAAGAAGAAGATCCAGCAGGGTATTCGATCGAAGGTTCCCCCGGACACTAAGTCCGAAGAGACGCTGGCTCCCTCCAACCTGGAGGCATAAGAAGAAGAGGATGAGCAGGAGGTGACTGACTCCTCCCATACAAAGAATAGAGTGGCGTCCGAAGATGTCGAGGGAGATCCAGCTCCCGTTGTTCCAAAGAAGCAACGTAGGGCCCCCGTGGCCCTATTTGAGGATATTCCAGACTCGGACGAGGAGTCCGAGGATGAACCATCGGTCCCATGAAGGACTCTCAGGGTGAAACCCTGGTCACAAAGGTATTTATCAAAAATTCGAATACCTCACTCCTCGAAGTTTCGTGGCTCTAACAAGGCTCATTTTCCGTATTACATCCCGCAGCTTGACTTCCCCACCGATAAAATTTCAAAGGCTGATTCCCTGCCACCCAATCTGGCAAAAAGCGGGACCAGCTCGCCCCACACACCACCCCATGTAGCCGAGTAGTCCGGGGATTTGGTATCTAGGGAGGTCCCCCCGCATCGGAGACTATGGCCAAGGTGACAACATTATGGTCGAGGTTAACACCTCAGCCACAAAGGACCAGGAGGATGAGTTCCTCCTAGCCAGAAAGGAGGGAGAGTATGTACCTTTCGGGTCCCCTCCAAAGACAACGTCGGAGGTTCCCCCCTCTTCGACATCGTCGGTAGTAGTCTCTCTACGGACGGAGACTGCTACGGTGCATCCGGAGCCATCCACGACGGAGCAACTCCGAACTAGATGGCCTAACTTAAGGGAGGAAGGTCTCAGTGATCCTTCTGTTCCTGAAAAATGCCGTACTCATCTGAGTGCGGTATTGCAGAGTATTCAGTCCGTTGACAACAGTCTGAAAGAAACTTTCAACGTGCTACTGGCAGGCATCAAGGTAATCCAGATACTTTTCCCTTTATAAGTATACATTGTCTAAAAGCATTATTTTGCTGAGTAATCCCTGAGCCCTATGTGAGTTAAAAAACACATGCGGGGGTCAGAATAGTTTGGAAAAGATGCGTGTAGCCCCCAAGGCTCTGGTGGGTTGATTCGAAACACCCTAGAAAAGGATTTTGAAAAAAATATGAAAACTTATAGAAGTTTCAAGATGTTCTTCCGTAGGCTTCTACATTAGCCGCAGTCCCCAACTCTTTGGAGTTGGCGAAAATGAATCACAAACTAAAGGTTTCCGAAGAGGAGGTGGACCGCATCAAAAAGCGTTTTGAAGATGCTCAAAGAAAGTGTGGAAGCCTTAGCTCTCTATTTGAATTGTTTGCAATCTTTGTCTCCAAGTGTATGTTGTCTGAAACTATTGTTGCTGACGTTGATCGGCTTAAAGACAAACTGGGCAAGGCCAAGCAAGAGGTCGCTGAATAGAGGGCGATGGCCGCACATGCCAAAGCTGCTAGCGATAAATCCGGGGACAGGGTCAATGAAGTTCAGCAAGAGTTGAAGGAGGCCATCACGAAGAATGAGGCCCTCGAGCAGAAAGACAAAGAAAACATCTGAACTGACACCGGTGACGAACACACTCTAAGAAGTGCAAAAGGAGGCACATGATCTTCGGAAAGAGGTCCATCAGATCAAGCAACTCACAGATGGCAAGCGATATTTACTATAATGTACATTTGGCGGATGAAGATTTGCATTACTTACTCGAATGTGGAGTTCTCCAAGTCCGATTACAGATCATCCAAAGAGTGTGCAGAAGCTGGGAAGTACTCTACTTCTCAGGAGGACGCGGTGCAGCAAAGGTTGTTCTAGGCACAATTCCAATATCCGTAGCATCCTCAGCTTGTTTCCAATCAGTTGAAACAACTAACGGAGCTGCACAAGATGACCGAGTCGGCCATGAAAGACTTGTGCATCAGGCTATGGCCGATCGTGCCACTGCCCAGAAGTTACTTTGGCCTGGTGCAAAAGTTGATTGCCGCTGCGCCTCAAATCAATGTCATGAAGCGTTCGGCCTGCATTGAGGGAACTCGGATGGCCTTTGCATGGACAACGATGCACTGGCCGGAGGTAGAGCCTTTGAAGATGGCCACCGCGCCTCCACCGCCCAGGAAGGAGCACATGCGCCTAAACTATATTTCTCCATTGCCATGGAAGGTGCCCGAGCTGTAGAGCACAAAGCTCCAAAGACTTAGTCTTTGTGTAAACAATCATATCCTGTAAAAGTGGTTGTATAATACAATGCCCTTTGATTTTTGCATGGCAGATCGTGTATTTTTAATTGCAACTCTTGTTTTGGTTGTTTTGATACTGAAAGTTTCCAATCATCGGCTTCAGCCCCCTGCCAGATACTAGCGGGGGTGTTTTTGGCTTCTACATTGTTATCCTCAGCCTACGTCTTGGCAGCCTCAGGCGGTAATGTGGGAGACAACCGGGCAATCGGACTATTCGGCTTTAATGCTTTCATTTAACCATAAGAGCTTCATTGTAGGTTCTAAGTAGAACCCTTTTGTAAATTGTGATATTCGGCTTATGTCGTGGTGCAAAAACCTGTAATCACTTGGTCTGAATGATTTCAAACCTTTCGCAGAACACGATGAAACGCCAGTGGTTCTTTAGTTTAACACTTGTCTTCGGATCGCATACCAGTTCTTGCTTATCATGTCAGTCAGTTTTCGGCTTTCTCCACCAAGGTACTTAACCAGACTAGTTGGAAATACAATTTCAGTGGTTCTCCCTTTACTCTTTTAGCCGAACTAGTGGAACATAAATGGGTAAACACAGGAGCGGGAGAACCCAACATTTGACCAAAGATATAATTTGGAACCGATGCATATAATGCGAATCCAAGACTTCGCACATGTGAAATGCCAAATAGTATTGTAATGGTTCGAAGGGGTGGTCATGTCGTCCAAGCCCCCCGTCAGTTCGGCCAATATCCAAGATGTGCATGAAAATAGGCTTGTATGGGTGTTTGAAAAATAGTTCGGAAAAAAGAAGGAGGCAAAATACATTGCAAAGCTCATGAACCACAAAGGGTGTTCCTTGTTTTTGAAAAAAATTAATCATATAATTCGAACTCAACAACCAGCTGTATATATATAAGAAGGAAAAAAAGTTTAGAGAGTAGAGGTTTACAAAGTATGATGTAACTGGCTTAAAATTCGTATGAACACCCTACTGTACGTCTGCGCCTTTACTCTTCAGGGAACATTCCTTGAAAGTGGAGAACTGTGATGAACAACTCTTTTTGAACAATTGCGGTCTTGAGAAGCCGCCGATGTATGGGTTTGCTTAATGCAGAGATCGACCCTTGATGATACCTATATTTGTCCGAAGACTATATTAGCCATGGTTTTCTTTCCCGAACAATAAGTTGTACATTTTTAATCCCCATAGCTGCCCATGGTATCTTGAGCTCAAAGTTGTGTCTTCGAGGTACATACTTTGTTGGAGACAAGGTGCTACCATGGGAAGTGAATCCCTATTTAGCTGCCGGTGTATGTGACTGCGGTGGTTCGCGAGCCCGTTTATGCTTCTTGACGGTTAACTTTGGCCTGGGAGTCATATCCATGGCTTGTACTTCGGCTGCCAAAGTCGTAGTGTGTTCCTTAGTTCGGAGGGATTGCTCAGTGTTACCATTAACTGTAGTAACACCCTTAGGTCCTGGCATCTTTAGCTTGAGGTATGCATAATGGGGGACAGCATTAAAGCAAGCGAACAGTGTACGACCGAGGTGTGCATGATACCCGTTGTGGAAAGTGACAATGTCAAAGATCAAATCTTTGTTGTGAGAGTTTTCGGTGAGCCGAACACTACCTCTAGGGTTATCGTTCCCGAACAGGGAGCCTCGACGCCGGGAATTACTCCCTTGAATGTGGTTTTGCTGGGTTTGATTCTTGATGGATCAGTGCCCATTTTCCACATTGTATCCTCGTAGATGAGGTTAAGGTTGCTACCACCATCCATGAGGATTCATGTGAGATGGTACCCATCAATGATGGGATCGAGTACCAAGGCCGCTCACCCCCCCCCCCATGTTGAATACTAGTAGGGTGGTCCGTGCGATCATAGGTGATCGGGCATGCTGGCCATTTATTGTACTTTGGGGCTACTGGCTCTATTGCATATATGTCCCGAACTACTCTTTTTCTCTCCTGTTATGGCAAGTGGGTGACGTAGATCATGTTCACTGTTTTTGACTTCAGGGGGGAACTGCTTTTGGCCCCAGTTGTTCGGGCGACGAGGTTCTTCGTCGTCCTTGCTGCGTGGGCTCTTGGCTTGCTCTTCGGTCATGCTCTTTATTGCTGCACTGATCACCCAACAGTTACGGTTGGCCTGAGTAGCGGGCTTGTTCTGAGTGCCATCTATCTGACAAGGCCTCCCGAGGATTTTTCCCAACACGGTCGGCCCATCCCGATTTCCTTTGAAAGGCTTCTTGTCGTGTCCACGCCTAGAGTTGGTGAATCCGGCATTGACTCTCATGTCATCGGCCTCACCATTGTTGTGCTGAAGCTTATTTTTGTTGTGTCGTGACTTTCCATTACTGTCTCGGACTATGGAAGTGTCGGGGTTTGAGGGAGGATTACTCCGATGAGCCAGCCAAGTATCTTCACCACCGCAATGGTGGGTCACGAGAGAAGTAAGGACAGCCATTGTCCTCGGCCTTTCCTGTCCCAACGTCCGGGCTAGCCATTCGTGTGGTATGTTGTTACAGAAGGAAGCTAGTGCCTCGGCGTCCAAGCGATCATCAATGTGATTTTTCTTGGTGAGGAATCTATTCCAGAATTACGGAGATGACTCATCGGGCTGCTGGATTATGTGGTTTAAGTCATCGGACATGGGTGTCCGAACATAAGTGCCTTGAAATTTGTCTCAAGAAGCGTCTTCAAGATACTCCCGATCCCACATGGTTTTTCTCGGAAGTTGTTCAGCCAGTGCCTAGTCAGCCCTTTGAGATTTAGTGGTAAGTATTTGATGGCGTGGAGATAATCTCTGCGAGCCATGTGAATGTGGGGGAGGAAATCTTCGATCCATATGGTCAGATCTATTTTCCTGTCATACTGCTCGATATTTACGGGTTTAAACCCTTCGAGGAACTGATGTCGCATCACTTCATCTGCGAAGCACATTGGGTGAGCGGCTCCCGTTATCCGAGTTGTGCCATGCTAGAGATCAGTCAGGTCCTACCGCGCTGCTTATCCCGAACTCCATTGTTTTGATTGGGTCGATCTTGGTATCTGTCTTGTCTCATGGGAGTGCGACTTGTGGATCCGTAAATGGATCTGGTTTGTCCTGCTTTAGACTTAATGTTCTACCGTAGATGATATTGGTCTCCGGGTTGAACCGATTCCTTTATCTTGTCTCGTCCTCGAGGAGGACGGTCTGGTTCATCGTCTTCTGTGAATCTAGGGTGTGCGGGTTCCAAGGTCTCATCTTCAAGTTCTCGCAACAAGCGCCTATGTGGGTAACTTTTGGTTTGCCCCTATCGCTACTTTATGTATCCCTCCTCGCCGGTCAAGACCTTTGTCCATCTTTCATTGATGGAGTCTTGTTCTTCTTTGAGCTGTCTTTCCTTTAGCTTAAGACTTCGAGCAGTGGCTATGAGTTGCCGCCTGAATACTTCCTCATCGAGTGGGTATTCGGTGATGATGAAATCCTCGTCTCCCAAGCTATCCTCCTCCTCGATTGAACGAACATAGTTGTTGTCTTGGAAATCGCAGAGATCTTCAGGTTGGTCTGTATCCATGTATCCTGGTAGGTCAGGATCGTATTCGGGGTATGTAGGTTTCGGGGATTCTGGTGGATTTTCCGTATCTTCGGGCTTTAAATTATCCCCGGTGCCTGCGTTAATTTCCTTGCCCTTATGAGCTTTAGGCATCTTGCGCTGGCGATGATGCTTAATGGGCTCGTAGACACTCTTGTTTGTCGGGGTGTCATCATCGCTTTTCCCCATGGCGCCCTTGTCCCTAGGGGTGTCCACCATGTAGACGTCATACGTGGAGGTGGTTGTCCATCGTCCTGTTACGGGAGGACTGGGCTATCGAATAGTCGTGTTCATATCTTCGGCTTCTTCAAAAGAGAAGTCTAACCGATCGGTTAGGTATTTAATAGCGGCGATGAAGTGGGTGGTGGGTGGGGAATGAAGTTCCTTGTACCTAGTTCCAGGTCCACAAGGGTACTGGATTTGGGTTAGCCCGTCCAAACCGTCAGCGGTTTGGACTTGTTTCATTGTCTCATTTGACCATGAGAGATTTATTGGACTAATCCTCGGAGTCATGGAAGAGCTGCACTCCGGAGCATCAGCGTAGGAAGTGTGCTCGGACGGAATTACCCTCGGGCCTCCGAACATCATTGTCAGATCTTGCCTCAAGTCGAATGAAGGTTAGAATCTACTCCAAACTCTAGGTTAGGAAGAAGACCCGAAGTTAAGACTTCAGAATTTTTGAGCTCATCAGCCAAATTCGAGACCTCGGAGAGGATTAGGTCACCCCGGGTGTCGGCAACGAATTCCAGGTAGCCAAACTTAAATTCCTGACCCGGGGTGAGCCCGTTGATCTGGTACTGAACCATCTTGACGTGAGGGGTGGTACTGTTGAAAGCAGGGGATTTGTTGGAGAAGAAGATATCCCCGGCCTTGATGTTATCGCTGGTGACCAAGCGAGCCATCGATCCTTTTTGCGATCTCACAGTAGAGCTCTCAACGAAAGCACCAATGTCAGTGTCGAAACAAGATGATCTTGGGTAGGGGGGGCAAACTGTGGATTTAGGGTCAATGGGTAACAAGAGAAGAAGAAGATGGTGTTTTACCTAGGTTCGAGCCCTCTTGATGGAGGTAAAAGCCTACGTCCTACTCTTGTTGGCATTGACGGAGTAGTATAGAGTACATAGTTGATCTACTTTGAGATCGGATGTTGTGGTCTAAACCCTAATCGTAATGCGCTTAATGTGTCCTATGAACTATGGCCCCCTGGCTAATATAGATGCCAAGGGTGTTAGGGTTACACAAGGTCGATTACAATAGAGAAGGAATATGCCGATTACTACATCGCCTTGGATTGTACGTCAAGTCTTCTAAAGAGTCCATCTTGAGTCTGATACTTCTACCGACGGTCAAAGAGGCCCGGGAGTCCGGCCCATAAGAATAGGCACATGACCCAAGGACCCCCTAGTCGTGGACTCCCTCCAGGATCGAGATGGGTTTTTTGTTGATATAAAGAGTTGTGGCAGTGGAGCGGAAGTTGTCTTTTTTACTTCTGGGGTTTCTGGTACATATGAGATTTTCAGCGTTGCAATCACGCCAAACGGAGCCACGTGGGCCCCGCAAGCTATTAGGGCGCAACCTAGGGGGGTCGTGCCCTATTGTCTTGTGGCCCACAGGTGGCTCCCCTACGGTGGTTTTTTGCTCCAATATTGCTTATTTCCTCCACAAGAAATTATAACAAAGTTTTGGGTCATTCCGAGAACTTTCATTTTCTGCACAAAAACAACACCATTGTAATTCTGGTGAAAACAACGTCAGTCCGGGTTAGTTTGAAATAAATCACAAAAAGTGCATCAAAGCCATATAAAAGTATTGTAAACATAGGCAAACATGGCAGGAATACTTCATAAAGCATTGATACATTCGAGACATATCAAGTATCGGGTAATGTCTTTAGCTCGAACACGGGATCTCCCTTGGGGGGAGGATCCCCTAAAATATCAACTGGTAAGTTGTGTTTAAGAATATGTGTTTTTCCAAGAAATAGATCATCTATTTCATTCCTTCCTTTCATATGCATATCATTTTCATGGTCTAGCAAATATTATTCTAGTGGATCAGTAAGAGGTACGGCAATAGAAGCAAGACCAATTATTGCATCCTTATTAGGCAATTATTTTTCATGTGGTTGTCTACTAAACTAGGAGAAATTAAATTCATGAGACATATCACTAAAGATTACTTTGACTTTCTTAGTAGCACTATTAATTTCAGCATTAAAAGTATTTAAGAAAGGTCTACCAAATATGATGGAACAAAAGTTATCTTGTTCTAAACCAAGTACTAAGAAATCAGTGTGGTACTTGAGTTTTCCACACAAGACTTCAACATCTCTAACAATCCCGAGCAGTGAAATAGTATCATGGTTTGCAAGTTTAATAGTGACATCAATATCTTCAATCTGAGAGGGTGCTATATCATGCATAATTTCTAGATATAATGGAAAAGGTATCGGTAACACTAGCACCAATATCACGCAATCCATGGTAGCAATGATCTCCAATTTTAACTAAAATTACATGTGTGCCTACCATTGGTTTATTTTTATTGAGTAAATCTTGTTTGTTTCTAACAGGTTTCGCAATTCTAGCAGCTTCATCACAGAGGTAAATAACTTTCCCATCAATATTATCAACTAGGAGATCTTTAACTATAGCAACATTAGGCTCAACCATTATTTGTTCAGAAGGTTTAGGTGTCCTAACATAACTTTTATTAAGCATTGTCGTAGCCTTAGTATGTTCTCTTATCCTAAGAGGAAAAGGATGTTTCTCAATATAAGTAGTAGGAACAATTGGGTCAACATGGTTAACCGTTATTTCTTCCTTGTTAAATTTAACACATTCCTCGAGTAATTTTTTAATGGGAGGATGATATTTAAACCACTTCTCCTTGGTAATATCAACATAGGTAGCAAAAGATTCACATAAAGTAGCTACTATCACAGAGTCAAGACCATATTTATTGTCAAACTCATGAAAAGGAGAAGTTTATATGAAATATTTAATGCAATCAAAATTAAGCTTTTATACCTGACTCTTTACCTTCTGAGTTCTCAATCTTCAGAGTTGTGTTTAACCTTTTCCAGAATATCCCATTTGAATTCAACAGTCTCCTTCATATAGGAACCAACAGCACAAGAATCGAGTAATGTTTGATCATCGTGAGAAAGTTGAGCATAATTTTTTTGTATAATCAATTCCCTTGAGAGCCTCCCCGAAATTGTGCGATACTTTTTGTTAGAAATATGCTCTCGAGGCAATAATAAATTGGTAATTATTATATTTCCTTGTTCATGATAATGGTTTATTATCCATGCTAGAATTGCATTTATTGGAAACTCAAATATATGTGTGGATACATAGACAACACATTGTCCCTAGTGAGCCTCTAAAGACTAGCTCGTTGATCAAAGATGGTCAAGGTTTCCTGGCCATAGACAAGTGTTGTCACTTGATAACGGTATCACATCATTAGGAGAATGATGTGATGGACAAGACCCAAACTATGAACGTAGCATATGATCGTGTTAGTTTATTGCTACAATTTAATGCATGTCAAGTATGTGTTCCTATGACCATGAGATCATGCAACTCATCGACTTCGGAGGAATGCCTTGTGTGTATCAAACATTGCAACGCAACTGAGTGACTATAAAGATGATCTACACGTATCTTCGAGGGTGTCTACTGGGTTGGCATGAATCAAGACTGGGATTTGTCACTCCGTATGACGGAGAGGTATCCTGGGCCCACTCGATAATACAACATCACAATAAGCCTTGCAAGCAATGTGACTAAGGAGTTAGTCACGGGATCTTATATTATGGAATGAGTAAAGAGACTTGCTGGTAATGAGATTGAACTAGGTATAGAGAGATCGACGACCGAATCTCGGGCAAGTAACATACAGAAGGACAAAGGGAACAACATACGGGATTAAGTGAATCCTTGACATAGAGGTTCAACCGATAAAGATCTTCATAGACTATGTAGGATCCAATATGGGCATTAGGGTCCCGCTATTGGTTATTGACCGGAGAGTGTCTCGGATCATGTCTACATAGTTCTCGAACCCGCACGGTCTGCACACTTAAGGTTCAGTGACGTTTTGGTATTATTCAGTTATGTATGTTGGTGACCGAAAGTTGTAAGGAGTCCCGGAAGTGATCTGGACGTCACGAGGAGCTTCGGCATGGTCTCGAGGTAAAGATTGATATATAGGAAAGTTGCATTTGGCTTCTGAAAAGTTTTCGGGCATTAATGGTAAAGTACCGGGAGTGACGAATGGGTTATGGGGTTTTACCAG
Source organism: Hordeum vulgare subsp. vulgare (assembly GCF_904849725.1). NCBI lineage: Eukaryota > Viridiplantae > Streptophyta > Magnoliopsida > Poales > Poaceae > Hordeum > Hordeum vulgare. The sequence goes on along the minus strand of NC_058524.1, from coordinate 493,666,437 downwards.
GAGGGGCCACCCACCCGGAAGAGAACCTAATAGGCCCAAAGTGGTGCACCAGCCCTTGGTGGGATGGTGCGGCCAGCCCAAGAGGGCCTATTTCGGCCAAGGAGCAAAAAAAGCGGGAAAGGGAAGGAGGAGACAAGGTGGAATCCTACTAGGAGTAGGAATGGAGGTGGACTCCTCCACCTCCTCTCCACTTCGGCCGAATCAAAGGAGCCTTTTGGCTGCCTCCTCTCCTCCCTCCATCCTATATATACCAGTGGATTTCGAGGGCAGCCCCAACCATAATAAGCCACGTCTTGCCCTCTCTCTAGGTTATTTTCTCCTTTAGATTAGTTCCGCGAAGCTAGGCGAAGCCCTGCTGGATTAGTTCACCACCACCACCATGCCGTTGTGCTAGAGAACCCTCTACATCTCCGCCCCTCTTGCTGGATCAAGAAGGTAGATATCGTCATCAAGCTGTATGTGTGCTGAACGCGGAGGTGACGTCCGTTCGGCACTAGATCGGGAAGTATCGTGATTGGATCGCAAAGATGTACGACTACATCAATTGCGTTATATACACTTCCGCTTAGCGATCTACAAGGGAATGTAGATGCACTCTACCCTCTCGTAGATGATCATCACCATGGATAGGTCTTGCATGTGCGTAGGAAATTTTTTGTTTCCCATGCTACGTTCTCCAACACAGGCATCATGATCTAGGTCTATGCGTAGATGATATCTCAAGTAGAACACAAAGGAGTTTGTGGGCGTTTATGTTCAATTTGCAACCCAGCTTAGTATTTTGTTGATTCAGCGGTATTGTTGGATGAAGCGGCCCAGACCAACATTACTCGTACGCTTACGAGAGACTGGTTTCATCGACTAATATGCAACTTGTTGCATAAAGATGAAAGGCGGGTGTCTATTTCTCCAACTTTAGTTGAATCAGATTTGACTGAGGCGGTCCTTCGAGAAGGCTAAATACCAACTTGCATATCACCGTTGTGGTTGTTGCGTAAGTAAGATGCAATCATACTAGATACCCATAGCAGCCACGTAAAACATGCAACAACAAATTAGAGGACGTCTAACTTGTTTTCGCAGGGTATGTTGTGATGTGATATGGCCAAAGACATGATATGATATATTTGATATATGAGATGATCATGTTGTAACAGTTAAATATCAACTTGCATGTCGATACTACGGCAACCGGAGGGAGCCATAGGGTTGTCTTTAATTATTTTGCGCTTGGTGATGCTTTGCATTATCGCTAGTTAGTAGCTTTAGTAGTAACAACATAGTTAGCGTGACAACCTCGATGGCAGCACAATGATGGAGATCATGGTGTGGCGCCGGTGACGATGGAGATCATGTCGGTGCTTTGGTGTTGGAGATCGAGAAGCACAAGTTCATTGCCATATCATGTCACTTATTGTTTGCATGTGATGTTAATCCTTTTATGCACCTTATTTTGCTTAGGAACGATGGTACCATTATAAGGTTAACCCTTGCTAAAATTTCAAGATAAAATTGTGTTCTCCCCGAGTGTGCACCGTTGCGGTAGATCGCCATTTCGAGACACCACGTGATGATCGAGTGTGATAGACTCTACGTTCGTATAGAACGGGTGCAAAACAATTGCACACGTGGAACACTCGGATTAAACTTGACGAGCCTAGCATGTACAGACATGGCCTAGGAACACAAGAGACCAAAAGGTCGAACATGACTCATATAGTAGATATGATCAACAAAGAGATGTTCCCCATTGAAGCCAACTTAGCTCACATGATGATCGGACTTGAGTTGGTGAATTTGGATAATGTGTCACTTGTATGACTAGATGGATGTCAATTTGAGTGGGAGTTCTTAAGTAATATGATTAATTTAACTTATTATCCTGAACATAGTCGAAATGTCTTTCAAATTATGTTGTAGCTTGCGATGTAGTTCTACTGTTTTTGATATGTTCCTAGAGAAAACTTAGTTGCAAGATGATAGTAGCAATTATGCGGACTGGGTCCGTGAACTGAGGATTGTCCTCATTGCTGCGCTGAAGGCTTATGTCCTTAATGCACCGCTAGGTGTGCTAAACTCCGAGCATCGTGTGTAGATGTTGCGAACATCTGACATACATGTTTTTGATGACTACATGATAGTTTAGTGTGTAATGCTTAAACGGCTTAGAATTGAGGCGCCGGAGATGTTTCAAACTCACGGGACATATGAGATGTTCCAAGAGCTTAAATTAGGATTTCAGATTCGTGCCCGTGTTGAGAGGTATGAGACCTCCGACAAGATTCTTTGTCTACAAAGTAAGGGAGAAAATCTCAATCGTTGAGCATGTGCTCAGATTGTCTGAGTACTACAATTGCTTGAATCGGGTGGGAGTTGATCTTCCAGATAAGATAGCGATTGCCATAGTTCTCCGAAGTCACTGCCGCCAAGCTACTGGAGCTTCGGATGAATTATAGCATATCAGGGATGCACAAGATGATCCCTGAGTTATTCGCGATGTTTGACACCGGGAAAGTAGAAATCAAGTAGGAGCATCAATTGTTGATCGTTAGTAAAAACTACTAGTTTCAAGAAGGGCAAGGGTAAGAAGGGATACTTCATGACTGGCAAACCAGTTGCTGCTCTAGTAAAGGAACCCAATATTGAACCCAAATCGAGACTAAGTGCTTCCAATATTGAGGGGAACGATCATTGAAGCGGAACTACCCTAGATAGTTGGTAGATAAGAAGGGTGGCAAAGTCGACAGAAGCATATTGGATATATGAGATATTGATGTGTACCATACTAGGACTCCTAGCAGCACCGGGGTATTAGATACCGGTTCGATTGCTAAGTGTTAGTAACTCGAAGTAAAATCTACAGAATAAATGGAGACTAACTAAATGTGAGGTGGTGATGTGTGTTGGAAGTGCTTCCATGGTTGATGTGATCGCCATCACACCCTCCCTATACTTTCGAGATTAGTGTTGAACCTAAATGTTGTTTGGTGTTTGCGTTGAGCATGAACATGGTTGGATTGTTTTTATTGCAATATGGTTATTCATGTAAAGAGAATAATGGTTATTCTATTTACTTGAATAATACCTTCAATGGTCATGCACCTAATATGAATGGTTTATTGAATGTTGATCGTAGTATTACACATGTTCATGACATTTGATGCCAAAAGATACAAAGTAGTAATGATAGTACCACTTACTTGTGGAACTGCCGCTTGAATCATATTGGTGTAAAATGCATGAAGAAGCTCCATACTGATGGATCTTTGGACTCAGTCGTTTTTGAATTGTTTGAGACATGTGAACCACGCGTATTGGTGTAAACGCATGAAGAAACTCCATGCAGATGGATCATTTGGACTCACTTGATTTTGAATCACTTGAGACATGCAAATCATGCCACATGGGCAAGATGACTGAAGGCCTCATTTTCTAGTGAGATGGAACAAGAAAGTAACTTATTGGAAGTAATACATTTTTTATGTATGCAGTCCAATGAGTCCTAAGGCACGCAGTGGATATCGTTATGTTCTTACTTCACAGATGATTTGAATAGATACTAGTATATTTACTTGATGAAACACAAGTCTGAAGTATTGAAAGGTTCAAGTAATTTCAGAGTGAAGTTGAATATCATCGTGACAAGAGGATGAAATGTCTACGATATGATCGTAGAGATGAATATCTGAGTTGCGAGTTTGGTACACAATTAAGACAATGTGGAAATTGTTTCACAAATAATGCCACCTGGAACACCATAGTGTGATGGTGTGTCCGAACATCGTAGTCGCTCCCTATTAAGATATGGTACATACTATGATGTCTCTTACCCAATTACCACTATCGTTTTTGGGTTAGGCGTTAGAGACAACCACACACACCTTAAATAGGGCACCACGTAATTATGTTAAGATGACACCATATGAACTATGGTTTGGAGAAACCTAAGCTATCATTTCTTAAAAGTTTGGGGTTGCGATGCTTATGTGAAAAAAATTCAGCCTGATAAGCTCGAACCCAAAGCGGATAAATGCATCTTCATAGGACACCCAAAACAGTTGGGTATACCTCCTATCTCAGATCCGGAAGCAAAATGTTTGTTTCTAGAAACGGGTCCTTTCTCGAGAAAAAAGTTTCGCTCGAAAGAATTGAGTGGGAGGATGGTGGAAAATTGATGAGGTTATTGAACTATCGCTTCAACCAACGAGTAGTAGGGCGCAGGAAGATGTTCTTGTGGCGCCTACACTAGTTGAAGTGCAAAGCTGATGATGGTGATCATGAAGCTTCGGATCAAATTACTACCAAACCTCATAGGTCGACAAGGAAACGTACTGCTCCAGAGTGGTATGGTAATCCTATCTTGGAGGTCATGTTGCTGGAAAACAATGAACCAACGAGCTATGGAGAAGCAATGGTGGGCCTGGATTCCGACGAATGGCTAGACATCGTGAAATCCGAGGTAGGATTCATGTATGAAAACAAAGTCTAGAATTTGGAAGAACTACTTGATGGTCGTAAGGCTATTAGGTATTGATGGATCTTTAAAAGGAAGATGGACGATGATGGTAAATGTCACCATTAAGAAATCTCGACTTGTCGCAAAGATGTTTCCGACAAGTTCAAAGAATTGACTATGATGAGACTTTCTTACTCGTAGCGATGCTAAAAGTTTGTTGTAATTATGTTAGCACTTGTTGCATTATTTATTATGAAATCTTGCAGATAGGATGTCAAAACATTGTTTCTTCGACGGTTTCCTTGAGGAAAGGTTGTATGTGATACAACGAAAACATTTTTTTGATCCTAAGGATGCTAACAAGTATGCAAGCTCAAGCGATCCTTCTATGGATTAGAGCAAGCATCTCGGAGTTGGAATATACGCTTTAATAAGATGATCAAAGTTTTTGGGTTTATACAAAGTTTATAAGAAACTTGTATTTCCAAGAAAATGAGTGGGAGCACTATAGATTTTCTGATAGTATATGTAGTTGACATATTATTTATCGGGAATGATGTAGAATTTCTGGAAAGCATATAGGTTTGTTTGAAAGGTGTTTTTCAAAGGAACACCTGGATTGAGCTACTTGAACATTGAGCACCAAGATCTATAGAGATAGATCAAGATGCTTGATAAAACTTTCAATGAATACATACCTTGACAAGATTTTTAAAGGAGTTCAAAATAGACCAGTTAAAGAAGGAGTTCTTGACTCGATTGTAAGGTGTGAATTTGAGTAAGACTCAAATCCCGACCACAATAGAAGAAAGACAAAGGACAAAGGTCGTCCTCTATGCCTTAGTCATAGGCTCTATAGTATGCCATGTTGTGTACCGCACGTGATGTGTGCCTTGCCATGAGTCAGTCAAGGGGTACAAGAGTGATCCAGGAATGGATCACTCGACAATGGTCAAAGTTATTCTTAATACCTAGTGGAGTAAGGAATTATTCTCGATTATGGAGGTGATAAAAAAGTTCGTCGTAAAGGGTTATGTTCATGCAAGCTTTGACACTAATCCAGATAACTCTGAGTAGTAAACCGGATTCATATAGTGGAGCAGTCTTTTGGAATTCTTCCAAGTGAATTGTGGTAGAAGCATCTACAGTATGACGTAGATATTTGTAAAGTACACACGGATGTGAACGTTTCAAACCCGTTGACTAAAAACCTCTCTCACAAGCAAGACATGATCAAACCCCAGAACTGCATGGGTGTTAGATTCATTGCAATCACATAGTGATGTGAACTAGATTATTAACTCTAGTGCAAGTGGGAGACTGTTGGAAATATGCCCTAGAGGCAATAATAAATTGGTTATTATTATATTTCCTTATTCATGATAATTGTTTATTATCCATGTTAGAATTGTACTGATTGTAAACTCAAATAGATGTGTGGATACATAAACAACACACTGTCCCTAGTGAGCCTCTGAAGGACTAGCTCGTTGATCAAAGATGGTCAAGGTTTCCTGGCCACAGACAAGTGTTGTCACTTGATAATGGGATCACATCATTAAGAGAATGATGTGATGGACAAGACCCAAAATATGAATATAGCATGTGATCGTGTCAATTTATTGCTACCGTTTTCTGCATGTCAAGTATTTGTTCCTATGACCATGAGATCATGCAGCTCCCGGACACCGGAGGAATGCTTTGTGTGTATCAAACGTCGCAACGTAACTGGGTGACTATAAAGATGCCCTACGGGTATATCCGAGGGTGTCTGTTGGGTTGGCGTGAATCTAGACTGGGATTTGTCACTCCGTATGACGGAGAGGTATCTGATACGTCTCCAACGTATCTATAATTTTTGATGGTTTCATGCTATTATCTTGTCAAACTTTGGATGTTTTGTATGCCTTTTATATCTTTTTTTGGACTAACTAATTAACTCAGTGCCAAGTGCCAGTTCCTATTTTTTTCCATGTTTTTGACCCCTTTTCAGAGGAGGATTTTAAACTGAGTCCAAACGGAACGAAACTTCCAAAAAGATTTTTTTTGAAACAGAAGAAGATCGGGAAGCCTGAGAATCAGGGCACGGGCCACCAGGGACCCCACAAGCCCCCTAGCCGCAGTTAGGGGGGCCCACGCCTCCCAGGCTTGTGGGCTCCCTAGGCCACCTCTGCCCTAGGTCTTTCGCCTATATATTCCCATAAATTCCAGAAAAAAACAGGAGATCATTGAAAGTACTTTTCCGCCGCCGCAAGCTTCTATCTCCGGAATATCCCATCTGGGGCATGTTCTGGTGCCCTGCCAGAGGGGAGATTCAGATACGGAGGGCTTCTTCATCAACACCATGACCTCTCCGATGATGCGTGAGTAGTTCACCGTAGACCTACGGGTCCATTGCTAGTAGCTAGATGGCTTCTTCTCTCTCTTGGATCTTCAATACAAAGTTCTCCATGATCTTCATGGAGATCTATCCGATGTAATCTTCTTTTGCGGTGTGTTTGTCGAGATCCGATGAATTGTGGATTTATGATCAGATTATCTATGAATCTTATTTGAGTTTCTTCTGATCTCTCTTATGCATGATTTCCTATCCTTGTAATTCTCTTCGAGTTGTGGGTTTTGTTTGGCCAACTAGATCTATGATTCTTGCAATGGGAGAAGTGCTTTGTTTTGGGTTCATACCGTGCGGTGACCTCACCCAGTGACAGAAGGGGTAGCGAGGCACGCATCGTGTTGTTGCCATCAAGGGTAAAAAGATGGGGTTTTCATCATTGGTTTGAGTTTATCCCTCTACATCATGTCATCTTGCTCAGGCGTTACTCTGTTTGTCATGAACTCAATACACTAGATGCATGCTGGATAGCGGTCGATGTTTGGAGTAATAGTAGTAGATGCAGAAAGTATCGGTCTACTTGTCTCGGACGTGATGCCTATATGTATGATCATTGCCTTAGATATCGTCATGACTTTGCGCGGTTCTATCAATTGCTCGACAGTAATTTGTTCACCCACCGTAATATTTGCTATTTTGAGAGAAGCCTCTAGTGAACACTATGGCCCCCGGGTCTACTCCACACCATATTTTCAGCCTTACTCTTTTTCTTCATTGCACTTTCCGCCTTTAGATCTCACTTTGCAATCAATCTTGACGGGATTGACAACCCCTTTATAGCGTTGGGTGCAAGCTCTTTTGTGTTTGTGTAGGTACTCTGGACTTGATGAGATTCTCCTACTGGATTGATACCTTGGTTCTCAAACTGAGGGATATACTTACTGCTCGTGTGCTGCATCACCCTTTCCTCTTCAAGGGAAAATCCAGCGCAAGCAAGTCTCCGTCAACGTGTCAATTTCTGGCGCTGTTGTTTGAGAAGTAGCAGAAGGATTTCTGGCGCCGTTGCCGGAGAGGATCAAGTCAAGAACTCGTCCAAGTAAGTGTCGCAAACTCATCTCTTGCATTTACTTTTTTGCCTCTCGTTTTCCTCTCCCCCACTTCTGAAAAACAAAAAATTACAAAAATATTTGCCTTTTTTGTTTGCCCTTTTCTCTCGCTTGCTTTCTGTTTGCCTGTGTTGCCATGTGCCTTCAATATGCTTGCATCTTCGCTTGCTGAAAATCTAGTGATATGGATCCTCACCCACTTGCTAATCTCTTTAAGAGATCCAATTATGTTGATCCAATTGCTAGTGAGTTGATTGCACTTGACTATCTTTATGGAGTTTTGCTTGAGATGCGTGAATCTGAAAATCGTGATGAATAAATTTATGAAGTGATTCACGAGGGCTCCTTGAATGAAAAGCATGATTGCAATGGTTTCACTATAAATTCTATTAGTGACAATCATGTTAAAAATATGCAAAACCCTAAGCTTGGGGATGCTAGTTTTGCTATGTCCACTACTTGTTGCAATGATCATGATTGGGCTAATGATTTTTCTTATGATCTTGAAAATTTATTTAAGGCTCGTGATGAATATGATGTTTGCAATAAGATTGAAAGTCGGTTTGGAGAAGTCATGACTTCGGTTGATGATAATCCCACTATTTTTGAAGAGCGTCAACTTTGCATGCATGTGGATCATGAAAAGAATATCCTTTGTGATAGATATATTGTTGAATTTGATTATGATCCCACGTGTAATTGCTATGAGAGAGGAAAATATTGCGGTAGAAACTTTCATGTTACCAAATTACCTCTTGTTATGTTGAGATTGCTATTGTCTCTTTCTTCTTCCTTGCATTTGGTAACTATTGGTTGTCTTGCCAATTTGTTTTCCTATAAAATGCCTATGCATAGGAAGTATGTTAGACTTAGATGTGATTTTCAAATGCTTTATGATGCTCTCGTTGTGCTTCAATTCTTTTCTTTTGAGTGAGCATCATTGAATTATCAATGCCTAGCTAAGGGCGTTAAACAATAGCGCTTGTTGGGAGGAAACCAAATGAATTTATCTTTTTCTTTCTATTTTGTTGCGTCCACACCATCATAATTCTGTTGTCATTGTGTCTTTTGTGTTTCTTTTGTGTTTGAGCCAAGCAAAACCTTTATGACTAGTCTTGGTGATGGTTGTTTGATCCTGCTGGAAAAACATAGAAACTTTTCGCTCACAAGATGATTTTTCATTTTTATTCAGAAAGAGCTTCTGAGTTTATTATTTTTGCTGCTGGTTGATATGCTTTTGCCCAGGCATTCGTAATTTTTCAGAATTTGTGAGCTACCAGAAGTGTACGGAGTATACAGATTGCTACAGACTGGTCTGTTTTTGACAGATTCTATTTTTGTTGAGTTGGTTGCTTGTTTTGATGAAACTATGGATAGTATCGGGGGGTACTAGCCATGGAAAAGTGAGAATATAGTAATCCAACACCAATATAAATATAAATCAAGATTGCTACAGTACCTAAAGAGGTGGTAGTTTGTTTTCTTATGCTAATGTTATCACGAGTTTCTGTTTAAGTTTTGTGTTGTGAAGTTTTCAAGTTTTGGGTGATGTTCTCATGGACAAAGAGATAAGGAGTGGAAAGATCTCAAGCTTGGGGATTCCCAAGGCATCCCAAGCCAAATTCAAGGACACCAAAAAGCCTAAGCTTGGGGATGCCCCGGGAAGGAATCCCCTCTTTCGTCTTCAACCCATCGGTAACATTACTTGGAGCTATATTTTTATTCACCACATGATATGTGTTTTGTTTGGAGCGTCTTGTGTCGTATGAGTCTTTTCTTTTTGTTGTGTCACAATCATCCTTGCTGCACACCTTTAGAGTGAGACATGAACTCATCGTGATTTTGCTAGAATGCTCATCGTGCTTCACTTATATCTTTTGAGCTAGATAATTTTGCTCTGTGTGCTTCACTTATATCTTTTAGAGCACGGCGGTGCGTGACTTGGTAGTTGGCTTATGCTATGAAAGTAGTCCCAAAGGTGATAGGTACCCAAAGAGTATACAAAAACCTCCATCTTCATGTGCATTGAGTAGAAAGAGAAGTCTTGATTCCTCTCAGTTAGTTTTGAGACGTGGATTTGGTAATATTAAGAGTTATGTTAGTAGGGTGTTGTGAATCTAGAAATACTTGTGTTGAACTTAGTGATTCCCGTGGCATGCACGTATGGTGAACCTCTATGTTAGGAAGTTGGAGCAAAATTGATCTATTGATTGTCATCCTTTGTGTTGAGGTCGGGATCGCGCGATGGTTAACACCTACCAACCCTTCCCCTAGGAGTATGCGTTTAGCACTTTGTTTCGATTAGAAATAAAAACTTTGGCAACAAGTATGTGAGTTCTTCATGACTAATGTGAGTCCATGGTATAGATGCACTTTCACCTTCCACCATTGCTAGCCTCTCTAGTGCCGCGCAACTTTTGCCGGTGCACAAACCCACCATATGCCTTACTCAAAACAGCCACCATACCTACCTACTATGGCATTTTCATTGCCATTCGGAGATATATTGCCATGCAACTCCCACCATTCCATCTCATGACTTGTGTCGTCACTCTCATATTGTCGTTGCATGATCGTAAGCTAGATCATTGCACATCCCGGTACACTGTCGGAGGCATTTCCTATAGAGTCATCATCATTCTAAGTTTTGAGTTGTGAGTAACTAAATGTGTGATGATCATCATTATTAGAGCATTGTAGAGGCCAGAGAGCCCAAAAATAAAAAAAGAGGACCAAGAGCCCAAATAAAAAAAGAGAGAGAAAAAGAGAGAAGGGACAATGCTACTATGTTTTTCCACACATGTGCTTCATAATAGCACCATGTTCTTCATGATTGAGAGCCTCTCGTTTTGTCACCACCATATGCTAATGGGAATCTTCATTATATAACTTCGCTTGTATATTCCAATGATGGGCTTCCTCAAAATTGCCCTAGGTCTTCGTGAGCAAGCAAGTTGGATGCACACCAATTAGTTCTCCTTTTGAGCTTTCACATATTTATAGCTCTAGTGCATCCTTTGTATGGAAATCCCTACTCATTCACATTGATATCTATTAATGGGCATCTCCATAACCCTTTGATATGCCGAGTCAATGTGACCATCTCCTCCTTTTTTGTCTCACAACCACCACCACACTCTATTCCACCTATAGTGCTATATCCATGGCTCACTCTCATGTATTGCGTGATAGTTATAAAAAGTTTTGAGAAAGTAAGAGTGCGAAAACAATTACTTGGCCAATACCGGGGTTGTGCATGATTTGAATTAGTTGTGTGGGGATGATGGAGCATAGCCAGACTATATGATTTTGTAGGGATAACTTTCCTTGGCCTTGTTATTTTGAAAGTTCATGATTACCTTGCTAGTTTTCTTGAAGTATTATTGTTTTCATGTCAATAGCAAACTATTGTTATGAATCTTACGGATCTGAACATTCATGTCACATGAAAGAAGTTACAAAGAACAACTATGCTAGGTAGCATTCCACATCAAAAATTCAGTCTTTAGCACTTCCCTACTCGAGGACGAGCAGGAGTTAAGCTTGGGGATGCTTGATACGTCTCCAACGTATCTATAATTTTTGATGGTTTCATGCTATTATCTTGTCAAACTTTGGATGTTTTGTATGCCTTTCGTATCTTTTTTTGGACTAACTTATTAACTCAATGTCAGTTCCTGTTTTTTCCATGTTTTTGACCCCTTTTCCGAGGAGGATTTTAAACGGAGTCCAAACGAAACAAAACTTCCAAAAAGATTTTTTCCGAAACAGAAGAAGATCGGGAAGCCTGAGAATCAGGGCAGGGGGCACCAGGGACCCCACAAGCTCCCTAGCCGCGGCCAGGGGGGCTGCGCCTCCCAGGCCTGTGGGCTCCCTGGGCCACCTATGCCCTAGGTCATTCGCCTATATATTCCCATAAATTCCAGAAAAAATCACGAGATCCCATCTGGGGCACATTCTGGTGCCCTGTCGGAGGGGAGATTCGGATACGGAGGGCTTCTTCATCAACACCATGACCTATCTGATGATGCGTGAGTAGTTCACCAAAGACCTACGGGTCCATAGCTAGTAGCTAGATGGCTTCTTCTCTCTCTTGGATCTTCAATACAAAGTTCTCCATGATCTTCATGGATATCTATCCGATGTAATCTTCTTTTGCGGTGTGTTTGTCGAGATCCGATGAATTGTGGATTTATGATCAGATTATCTATGAATCTTATTTGAGTTTCTTCTGATCTCTCTTATGAATGATTTCATATCCTTGTAATTCTCTTCGAGTTGTGGGTTTTGTTTGGCCAACTATATCTATGATTCTTGCAATGGGAGAAGTGCTTGGTTTTTGGTTCATACCGTGTGGTGACCTCACCCACTAACAGAAGGGGTAGCGAGGCACGCATCGTGTTGTTGCCATCAAGGGTAAAAAGATGGGGTTTTCATCATTGGTTTGAGTTTATCCCTCTACATCATGTCATCTTGCTTAAGGCGTTACTCTGTTTGTCATGAACTCAATACACTAGATGCATGCTGGATAGCGGTCGATGTGTGGAGTAATAGTAGTAGATGCAGAAAGTATCGATCTACTTGTCTCAGACGTGATGCCTATATGTATGATCATTGCCTTAGATATCGTGATGACTTTGCGTGCTTCTATCAATTGCTCGACAGTAATTTATTTTCCCACCGTAATATTTGCTATTTTGAGAGAAGCCTCTAGTGAACACTATGGCCCCCGGGTCTACTCCACACCATATTTTCAGCCTTAATCTTTTTCTTCGTTGCACTTTCCGCCTTCAGATCTCACTTTGCAATCAATCTTGAAGGGATTGACAACCCCTTTATAGCGTTGGGTGCAAGCTCTTTTGTGTTTGTGCAGGTACTCTCGACTTGACGAGATTCGCCTACTGGATTGATACCTTGGTTCTCAAACTGAGGGAAATACTTACTGCTCCTGTGCTGCATCACCCTTTCCTCTTCAAGGGAAAAGCCAACGCAAGCAAGTCTCCGTCAACGTGTCAATTTCTGGCGCTGTTGTTTGAGAAGTAGCAGTATCTCGGGGTCCACTCGGTAATACAACCTCACAATAAACCTTGCATGCTTATTCGACTAAGGAGTTAGTCACGGGATCTTGTATTACGCAACGAGTAAAGATACTTGCTGGCGACGAGATTGAACTAGGTATAGAGATACCGACGATTGAATCTTGGGCGAGTAACATATCGGAGGACAAAGGGAACATCATACGGGATTAACTGAATCCTTCACATAGAGGTTCAACCGATAAAGATCTTCGTAGAATATGTAGGATCCAATATGGGCATATAGGTCCCACTATTGGTTATTGATCAGAGAGTATCTCAGGTCATGTCTACATAGTTCTCGAACCCGCTGGGTCTACACACTTAAGGTTCACTGACGTTTCGGTATTATTGAGTTCTATATGTTGGTGACCGAAAGTAGTTTGGAGTCTCGGATGAGATCCGGACATCACGAGGAGCTTCAGAATGTTCCGTAGGTAAAGATTGATATATAGGAAAGTTATATTTGGCTTCCAAAAAGTTTTTGGTCATTATCAGTAAAGTACCGGGAGTGACGAATCGGTTCCGGGTTTTTACCGGGAGGGTCCACCCACCCGGAAGAGAACCTAATAGGCTTAAAGGTGGTGTACCACCCTTAGTGGGCTGGTGCGGCCAGCCCAAGAGGGCCTATTTTGGCCAAGGAGCAAAAAAAGGGAAAAGGGGAAAAAGGGAAGGAGACAAGGTGGAATCCTACTGGGAATATGATTGGAGGTGGACTCCTCCACCTCCTCACCACATCGGCCGAATCAAAGGAGCCTTTTGGCTGCCTCCTCCCCTCCATCCCTCCTATATATACTAGAGGATTTTGAGGGCAGCCCCAACCCTAATAAGCCACGTGTTGCCCTCTCTCTCTAGGTTGTTTTCTCCTCTAGATTAGTTCTGTAGAGCAAGGCGAAGCCCTGCTGGATTAGTTCACCACCACCACCACGCCGTCGTGCTGGAGAAATCTTCTACCTCTCCGCCCCTCTTGCTGGATCAAGAAGGCAGAGATCGTCATCGAGTTGTATGTGTGCTGAACGTGGAGGTGCCGTCTGTTTGGCACTAGATCGGAAGGATCATGATTGGATTTCAAAGACGTACAACTACATCTACCGCGTTATATACGCTTTCGCTTAGCGATTGATAAGGGTGTGTAGGTGCACTCTCCCCTCTCGTAGATGATCATCACCATTGATAGGTTTTGCGTGTGCGTAGGACTTTTTTTTGTTTTCCATGCTACGTTCTCCAACACTTTCTCCTTCACGAGGCAAGCAATTATAAATAAAATCCGATCATAATGAATTAGATGCATATGGTAAAACGTTTGATGAAATTCCAGCTTCAAGCGATTCCAGTCCCACGATCCAATATCATCCAATAGCATGTACCACATTAGTTCTTTTCCCTCCAAAGATAAAAGGAAAATTTTTCTTCTTAACTTTGTCTTCATGTAGACCTGAAAGCTTATACAATCCACAAATCCCATCAACATATATCAAATAGTAATCAGGATGAGTTGAACCGTTACAAGGATTATCCAACAGCTTCTCTACCATACCTGAAGGAATCTCATAATAAATATTTTCGGTAGGTTCCGTAGGTTATGGAACAACTTTCTCAACTTCCATTCGAGGCTAAGAATCCACTCAAAGGGTGACCATTCATAGTGACAAGCACCGGTAAATTCCAGCACGTATCGAAAATGTTTCCTTACCAATTTCCACTTACCAAAGGCGCTTCACGCCTCGGCAACGGCGCCAGAAAAGAGTATTGATGACCCAAAAGTATAATCATAGTCCTTTAGATACATAAGAGTGTCGAACCTAACGACGAGCAGAAGGAAATGACAAGCGGTTTTCATCAAGGTATTCTCTGCAAGTGCTATAAGTAACAATGATAGTTAGTTTTGTAACAAGATAATTTATAACAAGTGATAAGTAACAATAGTAGCAAAGGTGCAGCAAGGTGTCACAATACTTTTTGTAGCAAAGCACAGGCCTGAAAGTACTCTTATATTAAGCAAGCGCTCCCAAGGACATATGGGAATTTCTGCCTAGTCATGTTCATCATGTTGAGTTGATTCGAATTTCCTGCTTTGATAATTTGATATGCGGGTGGATTGGTGCTAAGGTCTTGTTCTTACTTGAACAAACAACCAAATTATGATTACCCTCTCTCACAAGCATCCGCAAATACAAAATAAGAATTAAGATAAATCTAACCATAGCATTAAACGCGTGGATCCAAATTAGCCCCTCATGAAGCAACGCATAAACTCGAGTTTAAGCTTTTGTCACTCTCGCAACCCATCATCTACTTGTTACTCTACAATGACTTCCCTTAGGCCCATAACATGATGATACGGAGCATCTCATGATCATCCCCATGGATACACCTCAAGCTAGAAGTGGTCCCATGACAAGAGCCCGCACACATGCCACTGAAACCGAGGTGACATCTCTCCTTAATGACTATTCCTTTGATACAAATGGAATGTGGGTGCTACCTCAAGCGGAAACTTTGTGCATGATTAGGTACCAGAATCAAGGTCTCCAAGACACCATAGAAACAGACTCGAAGACTAATGAGCGAGAGTACCAAAGGAAGGACATGGCTTCTTGAGCCCAGAACTTCCGGAGACCGGAATTCCGGCCCGCCCGGAACCTCCGGCCCATGTTCTACTGGGCAACATCGTGCTTCGACAACCTTCTGTCCAATCTAGAACCCGCCGAGAACCATCCCTGAACTTCCAGCCTGCCTGGAAGGTCCACCCCTGCTCGTCCCCACCGCCATGAATTGCATCAATGCTCGGGAAAGCCTGGAAACATCGTGGAACTTCCGGCCTGTGTGCGCGCAATCACTCAGTCCGAGTGCCCATGTACCCCTTCGGTCTCTATTTCGACCCAGACTATAAATACTCTTCCCTACCTACGTTTTAGGGTTAGCTAATGTTTTTACAACCACTTGTTGAGCTTAGCTCCATCTACTATCCTCCTCCCATGGAGATGTACTCCATGTGAGAAGATCCATAGTGATACCAAGGCCCCTAATCTAGGGAAGATCCCCTAGTGGATACAAGGCCCCTCTCGTAGGGAAGATTATTGTTACATATATCCTTTCATTGACTTTGGATTGTGTATCCCCATGTGATTATGTGGATCTAGTGGACGTGTGATTTGAGTATTGTTCTTGAGTTCTTGTGTTTCTCTTGATTTTTCCTCTCTTTCCCCCTCCAAGTGTGAAAATATCTACCACCCCGGGTGTCCCCGTATCATATTGGTATCATGAGCCACGTTGATTCACACCTTAGAGTCTCATCCCCACTTTCTAGCCAATTTTTGTTTAAATTGACCTAATTTAGGAAATTCCCCGCAAAAATAGCCATACCAAAATTTCTTGGATTCATTGGATTTGAAGAGATTTTGTTGTTTTGGATGTGTGCATTTCGTTGTGGACAAGTGGATATACCTTCCATCCAACCAACTTTCACCAAAAAAAATTCACAGTAGGATTTGGGTTTTTTCTTCTAGTTTTCCCACCCAAATCTCACAACTGGAAATAGGGTTCATCCCGAGTTTCGCGCCCCTTGAAACTTTCGGCCACCCCAGACCTTCCCGCCACGGGAACCTCCGGCATGCCCAGAACTTCTAGCCTACGCAGATCATTTTCGCTTCTGCAACCTCCGCCATTTTCTTGTGCATCCCATTTGCATTTGAGATTTTGAGTCGCAAGGCCCACCACTTCCTAAGGTGTTTCGGCTAATTAGGTTTGGTTCTACACCAGCATCGCCACTCATCATCACCCTGGTTCGTCGCCAACTACCTCTTCAATGGCACCTCACAATAAGCAAGGACGGTAACCGCGATGACACTCTTGGCATATACCATAGCCATTGAATTGTTACCCCGAGCCTGCTTGCATAACTTGCCTATCCAGACAGCCATCGAGTATTGTGGGCCACGCTACTCGTGCACAGTAACGCCCAAGATGCGATCCTATCCTCAATTTGGCACGAGGGCCTCCTCATGGATAGAAGCGCAGCTCGTCGTTTCGCAAGAATGGATATCGTTACAAGTACATGTACTGAAAAGAAGAGATATATAGAATTGGCTTACACTCACCACAAGCTACATCAGAGTCACATCAGTACAATACATAATCATCATGAAGAAGAGCAGGGTCCGACTACGGACGAAAACAAACGAGAAAAGAAGAACGACGTCCATCCTTGCTATCCCAGGCTGCCGGCCTGGAACCCATCCTAGATCGAAGAAGAAGAAGAAGAAGAGGCAACTCCAAATGAACAATCAACGCGCTCGCGTCAAGTAATCTTTACATGTACCTGCAACTGGTGTTGTAGTAATCTGTGAGCCACAGGGGACTCAACAATCTCATTTCCAAAGGTATCAAGACTAGAAAAGCTTAATAGATGAGGTGAGGTTAAGTGGTGAGGTTGCAGCAGCGGCTAAGCATATCTTTACTGGTTAACTTACGAGTACAAGAAAACAAAGAGGGGTACGATCTACGCACAACGGACGTGAGCTACTGATCATCAAATGAATGATCATGAACACCAACCTACGTCAGACATAACCCCACCGTGTCCTCGATCGGAGAAGGAACTCACAAAAGAGACAGACACGGTTACGCACTCAGTTGGCATGTTTTAATTAAGTTAACTTCAAGTTATCTAGAACCAGTGTTAAACAAAGTTTCCACGTTGCCATATAACCGCGGGCACGGCTTTCCGAAAGATTTAACCCTGCAGGGG
Organism: Hordeum vulgare subsp. vulgare; assembly: GCF_904849725.1. NCBI lineage: Eukaryota > Viridiplantae > Streptophyta > Magnoliopsida > Poales > Poaceae > Hordeum > Hordeum vulgare. Next base: position 493,648,718 of record NC_058524.1, on the reverse strand, counting down.
TGCTCCAACTAGTCCACCACAAATTACCACAAGCCGCATAGATATCCTCGATCACGAAGCTCGCGATCTCGTCGGATTCCTTAGTGGAAAACCTCAACTCTGAGATTACCCAAAGCATCACCAGAATCCCGATGCACAAGATATCTCGTCAAAGGTAAAACTAATCTAGCAAGGCCACCCGACGTGTCGACGATCCCGATAGGAGTCGCGTATCTCGTTCTCAGGACACGACGGATAAGCGAAGCATACGGTGGCCTGATAGACATCTCCTGAGTTGCCCCGGGTTGGCCCCGCACGGTGCTCTGTTCTGGACCAACACCATCAGCACTGGCCCTCCCTGTATTATGTAGAATTACTCCTTGGGTAGCGCGAACTCCCTATGCATTTCAGTATTAACAGAATTATTATGTTGGGCAAATGTAGAACCAATGTTGGGCCTTGCCAGACTAGCTTTAATCTAAAACGAATTATCAAGGGGGTCCCCATAACAACCCCGATCGTGTTAGGAGCGCTCAATTATGGAACATAACACCGGTAGCCGAAACTAAGGGGGCAAAGGTGGAACAAAACACCAGGCTAGAAAGGCCGAGCTGAGCGCTCAATTATGGAACATAACACCGGTAGCCGAAACTAAGGGGGCAAAGGTGGAACAAAACACCAGGCTAGAAAGGCCGAGCCTTCCACCTTTTACCAAGTATATAGGTGCATTAAATTAAATAGCATTTATTAGGGTGATATAACAAGGAACCCATGTTGTCACATGGAAGCAACTGCACCTGCAACTAGCAACGCTAACAAATGGTTAAGCAAGCGGTAACATAGCCAATCAGTGGTTTGCTAGGTTGTGAACGGGTTGAAGGATTTTCATGGCAATGTTGGGAGGCTGATATTTAACAGGTGGTAGGCAATGAGACAATAACGATAACATCGAAATAACTAGCATGTCAATGATAGTAATGGTATCTGGGGAGATGGTCATGTTGCCTGAGATCCCGCTTGGAAGAAGAATGACTCCGTGAAGCAGACGAACCAACGTAGTCGAACGGGTCCTCACTTTCCGACACGCTTGCGGACTCTAACGAGATGAAGGGAACCGGAAACAAGCATCAACACATATATTCACCACCGACATGCACAACAAGATGCACTAACTAAAATGATGCATGGATGCTCAATCCCTAACTATGCACTTACACCAACCTACAAAGGTAAACAAGTGCCACCTCATCACAAAGTGACACTTCTGCAGAACTGTTCAAAACTGGAATCCGGTGTGACCATTGGATTCCTTGGGTTCTGCTACCCCAAATCTATATATCATACTGCCCATGTGACATGCAGAAAAACACCACAAACAGTAAAAGCAAATAACACATGATCAAACTACAACATATAGTCAAGAACAAGAATTGTTCCTGAGCGTGCCCAATTTGGGATATACCAGATTAGGCCGTTCCATTTCTGGAATTATTCCAAACAAGGAGATATCATAGAAGTCACAATTATATCACCACAAAATGTGTAAACTGACAGGGGGCCTACTGGTCATAGTCACCAGGGCCACTAGTGCATGACACGTGGGCCCTGGGACCACCTGTCAGTGGCACACACAAACCAAAACACATAAAAGGAAATATGAGAGAGGTGGGAGTCGAACCCACCATCTCCCTGGTGGAGTGCACGGCCACCACCAGTGGGCTAGCCACATGTAGCTGTTCTAATAGGGGTAGAAATGCAGACATACATCGCCTAAACTACTGAACCACAACAAGAAAGACAAAACAGAAAAAGGGACGACATGGGGACTCGAACCCGAGACGCTGCGAAGGGAAACACGCTGTCGGGACCCCGATCCTGAGTCATAAGAACCTAGCCTATAACACATCACATCAATTTGCGGCCTCACGCACGGTAAACTCCACGGCTGCCACCTTACCTTGGCCGGGACCGTTTGCGTCTTTTGGCTCACGTATATGAATATGTTGCTAGCGTTCAAACGACAAAGAACCCGGGTCGACATGACTAGTTATAAACCCAAGCGGTACATCCGTACAGGGACAGGCATACATAACCCAGCAAGGCAGGTGTCGATCAACAACGTGTGTAGACGAGTCTTAGCAAGCTACAAGGACTCCATTACACCACGTGACATTTCCCCGAGGGGACAGACACAACAGCAAAGAAGGATACACGCCGGTCAATCAATGTGTCTAGAGCAGTAGCAAGCTACCAAGCCTCGATAGAAGCACAAAGAGGCATTTCCCTGTAAAGAGTACTACTAAAGGCACACAACTAGGTGTCAAATCCCACACATATAATACATTTCATAACATACACACAATATGCACGATATGTGTAGATACAACATGGCATCACAACATAACTCTATGACTCAAGCTTTTATTAAGGACTCATAAGAGTCAACATAGTGTGTTGTTACAAAACAGGGGTCCCGTGACCCGACACTCAAGTCATACAAACAACAAGCGGAAGCAAATCATGTCTGGGTACAGACATCTACTAAAAGTGGATGGAAGATCCTGAAAAGCTACTACGACCCTACCAAAGGAGCCAGACCTCTCTCTGGGATTCCCAAGCTATTCCGGTCAACATCGAACACATTGCGTAGAAACCTTTAATCAGACTAAATCTTCTCTGCAAAACATAAATAAAGCAACCGTGAGTACAAAGGTACTTAGCAAGTCTTACATCAGAACTATCTACATATGCATCATGTTTCAATGAAAGGATTGTGGTGTTTGATTGCAGCAAGCCAGCTTTGACTCTTGGCTAACATGTACTACGACTACAAGTTCTTTATTTGAGGTGGGATAGCGCACACGAGTCCACATATTCACCAATTCAATACACCACTATGGATCCACTCTCGTCTCCCTACGAGAAGGCCTTCCATAGCACTCACACTTATCTTGCATGTTTTAGAGTATCCATTTAAATTGTCTATGTACCACGTAATGTTCCCAAGTAGTCCATATCCAAGGACGCGGCTATTCGAACAGATTGATTCACCCTGCAGGGGTATACTTCTTCACACATGCTCTCACCACTTAGAACCATATGCATGTCATGCATCTCGGCAACCTTCAAGCGGAAGCACTAGCGTGGGTGTCGGCCACGACCGTTAACCACACAAGACCCTAGTCCAGGTTTATCGCCTATTTGAGACTGAACCCGCAAGGAAGTCCGGCCGAGGTTTCCTCTACGGCCCCAAACGATGTGTGCAGGGTTCCCAAGCCCAGCATCCGGGTGCCACTTGGTACACCGTGCCACCGTGTGTCTGCCGCAGAGAAGCCTACCCCGTCGGGCAGAGCTAAACACGGCCACCAACACTTTTCCTACAAACACCAGAAACTAATTGCAACTCCTGGACAGGGATCTAGGCAATTAATAAGCCGAGCCGGGTCATATTTCAGGGCCCAATGCATGGTAGTATCTTGTCTTGGATAACATACACAGAACTCAGTTTTTAAGGACGGTCCCAATGAGACAACCCACCATGTACTCCTACATGGCCTCTCATCGCTACCTTTACCAAATCGGATTCACACTTTTACTCTCACACTGTAGAACATGATCACAACCATTCCGATTCATCATCCAGATGGATCAGACCCGGCACGACTCTAAGCATAGCAGGCATTGTAAACAAGCATGGATGAGTAAGCACAACAAGGCTCAAGCAGTTGCTACTCATGCTAAGTGGTTTCAACTATTTAATGTGACAAAATCAGGTCATGCAAAGGAATAGGTTCAACTACCGATAACATGTACAGTTGAATCGTGTTTGTCCTAATGCAGTAAAAGAGAGCAGGAGCGAGAGAGTGGGTTTATATCAATATGCTCAAGGGAGGTTTGCTTGCCTGACACGTCTAAAGATAGCAATGAGTCTTCATCAATGTCAACGATCACATCGTCGGAAACATCGTTTAGCGAGGGGGAACAACACTGACAAACAAGAAGGAACAACAATTACTTCACGGAAATGCAACACGATGATGCATGCTCAAGACATGAAATGAAAGGTGGCAGGGCTAATGTGGCTATCATTTCTTAAGTTGAAGTTGGTTTCTGTAGCGACCCGACTCAAGACGAGTCAAGCCTCTGGTGTTTCCGTACCATCCCAAGATCATGCTGGTACACACACAGTACATAATGTATATATTCAAGAGTTCAATCACACAGCTTTATTAATCCAATCTCATAAAGAGTACTTTATTACAATAAAGGATTACAATAAAGTGGCTGAAGGCCATCTCTTGAGATATCTAACGAAGACTAGCAGAAGCATCAGATAGGTGAGTCCATCCGACTCCAAGGGCATGTCGCTGAGCGTAGATCGTAGCCTCACTCCTGGTTGGAAAAGTACTCTGCAACATGATACGTTGCAACCGTGTAGGTCAGGATATTGAATATGCCGGCAAGTCATCAAAGAGAGGAGTAAAAATAATATTCAACTATCTCTACATGCATATTTGGCTGGTGGGGCTAAGTTTTGCATAAAGCCAGTTTTATCCTACAACAAAAGGGGTTGAAAGCAAAATATTACTACAAAGGTTGGTTGTTAACGAGATGGTTCCGCCAACCGATTCTCGTACCCGAATAGATGTTAACACCCACATCATTATTAAGTTGTGTCGAGAGTTCAGGGGAAATTCAATGCCTTCGGCTCAAGTTGTCCATGATCGTGGACACGGCTAATCGATTAGGTTGGGCACTCTGCAGAGTTTTGCACACGTTCCCCACAAGATTTGATCGTCTCCGGGTTTGTCCTCGCACTTCAGGGTGTTTGAAGACCGGATGATCAAAACATGGTCTCCAACATCCCGGGCATCCACTGGGTTCTCCAGGGAGCCGATCAACCGTCCTTCACCCAGAGTTGCATTGCGTCCGAGGTCTTGAAAATCTTGTCTTAGTCCGGTCTTGATTATTATATCAACCTCGCATCACTCGTGGTATACACTCAACCGATAACCCGTCTACTCAAGCATAGCATTAAGAAATTGTCGTCCCGGGGCCAAGTGTCGGGGTTGTTGTGTTCCTACCACATGATGCTACAACTTATACTAAAGTTTCCAAGTACCTAGGCAGCATGCAAATTGGGCAAAGAAAGGTGATCTACCATGCATCGAAAACATAGGTAAAATAACATGATCAAAATGACTTGCCTTGATGATAGTTGTCTTGCTCGAGCGCTTCTAAGTAACACGCTTCGCACTCCGGATGATCTACCTATACAAACACAAAGCACACCATAAGCACTTCAATCAAGCCACAAGTAAAAATAACATCACAAGTAAGGGTTTGCGAAAGCCTAAGTAAAAGAGTTCATCACGCGCCGGTATGGCAGAAACTTGTTTCTGTTGAAACCACCGGTAAAAATACTTTAAAATTTCTTGAAACTTCTACCACAGTAAGATTTTATCACTAGGAAGCAGTAGCAAAAAGAATCAACTAAAAATCATTTTTTAAACTCCTGGAATTGGCAAAACAAGGTTTAAACTAAATCTGCTCTAACTTATATTTGAAAATATCAACCATATACAAATTATATGTTTTTAAAAACTACAGGAAATTTGTGAGCTACTGGAAAAAGAATCAATGTTATTGGACTTCGGGATAAAAAGTTGTGGCCAAAACAAAACAGAAAGTTTATGTTTTTGTAATTTTTGACAGAAAAACTGAAAACAACTAGCTAGCTATTGGGGTACACGTGGCAAGTTGCTATTGGCTGTGGAGGGTGTTTGGTGGAACGCTTTGGGGAAACGGCCGAAGCTAAGGAAAATCGCTGGCTAAATCATAAGTGAACTAAAAAACCACTGGTTTTCTAAACTAAACCGAAAGGTTATTTCTAGATCTAATCTAAGCCATCTAAATATGATCTAAGGGCTACTAAGGGATTAAGAAAAAGAAACGGAAGAAAAGACAGAGAAAGGGGAGGCTACCGTGTAGGGGGCTGGTACTCCGGCGAGGGCGTCGCCGGCGAGGGGGGGGGGAAGGGGCTCCGGGGCGGTGGGGATGGGGCGGCGGCGATGGGGTTCCTCCTCCTCAGGGGAGGCGGCGGCGGGGGTGAGAGGGGCTCGGGGCTGCTCCTGGGCGGGGTAGACGGGTGCAGCACTGCTGCTCCGGCGAGGTTGCTCAGGCGGCGAGGGGACGGCGGCTCGGCGAGGTAGGGTTGGGAACGGGGTCGGCTCGGGTGGGGGAGTATTTATAGGCCATGGGGAGGGATAGCTAAGGAAGGGAGAGGGAGGATACGGGGAAGGGTATCCTGAGTTGGGGAGGGGCTCGGTCTCGGATTCGGTCTGGCACAGAAAAGGAAGGAGAGGGAGGTAAGAGAAAGAAGAAGGCCGACGTGGTGCCAGGCTCGGGCAGGTGGGGGCCACGGCCAGTGAGAGAAGGGGCGGGGAGAGGGGGTCGGTTGGCCGGTTTTAAGGGATCTCGAATCCCAGGGAAAGGGGAATTCGGCCGATCGACTATCCTTCGCTCGGGGCGGTTCTGAAGGGAAAAATATATACTTCCTAATCTCTAACTTTTCCGAGACAGAAAATAAAAACGAAAAAATGGAGAGTAAATCAAAATATTAATATATGGTATTATATACCAAAACATTCAGAAAAAGAATCTCTACCCGAATAACATTTCTCCAAAGCAAAAATAAAAACTTTAAAAAAATGTTTTTTCAGAAATTCCCAAATTTGCTTTATTTCTTTTTGCAATTATTTTTGCAAAAGAACTTTGGGTTTGCTTGGCTCAAATATTTCAGAAATTTGCCCGCACTTTGGAGGGTCATTTTCCTCCGCTCTCTCTCTTGCGTGCAAGAGAGTTTTTCTCCGGGCATTTCTCGTGCGAGGAAAATGGAAATGCAAAACAAAAAGACGAAGAAAATTCACGAGCTATATTTATTTCAAACAATATGCATAGATGCTTAGCTACAATGTAAAACATTCCCAATTAGGAAAATTGGGATGTTACAAACCTACCCACCTTAAGATGAATCTCGCCCTCGAGATTCGGTTTGGCTAGAAAACAGATGTGGGTGGTCTCGACGAAGATCCTCTTCTCGTTCCCAGGTGGCTTCTTCCTCGGTGTGGTGGCTCCACAACACCTTGCAGAGCTTGATGATCTTGCTGAGGGTAACTCTGTTGGCAGTCTCGAGAATCCGGACGGGTTTCTCCTCATACGTCAAATCACTGTCAAGCTGTATGGCCTCTAGGGGCACTGTATCTCTCAACGGAATATCGGCCATCTCATCGTGGCATTTCTTCAACTGGGAAACATGGAAGACATCATGAACTCCGGACAATCCTTCCTGTAGTTCCAGTTTGTATGCAACTTTGCCTCCACGTTCAAGAATTTTGTAGGGGGCAATGAAACGTGGTGCTAATTTTCCTTTCACACCGAATCTCTTGATTCCTCGAAGTGGAGACACCCGAAGATATGCTTGGTCTCCCACTTCGTACGTTACTTCCTTGCGTTTGGTGTCCGCATAACTCTTCTGCCTGGACTGAGCTATCTTGAGTCGGTCACGAATTAGCTTGACCTTCTCTTCAGAATCTCGGATAAGGTCGGGACCAAATAGTTGCCGGTCTCCAACTCCATCCCACATCAATGGTGTTCTGCACCTCCTTCCGTATAGAGCTTCGAAAGGGGCCATGTTCAGACTGGTCTGGTAGCTGTTGTTGTATGAGAACTCGGCATACGGTAAATTGTCATCCCAACTAGACCCATAGTCTAGTGCGCAAGCTCTCAACATGTCCTCCCGAATCTGATTAACTCTCTCGGTCTGTCCATCTGTCTGCGGGTGAAAAGTTGTACTGAACTCCAATCTTATTCCCAAGGTTTCATGGAGTTGGTGCCAAAATTTTGATGTGAACTGAGTCCCTCTATCTGACACAATGCTCTTCGGTACTCCGTGCAGACATACGATCCTCGTCAGATATATCTTGGACAGCTTGGCACTCGTGTAAGTAGTCTTCACCGGGATGAAGTGAGCTACCTTGGTCAAACGATCGACCACAACCCAAATAGAATCATAGCCAGAACGGGTCCTGGGTAATCCTGTGATGAAGTCCATACCAAGATTTTCCCATTTCCACTCGGGTATAGGCAGAGGTTGGAGCAAACCTGCTGGCTTCTGATGCTCGGCTTTTACTCGCTGACAAACATCGCATATCGCTACGAACTCGGCAATGTCTTTCTTCAATCCTGTCCACCAGAAACTTTCTTTCAGATCCAGATACATCTTGGTGTTGCCGGGGTGTATCGAGTACGGGGAATCATGGGCCTCCTGAAGTATCAACTTCCTGAGTTCGGGATCATTGGGCACAAAGATGTGATCCTCAAACCATAAAGTTCCGTGTTCATCCTCACGAAAACCTTTAGCCTTCCCGTCTTCCATTTTCTGCTTAATCTCAGCTATCTCCTTGTCTGATTTCTATGCTTCGCGGATCTTTTCTGTCAAAGTGGACTGAATTTCCAGAGTGGCAACAAATCCTCTTGGAATTATCTCCAATTTGAGCTCTCGGAGGTCATCGACTAACTCCTGGGGTAATCCTCCCGCTGTGAGCGTGTTCACATAAGTCTTGCGGCTCAACGCATCGGCTACAACATTTGCCTTGCCTAGGTGATAATGTAATCTCATGTCATAGTCCTTGATCAACTCTAGCCATCGCCTCTGTCTGAGGTTCAACTCCTTCTGCGTGAAGATATATTTCAGGCTCTTGTGATCAGTGTAAACATCACAACTATTTCCGATCAGGAAATGTCTCCAGGTCTTGAGAGCGTGCACTACGGTTGCTAGTTCCACGTCATGTGTGGCATAATTCAACTCATGAGGTCTGACCTATTTGGATGCATAGGCTACAACTTTGCCTTCTTGCATGACCACTCCTCCAAGTCCTTGACGAGAAGCATCACAGTAAACCTGGAAATCCTTCCGAATGTTCGGCAATATCAGCACTGGGGCTGTAACAAGACGTTTCTTCAGCTCTTGAAAACTGGTTTCACATTCCTCAGTCCAAATATACTTGGATTCCTTCTTCAATAACTCTGTCATGGGCTTGGCAATCTTTGAGAAATTCTCAATGAACCTCCGGTAATATCCGGCAAGTCCGAGGAAACTGCGGATCTCCTTGACTGAAGTGGGTGCTACCCATTCGGTGACTGCTGCTACCTTGGCAGGGTCCACTGCTATTCCTTCTCCTGAGATGACGTGTCCGAGGAATCCGACTTCCTTCAACCAAAACTCACATTTGCTGAACTTTGCATATAGCTTATGCTCTCTAAGCTTCTCCAGAACTAGACGCAGATGTTCCTTGTGTTCGTCTTCGTTCTTGGAGAATATCAGTATGTCATCGATGAACACCACGACAAACTTGTCCAAGTATTCCATAAATACCTTGTTCATCAGATTCATAAAATATGCCGGAGCATTAGTCAGTCCAAATGACATGACCGTGTACTCATACAAGCCGTACCGAGTGGTGAAGGCTGTCTTGGGTATATCCTGTTCACGAATCTTCAACTGATGATACCCGGATCGAAGATCGATCTTTGAGAATACGCGAGCTCCAACTAACTGATCAAACAGATCATTGATCATCAGCAAGGGGTACTTGTTCTTGATGGTCACATCGTTCAATGCACGATAATCGACAACCATTCTCAAGGACTTGTCCTTCTTTTCAACCAAGAGCACTGGGGCTCCCCAAGGTGAAGAACTTGGGCGAATATACCCTTTGTCCAATAACTCCTTAATTTGCTTCTTGATTTCTATCAAGTCATCTGCGGGCATCCGATAAGGTCTCTTGGATATCGGGGCTGTTCCGGGTAATAGCTCAATCAAGAACTCAATCTCTCTATCGGGTGGCATGCCCGGCAATTCCTCCGGAAATACATCTAGGTACTCCTGTACAATCGGTACTTCCTCCTGGACTACTCCCGTGAGAGAGTTTACTCGCTTACTCCGTGTCGGGCGCTGAGACACGTACTTAATCCGCTTCTGCTCGGGGGTGGTGAGCAAAATAGACTTAAGGGCACAATCAATATTCCCTTCATACTTGGCCAACCAATCCATGCCTAGGATTACATCCAATCCCTGGGACTCTAATACGATGAGGTCGGTGGGAAAATTATGGTTCCCGATGTTGAGACTCAAAGCATGGCATCCTATCCCGGCTGTCATCATGCCTCCTGGGGAACTGATCTTAATAGGCTGGCTGAGGGTTCTAGTTGGCAAACTATACTTTTCCACAACTACCCTTGATATGAATGAATGTGTTGCACCAGAATCAAAAAGTACCAATACTGGATGTGAATTTAGCAAAAACTTACGAACCACAGTATCAGGGTGATCATAGACCTCTTCAACATCAATGTGGTTCACCTGAGCTCGAGGAAAAGGATTGGCTTTCTTTGCTGCAGAGTTGCTGTTGCCGTTTCCATTTCCCTGCTTGTTCTGGGGACATTCAGTGGCATAGTGTCCCGTCTTCTGACACTTGAAGCAAGTGATGTGAGTCCGATCCTTCTGAGCTGGAGCTGAATGCTGCTGAGTGCCAGTACCGCCATTCTTGAAGTTGTTGTTGTTGCGGTGGTTCCCATTTCCTCCATGGTTGTGGCCTCCATGGTTGTGCACTGGGTGGTTATGCTGAACGTGTCCTCCAAACTTACCGGATCCAGTCCCGGTATTCCCTGAATAGGGGGTGTAGCGAGGCTTCTGCTGAGTGCCGGAGTTGAACTTTCCAACCCCATACTTTCGCTTGCGGTTCTCCATCTGCTGATGTTTCCCTTCCAAGATGAGGGCCTTATCAACCAGCTCCTGGTAGTTGTTGAAGGTGGCTACCGTCAACTGAATGCTCAGCTCATCATTCAGTCCTTCCAAGAACTTTTCCTGCTTGGCCGCATCATCGGCCACATCTCCAGGTGCATAACGGGCGAGCATGCTGAATTCATCAACGTACTGGGCCACAGAGCGATTCCCTGGCGTAAGTTGCAAAACTCACGCTTCTTCAGACTCATTGCACCAGCTGAGACATGCGTGGTGCGGAAGGATTGCTTGAATTGCTCCCAAGTGACTCCAGCAATGGGATAAGTGGTGGTGTAGTTCTCCCACCAAGCAGCTGCAGGGCCTTCAAGTTGATGCGCGGCAAAACGCACCTTCTCAGCTTTAGAACAACCAGCAGTGATAAGTTCACGCTCCATCTTGCAGAGCCAATCATCTGCCACAATAGGCTCAATGCTGCTGGAGAAAGTTGGAGGGTTCAACTTCAGGAAACGGGTGAGATTGTCGGCCTGGGGTAGGTGACGGTTGTTGTTATTGTTCTGGTTCTGGATGATCAGCTGCATCAGGGTGTTTTGTTGCTGGATCAACTGGGTGAGTTCCGGCGGAAAGTTGGACTCAGGGGCGCGTCTCGGAGGCATCTGATGTTTGAGGAGGGGTGATATTAGCATAGAACAATGGTCTAAGAGTAATTACACTACCCATATGAATGCAACACACAAGTATCACACCACACATTTTATTCAATATCATCACAAAGGTTCACATGGGGATACAAAATTCGATAATCCTAAACATCGGCCTAAAACGTATAACGATAAAGTAAATTTGGTGGTCTAGTCTAAGTGTCCTCCTCAGAAAAGCATGGTGACGGGTCCTTCGGTGGAGCTTTCTTCATAGTCCTCGTTGTTGCTGATCAAGGGGGCTACGTCTCCTTCGGGATGAAGGTTCTCGCCCATGTCTAGTTCCTCCTCCAGGTATGCAACTTGAGTCTTCAGCTTCTCGATTCACTCCAGAAAGTCCTTCGCCTCCAGTTCGTGCTCATAGTGGGCTTCCCGGGCTGCTTCATCTAGTTCAAGCTCGCGGAGTGACAGTTGCTTGATCTTCCTGGCGTCCTTGATCACATGATGCTCCAGAGTCCCGCTGTACTTCTCCAAGGTCTGTGCATAAGACAAGAGAGCGTCCTTGGTCTTGCTTGAGATGATTTCTCCGTCTTTGTTTCTCTGGGATACGGTGAATAGGTCTGGAGAAATAGGGCAGCCTTTGTATTCTTCCTTGATACGTCCGAGTGCACAATGGATCGCCATGTCCCTTCCGAGAATCCAGCTGGGTGCGATGAACTTGAAATCCATCGGCTCAGTGCGCGGCTGGAATGTCCTTCCGGGAAGGTGCACCTCGATCCTGTAGCGTGAATCCTCCGGGTAAGACGAAGTTGGCTTCCCTGTGATAGTCGGCAGAGAAATCCTCAAATCCTTGGTGATCTGCACCAGCTCCTTTCCGAACGACATAGTGGTGTCGGGCTGGCAAAACTCCGTGAACTTAACAGGGATGAAGGTGGCCATCTAAACATTGGAAAATCGGAGAGAAGTCAGAAATGATCAGAAGAGGAAATAGAAGATTTATAGACATAAGAGAAAATAGTTTTCTTCTTAAGGCTTTTCCATTCCTAGAGGTTACGTCCTAAGGTCAGCGTGTGCTCTGAATACCATTTCTGTACCGACCCGACTCAAGACGAGTCAAGCCTCTGGTGTTTCTGTACCATCCCAAGATCATGCTGGTACACACACAGTACATAATGTATATATTCAAGAGTTCAATCACACAGCTTTATTAATCGAATCTCATAAAGAGTACTTTATTACAATAAAGGATTACAATAAAGTGGCTGAAGGCCATCTCTTGAGATATCTAACGAAGACTAGCGGAAGCATCAGATAGGTGAGTCCATCCGACTCCAAGGGCATGTCGCTGAGCGTAGATCATAGCCTCACTCCTGGTCGGAAAAGTACTCTGCAACATGATACGTTGCAGTCGTGTAGGTCAGCATATTGAATATGCCGGCAAGTCATCAAAGAGAGGAGTAAAAATAATATTCAACTATCTCTACATGCATATTTGGCTGGTGGGGCTAAGTTTTGCATAAAGCTAGTTTTATCCTACAACAAAAGGGGTTGAAAGCAAAATATTACTACAAAGGTTGGTTGTTAACGAGATGGTTCCGCCAACCGATTCTCGTACCCGAATAGATGTTAACACCCACATCATTATTAAGTTGTGTCGAGAGTTCAGGGGAAATTCAATGCCTTCGGCTCAAGTTGTCCATGACCGTGGACTCGGCAAATCGATTAGGTTGGGCACTCTGCAGAGTTTTGCACACGTTCCCCACAAGATTTGATCGCCTCCGGGTTTTTCCTCGCACTTCAGGGTGTTTGAAGACCGGATGATCAAAACATGGTCTTTCAACGGGTCCCTCTGAATCCCTGTCGGTGCCCATCCATTCCTACCATTCGTCTACATCTGCTAGCACCGCCTGTCCAGAGTCGCCGCGTTGTCCAACCAAGCTAGAGCCCATAATGACTTGTGGCTGTGCAGGTAAGCCTTGAGTCTTGAAGTCTCCGTCCATCTCTTCGAGCCTGGGTGAAGCTTTCCGCAGGATGACATGGCCTCTCCAGCATCCCGGGCATCCACTGGGTTCTCCAGGGAGCCGATCAACCGTCCTTCACCCAGAGTTGCATTGCGTCCGAGGTCTTGAAAATCTTGTCTTAGTCCGGTCTTGATTATTATATCAACCTCGCATCACTCGTGGTATACACTCAACCGATAACCCGTCTACTCAAGCATAGCATTAAGAAATTGTCGTCCCGGGGCCAAGTGTCGGGGTTGTTGTGTTCCTACCACATGATGCTACAACTTATACTAAAGTTTCCAAGTACCTAGGCAGCATGCAAATTGGGCAAAGAAAGGTGATCTACCATGCATCGAAAACATAGGTAAAATAACATGATCAAAATGACTTGCCTTGATGATAGTTGTCTTGCTCGAGCGCTTCTAAGTAACACGCTTCGCACTCTGGATGATCTACCGATACAAACACAAAGCACACCATAAGCACTTCAATCAAGCCACAAGTAAAAATAACATCACAAGTAAGGGTTTGCAAAAGCCTAAGTAAAAGAGTTCATCACGCGCCGGTATGGCAGAAACTTGTTTCTGTTGAAAACACTGGTAACAATACTTTAAAAAAATTTGAAACTTCTACCACAGTAACATTTTATCACTAGGAAGCAGTAGCAAAAAGAATCAACTAAAAATCATTTTTCAAACTCCTGGAATTGGCAAAACAAGGTTTAAACTAAATCTGCTCTAACTTATATTTGAAAATTTCAAACATAGAAAAATTATATGTTTTTAAAAACTACAGGAAATTTGTGAGCTACTGGAAAAAGAATCAATGTCATTGGACTTCGGGATACAAAGTTGCGGCCAAAACAAAACAGAAAGTTTCTATTTTTGTAATTTTTGACAGAAAAACTGAAAACAATTAGCTAGCTATTGGGGTACACGTGGCAAGTTGCTATTGGCTGCGGAGGGTGTTTGCTGAAACGCTTTGGGCAAACGGCCGAAGCTAAGGAAAATCGCTGGCTAAATCATAAGTGAACTAAAAAACCACTGGTTTTCTAAACTAAACCGAAAGGTTATTTCTAGATCTAATCTAAGCCATCTAAATATGATCAAAGGGCTACTAAGGGAATAAGAAAAAGAAACAGAAGAAAAGACAGAGAAAGGGGAGGCTACCGTGCAGGGGGATGGTACTCCGGCGAGGGCGTCGCCGGCGAGGGGGGAAGGGGCTCCGGGGCGGTGGGGATGGGGCGGCGGCGGTGGGGTTCCTCCTCCTCGGGGGAGGCGGCGGCGGGGGTGAGAGGGGCTCGGGGCTGCTCCTGGGCGGGGTAGATGGGTGCAGCACTGCTGCTCCGGCGAGGTTGCTCGGGCGGCGAGGGGACGGCGGCGAGGCGAGGTAGGGTTGGGAACGGGGTCGGCTCGGGTGGGGGAGTATTTATAGGCCATGGGGAGGGATAGCTAAGGAAGGGAGAGGGGGGATACGGGGAAGGGAATCCCGAGCTGGGGAGGGGCTCGGTCTCGGGTTCGGTCTGGCACAGAAAAGGAAGGAGAGGGAGGTAAGAGAAAGAAGAAGGCCGACGTGGTGCCAGGCTCGGGCAGGTGGGGGCCACGGCCAGTGAGAGAAGGGGCGGGGAGAGGGGGTCGGTTGGCCGGTTTTAAGGGATCTGGGATCCCAGGGAAAGGGGGATTCGGCCCATGGACTATCCTACGCTCGGGGCGGTTCTGAAGGAAAAAATATATACTTCCTAATCTCTAACTTTTCCGAGACAGAAAATAAAAACGAAAAAAAAGGAGAGTAAATCAAAATATTAATATATGGTATTATATACCAAAAATTCAGAAAAAGAATCTCTACCCGAATAACATTTCTCCAAAGCAAAAATAATAACTTAAAAAAATGTTTTTTCAGAAATTCCCAAATTTGCTTTATTTCTTTTTGCAATTATTTTTGCAAAAGAACTTTGCGTTTTCTTGGCTCAAATATTTCAGAAATTTGCCCGCACTTTGGAGGGTCATTTTCCTCCGCTCTCTCTCTTGCGTGCAAGAGAGTTTTTCTCCGGGCATTTCTCGTGCGAGGAAAATGGAAATGCAAAACAAAAAGACGAAGAAAATTCACGAGCTATATTTATTTCAAACAATATGGATAGATGCTTAGCTACAATGTAAAACATTCCCAATTAGGAAAATTGGGATGTTACATTTGAATTAGGATTCAAACATCACTTCAAGCCGGTTATTTTTCCAAGTACCCTTATAATTGATTCGACCTGATGCTCATAACAAATTGTTCCAACATGCAAGGAGTTAGTATTTTGAGGTACTGATTTGCATTGACCAATGTTTGGTCATAACAATTGAAGTGGAATTCAAGTAAGTATCAATTTCCATCTCCAAACTAAATATGAAATTTATCCTATACACCATTTTGCCTATTTGGTGGTGTTAACTTTTTCAAACATGCATGAAAATGCAATAATCAGATTCTTTGGATTTTTCTGATCCTTTTTCATATATAAATTATTTCCATCCGAGTTATATTTTAATTTCTATGATTTTTACAAGTTTTGCTATTATTCTGGAATTAATTAAACTTAGAAAAAGCTATTACCCAGTCAGGCTGATGTCATCCCTGCGTCAACAGGTCAACCAGCCGGTCCAAGTCAAACCCTGACCAGTGGGGCCCATTGGCCAGTGACCCAGGGGCTAACCCCGCGCTGACCAGCCCCTAATTGGGGTTTGACCAGGCGTGGGGCCCTCTGGCAGTGGCTCTAAGGCCTGATTAGTGGCGGGTTAAGGTGGCCACGTCGGCCCCCACCGGAGGGTGGTCGCCGGCGACCATTGCCGCGGCGGAGGGCTCGCCGGAGACGACCTAAACGACGCTACAGAGGTCCAAATCGAGCGCGGTTTGCAGCTACGGGACGCTGGCGAAGCGGCCGTTCTTCCAAGGTTAAGCAGCGAAGCTAGGGTGGCCGGAGGAGGTGCCGGCGACGAGTTCGTGCGGCGGCCGGATCTCGAGTTCTTCAGAACTGGTGCTAGAGGGGACGGACGACTGCGAGAAGAGGAAAATGGAACCGGTGGCTCACGGGGGGCTCGACTGGCGGCTCGGAACGCTCGAGGAGGCCCTGCTGACAACGAATCGACGACGGCATCCGGTGGCCAGAGATGAGGAAGATGGCGGCAGTGGCGGCGCTCCGAGGCTCCCGGGCCCGATTCCAGTGGCGATGAGGAGCAGGGCGACGCGGCGGTCCTTATGGGATTTTCGGAGAGGCGAGGGGAGGCCGGAGGCTGCGACAACAACGAGCGACAGCTCGAGCAGAGCTCAGCCATGGCGAGGAGAAGCAAGGACGAGTGCAGACGGGGCAGGTGGTGGCTGGTTCTATGGGGACGGCTCTCCCGAGCCTATCCCAGCCACCAGGTCGGCGGGGAGGCCATGCAGGCAGGTGGCGTGGAGCCCCTGGCCATGCGTCGTGGCGAGCTTCTCCTCTGCCTTCTGGCAGGAGGAAGAAGACGCCTGTGCCCCTGGTGGGCTAGGCCAGGCGACAGGTAAGGTTTTCTATTTTCTTCTCTTTATTCTTTTTTGTTTTCTATTTGCTAACATTTGTGTTGATTTGAAAATAAATCCAAATCATTTTGCAAAATCCTTATAATATTTTTATGTGGCATAAATATAAATGTCCAATACCACATAATAGTTTCAGTACTTATAAAGCTATATTTTATATATAGAAAATATAATTCCATTTAAAATAGTTGTTTGATTAATTCAAAAATCCAATATAAAAAGTTTCTCTGATCCAAAATATTGGTTGACATTTTTATTTCAGTCCAATATTTTATTGGAAAATCAGGGACATTTTCTTGAATCAATTTGAAGCAATATTTATGTTGCTTGTTTGACAAAAATTTAAATGATGAGGCTTGATCACTCCTCATTTTATTTCCAAAATAAAAAAAATAGGAATGCATGCATGAGATGCAATGACAAACAATTCTAGGTCTGGGGCTGTGACACACGCTCGATGCCACTGCGCTACCGTGGGGCTTCTTCCCTAAGAAGGAAGCAAAACATAAATTAAAAAGAAAACATGGGGCTTCTTCCTGCTGGATCAGAGAGACGCCGACGACGACGACGCTTGCCAGAGCACACGCACCTGCACGCGCACACACGACGCACATCTACGAGCTACGCGCTACAGCCCCTCGCGGCAATACACAACAGGCTCTCAACCTAAGCATATATGGATGCATGCAAGCAGGATTGCGACAATTGCACAACCTGCCGGTGCAACTCCGGCAGGGCGACGCCCTGATACGTCTCAAACGTATCTATAATTTTTGATGGTTTCACGTTGTTATCTTGCCTTCTTTGTATGTTTTATGTATCTTTTTATATCTTTTTGGGACTAATTTATTAATTCAGTGCCAAGTGTCAGTTCCTGTTTTTTCCGTGTTTTGACTCTTTTCAGATCTGATTTTGGAACGGAGACCAAACGGAAGAAAAACCCCGAAATGATTTTTTCCCGAACGAAAGAAGACCAGGAAGCCTTTGGGCCAAGCCAGGTGGGCCCCAGGGAGCCCACAAGCTCCCACCACGCCACCAGGGGGGAGGCGGCGGTGGGCAAGCTTGTGGCTTCCCTGGCCGCCCCCTGTCCTAGGTCTTGCGCCTTTATATTCCCAAATATTACGCAAAAAATCAGGGGAGCCTCGAAAATACTTTTCCGCCACCGCAAGCTTCCGTTTCCACGAGATCTCATCTGGAGACCCTTCCCGGTGCCCTGCCGGAGGGGACTTTGGAGGTGGAGGGCTTCTTCATCATCATCATCGCCCCTCCAATGACTCGTGAGTAGTTCACTTCAGACCTACGGGTCTGTAGTTAGTAGCTAGATGGCTTCTTCTCTCTCTTGGATCTTCAATACAAAGTTCTCCATGATCTTCATGGAGATCTATCCGATGTAATCTTCTTTGGCGGTGTTTCTCTTGAGATCCGATGAATTGTGGACTTGTGATCAGATTATCTATGATATATATTTGAGTCTTTGCTAATTTCTTATATGCATGATTTGATATCCTTGTAAGTCTCTCTAAGTCTTGGGTTTTGTTTGGCCAACTAGATCTATGATTCTTGCAATGGGAGAAGTGCTTGGTTTTGGGTTCTGCCATGTGGTGACCTTTTCCAGTGAAAGTAGGGGCAGCAAGGCACACATCAAGCAGTTGCCATCCAGGGTAAAAAGATGGGGTTTTTATCATTGGTTTGAGATTATCCCTCTACATCATGTCATCTTGCTTAAGGCGTTACTCTGTTCTTATGGACTTAATACACTAGATGCATGCTGGATAGCGGTCGACGTGTGGAGTAATAGTAGTAGAAGCAAAAAGTATCGGTCTACTTGTTTCAGACGTGATGCCTATAGAAATAATCATTGCATAGATATCGTCACGACTCTGCACAGTTCTATCAATTGCTCGACAGTAATTTGTTCACCCACCATCTACTTGCTTTCATGAGAGAAGCCACTAGTAAACACTACGGCCCCCGGGTCTATTCACATCCACCGTTTACAACTCCGCTTTTATTTTTCTTTATTACTTTGTTGCTTTCAATTCTCACTTGGCAAACAATCTATAAGGGATTAACAGCCCCTTCATAGCGTTGGGTGCAAACTTTTGTGTTTGTGCAGGATCTTGAGATACGCTTCCGCCGGATTGATACCTTGGTCCTCAAACTCAGGGAAATACTTACCGTCGCTGTGCTACATGACCCTTTCCGCTTCGAGGGAACACCAACGCAAGGCCACGGGGGGAATCCTTTGCATACTTGCCTAGGAAGTCCCTTAAGGCATAGCCATAGCTGAAGGATTCCTGGTGCCGTCAACACGACTATTTCTCGCGTCGTTGCAAGGGATACACAGCAGAACAATCAGAAGTATTTCTGGCACCGTTGCCGGGGAGGAGGATCGTCAAGAATATTCTCCCGACAACGTGCCTATTTCCGGTGCCATTGTCGGGGAGGAGAAATCAAGATCTATCCAAGTAGGTCTCACAAACTTTTCTCTTGCATTTACTTTTGTTGCCAGTTGCCTCTCGTTTTCCTCTCCCCCACTTTACATTTGTCGTTTTCATTCGCCTTTCTCCTTCGCCGTTTTCTCTTGCCCTTGCCGTTTTCCTTTGCCGGTCTCTTGCTTGCTTGTGTGCTTGTTTGTTTGTTGAAGACGTCATGTCTGAAAACACCAAACTTTGCGACTTCTCGAGCACTAATAATAGTGATTTTATTAGTACTCCGATTGCTCCCGCCACTAGTGCGGAATCGTATGAATCAACGCAGCTTTGCTGAATCTTGTTATGAAAGAGCAATTCTATGGCCGTCCTAGTGAAGATGCCGCATCCCATCTCAATACCTTCTGTCGGGACCCCAATCCTAAGCCATAGGAATCCAGCGTGTAACACATCGCATCCCTTTGCGGTCTCACGCACGGTTAACTCCACGGCTGCAGCCTTACCTTAGCCGGGACCGTTTGCGCCTTTTGACTCACGTATGCATTTGTGTCGCTAGCAGTCCAATGTCAAAGAACCCGGATCGACAAGTCTAGTCATAAACCAAAGTGGCAGTACCGCACAAGGACAGGCATACATGACCCAACAAAGCAGGTGTCGGTCACCAGCGAGTGTAGACGAGTCGTAGCAAGCTACAAGGACTCCATTACATCACATGACATTTCCCCAAGAGGGACAGACACAGCAGCTAAGAAGGACACATGCCAGTCAACCAATGTGTCCGGAGCAGTAGCGAGCTACCATGGCTCGTTGGATCACAAAGGGGCAATTCCCTGTAAGGAGTGCTACTAAAGTTCACGGCTAGGTAATCGAACCCCATACATATAAAGTACGACATACGTTCGCATGGCATACCGATATGTATAGATACATCGATGGCATCACAACATAACCATAAACATGCAAGCTTTATTTAAGAGGCTCAGAAGAGCCACACACATAATATTACACAGTAAGGGTCTCACGACCCATAATAGCAGTGGTTCAGTTACAAGCCAGCGGAAGTGTTTAAAACTGTCTGAGTACAGACACGTGAAACTAGAAGGCACATAGCCTGACTATACTACAAACCCAACCTAGGGCCAGATCGTAGCTGGGACACCAGCTACTCGTCGTCGTTGATGTCTATGAATGTAGCGACCCGACTCATGACGAGTCAAGCCTTTGTGTTTCTGTGCCATCCCTAGATCAGTATGCTGGCACACACAGTACATCAATGTATATATCAAAGTGCAATCACATGTAAATAGCGTAAAACTGATATATACCTTAAATATCTCAGCGGAAGCAGTCAAGGGAGTGGAGTCCCAATAAACACCAACGGCAAGTTGAGTGTAGACCGTAACCCTGAATCGTACTCTTACTCGTCGAAGAAAAATATCTGCAACATAAGACGTTGCAGCCGTGTAGGTCAGCATATTGAATATGCCGGCAAGTCACATAAGAGAGGGGTGAAAAGTAATCATCTATACTATATGCATATATGGTAGGTGGGGCTATAAGTTTTTAGCGAAAAGCAAGTTTTCTCCTACATCAAGAGAGGGCTAAAAGCAAAATGTTACTACATTGTTTCTTGTTAACGAGATGGTTCTTCCAACCAATTCTCATACCCGAGTTGTCAATAATTACCCGCATCAAATATATTTAATGGTGTTGAGAAATCCAGAAAACTTCAGTTCCTTTGGCTCAAGTTATCCATGACCGTGGACACGGCTAATCGATTAGGTTTGAGTACTCTGCAGAGTTTTGCACACGTTCCCCACAAGATTTGATCGCCTCCGTATATGTCCTCGCACTTCAGGGTGTTTGAAGACCGGATGATCAAAACATGGTCTTTCAACGGGTCCCTTTGAATCCCTGTCGGTGCCCATCCAATACTACAGTTCTTCTACATCTGCTAGCACCGCCTGTCCAGAGTCGCCGCGTTGTCCAACCAAGCCAGAGCCCATAATGACTTGTGGCTGTGCAGGTAAGCCTTGGGTCTTGAAAATATCCGTCCGTCTCTTTGAGCCTGGGTGAAGCTTTCCGCGGGATGTCATGGCCTCTCCAGCATACCGGGTCATCCACTGGATTCTCCAGGGAGCCGATCAACCGTCCTTCACCCAGAGTTGCATTGCGTCCGAGGTCTTGAAAATCTTGTCTTCACCGGTCTTGATTATTTAATCAACCTCGCATCACTCGTGTTATGCACTCAACCGAATTCCCGTCTACTCAAGCATAGCAATGTGAAATTTGTCGTCCCGGGGCCAAGTATCGGGGTTGTTGTGTGCCTACCACATGATACTACAATCTATACTAAAATTTCCAAGTACCTAAGCAGCATGCAATTGGGCATAGGATGGTAGAACTACGATGCATAAAACATAGGTGATAGTATGATCAAAGTGACTTGCCTGGTGATGTTGGCGAAGAAGAATTTCTCGAGAAATAACTTGATAGACTACTCGTCACTCTCCGATGAAATCTATATAACAAACATATCATTCACATAAGCACTCATACTAGCAATCATTCTAGCAATCAAAACAAAAGAGAGAGCGAATAGGAATCCGAAAGAAACTTCAAATAAGACTAGGGAGTCTTCTACTACGTCAAACACTAAATAGTTTTTGTCTAACAGAAAATAATAACATGGAACTAAGATATAAATTTAACTAAGATAAAAGAAAGTATTTTTCACAAAACTATTTGAAAGTATTTCCAAACGGGATTTGAAACAGTGGAGAAACCAATTGCAAGTTACTAAGGAACTAGAATTGATTTCATGATAATAAATAAATAAAAATCAAAACTTGTTGCAAACCTACTTTTTAACTAACAGAAACAAAACATAATATTTCTGAAATATAAAAGAAAATAATTTAAAAGTAACTAAAGAAAGTAAATTAGTCACAATCCTAAAAGAGGTGAACCAGAACTTGTTTCACAATAAACCATGAGCTAAAATACTCAAACAAATCTTCAATTTTTACCACTGATAACTAAGATCACTAGTGATCAGTAGCAAAAAGAACCAAATTAAAAGCTATTTCTAAACTCCGGGAATAAGCAAAACAAGGTTTAAACTAAATCTGATCTAATTCAAATCTGAAAATTTCAAACATAGACAAATTATATGTTTTTAAAAACTACATAAAAATTGTGATCTACTTGAAAAATAATCAACTCCGTTGGACTTATGGATCAAAAGTTATGGGCTAAACAAAATTGGAACTTTTCTGTTTTTGGAACTAAACAGAAAAATACAACAATAGCTAACGGACTACGTGGCAGTCCCTGATTGGCTGCGGGGCTGTGTGCTGCGGGTGTTATGAGCAAACGGCCGAAGTTTAACGAGAATTCTCTGGCTAATAAGTTAAGTGAATAAAAACCGGCGGTCTTTCTTTAAAAAACCGAAAGGGTAAGTACCTTCTAATCTACACCGTGGGATCTAGATCTGACGGTAATACAAAAAACAAAACAAGTAAAAGAAAAAAAAAAGAAAGGAAGGAGGAGAGGGAACCTTACCATGGCTGGGAGGGGCTGGAGCCTTCTCCGGCGAGGTGGGCAACTCCGGCGGGGAGGGGTGGCGAAGGAGGGGGGCCGGTGAAGGAGGGGTGGGGTGGGGCGGCGAGGCTCCAGGGGGGAGGCGAGGGGGGGGGTGGAGAGGGGTGCAGGGGGGCGACGGGGGGAGCTCCTGGCGATGGGGAGGAGCAGCAGCTCCGGTGATGGTGGGGAAGGACGAGGGGGTGGGGTGGAGCGGTGGTGGGGAGGTGGCGGCGGGGTGGGGTGGGCTCGGCAGGGAGGGGAAGGAGTGCAGGGGCGATGGGGAGGTGGCCGGCGAGTTTTCTGGTGGCCGACTACGGTGAGGTGGCGCGCGAGCTAGAGGCGAGGAGAGGGGGTTCTCTTGGGAAAAATGGAGAGAGGAGATGCTGAGGGTTTTATAGGCGGCCTCGGATGGCGTCCGGAAGGAAGGAAGAGGGAGATCGGGAAGGAGAGGATTCCTTCCTCGATTGATGGAAGGTTCTTGGACAGAGAAGGAAGGACTGATCAGGGGAAGAAGAAACGGAATCGGGCCCAAACCTGCCTATTGGGCCTCCGGCGATTTTCCTAATATAGGAAAATTTTCCTTTTAAATAAAACAGGAAGGTAAAAGGAGAATTTAGGAAATCAAATCAATTCCGAAAATAGAGTTTCTATATACTAAAATTATCAGAAAAATAAAATCTAAAGGATGGGCATTTTTCCACGGCAAAAATAAAAACTTCAGAAAAAATTATTTTCACAAAATTGCCTAAAAGATTTATTTTCTTTTGCAAATAATTTTCAAATGACCCTCTAAGTTTTAGGGTTCAAATAACTTTCAAAATGCCCGTGTGTTTGAGGGTCATGTTCCTCCTCTCCTTTCTGTTTGACAGAATGTATTTCCCGGCATTTCTTGCACGAAGAAAACAAATAGAAATGCAAAAGAATTCAAATGCAAATATCTCCGTTCAAATTCTTTATCGTTGAAGAAGTCATGTCATCTTCTCTCTTTGCTTTTAAAAAATTGAATTTGAATTCACCGGAGAAGGGGAAAGTCATTTTATTCCCTCTCATTCGAAAGTTTTGAAAAGTTTCAAATTGCCACTGAAGTTTCAATCACACAAGCAAACAAACAAACAACTAATAATTATTTTAACATTCCAAAATTTGGGATGTTACAATGAAGAACCCTCCATTAGGGTCATTAGCAACCTCTCCAACATTTATTAAGCAAACGTGAGTACGGAGGTACTCAGCAAGACTTTAGGATAACTATCTACCCATGCAATGTATCAATAAGGTATTGTGGGGTTTCATGCCGAACGCCAGCATTTGACTCGTGGCTAGACAACTGGCATTTTTAAATAATTTTGACAACTTGATTTCTCGCACACGAGTCCACTAACACCACAACAATACTCCATCGTGGAATCATTCCGTCTCCATACGGTAATGAAGTCCACGACACTCACGCTTATCTTGACAATTTTATGAGTAGCCATTGAAGTTATCTATGAACAACATATGTCTCCAAGTAGTCCATATCCGTGGACGCGGCTATTCGAACAGATCATAACCCTGCAGGGGTGTACTTCATCACACACGCTCTCGCCACTTATCGCCATGTGCACGTCATGCACCTCGGCAACCTTCAAGCGGAAGCCCAGCAAGGGAGTCGGCCACGACCGTTAACCACATTAGTACCTAGTCCAGGTCTATCGCCTATCTAAGGGTAACCCGCACGAAAGCCCGGCCGAGGTTTCCGCCACGGCCCCAAACGATGTGCGCAGGGTTCCCAAGCCCACCATCCGGGTGCCACTTGGTACACCGTGCCACTGCCTACCGCATCACAGCCACCTCTTAGGTCAGCGCTATGCACGTCATCCAGCATGACTATAAACACCAGAAACTACTTGCAACTCCTGGACCGAGTACTAAGCGATTAATAAGTCGAGAGGGTCAATTAAGTATCCCAACGTGGTGTAGTATCTAGTCTTCGACTACATACATGGAACTCAGTTCCTAAGGACGGTTCCAATGAAACAACCCGCCATGTACTCCTACACAGCCTTTCACCGGTACCTTTACCAAATTAGGTTCAACACACAACCTTTACTTACCGAACACATTCTCACAATTCTGTTCATCTCCCAGATGACAGACCATACACAACTCTAAGCATAGCATGCATAGCAGGATAAGGCACATCATGGCTCAAGCAACTACCAGGTATGCTAGGTTGCAAGGTTCAGCTATTTACTGTGACAAGGATAGGTCATGCAAAGGAAGTGGGTTCAACTAACGTGGCAAAAGCATTTGAAGCATTTGATCCTAATGCAATAAGTAAGTGCAGGAGCAAGAGCATGGGATTTATCGGGATGATCAAAATGGTTGCTTGCCTTGTTGCTCAGAGGAGTGACAATATCCGTCAGACGGATATTCGGTGGAATCCGGGGGAGCGGAGCCTACCGAAAGGAATGACAACAACCAATATCAAACATATGCAATCAAGATGATGCATGAGCATGGCATGAGAATACAAGATGGTAATTATTATAGCTAACATGTATTAGGTTTGAAGTTAATTTGAATCAAGTTCAAATACCACTTCAAACGAGGTATTCTCGGATACCATTTTAATTGATTCGACCTGATGATCAGATCAACTTGATGTTAACATGCATGGGATGACATGTTAGGTTGCTGGTTTGTAATTAGGACAGTGTTTGATCATGTCATTTATAGTGAAATTTAAATATTTTCCAAATTCCATCTACAAAGTATTTATAAGAATTAACTTATTCATTAATCTACATGTTTGGGTTCTGTAACATTTTCAAACATGTTTGAAAATGACATATTCAGATTCCTTGAATTTTTCTGATACTTTTTCATATATAAATTATTTTCATTGGAGTTACAGATTAATTTCTATGAATTTTAGAAGTTTTAAACATTTCTGGATTTATTTTTATACTGGAAAAACCCCTTTATTGCGTGAGCCTGACATCAGCAGGTGAACTCACGTGTTGAAAGTCAAACCTGGCCAGTGGGACCCACTGGTGAGTGACTCTGGTCTGTTTTAGATTAGAATTAATCTTAATTAGCTAATTAATCTCACTTGACCCACATGTCAGTGACTTATTAAATTATTTGGTTTTATTTTTATTATTCGAGATTATCCAGAGGCTGGCCCCACACATCAGTGGCTCAGGCCAGCTGAGATCCACCGGCGGCGAGGTCGTCCTTGCCGACGGGGAGCCTCCGGCGACCACCAGTACGGTGGAGGGCTTCGGAAACTCGCCTCCGACGGCCAAACTCACGACAGAGACCACGGGGAGAACGGCCACTCGATGGCGCACACGATGGGACAAACCCCAGGGGCTGGGGTGGCCGGAATCAACGCCGGCGACGAGCTTGGCGGCGACCAAGTTCGGCCATCGTCGAAGCCATCGATTACAGGGTCAAAACGCGCAGGGCTGGGTTCCTAAAGCATCTACGTGATGTCCTGAGGCTGCTGGTGGCCTCAGACGGACCAACCCTTCACCGTAGGGCTACCGGTGACGAGCTGCAGTGGCGGTCCTCGTCGGGCTCCGATGACCTAGAGGAGGGGATCGACGGGGAGATCTTAGGGGAAAGATGTGCAAGCTCACGAGGAGTGCAGAGGAGGGCTTAGACGGCTCGGGGAAGCACTGAGGGCGATGAATCGAGCAGAGCTCGCCGGCGGCCGAAGGTTGAAGACGACGGTGCCGTAGGCGTTGCAGGGCTCGGGGAGGCTTCGGCTTCTGCAGGGAGGACCAGCTCGTCGAGGCGGAGCTAACGGCACACTCCGGAGGAAGTTCCTATGGCTAGGGGCACGGGCAGCTCGAGCTCGAGCTTCTGTCAATGGCGGCAGAGGGGATCGGGATAACCGAGAGGAGAGGGGGAAGAGTGAGCACGAGAATGGATAGCTACGTGCTCGGGGAGGTTATCCCCGTGCTTGCCAGCGCGAAGCGGCGGCCACGCAAGCATGGAGCTGCGTGGAGGCGCGCGGCGACGCGGCGGCCACCTCCTGCTCCTGCTGGCGAGGAGGAAGACGGCAGCGCTACTGGGCCGGGCTGAGGTGAGCGACAAGTAATTCTTTTCTCTTTTTTTCTGTTTTGTTTTTGTTTTGCTATTTCATTGATTTACTATTTATTTCAGCTCCCAAATAGTTTGTAAAAACTATGTTGAACACCCCAGAATATTTGTTGGAATATTTCCAACCATTCCTAAAGTTTTCAACATTTTTGAAAGCTTAATGTTTCTGATTTCAAATTTTAAACTTGAAACCAGTAGATTTTTGCATTTATTTAAAATGCTTAAAGTATCAAGAAAATGGTTTTCTTCATTGCATATTTACTTCCATGAATTATCAGAAAGATTGAACTTTTCTTGAGGCCATTTTGGGTTCATTGATTTTAACTAGTTTGAATTTTCCTTTATTTTGAAAAGTGGCTAGGGTTTTAGAATTTTCCTTCACCACTTGCTTTGTTCTTGTTGAAATTTCCTAGATGCAATGCAAAGAAAACATGAGCACAAATCTAACTTGATTAAGGTGTCAGGGATGTGACAACTCACCCCCACTCAAAAGAATCTCGTCCCGAGATTTAGAAGTCGTCGGGAATAACGCAGGATACTCAAGTCGGAGACGATCCTCTCTTTCCCAAGTTGCCTCCTTTTCAGAATGATTTGACCATTGAACTTTAAGAAACTTGAGGTTTCGACGTCGAGTGGTACGCTCAGCTTGATCAAGAATAGGCACGGGGAATTCTCGGTATGAAAGGTTATCTTGGAGATCAAGCGTTTCGTGGTCCACTTCATGGATAGGATCCGAAAAGCAACGCCTGAGTTGCGAGATGTGGAAGACATCATGAACCTTGGAAAGATGCGGAGGAAGTTCCAACTGGTAGGCAACTTCTCCTGGTTTGGCAAGAATGCGAAAAGGACCAATGTAACGAGGAGCCAACTTGCCCTTGATACCGAATCGATAGGTACCCTTCAAAGGTGTAACCCGAAGGTAAGCCTTCTCGTCAACTTCAATGGTCACAGCCTTATGATGATGATCATATTGGCTCTTTTGACGAGACTAGGCTGTTTTCAACTTTTCACGAATAATGCGAACCTTCTCTTCTGCATCCTGGATCATATCCGGGCCAAAGAGTTGCCTCTCTCCGGTTTCTGACCAATTAAGAGGTGTTCGACATCTTCGTCCATAGAGAACTTCAAAAGGACCTTTGCCCAAGCTTGATTGATAACTATTGTTATAAGCGAATTCGGCGAATGGAAGGCACTTCTCCCAATTCATACCGAATGATATAACACAAGCTCGGAGCATATCTTCTAGGATTTGATTCACTCTTTCTACTTGACCACTTGATTGGGGATGGAAAGCAGTGCTAAAAGACAAGTGAGTCCCCATGGCATTCTGAAAACTTTCCCAGAAGCGAGAAGTAAATATACTCCCACGGTCCGAGTTAATCTCCAGGGGAACACCATGAAGAGACACTATTCGAGAGATATATAACTCTGCTAGCTGGCTAGCTGTGATACTCTCTCGAACGGGAAGAAAATGAGCCACTTTGGAAAGACGGTCAATGACCACAAAGATAGCATTATTTCCTTTCTTGGTCTTGGGAAATCCGGTAATGAAATCCATACTAACTTTATCCCATTTCCATTCAGGAATAGCTAGAGGTTGAAGGGTGCCAGCAGGCCTTTGATGTTCTGCCTTAACTCGATGACAAACGTCGCAGTTAGCAACGAACTCAGCAATTTCTCTCTTCATCCTAGTCCACCAGAACCTCTGGCGTAGGTCCTGATACATCTTAGTACTACCGGGATGAATGGTGAGAGGAGAATCATGGGCCTCCTTAAGGATCAATTGCCGCAGACGTTTGCTCTTAGGAACCACTAAACGGTTCTGAAAGAACACAACACCTTTCTCATTGATGGAGAAATCCCTAGCGTTACCGCTAGCAATATTCTCCTTGATCCGGGATATACCCTTATCATAAGCCTGCACGGCTATGATTTGATCCTTAAGAGTAGGCTTCGCCACCAGGGTAGAAAGGAATCCTTGAGGAACAATATGAAGATTCAACTTCCGAAATTCCTCATAGAGATGTGGTTGACCTTGTTGTAGCATCAAATTGTTACAATAAGATTTACGACTTAGTGCATCGGCCATAACATTGGCCTTCCCGGGGGTGTAAGTTATCCCTCAGTCCTAATCCGAGATCAACTCAACCCACCATATTTGCCTGAGATTCAAATCCGGCTGGGTGAAGATATATTTCAGACTTTGGTGATCGGTGAATATTTCGCAGCGATTACCCAGAAGGTAATGTCGCCAGGTTTTTAGTGCATGGACCACAGCTGCAAGCTCAAGGTCATGTGGGGGATAATTATCCTCATGTGGACGCAACTGTCGAGATGCGTATGCGATCACATGACGATCTTGCATGAGAATGCAACCTAATCCTTGTCGCAAGGCGTCGCAATAGATAACAAAGTTCTTAGAAAAATCTGGTGGTAGCAACACAGGTGCGGATGTCAGGCGTCTTTTCAGTTCTTGAAAACTATGCTCACACTGTGGTGTCCACTCGAACTTTTTATCCTTCTTGAGGAGTTCAGTTAGAGGCTTTGCAACCTTGGAGAAATTCTCGACAAAGCGGCGACAATAGCTCGGTAGACCAAGAAAACTCCTAACTTGCTTAACCGATTCAGGTTGAGTCCAATCAAGGACAGCTTGAACTCTCTCGGGATTGATAGCAATACCCTTAACAGAGATTACGTGACCTAGATAGGTCACTTCTGGTAACCAAAATTTATATTTTGAAAACTTGGCATAAAGGCGATGCTCCCGAAGTTTCATCAATACCAGCCTTAGATGCTCGGCATGTTCTTGTTCGTTCTTCGAGTAGATGAGAATATCATCGAGGTATACCACGACGAATTTATCCAAATACTCTATGAAGATTGAATTCATCAAACGAGAGAAGGTGGCTGGGGCATTGGTTAACCCGAAGGACATGACGGTGTACTCGTATTGGCCATAACGAGTAACAAAAGCCGTTTTTGGAATGTCCCCGTTCTTGATCTTGATTTGATGGTATCCCAACCTCAAATCCATTTTGGAGAAGACTGAGGACCCAGCGAGCTGATCGTACAGATCGTTGATCCTGGGGAGTGGATACTTGTTCTTTATGGTGACCAGATTAACTGGTCGGTAATCTACAACCATCCGATCCATTTCGTCTTTCTTCTTGACGAATAGGACGGGGCAAGCCCAAGGAGAAGAGCTAGGACGAATGAAACCTTTATTCAAGGCCTCATCTAGTTGCTTCTTAAGTTCGGCTAGCTCCAGGGGTGCCATCTTATATGGTATTCTGGCTATTGGGACAGTTCCCGGAACAAGATCTATCACAAACTCTACATCTCTGTCAGGTGGAATTCCTGGCAGTTCCTCTGGAAAGACATCCGGAAAGTCACGGACTACCGGAATGTCTTCAAGTTCCGGAAGAGGGTTGGAATTTAAGGAATAGAGTTGGCATTTGGCAACTCGAGTAGAGACATTTACTACCTCACCCGAGGGATGGGTAAGCTGGACATTTCTAGAATGAGTATCAATCTTGGCATAGTGAGCTGACATCCAGTCCATACCCAAGATGATATTAATATCCGAAGATTTCAAGGCTATCAATGAGGCCAGGAAAACTAGCCTGTCTACTAGAATTTCATTGTCATAGGTTATCCTAGAGGTTTGCCATTTACTACCAGGAGTTTGGACAACCAATGGAATTGGCATATCACAAAAAGACATGTTATGCAACTGTGCATAACTTTCTGAAATGAAGGAATGAGAAGACCCAGTGTCAAAGAGAACAGACGCTGGGTGATGATTAACAAGAAGCGTACCCAGCATGACGTCGGGATCCTCTACAGCTTCTTCTGCTGACACATAGTTCACACGGCCACGTGTAGGAGTTGGCTTCACATAGTAAGCTTTGCCCGACTTGCCTTGCCCGACGGACTTTCCGGGTTGCTTGGCACCCACATTTTGAGGACACTCACGGGAATAGTTCCCGGGTTCTCCACACTTGTAGCATATCACTTGGTTGGCACGTGGTGCAGCATTGCTAGCTGGACCACCATAAGTTTTTGCTGGAGGGTTGGTCTGATTCGTCTGAGGCGCCACGTAGGATGGCCTCGGAGTGTATCTTGGCGGCAGGGAACTGTTCGGAACCCACAGCCTCCGTTTGGGAAACGCGGACCAGAAGACGAGCCAAAGTCACGGGAGTGCTTCCTTATGGCTTCAAAGTCACTATGACCAGTCTCGGCACTGATCGCCTTGTTGACCAGGGCTTGAAAGCTTGCACACTCGTGGAGGCGCAGATCACGACGAAGCTCAGGGCTCAGACCCTTACGGAATCTTGCTTGCTTCTTGGCGTCAGTAGACACCTCCTGTGTTGCATAGCGGGTGAGGTTACCAAACTCGCGGCTATAGGCATCCACGGTCAACTTGCCCTGAGTGAAGGCACAGAACTCCTCTCTCTTTCCGTCCATCAGGCCCTCTGGAATATGGTGCAGACGAAAAGCTGCACTGAAGTCTGCCCATGTGGCTGTTGGTTCAGCAGGACGCATAGCTTCAAAGTTCTCCCACCACAGATTGGCGGGTCCTTCCAAGAAATACGCCGCAAAGGTCACCTTGTCGGCCTCAGAAACATTCGCAGAGCGAATCTTGCGTGCGATGCTGCACACCCAGTCATCAGCGTCGAGGCGATCGACAGAATGATGAAACTTTGGAGGATTCAGCTTCACAAAGTCGTTGAGGGACACTGTAGCATTCCTAGGCTGACGAGCCGTATTCTGCTCAATACGCTCTATCAGTTGGTTGGTCTCCCTTTTGTTTCTCTCTGCCTCTAGCATAACTTCCGCCAGAGAGGGCGGGTGAGGCAGGTCTTCCAGCGACGCTTGACTACCCTTGCCTTGCTCATGAGCACGGGCACGGTTCAACCTGATGAACACCATCCTGACAAACAAACTCACAGCTTAGACCAATATCATATCAATACTAGCTATGGATTAAGAATGTACTGAACACACGGAATGCGGAAATGAATATCCGAACA
This sequence comes from Hordeum vulgare subsp. vulgare, assembly GCF_904849725.1. Lineage (NCBI taxonomy): Eukaryota > Viridiplantae > Streptophyta > Magnoliopsida > Poales > Poaceae > Hordeum > Hordeum vulgare. Next base: position 493,616,597 of record NC_058524.1, on the reverse strand, counting down.
GCATGGTAACAAGCAACTGCTATATATACACCATGGTTCATACACACCCTTACATAGTTCAGTACAACCTTATCCGAAGAGCAAACTACTGAAATTATGAAACTACTCATCAGAGGCTTACAAGCTTCCTGTACATTATTTATCTAGGCCTCTGAAATTCATTTCACATCACAGGCATACTTCACAAGTCACGCAGGACTGTGAACGTACGGCTACTACCATACTATCCTTCCGCTCACAGCTCAGGCATCCGCATAGAACATCTCATAGAGATTACCTCCATGACCTGGAAGCTCAACCTGCGGATCAGGAAACACTCTAGCCTGAGATCCCTGGGATCCATAAGGACACGAATGTGGCCTTGGTCCCCTGACTTGTGGTAAGAGGGGTCCCTGAAGAGGGGTGACTCCTCCTATAGCTGGCCAGTCAACGTGGGCCGGAAGATGGGTCCTAACAGGGTTCAGCATCTCCATATCTCCGTACCCTGTCTGGACTACCGGTGCCAGCTGCGTCAAAGCCGTCCACAGACGGGCACGGGTAGCATAAAGCTCCATGCGGAGAGCACGAGCATCCCTGTCTCTGTTCTCTAACATCTCAACAGTGGACTGCATTAGTGGATCCTCCATAGAAGAATCAAAATAGACTCCGCTGAGGTATCCCTCTTCACCAGGCTGAGAGGCCGGAACATAGCAGAACTCTGAATTCTGCAGCAGTGCATGTCTCGCTCTCATAATGGTCAGCATTGAATAGGCAGCATCTTGTACTGCCATGTCAACAGTTACTCCCAACCCATAGGACCAATGGATTGGCTCCTCAGCTCTAGGGTAGTCTGGAAATACCCTAACAGTGCAGATATATTGGCTCTGGTTGAAGTCTCGGTACTGTTCCTCCAGTGTGTACTCGGGGTACCAGCGGTAACCGCACACCGACATCACCCTGACCAGCATGGCCGTATGACCCAGTACATCAATGCACCTGGTCAGACGTACCACCTGACAAGAAGGACGGCCAGGCATCTGTAAATAGAGAGTAATGCAAAAGCATTAGAGCTCCGAATGAAAAATTGGGCAGCATAACAGTTGTAAATGCTCAAAAATAAATTTTGAGACAACCCAAAATGGAATAGCGTAACCACTCAACTATCAAGTTAATTCTCTCATCATCAACATACTTCCTTTTCCCTAGGGATAAAAGAAACCCAATATAACTCTCGACCCGTAGTCTTATAATCTACCGATCAGAAACACGAGCCTAGAAGAAGATGAGTAACCTAGTCCTTAATTCCCGCAGAAAAGACGAGGATGACCAGAATAGAATAACCTGAGAGAAGAGCAAGAATCTTATGTTCCCTTCCACAAACAATTCCCTTATGTATAATTAAAGCAATTCTAGACTCAACTTCGACCAGTTTGGCTTAGTAGTCCTACAGTCAGTCAGGCTCTGATACCAACGCTGTCGGGACCCCGATCCTAAGCCATAGGAATCCAGCGTGTAACACATCGCATCCCTTTGCGGTCTCACGCACGGTTAACTCCAGGCTGAATCCTTACCTTAGTCGGGACCGTTTGCGCCTTTTGACTCACGTATGCATTTGTGTTGCTAGCAGTCCAATGTCAAAGAACCCGGATCGACAAGTCTAGTCATAAACCAAAGTGGCAGTACCGCACAAGGACAGGCATACATGACCCAACAAAGCAGGTGTCGGTCACCAGCGAGTGTAGACGAGTCGTAGCAAGCTACAAGGACTCCATTACATCGCGTGACATTTCCCCAAGAGGGACAGACACAGGAGCTAAGAAGGACACATGCCGGTCAACCAATGTGTCCGGAGCAGTAGCGAGCTACCATGGCTCATTGGATCACAAAGGGGCAATTCCCTGTAAGGAGTGCTACTAAAGTTCACGGCTAGGTAGTCGAACCCCATACATATCAAGTACGACATACGTACGCATGGCATACCGATATGTATAGATACATCGATGGCATCACAACATAACCATAAACATACAAGCTTTATTTAAGAGGCTCAGAAGAGCCAGACACATAATATTACACAGTAAGGGTCTCACGACCCATAATAGCAGTCGTTCAGTTACAAGCCAGCGGAAGTGTTTAAAACTGTCTGAGTACAGATAGGTGAAACTAGAAGGCACATAGCCTGACTATACTACAGACCCAATCTAGGGCCAGATCGTAGCAGGGACACGAGCTACTCATCGTCATCGATGTCTATGAAGAACCCTCCATTAGGGTCATTAGCAACCTCTACAACATTTATTAAGCAAACATGAGTACGGAGGTACTCAGCAAGACTTTAGGATAACTATCTACTCATGCAATGTATCAATAAGGTATTGTGGGGTTTCATGCGGAACGCCAGCATTTGACTCGTGGCTAGACAACTGGCATTTTTAAATAATTTTGACAACTTGATTTCTCGCACACGAGTCCACTAACACCACAACAATACTCCATCGTGGAATCATTCCGTATCCATACGGTAATGCCGTCCACGAAACTCACGCTTATCTTGACAATTTTATGAGTAGCCATTGAAGTTATCTATGAACAACATATGTCTCCAAGTAGTCCATATCCGCGGACGCGGCTATTCGAATAGATCATAACCCTGCAGGGGTGTACTTCGTCACACACGCTCTCGCCACTTATCGCCATGTGCACGTCATGCACCTCGGCAACCTTTAAGCGGAAGCCCAGCAAGGGAGTCGGCCACGACCGTTAACCACATTAGTACCTAGTCCAGGTCTATCGCCTATCTGAGGGTAACCCGCACGGAAGTCCGGCCGAGGTTTCCGCCACGGCCCCAAACGATGTGCGCAGGGTTCCCAAGCCCACCATCCGGGTGCCACTTGGTACACCGTGCCACTGCCTACCGCATCACAGCCCACCTCTCAGGTCAGCGCTATGCACGGCCTCCAGCATGACTATAAACACCAGAAACTACTTGCAACTCCTGGACCGAGTACTAAGCGATTAATAAGTCGAGAGGCTCAATTAAGTATCCCAACGTGTGGTAGTATCTAGTCTTGGATTACATACACGGAACTCATTTCCTAAGGACGGTTCCAATGAATCAACCCGCCTACCGAAAGGAATGACAACAACCAATATCAAACATATGCAATCAAGATGATGCATGAGCATGGCATGAGAATACAAGATGGTAATTATTATAGCTAACATGTATTAGGTTTGAAGTTGATTTGAATCAAGTTCAAATACCACTTTAAACGAGGTATTCTCGGATACAATTTTAATTGATTCGACCTGATGCTCAGATCAACTTGATGTTAACATGCATGGGATGACATGTTAGGTTGCTGGTTTGTAATTCGGACAGTGTTTGATCATGTCATTTATAGTGAAATTTAAATATTTTCCAAATTCCATCTAGAAAGTATTTATAAGAATTAACTTATTCATTAATCTACATGTTTGGGTTCTGTAACATTTTCAAACATGTTTGAAAACGACATATTCAGATTCCTTGAATTTTTATGATACTTTTTCATATATAAATTATTTTCATTGGAGTTACAGATTAATTTCTATGAATTTTAGAAGTTTTAAATATTTCTTGATTTATTTTTATACTCGAAAACCCCTTTATTGCGTCAGCCTGACATCAGCAGGTCAACTCACCTGCTGAAAGTCAAACCTGACCAGTGGGACCCACTGGTCAGTGACTCTGGTCTGTTTTAGATTAGAATTAATCTTAATTAGCTAATTAATGTCACTGGACCCACATGTCAGTGACTTATTAAATTATTTGGTTTTATTTTTATTATTCCAGATTATCCAAAGGCTGGCCCCACACGTTAGTGGCTCAGGCCAGCTGAGATCCACCGGCGGCGAGGTCGTCCTCGCCGGCGGGGAGCCTCCGGCGACCACCAGTATGGTGGAGGGCTTCGGAAACTCACCTCCGGCGGCCAAACTCACGGCAGAGACCACGGGGAGAACGACCACTCGACGGCGCGCACGATGGGACAAACCCCAGGGGCTGGGGTGGCCGGAATCAACGCCGGCGACGAGCTTGGCGGCGACCAAGTTCGGCCATCGTCGAAGCCATCGATTACAGGGTCAAAACGCGCGGGGCTGGGTTCCTAAAGCATCTACGTGATGTCCTGAGGCTGCTGGTGGCCTCAGACGGACCAACCCTTCACCGGAGGGCTACCGGCGACGAGCTGCAGCGGCGGTCCTCGTCGGGCTCCGATGGAACTAGACCTAGAGGAGGGGATCGATGGGGAGATCTTAGGGGAAAGATGCGCAAGCTCACGAGGAGTGCAGAGGAGGGCTTAGACGGCTCGGGGAAGCACTGAGGGCGACGAATCGAGCAGAGCTCGCCGGCGGCCGAAGGTTGAAGACGACGGTGTCGTAGGCGTTGCAGGGCTCGAGGAGGCTTCGGCTTCTGCAGGGAGGACCAGCTCGTCGAGGCGGAGCTAACGGCACACTCGGGAGGAAGTTCCTATGGCTAGGGGCACGGGAAGCTCGAGCTCGAGCTTCTGTCAATGGCGGCAGAGGGGATCGGGAGAACCGACAGGAGAGGGGGAAGAATGAGCACGGGAATGGATAGCTACGTGCTCGGGGAGGTTATCCCCGTGCTTGCCAGCACGAAGCGGCGGCCAGGCAGGCATGGAGCTGCGTGGAGGCGCGCGGCAACGCGGCGGCCACCTCCTGCTCCTACTGGCGAGGAGGAAGACAGCAGCGCTACTGGGCCTGGCTGAGGTGAGCGACAGGTAGTTCTTTTCTCTTTTTTCTGTTTTGTTTCTGTTTTGCTATTTCATTGATTTACTATTTATTTCAGCGCCCAAATAGTTTGTAAAAACTATGTTGAACACCCCAGAATATTTGTTGGAATATTTCCAACCATTCCTAAACTTTTCAACATTTTTGAAAGCTTAATGTTTCTGATTTCAAATTTTAAACTTGAAACCAGTAGCTTTTTGCATTTATTTAAAATGCTTAAAGTATCAAGAAAATGGTTTTCTTCATTGCTTATTTACTTCCATGAATTATCAGAAAGATTGAACTTTTCTTGAGGCCATTTTGGGTTCATTGATTTTAACTAGTTTGAATTTTCCTTTATTTTGAAAAGTGGCTAGGGTTTTAGAATTTTCCTTCACCACTTGCTTTGTTCTTGTTGAAATTTCCTAGATGCAATGCAAAGAAAACATGAGCACAAAGCTAACTTGATTAAGGTGTCAGGGATGTGACACCTTCATTGAGCTTTGCGATATGCAAAAGAAAAGAGATGTGGATAATGACGTGATTAAGTTGAAACTTTTTCCTTTCTCGTTGCGAGATCGCGCAAAAACTTGGTTTTCTTCTTTGCCTAAAAATAGTATCGATTCTTGGGATAGATGCAAATCTGCTGACATATCCAAGTATTTTCCGCCGACTAAGATCATCTCCTTACGTAATGATATCTTGAATTTCAAGCAACTTGATCATGAACACATTGCACAATCTTGGGAGAGGATGAATCTTATGATTAGAAATTGTCCCGCTCATGGCTTGAGTTTGTGGATGATTATACAAATCTTTTACGCTGGCTTGAATTTCGCTTCTCGCAATATCTTGGACTCTGCCTCAGGTGGAACGTTCATGGAAATCACGTTAGGAGACGCTACAAAAACTCTTAGACAATATCATGACCAACTAGTCTCAGTGGCACACTGAACGGTCGCCTGCTAGCAAAAAGGTGCACGCTATAGAAGAGATTAACTCACTTAGTGCTAAGATGGACGAGTTGATGAATTTGGTTGCTAGTAGAAACGCTACCGTAGATCCTAATGACATGCCACTATCTTCTTTGATTGAGAGTAGCAACGCTAGTTTGGACGTGAATTTTTTTGGTAGGAACAATTTTGGCAACAACAATACTTTTAGAGGAAACTATGTTCCTAGGCCTTTTCCTAGTAACTCCTCTAACAATTATGGCAATTCCTATGGCAACACTTATGGAAATCACAACAAATTACCCTCTGATCTAGAGAGTAATATCAAAGAGTTCATCAACTCTCAAAATATTTTCAATGCGTCCATAGAGGAAAAACTACTCAAAATAGACGATTTGGCTAAGAGCGTTGATAGGATGTCTTGTGAAATTGATGCTTTGAAAGTTAGATGCGCTCCTCCCAAGATCAACTTGGATGAAACTTTGAAAGCTATGCGTATCTCCATGAATGAGAGCAAAGAAAGAACCGCCCAAATTCGCGCTAGACATGAATGGTTTAAAAGGGTGCGTTCTAGTGATGCAAATCACGAAGATCTTAAAGTGCTTGGTGTGTCTCCTCTTGAATCTTTGTTTTCGTGTGTCAAACCTACTTATGGAGGGGCTGGATATGAATCCACTTTGGTTGAAAAAACGCCCCAATGATTCGGAGTCCACCTATCTTGATGATAAAGGTGTGGAGAGTGGAGTAGAAAAAGTCAAAATTTTGGGTAGTAATGAAACTCCCACTTTGGATTTCAAGGAATTCAATTACGATAATTGCTCCTTGTTTGAATGCATTTCTTTGATGCAATCCATTGCAAACTCTCCACATGCTTATAGCCAAAGCAAAGGCTTTACCGCGCATATCGTAGATGCTATGATGAAATCTCTTGAAGATAATCTCGAACTAGAAGTCTCGATACCTAGAAAACTTCATGATGAATGGCAACCTACTATCAAAATCAAGATCAAAAACTATGAGTGCAATGCTTTGTGTGATTTGGGTGCTAGTGTTTCCGCGATTCCAAAGTCTTTATGTGATATTCTTGGTTTTCATGAGATTGAAGAGTGTTCTCTTAATTTGCATCTTGCGGATTATACTGTCAAGAAGCCCATGGGGAGGATCGATTATGTTCTTATTGTTGCAAATAAGAACTATCTACCCGTGGATTTCGTTGTACTTGACATAGATTGCAATCCTTCATGTCCCATTATTCTTGGTAGACCTTTCCTAAGGACTATTGGTGATATCATCGATATGAAGGAAGGGAATATTAGATTTCAATTTACCTTAAATAAGGGCATGGAGCACTTTCCTAGAAATAAAATAAGATTGCCTTATGAATCTATGATGAGGGCTACCTATGGTTTGAGCACCAAAGATGACTATACGTGATTCCATCACTTTCGCCTAGCTAAGGGCGTTAAACAAAAGCGCTTGTTGGGAGGCAACCCAACGAATCTATCCTTTTTATTTATGTTTTGTGTTTTCCACACTTTCATAATTCTGTTATGATTGTGTTTTTTGTGTTTCTTTTTGCGTTTGTGCCAAGAAAAACCGTTATGATTAGTCTTGAGGATGATTGTTTGGTCATGCTGGAAAAGACAGAAACTTTCTGCTCACGAAAAGAATTTTCATTTTTTTTCTGTAAGATCTTTTGAGTTGATTCTTTTTGCTGCTGATTTCTACACAAATTCTTGAGACTGTCATAATTGTTCAGAATTTGTAAAGTACCATAGGTATACGAAACATACAGATTACTACAGACTGGTCTGCTGTTAACAGATTTTGTTTTTGTTGTGTTGGTTGCTTATTTTGATGAAACTATGGATAGTATCAGGGGGTATTAGCCATGGAAGATTGAATGTACAGTAACCCAACATCAGCACAAGTAGAATTTAAGTTTGCTACAGTACCTAAGGAAGTGGTGATTTTCTTTCTTGTACTAATGTTATCACGAGTTTCTGTTTAAGTTTCGTGTTGTGAAGTTTTCAAGTTTTGGGTGAAGTTCTTATGGACAAAAAGATAAAGAGTGGCAAGAGCTCAATCTTGGGGATGCCCAAGGCACACCAAGAGATTCAAGGATGCCATAAAATCCTAAGCGTGGGGATGCCCCGGGAAGGCATCCCCTCTCTCGTCTTCAATCCATCGGTAACGTTACTTGGGGCTATATTTTTCTTCACCACATGTTATGTGTTTTTGCTTGGAGCGTCTTGTATCGTAGGAGTCTTTTATTTTTGTTGTGACACAATCATCCTTGCTGCACACCTAGAGAGAGAGACATGCACATACCGTGATTTTGTCGAGCTTCACTTATATCTTTTGGTAGACAATTCAGCTCACATGTGCTTCACTTATATCTTTTGAGCTAGATACTTTTGCTCTATGTGCTTCACTTATATCTTTTAGAGCGCAGCGATGCGTGGCTTCGTAGTTGATCTATGCTTTGAAAGTAGTCTCAAAAGGGGTAGTTATCCAAAGGGATACGAAAACTTCCACCTTCATGTGCATTGAATAGTTACAGAAGTTTGATTCATCTCAATTAGTTTTGAGTTGTGGTTATGGTAATATTGAAGTCATGCTAGTAAGGTGTTGTGGATCTATAAATACTTGTGTTGAAGTTAGTGATTCCCGTAGCATGCACGTATGGTGAACCGCTATGTGATGAAGTCTGAGCATGATTAGTATATTGATTGTCATCCTTTGCGTGGCGGTCGGGATCGCGCGATGGTTTATACCTAGCAACCCTTCCCCTAGGAGTATGCGTTGAATGCTTTGCTTCGATTACTAATAAAACTTTTGCAACAAGTATATGAGTTCTTCATGACTAATGTTGAGTCCATGGTTTAGATGCACTTTCACCTTCCACCATCACTATCTTCTTAGTGCCGCGCAACTTTCGCCAGTGCACAAAACCCACCATTAGCCTCCCTCAAAACAGCCACCATACCTACCTATTATGGCTTTTGTAAAGTCATTCCAAGATATATTGCCATGCAACTACCACCATGACATGTTCCACCATGTCTTAATTGCCTTTGCATGATCGTAAGATAGCTAGCATGATGTTTCCATTGATGTCTATGTCATGCTAGATCATTGCCACGGTACACAACCGAAGGCATTCCATATAGAGCCATAATTGCTCTAAGTTTTGAGTTGAAAGTGTGATGATCATCATTATTGGAGCATTGTCCCATGTGAGGAAATAAAAGAGGCCAAAGAAGCCCATAAAAAAGAGGCCAAAGATCCCACCAAAATAAAAATAAAATATATGAGAGAAAAGGAGAGAAGGGACAATGCTACCACTTTTTCCACACTTGTGCATTTTGAGCACCATGATCTTCATGATTGAGAGTCTCTCGTTTTGTCACCACCATATAGCTAGTGGGAAATTCTCATTATATAACTTGGCTTGTATATTCCAATGATAGGCTTCCTCAAAATTGACTTAGGTCTTCGTGAGCAAGCAAGTTGGATGCACACCCACTAGTTTTCTTTAAGAGCTTTCACATACTTGTAGCTCTAGTGCATCATTTGTATGGCAATCCCTACTCATTCACATTGATATCTATTGATGAGCATCTCCACAACTCATTGATATGCCTAGTTAATGTGACTATCTTCTCCTTTTTTTCTTGCAACCTCCACTACATTCCACACCATCTATAGTGCTATAACCATGGCTCACGCTCATGTATTGCGTGAGAGTTGAAAATGTTTGAGAAAGTAAAGGTGTGAAACAATTACTTGGCCAATACCAGGGTTGTGCATGATTTAAATTCGTTGTGCAATGATGATAGAGCATAGCCAGACTATATGCTTTTGTAGGGATAACTTTCTTTTGGCCTTGTTATTTTGAAAGTTCATGATTACTTTGCTAGTTTGCTTGAATTATTATTGTTTCCACATCAATAGCAAACTATTGTTTTCAATCTAATGGATCTGAACATTCACATCACATAAGTGGAATTACAAAGGACACCTATGCTAGGTAGCATGAAAGCATCAAAATTTCATTCTTATCACTTCCCTACTCGAGGACGAGCAGGAGTTAAGCTTGGGGATGCTTGATACGTCTCAAACGTATCTATAATTTCTGATGGTTTCACGCTGTTATCTTGCCTTCTTTGTATGTTTTATGTATCTTTTTATATCTTTTTGGGACTAACTTATTAATTCAGTGCCAAGTGCCAGTTCCTGTTTTTCCGTGTTTTTGACTCTTTTCAGATCTGATTTTGGAACGGAGTCCAAATGGAAGAAAAACACCGAAATGATTTGTCCCGAACGAACGAAGACTAGGGAGCCTTTCGGCCAAGCCGGGTGGGCCCCAGGGAGCCCACAAGCTCCCAACACGCCACCAGGGGGAGGCGGCGGTGGGCAAGCTTGCGGCTTCCCTAGCCGCCCCCTAGCCTAGGTCTTGCGCCTATATATTCCCAAATATTCCGCAAAAAATAAGGGGTGCCTCGAAAATACTTTTCCTCCGCCGCAAGCTTCTGTTTCCGCAAGATCTCATCTCGAGACCCTTCCCGGCGCCCTGCTGGAGGGGACTTTGGAGGTGGAGGGCTTCTTCATCATCATCGTTGCCCCTCCAATG